>NC_092034.1:9676143-10295643 GCF_042242105.1 Pempheris klunzingeri
GCCCATGGGGCTGCTACTGACTTAGAGAATACTAAGTTTTAACTTTTAACACAAATAGGTGTTATGAAAGTATTGTTTATAATCCTCAGTGCCCCTTTGAAAACAGTGCATGATTTTGATTTTTAACACTCTTTGAAGGTGTCGTATCTCCTGCTCGCTTTAAAATTCCTACCTAATACGTTTGGGTTTTGCATTTCCAGTCTTCTCTTAAATAGAACATACTGATGTTATTTTTAAGATCTTTGCAAAAGAACACCTGTACACTGTGCTATAAGTGAGTCTGAAAGTTCTAGATAGACAAGTCCCCAAATATATTGTGTCACTCTGAAGTTACTCCGCTGAGGATGAATTGAAAACTGAATTTGTGAATTCTGTGACAGTTTCTAGGATCATTTGCTGCGGAAGTTTTCTTTTTTCACAGCTGAAATGGCTTGTGAATCACATTTATTTCAGGCGGAAGTTATCGGTGGAAGTGTACAGTTCAAGTATTAAGGGTATCCTATTATTTATAAAGGAGTTAGTGAAAATCGATGGCTTCAAGTCATCAGTGATTGCTCTTAAATGTTGGATGTTTAAACTATTTGTCATTAATTCAGATCAAAATCCCAGTTTTGTGTGTAACAGTTTCTTATAATTTACCTCAAAGGGATGACCGTATGCGCCATGAAAGACGGTTTGGGGATGCTGATCCGCAGTATAATTCACGGTGGGTCCATCAGCCGCGACGGACGTCTGGGTGTCGGTGATCTCATCCTGGCCATCAATGGAGAGCCCACAGCCAACCTGACCAATGCTCAGGCTCGCTCCATGCTCCGACGACACTCTCTCATCGGACCAGACCTGGGGTAAGACACTTTGATTAGACAGCATCGGCCGAGTGAGCTATCTGCTTACATGTTTTTACAGGAAATAGACGATTCAACCACAAATGCCTTGTAACAATCATGCACCATGTGGGACTATTCAATACAAGTGCCAATCTGAAACACTACAATTTAGAACCAGTGCCAACATGATTTTACTAAGTAAACATGAAGTTAAACCCCTGAAATGTATCTGTGTTTAATGTTGCTTTACAGTTGTCGCAGAATCTTGCCTAAATGAATAGTAGTACATTGATGAAGCTGTGATTTCAATGAGGAAATAACTAAAATCTTTGATTCTTCATGATGTTTTTGTGCCAGTTTGAATTAGCGATTATACATTTGAGTAAAACCTTGAGTAAAAAAAAAAAAGTGTTCTCTGCCAGCTTTTTAGTAACTGAGTTTTCATTTATCTTGAAATCAGTTGGTATTGAAAAAGCACTGGGGTGTTGACACCAAGGTCATATAAAAATGAATAGTGGTGACTCTTAAAGTATATCTGTAAAAACCAGCATGGCTGCCTTGTATTTTTAGTAACTACAAACTTCAAACTTCTACCTCAAATTCATCAGGATTACTTAAATGCATGTCTGATAATCAATACATGTTAATGTATTCAGTGTGTGTATCAAATATGTGCTTTTAAGCATTTCATATTTAGTCTTTATACTTGATTATTCACACAATTGTTTCTATGAACTTGGAGATAAAAAAAAAAGTTCTGTGTTAAGAGGTATGTCTCAGTTGCAATTAAACTAAACCGTGAAAGCTTAGAGCATTAAAGGAGTTACCATTCCTGCCATCCTTTGAGGGAATTACGTCACGAGAAAATTGGATGTGGTGTTTCACAAGTTCTGCTCGCTGAACTAAACTTGGCAGTCTGTTAGCTTCGGTGGATAAAAGCCAACTCTTCACATTCTAGATCTGCTTGTGCACCTGAGGACGATCTGTGCCCATTTTATGTGTGAGTATGACTAACTTCCACGCTGGTGGTGTTTCGGCAAGAAGCTGCCATCTTGGTTTCCTTCCTCTCTCTCTCTCTCTCTCTCTCTCTCTCTCTCTCTCACAGTCTCTCCATCTGCTGTCAGGCTCCACTGCAGTCTGTTCTAAAGCTTTACCCAGACGCAGAGTTCAGAGTCAATTCAGAGTGTCAAAGCGATGACAATCTCAAAATATTAAAAGTTAAATGTTTTGGAATTTAACTGGAGAAGATGCTGCTTTTGATAAAATTGATATTTTATCATATTACTTATGCCGTACCACAGCACATATATTTTAAATCAGTTAAAATGATGTCTGGATAAATCTTGACTGACTGCATCACTCACTTACTGTACTTCACTTGCTGCATAACTTCTTTTATTTCTGTGACTAACGTGCACTTATTACTTGGATGTTCCGTGTTTCCTTTACCACCATTTATAACTCACTCTCTTAACTCACTGTTGTTTTTATCAGTAGCTTCGTATTGAAGCTGGCATGTCTCTCACTGCATGTTGTGATGCTCTCATCATTCATTTTCCTCTTCATGCACACAGGGGAGAAGTTTTCCTTCAGGGCTTTCTGCCACAAATCCAGTTCCTTTCCTCCAGGATGGGGATTTGGGGTTGGGAATGAGGGTTAGGGTTTAGGGTTTAGGGTTACCCTCAGGCTCAGAAAACTTCTCCCATGTGCGCTTTCTGTCTGCATGCCATCATGTGTAAAAACCAAATCAGCCCATCTGCTGAATATCTGTCAGCTTCACTCAAATGTGTTATTATGCCCCTCAGAAACAGCGTCGCTCTGAATTGTTTGAAAATGGGACTTAAAGTGGGTGTCAGATTTTCATCTGATTCATTCCTCAGCGTGAATTAGTAACCTGCTCATGAGTTAATGATGGATACGCCCTTCACGCTTGTCACATGTTCATCACACTAGATGATGGAAGACTTGATTTGCTCAGGCATTTCTGAAGGTAAACATCTGTTTTGAGGAGTCAAGTGTCACGGGCATACAGTATATGGAATTCATTGCATCTCACCTTGGGCTGGAGATGAGGAGAGCTCATTTGAGAAAATGATAGTTCGGGGTTACGACAGCCTCGTGCGCGCCGGTGCCTTTGCTGGAATTGAAAAAAAAAAAAACAAGTTTCTGAATGTGAATAAGCAGTTTTAAAAGAAGCTTTTCTTGTTTAATGAAAAGAAGGTGGTTTTAGTGCTTTACACCTGTTTGCATTTGAATGCCAGTTCGCCTCTATTTTTGGTAAATGACCATGTGAGTTCATAGTGAACAGGGGCATGATTGCGGCTAAAGTGGGTAATGGAGTTTCTAAAAAAGGGGCATGCCAAATTGTTTGTTTAAAGAAAAGTTTGTCAACTCATTCATCTTCGTGTGTGTGTGTGTGTGTTTCTGTGTGTGTGTGTGTGCTCAGCATCACATATGTTCCAGCAGAGTATCTGGAGGAGTACAAGGCCAGCCTAGAGCAGGTTAAAGACGACGTCTTCTCTGATACACTCCCAGTTCCAGCTCCAAAGTATGTCCCTCACACTCTACCACAGTAACTTTTGTCATGTCCTTACGCTTTATTAGAAGTAAACTTAAAAGGTGCCCTTTGTGATTCCTTGGTGTGTGTGTCTGTATCTATCCAACAAGGATGGTGAAAGTACTTCCTTCCTTTTTGTCCCTAGAGCTTTAATGAGCCCCTGACAATCATGTGAATCTAAGTTCTTTGAATTTTATCAAACAGTTGCTTCCTCTATTGTCTGCTTAGGGATATTCCTAACCTCCCTGAACGGGAAGATGGAGAGGGAGAGGAGAGTGCCTCTTACAGCAATTGGAACCAACCCAGGAAGTGAGTACACACTGAATCCACGCTTCTAATCTACTGCGATGAACATGTCGGTGGCAGATATCGTTTGAATACATTAGAATGATGGCACAAGCATGAAGCACTGACACACAAAGGAACTCAGAATCACAGCTTTGAAGTGAAAAATGTTCAAATCTAGCATTCTGGTATTGGCACCTTCCTCAGAGTGGAGCTCTTGCGAGAGCCAGGCAAGTCCCTGGGTATCAGCATCGTCGGGGGCCGAGGGATGGGCAGCCGGCTGAGCAACGGAGAGGTGATGAGGGGCATTTTTATCAAGCACATCCTGGAGGATAGTCCTGCGGGACAAAACGGGACCCTGAAAACTGGAGACCGAATCGTGGAGGTAAAGGAACATTGCAGGATACAGATCTGATAAATTTCAGGTTATGGGTTCCTGATGGACTGACTTAAATCCCTGATATCTCTCTGGCAGGTGGATGGAGTAGACCTAAGAGATGCCAGTCACGAGGAGGCAGTTGAGGCCATACGCAAGGCTGGCAACCCTGTCTCCTTCTTGGTCCAGAGTATCATCCACAGGCCCAGGGTAAGTCTGTATGCCAGTAACCTCATAATTCAAAGGTCACCATTTCCTCACCCCATCGCCTTTTTTTTCCCCACCTTAAGCAAAAGTTTGGTGCATCTGCACAGGTCAATTAGGGCACTTTCAAATTAAAGTATACAATATACACCCCCTCTAGTTCCTGGTTTGCTTTTGAATGTTGAAAGAAAGTCATTTTGAAATATTTTACAAGCGCAACAACAAACTATGCGTGGCATATTAAATATATTAGCAAGATTTAACCTCTAAGTGCAGCACTCATTGAAAATCACCGTATCAACAACATCGTTTGTTGTTTGAAAGTGCCCTCAGGCTTTTAAAGCATAACTAAGTAGTTTCCAGCTGGAGCTGTAACTGGCTTGGCTCCAGAGTCAGATCTCTCATAGTCAATCACTTTTCATGCATTGCTATCTATGAGATATTCCCACACGCTTTCCTTAACACTGTGGATACTCATTAGGCCTCGTAGCAGCTCATAATGTAACACAGGCAGAAGGAAGGACATGAAGAAGGGTGAGGATTCCTGTTAATCATGCTCAACTCTGGTGCCTCCAAACAATACCTTAAAGCGTATTCTTATAATTACCACGCAGGGGTTTCTCGCAGTGTTGAACTACTCTCGCTACTGTTCCCCTCAGCTTTTACGGAGGTTTATAGCATCTTTCACCTCATCGTTTTGGCTCTCTTGGTCTGTAACTGTTTTGGTTCACGGTCATTACTCTTAAAATTGTTTTGCAGCCATAATTGGCAGCTTTTTTTGAGTGAAAGGGCCCTAGCACCAAACAGCAGACAGACAAAGTTAGCAACTAGCTCGCAACAACAGGGGAGTGTTTAGGAGCTATTATCTTACCTCAGCAGCCAGATAGTTCCCACTGGGGTGACTGAGGACCAATCACAGCTAAAAGGAGAATGAATATTGGGAACCATATTGACACTAATGGTGCTAACCCTACCTATCTGCTGGATAGTGTTTGTTTGCTACTAAATTTGTAACTTAAAAGTTAATAAGTGTCTAAAAAAAATCAGCTACAGCAAGTTTAAATACACTTTGGCCTGTTGACAGGTGACATTACTCCAACAGAGCAAAACAATCTACAGCACAAGAGAATAACTTCTGGATGAGAAGATTGATACGACTCTCATTTGATGGTCTGCACAAAGACTGGAAACGCAGGCAACCAGCTATCCTGGCTCGGTCCAGACGACGCAAAATCTGCCCATCAGCACCTCTAAAGCTCATTAACTTCCAACCAAGCAGGTGCTGTTACCTTTGGACAGAGCCAGGCAAGCTGTTTCCCCCGTTTCCAGGCTTTTAGCTAAGCTAAGTCTGCCGGTTGTGAATTCATATTCTGCCTACAAACACGAGAACGGCCTCGGATCTAAATAGCAGAAAAAAGAAGCAAGCAAGTAAAGGCTGCTTCTTAAAATATACTGACCAAAGTGTTATCACTTCATTTTTAGCTACACTTACTACATCATGAGTTGCCTTCAACCTGCATCTCTGTCCCTCCACACTGCTTTCTCAGCCTGAGTCAATATATAGCCCAGCTCCATCACCTGCTGTAGAGAAACACGCCACCACTCTCACATGCATGCTACATCGCACATGTCAGGTAATCTGTCTTTCCCTTTTTGTCTCTCTCATTTCTATTACATCAACGATCCATCACATTTAATCTGTGTTACGTTATCTCTCCTGGCTCCTCTTTCTTTCTGTCTCTCACACAGTTAGCCGAGTCTTTCTTCTTAACTGCATCTTCGACTTTGATATACACATAATGTGTGTATTGACGGAAATGAAGACAAACTAGAATCGGAGATTCCCTCTGGGAGAAAGAGAACTGAAGGTTTATTTTAATATCTCGGAACCCTAATCTATTTTCTATCACAGAGTAATCTAACCATAACAATGACATGAGCCCCAATGCTGTTTTTAATCAGAAGGGTCAGCAAATGGTAGAATCAATTTTGTCACTTGGAATATCAGGTGTTTTAGAAAACCTCTGCTGACATTCAGTGCACGTCCACACTAGATTCTTAATACAACTTAACCATGGGGGTTATTGAAATTTCATCACTATTTTTTATGAAGGAATTCATCTTCATGGTTGTCAAAATACGCTCCAGACGTCTTCTACAAAAAAGACACCTTTGCAATTGACAATAAAGTCACCAATATTGAATTGCAGCTCCACTGTAATTCATAACGGCGGCGTAAATAGTTTAAAAAAATATTTTTTTGATTGGCTGATATCTCTGAGGGCTGTAGGCAGGTCAGTAATGCCATTTTTAAATGCAGCCACCTCAGGCCACTCAGAGAGTGTAATAGCACATCCTCGCTGTTTCCCTTTAAGTTTCAAATCCTTCCCTTGTAAGCAGTGAATAATCTCAAGGTAGCCTGCAGGAATCTTTGAAACATTTTGTTAAAGTATTTCAGAGAAAGAGCCTTTGCTCTGATTTTTTTTTTTTTTGATGCAGAGGAAACGGCTGTCCTCAAGGAAGCCGGTCGCTTTAATGGTTACTCATTTAAATAAAACCCGAGGTGCTTCTGTCCTCCACACACACACCCCCCCCCCTCTTTTTTTTTCCCTCCCAGATGGCCTCCGATTCAATTTTGTCAGAAAGGCTCAGCCGTCATATTAAATATTCGTCATGTTGTCAGCTTGTTGGTCCTGTGTGTTGCTTTTAGAAGCCGCCCCTGCCCTTTCTGCAGCTAAGTAGCCACCGCGGGTCGAGCCTCTGCAGCACTAATCAAACCCACTTAGCACCTGCCCTCCCTCAGGTTAGAAAGCGACCCCAAAGTCTGTGTCTGCCTACGTGTGTGTGTGTGGGTGTGTCTTTCACTTGACCCGTACTCCTTTGACTTGTTAAAGTTGTGTTAACAGTGAGCTGCATGCCAAGAGTGAAGACGATGATGGAAGAAAGCTTGCATGTGTTTGTGTGGAGTCTTGGGTTAAACACTCAAAATAATGAATAATTCATTTAGTGTCAAGGCATGGAAGATAGCCCTGAGGTGCATTAAAATTTGTAATAATTCTTCCTAATACAGGGCATTTATTGTCCTTTATGGAAAACCTCTCTTGTCAGCCATAGAAATTTTCATCCCAAACTTTTTGTCCTATTTCTGCTTCTATATATATATATATGTGTGTGTGTGTGTGTGTGTGTGTGGGTGTGTGCACGTATTCACACATCTATTTTGAATCTATACTTCTCCCTCATTTGTCACCATAAGCATATGTTACCTTATTTTTATCTCTCCTGTGCTTTACTGCATCTCTCTGTTGCACCAAACGAGAAGTAAAATCATAGCTTTTACTTTAAGTGCATTTTACTTTCCTCCTGTCCCCGGCTTTGAAGGCCCAATTTTTCCCCCAATTATCCCTCAAACATTGTCCCAAGTGTCTCACTGTCAGTGTAAAGCAGACAACATGATGCGACAGTGGGCACTCAACACAAATACTATTATATGAAGAACTAGAAACCGCAATATCTTTTTTTCAAAACGCCAGACTTTCTGGCAAAACGTTTAAAGCTCCATCGTCGGGGATAAATGGTCAAGCTTGGACAGACATGTGGTGCTGGATACGCTTTTTCACTCGACACATCAATGTGCTGGCGTCTTTGAGTGTGCATGTGCCTTAGTTCTTAGTCTGGTTTTGCCAAGCTTCAAGCTGAAAACTAGAGAAAGTGTTTTTTTTTTATTTAAGAAAAAACGGATTTTTCTTCAGAAGGAACATTTATAAGCAGATGGTTTTTCATGATATAGCGTATGGAGCACAAGATTGTTTCTTTTGCCATTCAGAACTTATTATTCAGGATTAATTTATTCTTATTTATGATATTATTTACGGGATCTTAATAATTCACCATCTAACTGACAATAAGAAGTTTGACCTATTAATGAATTTAACTGTTAAACAGTTATTCATGTTGCTTATGGAAACGCTTGTGCTGATTATACAGACATTATGGAGCAGCAGAAGTGCAGTGTTTACTCAAAAGCAGAACCTAAACCTAAACCTGTAAACCGCTGTAAGCTTTACAAGATATTCATTTAACTTTTGATTTCTTTTTACATTATTTTTATCACAACCTTCGGTCCGCCCCGCGTTTCTAAAAGTAGACTCACTCATTGTATTCACAAGGTGTCTCAAACTTGTTGTAAAGTGTTTCATTTAAGTTTAAAAACTTACAGTAAAGATGGCGGCGAAGATGGGAGAATATTTATGTGGTAGTATTGTGTGTAACTTAAGTGGCTCAGAACATATTGGATATGACATTAATCTATTTGCTCTGGTTCAAGACGAGACTGAACTTTTCTATTGATGTGAGTTTTTAGCCACGACAAAAGCCAAAATGTGGCCTGACACAGACTCGGTACGGAGTCAAACCTCACCTCTCAGCGAAAAGTTAATGATCGAGATCGAGCCGTCCCGCTGCATCTCACCACGCATTACAATGCGCCAGACATGATCTCCTAGAGCCACTAGAGTAATTGCTAAACCGTCTTCCTGAGTACCCGCTAAAAGCCGAGGAATCAGGAGATCTGAGGGAAAAGCGTAGCTGACCATTTGCTGTATACATTTATTTAAGTTAGACATTTTTGGAGAGAGAGAGAGCGCTGCAAACTGTGAACAGATGTGTCTAGGCGCCTCCCCCTGCTGATTGTGACAGATTAGTGTAAATGCTCTGCTCAGTGAATGTAAATAAATCATCCTTTGTTTAAAGACACTTGTGTTTAGTTTTGTTTAGTTTTACCGGTCAGCATCCAGGCGTCGTCCAATTTTTCATGCGCCCCGTTACTTTTCCTCACCCACCGACTCATCTCAGCAGCACCCTCTGCTCCGGGACTCCTTTAATTCATCTCCATAGTTTTGAACTAAATGTTTTAGTAAGGCTATAACTAAAATCTTAATAGTATTCAATTCATTCAAAAGTCTTACTGTCTGTTAAACAGTTTATTTAATTAATATCCCCAGTTTATGGTATAGAATATCTCTCACCGTCTGCTGACACTGAAGTGAATATTATGAATTTGCTCTCCAATCACGAGTGATTTACCCTCATGTCTGTCTTACACATAGCAGTCGTCGCTAACAGACTCCAGTGAGGAGAGAGCTGCAGCTATGACAAGGGACAACAAGGACAAGGTTGGTGTTTCCAGTTACCCTCCGGTGGCAACTTGTATCAGTGTTTTGTATTTGGCGCTGCTCCACGGTCAACTTTGCTCAAGCATTGCTCTGTACGGTTTGAAATGTTTCCAATTCAGCATTTCTAGAGTAGATGTGTTCAGCTTTTCGACATGGACTCAAGATATGTTTTCAAACGCAACACTGGCATATGTCTGTCAATAGATGTCGGTTTGTCTCAGAAGTGTGTTGTCTTCTAAAGTTGTTGCCCTTTGTCTCTTCTCTGTAGGAGGGTGACAGTCACAGTAGACTTTACCTCCGCCTCTCTCCAACTAACCCTTTCACTCCTACCCCGTTTAAGGTTTGTGGGTCTCTGTGTTGTGCTTCCCCCTTTCCCTCTCCGTGTATGCTTGTACAGATGTGTTGATATACCAGGATACAGCTCATGTATCCGATATATTCTAACATGCTGCGCATGCATACACTTGTACGTGTCCTAACATCCCCTCCATCTGTCTGAAATCCTTTGTGCGTTTTTGTGAAATCAGAACACGTTTTGTCCTTTTGTGTTTGTCTCTTGCTTTTTGTCGCTTCCTTTTAAAGAATAACGGAATCGGTTTTCGATTAAATGCTTGATGAAAGCAAATCTTAGACTTATGGATTGATATTTTCTAATAACTAAAAATGACCAAAGAAAAATGTGATTTGTCGCTCCAGGTTTTCAGGTAAGTGCACATATCAGTGTCTAATGGGTGAATATTTGATTTTAAATACCAATTTAATGATTAGTAATGACATTTGTAATAATTAAGTAATTAAATGTGGTATTTTTGACTCAGTAAGTATCATTTTATCTTAATTCATTGCTGTAAGTAAGCTGATTAACCTAATTCTGATCTGAGCCTCTGGCATCTTTAAGGAACCATATCACATAATTATTTCTCATCCTAACACTAACACGTCCTGCTAAAACCGATGAAGCTGTTAGCGGAAACCAAGATGTGGCTTCTGTTGATCACATCAACAGCTCTCATGTGCCTCCCTGTCTCTATAAACCCTCTATCGAGTTGATTCAAACTTATATGCAAAGACTTAAAAGAAAAAATAAATAAGAAAATTCTCTTTAACTTTCACTAATAAACTATTTTCAAACTCCATCTGTGGCGTGACAGCCGGTGAAGCGTGAAGCAGCGAAGGCATCTCCCACCAGCACCGTCCTCCTCCTGCCAGTGGTGCCCCATGTGGGAGAGACTGATACAGACACACTGACAGAGATTCCTGGCAGCCCCGCCGAGGCAGAGGAGGAGATAAAGGAGGAGGTGGAGGATGAGTTTGGCTACAACTGGAGTGAGTTCTCTCTCTATTTCTAAGGGTGCGATTATGTATTTTGTTTGGCACGACAGTAGAAATGTTCATTTGTGTTACTGGTTCATTTGATTTCACTGTGGCCAAAAGTAAATCCTGGTTTGTGTGAATTCTTGGTGTGAATGTGACCTGTGAGAAACGTGTATTATATACTCAACGAAATACAATCAATTTAATAGAGATGGAAAATGTACTCATTAGCGTACTGTGGCCCGCTTTATCATCTGACTACCACTAGAGGTCCTCCAAGTTACATGTTTGTCTTGCCTGCACATAAACCCATTCAGGGTCTGCAATAAAGAGCACTGATTCCTATGCTTGAGGTGGTCGCACCTCAGCAAAACCTGAAGGACTCAATGTCCCAATTAGCTATTAGCATTCAGCTGTAGGATGAACTCACCGCTTCAAGGAGAACGGGTCACAGTCAGTCACACTCAGCTCAGGCAACCAGCATAAAGGACAGACTTCCAGCCTCCAAACACCTGGGACTGTGGAGAATATGTGTGTGTTAGAGAGTGTGCCCATCCTGCGGGGATAAGATTGATGAGGTTGGGCCCGGGGAGGTGAGTTGTGGAGATTAGTACGGGACTGATGCTTCAACAGTGGCAGGGAGCCCAGAACAACAGGAGCCCATTGGTCCGAACAGCGGCTATCTAACACACCAGAGACAGGAGAGGTGAAGAGAGAAAGAGAACGGGCTGGAGTGAGAAGGGCAGGGATGGAGACAAGATTGAGACAAAGAGAGAGAAGGTGATAGTGAAAAAAAGCAGCAGTCAGACATTTAAAACTTATATACAAGCAATACAGCTGCCCCCTTTTTTGAGCAACGTGAATCATATGGAAGCCCAGGCTCAAGATAAATCTGGCACTGTTCAACAGTAATGTCAGCCTGTAATGTCTGCCATGACTTCACCTGCCTCTTTCAGAGAACATAATCCAGCGCTATGGCAGCCTCCCAGGTGTCCTACACATGATCGAGCTGGAGAAAGGCAAGACAGGCCTGGGCCTCAGCCTGGCGGGGAACAGGGACCGCTCTCGCATGAGCGTCTTCGTGGTGGGAATAGATCCCAACGGGGCGGCCGGCAGGGACGGACGCATGGTAGTGGGCGACGAGCTGCTGGAGGTAAGATGAGCGTCGATTGTAGCTCTCGATAGTTTAAGTAATTTACTCAAGGATTTGAACATCTTATGTCATTGCTTTTTCATTAAAAAGGCTTTTGGTGTCACTGTTATGTATTACATGTTTACTTCTGGAGAAAAAGTGTGTGTAACTGCATATTTTGCTTCTTCTTGTTTTTTTTTTTAGATCAATGGGCAAGTCCTTTATGGCCACAGCCACCAGAATGCATCCTCCATTATCAAGAGCTCTCAATCCAAAGTCAAAATCATCTTTGTCAGGTATAAAAACGCTTTTATTCTTCCTAGTAAAGCTTCTGAAACAAATCTCCATGGCAACAGCAACTACATTTCATTCCCATTCATTGCCCCGTCATGTCTGTTGCACTGCTGTTCGCAGTTCAGTAGAGGGAGCTATTGTAATTCAACAGAGAGATGTGGTATTATAGTGCATATTCAGTGTGGACCAACAGACTCTTCCTTGTGCACTCAAAGTATTTCTTATCTTAAAATGATTAATCCACCACCATTTTTCCAGTAACTTATCAGTTTTATATAGATTTGTAAAAGCAAATGAATGAAGAATATGCAAATTAGAGTTTTGAAAAAACATTTTGTGTTATACTGTATCAATCATTGTACAATAATAAGACTTCCTGTTAGTATGAAATAGTACATTTCCTATATATTAACTGCAAAAGTAGCATACAAGTATATAACAAGTATATGTAGTATACAGTAAGCGGTATGGAAATGGAACATAGCAGCTGACATATCAGCACAAAGTCAGACACTTATGACCCTTGACCCCCCTTCAAACAGTCTTTGCCAGGATCACACTACTTGACCTTCTACTTAACTCACATCCCTTTCCCGACCCCCCGAACAAAACACTGTGATCAGTACACATAAATCACGACTCCACTGTCGCGTAAAAGCAGAGGAGCGACGATTTACGTGAGTTATGACTGTTTGGGGCAGGAACACAGAGGCGCTGGACCAGATGGCTGTGGGACCGGTGAGGGAACATGAGGGAGACACCGTGGAGCCCCAAGCTGAGGTACGACTACACTCCTCGCCACACAGAGAACACACATGTCACACACCCACAAGCACTACAGCAGACAAATGCGCAGATGTTTGGAGAGAGAAGTCCCATCTGCATAACAAGCTATGAAACACACACACACACACACACAAACCTCCTTCACCTGATATCGTGCTCCTGAATGTTTGCTCCTTAAAGTCTCTGTGTTTGTGTGGTCCTGGAGATCCCAAGCTCCCAAGTCTGTGTGGAACTCCCAAGACACCCAAAAACCACAAACCGTGGTGCAGACACACACTCTCACCAGCAAACACACACACACACACACACTCACAGATCTTTGCGTCATACTATACCAACTACTGCCTATGTCCTCACAGCTAGAAACAACTCCTGCTAATGGCTCGACTTCAGCATATGTGCATCACATCATAAAGCTGAAGGTGAGATGCGCACGCACGCACACACACACACACACACACACACACACACACACACACACACACACACACACACACACACACACACACACACACACACACACACACACACTCACACACACACACAGGACAACACTGTTCTTTTGAAATACCAAAATAAAGAAGACAATGGGGAGAAAGTTAGCAGTAATGAGGGAGGTGTACATAAAAAGTCAATGGGGTATGACAGAGCAGAGTGGGGAGCGCACAGGAGCAGTCAAGTCTGACAAGCTGCCAAGAAAGACAAAAGAGACGGAACATTGTCAAATAAAAGGGTGAATAAACAAAACAACAAGTGAATGGGAGCAGAGCTTTTCCGAAGGGGCATAAAGGCTCAGTTCACACAAATGATAAAGAACAGAACAGATTTTGCCCCTTTTCTAGCCATGCAGATATTTTCTTTCTTTCTTGTTGCACAGGAAGTGTGCAAAGTGACCCACTAGCTGGTGCAGCTTTATTATTTAGCTCATGTTACAACTATGGATGCGTGTGCACACAGTTACCATGTTCAGGTGTGTTGGCCTAGACAGAATCAGTTTAAATAATGTTGCTGCTCTCCAACAGGAGGACGGAGGACCTGGCATCACCTTTGTGGAAGGGAACACCGACGGTGGAGTTGAGGTTCAGAGTATATCTGAAGTGAAAGGACACACAGACACAGTATGTATCAAATACTGCAGCTGATGGTTTGAGTGTGTTATGGTTGATTTCTCACAATGTTGATGTGCTCCATGCAGGAGGACTACATGAAACCAGGGGACAAACTCCTAGCTGTGAATGGTGAATCAGTGCTAGGCTACACTGTGGAAAAGGTACACCGTGTCATTGGAAATAAGCTGTAATCATCACATTGTAGTTCCTGTGTTCATCATAATGGATCTTTTTTGTGTGCAGAAGAATTATTATTACTATCTGATTAGTAATTCTACTGTGTTTTAGGTCAATTCTCTACTGAGAAAAGCCAAAGGTCCAGTGAAGCTAACCTTCTCTACAAATGAGACTCCCTCCTTCTCCTCTCCCCAGTCAACCTGCCAGGATAAAGGTTGGTCAGACAGCGTCCTTGCCAGCCTACCCAGCATGCCGAGTGCCGCCACGACCACCCCGACTCAGCCAGAGGCAGACACAGTCACTTGTGAGTGCGCTTAATTTGCTTTACCTGCTTAAAATTGATTAATGCGAAACTAACTACGAGATAAGTAGTCACTTTCTCACTTCTTTTGATTCCACTAATGTAGGTCCGAGTCGCTCGTCCACCCCCTCCACTCTGGTCTGCGACCCGACGACATGTCCTATCATTCCCGGCTGTGAGACCACCATCGACATCTCCAAGGGCCGCACTGGCCTGGGCCTGAGCATTGTGGGAGGCTCCGACACCCTGCTGGTAGGAGAAAAAAATATGAAATTTGAATCAGCTAATGAGGCTGTAATGAAGAGCTTTTCTGATGTGAGAAGTGACTGCTTTAGCAACAAAAATAAGGTTAAAACATAAAGTATTTCACCTTTTACAGTCCACAATGAAATGTGCTGTAAATGTGCAATAACTTAAAAAAGTTACTTGACCACCCACTATGCCACCCACTTAGAATCTTTGGTGGTGGTTTAACCCAGGTTGAAAATAGCTGTGGCGGCTCAGGAATGTAGGAAATGATGTTGTCACAGTCTTCCTCCTCCTCCTCCTCCTCCCAGTGTCCTCTCCTCAGCCCATCTATTCTGTCTGCTCAGTCAGGCTTGGGGGAGCAGCTCTTTGTCTGGCCTCAGCCACGGCAGACAATATCCAGCCCTGGAATGTAACCTCTGAACCCCAAATGACACTCACACTGGACCGCAGAGAAAACACACTAGAAGTCAGAAACACACACGATCCAAAATAATATCTGCCTGCCCTCAAATGCAATAAAAATCACACATACGCACCATTTAAAAAAAAAAAAAAAAACATTCTCTCCTCCAACATGGCACATTACTTCACCTTTTTGTCCTGCGTCCCTCTCACTCCTTTCAAATAAACACTGACTGCTCTCATCTTCCTCTCTTATTCTATACTTATTTGCTCTCTTTTTTTCCCCCTCTCGCTCTAGGGAGCCATCATTATCCACGAAGTGTATGAAGAAGGGGCAGCCTCGAAAGATGGCAGGCTTTGGGCAGGAGACCAAATCCTAGAGGTGCGCTGCGGTATAATGAGCATCACACATGACCTAGATAAAAAAGAGGCAGAGTGAGACGCGGCCGCATGAGGAGTGTTAACATGAAAGCTTCAGTTTCCATCTTCAGTCAAGGATCAAGCAGTTTGATACTACAAAAGATGCTTCAAATATAAGTTATGTTATTATCAAGATGGGGTTCTGAGTGAGAAGTCCAAGAAAAGTAACCACTGGTCTGTAATACGTGGAGAGACAAGTTAAGTATCCAGGCTCAACTTGGATTTGCCCTCAGTTTGACCTCGTGCTTTGTCACAGAGGGAGGCCAGGGGTGGAGCTCAGGACTATAGTTATGGCAGCTCAATCAGTAGACCTGGATTGAAAGCACACATGCATGCTTGCACGCACACATACACACCCTCATGACTTAATTGCCCTCTATTATTCATTTGAGTCCCCGAGCCAAGTCGTTTTGTTTAGAAAATAGGTTCAGAGAGGAAAAGTAGAGAGCTTTTTTCCCCACTCCACAGCAATGCCATTAGCTGGGAAAAATCCTGTGCATGTCCGTGGAGAAAGCTAATGGGGTATTTCCCCCCTTTAATGTGGTAAAAATGAAGAAAAAAAAAACATCAATCCTTAATCTGACCACTGAGGCTTCTCACAGACTTCTGTGGGAAGAAGTGTTGTAACATCCCCTGTGATTTTCATATTATGATCCAGGTCAGACAGCCCAGCAGAAGAAATGTGATGTCAGTGGTCAAAGGAAAATTCAGTTTGAGCATTAAATTAGGCTGTTAGCACTTTGTAGTCTCCTGAGCATTCACTTAACATCAGGAATATAAGAATAGGACTTTGCTACGTTGCAGAATGCCCCAAAATAGAAATGTGACCTTAGATGTAGCACATTTTCCTAGTTTTTAGCACAGTTCAGTGCATTTTTCTAAAGACAAGCAATAGTTATTTTCTCTCATTGCAGGTGAATGGTATCAACCTGCGCGATGCCACCCACGACGAAGCCATCAACGTGCTGCGGCAGACCCCGCAGAGAGTCCGGCTGGTGGTCTACAGGGACGAGGCCCAGTACAAGGAGGAAGACCTGTGGGACTCGTTCACCGTGGAGCTCCACAAGAAGCCCGGCCAGGGCCTGGGCCTGAGCATAGTGGGGAGGAGGTGAGAGAGATTTATTGTTAGCGCTGCTGCGTAGTGATGCGCAGTATGATCTGGAGCTACGCTGGATGAGCTTTACATATGAAAAAGTTGCTTTTTCATGAAAAAGCTTGCAGTTGGCTTTGCAGTTTGCTTTTCAAGTCACAAAAAGAGTTGGCATATTAAAGAGTCTTGGCAACCCTTAATATGTAATAATTAGTATGAGCAGACATAAAAAAGACATTTAAGCAAATAAATCCTTAAAGTCTCAGACGGCTGGCCATTTTAAGATTAATCATATTGCATTGACTTGTCTCTTGAGAATAAAAGCAAACTCAGAACAGCCAGACTACAAATACAAAAGTAGGTATAGAATGGTATTGGCAATATAATGAACATAATTATATTATAGTTATAGTTAATTATAATTAATAGATAATTTGACAGTAACTGTATGAATTTTCTTTTTTAATGCAGATCACGGGAGCAGAGGTAATCATCATAATAAGAACTGTATTTTTAAATAGTGTGTAGTGTGTAGAGAGCGAGAAATAGAGATCCCACACATGCACAACACACTAACACGTGACAAGCAAACGGCAGAGACGGGGCTGCGTCAGGGAGGGCAGCTACTTTTTGTTCCCATGAGAGCAGCTGAGGATGATTTACTAGGACGTGAGCTTGCAAAATGAAGACATTCTTACACATAAACTCAACACGGGCTTCTCGCAGTAGCCTTTGTGTGTTAAGCCTGTTGGTCCACATGCTGACGGCCTGTGGGCGTCAGGTGTGTGTGGTGCTGTGATTGGACCCTTACAGTACATGCACATGTACATGTACATGTCCGTGGCTGCGTGCGTATAACTTTCTGAACAACTGCAGGGTGAAAGGCTCACGTTGGGGTCGTGGGCTGAACAGCCTGGACCGCCACAGGCACATCAAGTTTTAATGCAGTTGTAAATCTTTGCCTCTGTCACAGTGGTTTTGCTCACGAGTGGGAAAAAGCAGCGAAAACGCTCGACAGGATGGAAAAGGCAGCGACATAACAGACAACCTAAAAACCCTCGGCTAAAACGGAAAGTGCAAGCTAGCAGTTAGTGGTGAGGAGTTGTCACAGCCAAGTATCTCTGGCACTCCCATTGAGCGGGATCGAGTGGCCTGGCTTCACAGCCTCTGCTTGTGTTAGTTTTATCCACGTGGAGATTGGCACTTGAGATATGCGGAGTCCACAGAGGAGATGTGCTTTTGGAAGTGAGTGCTCAGAGCAAGCGCAGATTCTTTTCACAATGTCGAGCTTTGACTGTAGGAAAACAAGGCCAAAGTGTATTTTCCTGTGACAACACCAACTGGTTTGTCAAAGGATGTTTAGAAGCTCAGATTTTGGGTTTACTACTCACTGCTTTTTGTGGCAGATAGCAGAGCCTCAAAACCCAAATTTGCTCAAAGGGGTAAAAGCTGGGGGGCTGAGGTGGGACAGGCAGGTGGCAAGTTGTAGGTGTAGACACCTGTCAGACATGCTTCCAATAAAGACCTAATACTTACTTAACACTTGGGGAGCAATGATTCTTATCTCCCTTTGGTTCTTCTCCTTTCACTGGTACAAATGAGACACCAGTAAGCCCTATAATGTGTCAGGATAAGGATTTCTGATAGTTTCTCACTTTTTGCGGCTGCATGGTCACAGTGAAGTGAGCAAATGCAGGATTCAAGATGGGAAACACATTCGTTGAGGTCACAGTTGGGGGGTAAATACACTCTTTCCTATTAAATATTCCATTTTACCAGCTGTTTGTCTGCCGCCTCCCAAGGAGCAGGAGCAGCATTTGTGCAGAGGTTCAGTGGAAAAATGTGAAACGGCTGGATCAATACTGTACCAGCAATTACATGCTCAACAACAGCAGTCAGCGGGGGGGCGAGAGGGCTAAGGTCAACAAGTAGGGAAAAACACGCAAACAGTAAAAGATGTTAGCTCATTGTCGCGTCTTTGTCTTCAACCTTTCCTACCAGGAACGACACTGGAGTGTTTGTGTCCGATATCGTGAAGGGAGGTTTGGTGGACACTGACGGCCAGCTGATGCAGGGCGACCAGATCCTGTCAGTCAATGGCGAGGATGTCAGGTCGACCACGCAGGAGGCCGTGGCCGCGCTACTGAAGGTACGTGTGTCGTGCTGGCCCTCAGAGGGAAGCGCAGTCAGCGAACCACGCGTATATTATCCTACTAATGATGCGCCTTGTGTTGCAGTGCTGCGTGGGGCCTATCAAACTGGAAGTAGGGAGGTTTAAGGCAGGCCCCTTCCACTCTGAGAGGAGGATGTCTCAGAGTAGTCAGGTACTGTAATTTCACATTTTTCACGGTTCATATTTTGATGTCATTCTTGTCTACAAATTGCTCTCATGTACTCGAAAAACAGCAAAGCAAATGTCTTTGTTTCAGATGAGTGAAACTGGAAGCTCCAAGGCGGCCTCTCAGTCATGCTCAGACTCTGGAAACCCTCCCGGCGACCCTGACAAACTGAGTGGGAGTCTGGAGTGTAAGTCGCCTCCGATCTGATATTGATTCATGAAGCATATGAGTTAGGCAGCCATAGGAAAACTGTGAAAAGTGGACAAGGAGTCCTCACATTTTGCCTGTCTGCTTCCTTCCAGCTCCAGAGCATCAGGACACCAGAACAGTTGAGTTCACTAAAGGTCCCAGTGATTCCCTGGGTATCAGCATAGCGGGCGGCGTGGGCAGCCCCCTGGGCGATATACCCATCTTTATCGCCATGATGAATCCAGTCGGCGTGGCTGCTCAGACACAGAAGCTCAAGGTACGAGATTTACGCCGCGGTTTCAGTAACCTTTACTGGGCTGAATGCAGCGCTAAGAATTTGCATGCCAGTAATTCCTGTGTAGGATTTAATTTGAATCTTAAGTATTTCCAAGCGACGTCCTTCCCACTCACTTTACTCAGTCTGTGAATCTCGAATCTTCTCAAAGGTCAAGAGCCAACAGCCTTTAGCAGTGACCCTGCCAGTTAAATGACAATTGTAGCTCTGTGTGACGCAGGCCGGAGGAGGACAATAGCCATTGCTAACATGGATAATAAATCTCCTTCTCCTTCTGCATTCAGATCATTAAGCCTTCTGAGGGGCTCGTTGAAATGAATAGGGGCAAGTCTTGAATAGTATATTCATGCTGCTTTGTCTTATCAGCCAGAATGAGATATGAGAACGCGACATAATGAAATTACTCAGCCGAACACAGGCATAGTTTCGCTTTTGTGTCGTGCGGTGAATTCAATTTTTAAATAGTTTTAGCCAGGGTCTCACGTCCCGTTATCATGCACAGTTCTCCAGACTCAGTGAAGAAACGTTTAAATAATGCACATCGCAGAACAGCATCTCCGCACACTTTTAAAAAGGGAATACAAAAGCAATGGGGACTGTTCATTATTTAAAAATGTCACAGGAGCTACTTCTCTTACTCATGTTTCCAGCCCACACGCTGATGTGTCGCCAACATGGAGCTAAACAGAGTCTGAGCTGCATCTGAAATACCCAGACTTTTCGGTTTTATTTTCTGCCGATGTGCCAGTTTGTCTGTCTCTCACGTATCCTTTTAAATTGCTTTAAACTGTCACTTTCCCAGATTGGGGACCGCATCGTCAGTATCTGTGGAACCTCTGCTGAGGGCATGAGCCACTCACAGGCTGTGGCTCTGCTCAAGAACGCCACAGGCACAATACAGCTGCAGGTCAGAGAAGTGCACACACACACACACACACACACACACACACACACACACACACACACACACACACTTGTCCTCTCTATCGTTCTGTTCTTGTTAGATAAATCTGCAGGCGCAGTTAGATAATCTGCAGTTGAACATGACCTGTATTCTTTACCTTATCTGTGTTCATTTTCGCCTGAAACGAACAGTCGAAGGCCACCACAGTTTGAAGTATCCATAAAACTCACCTCCCTCGTCCAGCACAACCACCATGCTATCAGTCTTTATCTTACAGGTCAGTAGTACCATATAAGTGCGTAATTCTATGTGTGTGTGTGTGTCTTCACTCACCTGTAGGTGGTAGCGGGCGGTGACACCACCGTGACGGGTCCCTCACAGGAGCAGACAGCTGGAGGTCTTACAAGCAGCTGCATCTTCCAGGATGACCTCGGGTATGAACACGAAGAACATTTAGCTGTGTGGTTCCCATCCGTCTTACCTCTAGACTGTCAGTCCACCCAGGGGACTGTTTGGAAATTATGAGGGGGGGGGTCTAGCTTTCTGTTTTATTTGAACTTTTTCTCGAGAGCTTTACGATTTGAAGTTTGTATGATGAAACTGGTTGGACAAATTCAACACTAATATCCAGATATTACGTGAGGGAAGGGAAGGTATCATGTGCTATTATGGCTGGGGCCGGCTTTGTTTCTTCACAAAGTGAACCATATGGTTCAGCCCCCCTCCCCGCCCCTATAACTTACAGTACAGTCCCTAACTGTGTCCATCTTTCCAGCAGCCCACCTCAGTATAAGACCATCACTCTTGGAAGGGGACCAGATGGACTGGGCTTCAGTATAGTCGGAGGGTACGGCAGCCCCCACGGAGACTTGCCCATCTATGTTAAAACAGTTTTTGGAAAAGTAAGTGGCCAAATTATTACACTTTATCTTGTCAGAATTGAGAAATTGCATATTTGTAATCAAAACTCTACCGCCCTGTGTGCTCGTGCCTAGGGGGCAGCAGCCGAGGACGGCCGTCTGAAGCGAGGAGACCAGATAATGGCGGTTAATGGGCAGAGTCTGGAGGGCGTCACTCACGAAGAAGCCGTCGGCATCCTGAAAAGGACCAAAGGATCTGTCACGCTCACCGTGCTATCATAGACACACATATGCAATATGCAAATACACACGCTATCTTCACCACCTTCCTATCTTCCTACACCCTTTTAATGACACCCAAAGCAACGCAGCTCACAGGTGTGGTGTCACGTCTGGCAGGAGAACTCAAACCAGCAACATTTTCGCAACCAGCAGATTGTGCTAAAAATCACCAGATGTTCATTTGTGAAAATGTGCACACTGAAATATGAACACTGCTAATCATGAAGAAGCTTATTGCTCAATATAGAGCACACTGTGATCCACACCAGCCTGCTGCAAATAGACTTATGTGTAGAATGTGTCACAGTAAGAGCTTTTTATCACTGTCACATGAATTCATAAATAGTTCAGTAAACAGTTTTGGTTAGCTAATTAGTTGTTACATAAATCTCAGTGAGGTTGTAAATAGTTTTAGAAACAGCTCCTTTACATTCCATGGCTCTTTTATGAAGTATTCACCGAATAACAAGTATTGAGCGGTTTCCTGTTTTCAAATGAATGGATCGTGAGATCATTATTTTCAAGAGTATTTTACAACACAAAGCAATGTTTCTACAGAAGAGAGGCCTCGTTTTCAAGGTGTTTTTACAGTCTGCGGTCTACTTAAAGGGGTGACCTCCCACCAAATTCACAGCATGAAACAGCACGAAAACGCACTAGAGGCATTTAACAGATTAGCAGGATTTAGCAAATGGCTATATTAGCTGATAATAGCATTATTTGTCTTTTACATTGCACTGCTGTCGGCAAATACTGATTTTCCTGTAAGGCCGATGCTGCTGTAACTGGTGTTAATCAACTTATCATGAAGTCACTGTTGTTTTAGCAAACGTGGCCAAGAGAGACTGATGGAAGTGTGCAGAGTGTTAACACTTCCCCCCCGAAGGGAAAGATGTGAAATCCTTGATGCCGTGGTCATTAAACTGAGAAATGTTGTATGAGTGCACATTTGACTAGATGAGGAATTGTGTGTGTGCGTGTGTGTGTGTGTGTGTGTGTGTGTGTGTGTGTGTGTGTGTGTGGACGACCTACTCACTGAAATATAGTGCTGCTAAAGCTGAAATGAAAGGTATTATGCCACAGTATTTGGATTTTTTAAAAGTATTAATTAATGTTCACTTAATGAAAGTGCACAGACAAGTAAATGACCCGCTGTCTTTGCTGGGATGGATGATTGGTTTTCCTCTGTGTATTACATGTCAAATGTTTATATAACGGACATGAGCTCCTTTTGCCCTTATTATTTACCATTTGTCATCTAGTGTGTAGTTGAGGTCATTACGCATGTGTTGTGTGGTCTAGTTTCAAGAGAAAGTTGTCTCTTCTCTGTCTTCTCACCTTAACTACGAGGCTCTAGCACTGTCAATGTGACAGTATTGAATTTATTCACACTGAATTAAATAAAAGTGACCTTTGGATTCAATCAATGTGTCCCACTGTTGCATTGTTTTGTGTATTGTTCTTCCTTGTTGGCCTAAAGCAGACAGCACTCCTATTTTAGCATCCTCATTCTCTGTTAGTAATTGCCATGAAATATGAATACTCCCTTGTTAAACCTCAGCGGGGTGTCTATAAACTGAAATATAAAAATGAATAGTATTTGAGGAGTGTGAAATGCAGAGCAACTTTGCAAATGCACCAGTTCTTACTGCTCCTGACTGCACACTTGCACAGTATACGTCACATCTGCCGCACATCAACTCAATAAATCTTCTATCCGGGAGATAAAAGCAATTTGCCGTCAGTGAAGGTCACATTTAAATGAAACGCAAGTGGATCTCCATCAGAAGCTAAAGCAAGTTGAAATGATGTGTACATGAACAAAGATTTATAGATATGGGATAATACGACCATGTGGAACAGCGCTATGGTCTCGCTTGAATAGGCTCTCTGTTGCTACTTGAGACTCAATAAAGCCTGGATACAGAGAGACGCAGCTCCCCATTAAAATATGGCATCCTGTCTGTCTGAACACTGACAAGCACAGCTGCCTCGCAGCCCGTCACATGGTCTGCGTGGAGTCATGTGCATGAGCTGTGTTTCTTAAGTCGGTTTACAGCAAACATGGGGACTACCAATTAATCACAGTCTTGCAGGACCTTTGAAGTCCTTCGTCTAATGAGGTCTGGGGTGAGTGCAGATTCAGTGGACTGAACACTGATGTACTTTTATAGCAGAAGTACATATGCTCTGCTGTTGGGTGACTCCTTCACCCCGAGGTCAAGACCCAACACAGCTACTTTCAGCTGCTGCTCGCTGAACTGCAATCTACCGCCTGCACTCGACAGCTGAGCTTTCCTCAAGCACCTGTTGTTTTAATGGTCCCAGGGGGTTTAGAGGTTACCCAGACTCCCTCCAGGTTGAAGAGACGCTGGTTGGTTTACCTAAAGCTTGTCTGCACAAGCCTTTTAGATGTGAGATCAGATGTTGCCACTGCGTCACGCTTGGCCTCAACGTGGGCAAATGGTGTACAGTTTCCGCGACAATGGCGCCAGGGCTAAATCACTTTAAGGGACTGAATTATCAAGATGCCAGTCAGGCCACTATGAACATCTTCATGGGATTTTCCCATGAACAAGGCCTCTTTCTCGACCTCATGAACAACAGATATAACAAAGACACTTTTGATGTCCTGTTGCATACAAAATGTCAACTCCACAACCAATGTCATGCTTGACCCCACAGCTTTAGACGCAGCCTGTTCAACCATTTCGGAGCTCAGTATCATCATGACTCATGCTAGCTCCAAACTGACCATCAAGAGGTTAAGCAAACACAAACCTATAGTTGATGATGATTGGGCCATGGTGACTCAGCAGACATGCCTACTGGGGCGCCATCATGCTGGTTTAACTGCTAAAAGGGGTTTTGCTCAATTGTTTTGATTGTTATCACTGTGCAAATAGGGACAAGGTGGTGGAAATAATTTGATAATGACTGTCTGGCAGATTTTGTTCAGGCTTGAAAGCAGCGAATTTATCTCAACTGAAGAATTTTCATTTTCAGTTATCATCTGAGAAATTTGGCAATGAACTTCGCCACGCATCAAAAAGATGCTTAAATTGGGTTTTTACCAACCATGTCGTGTCAAAAAACTTGGTAGAACTAATAATTCATTAAATGAATAACTAATTGTAAATATTAAAATGCATTACCAACAGAAACAAAGCAGAGCTGTAAAGTCTGGTTTACATTGGTTGATTGGCGTCAGATGTTTCTAATATGCTTCACAGTCATTGGCTCAACCCTCCTCTTCATGTGGTATTCCGTCGTGATGATTTGACTGAGATTAATGCATATGTATTTTTGTTAAAGGGATTATCTCTCCCTGCAGAAAAAGTCCCTGCTCTGATTCTTTGAAAGCTCCTTCAAGCAGCAGAGCCTTTTCGTTGCCAAATCTGACTGTATTACCATTTGCTAAATGTGTCTCTTCCTCAAGGATAACTCAAGTTTCTCTGACAAAAGAGTGCTTTAGTTTGAAACTGACAAGAATGGACCTGACAGAACAATTCCCTGAGATACTGTAGTTTTGATCCCCTCCTTCTATGAATGACATTAAGTCAATTATAATGTGTAACCATGTTAGCAGCATTCAGGGATTACAATGTCAGCCAGTCCAGACTGAAACATCTCAACCATATTGGATGGATTGCCGTGACATTTTGTTACATTTTCACAGTTCTCAGAGGATGAAGCTCGCTGACTTTTGTAATCCCTCGACTTCTTGTCTAGCACCACCAACAGGTTGGCAATTAGTGACATGTCACAATAATTATTAGAGAGCCATGACATTTGATACAGGCGTCCGTGATTCCTGATGACTCTGGTGATTCCCCTGAGTCTCCTGGGTGCATCAGGAGCAGGTCAAAATTATCTTCTTTGACCCTTTCATTCAGCACCATAATCAGGTCAAATTATGACCAAATACCCACTAATGATGTCCCCATCAGCCAATACTTTTTTCCAGTTACTTACATTGTTAAAGAGATGTCTCTAAGTCAGAAGATACACTTCTGTCTCAACCCCCGTGAAATGACTTATTTCACTGTCAGAAACGCAATTAAATCTTTTTGTCCAAATTCAAGTTAGCAGAGGGCTAACCAGAAGCCTGACCTGGGTCATGTTATACAGGGAAAGTCGACCTTTTTTGGCCTCACGTGACACTGAAAGATTTTTATAGGGACCAACAGGTACCCGCCTCCAGCACTGTTTCCAGTTCTCTTTATACGTCCATGCTAAACATCAGTATGTTAGTATTGTCACTGTGAGCTCGTTGCCATGCTAGCTTTAGAATTTAAATGTCAGCTCCTATTAGCATAGGCTCACAGAGCCACTGACATGGCTGCAGACTCTTAATCTTGTTAAAAAACTGGCAGCTCATGATGCAAGTTTCACAGAGGCACGTTCTCACTTGACGGAGCATTGAGTATTTTTACAACAGCCAGCATTTATTTGTTTTTCTAGCAAGTGTTAAAAATCATTCTTAACCTGCCCCGACATATCAAACTGTCACGAAGAAAGAACACATTCACCTCTGAGCAGACACGCTTGGTTAAACAACATCATTCATCTCCTGAGTACCCGATCCGCCTTGTGGACTCTTCAGCGTCATGGAAAAAGAGTCTGCTATCTTTTGCATGAATCAAATATCTCCTTTACATGGCGAGTGTCTTTGTCTTGGAGAACAGAGGGTCTTAAAAAGGTCATCTAACCAAGCCTGCCCTCGCCATGACTCGCTCTTGCATACACAATGTAGCAAACATAATTAAATTTCTACTGTGGCAGTGGTGTAAAATTGCAGCTTGATGAGCACACTGCTCTTTCCCGTCACTGGCTTTTGAAGGAAAGAGCTTTACAAAAAAGTGTCTGAGGCAATCATTTGACCTTCCTGCGTGGTCACTCTGTCGCCTCGAGTCTTTACTTAGCTGTCAAAAAGATTAGCACATCACAGGCGCTTACAATCCTCTGCATTGTTTGAGTCAGCATACATTAGTTGCTCTTTAACAGTCCTTCCTCTCAACAGAATGATGTAACTGCAGACAAATCGGGCGGTGACTCTTTGTGACAACGGACTCTATCCGCTCGAGACGAACATGTCAGATGCCATTTGTCTCAATAAACATTTCGGTCTTTGATTGATGTCTAGCAAATCAGTAATATTTAATTACTAATAAACATTGGAATGTGACGAAGCAAGTCATTATGCAAGTTCCTTGTTTTTATAGGATTAATTCGTATGATTAAACTTTATTGAAGGAATGATTGATAATAGACAGAGACAATGGGTCTTGAGTCTTACAACTTAAACTGGAAAGATAAAGATAAAGGCAGTGAGCAAGATAAAGAACGTTTGCATCAGAAATTTGATCCAGCCCTGCTTATATGGTGTTTTCATTTGTTTACTCTTGTTTTTACATATCTCATCTTGTTTCTAGAGCAAACAAAAAGTTGTATAACTACCGTCCTTTATTTGGATGGCAACACTTATAGTTTTCTGAGTAAACAGTCAAGATGCAAACAAACACATACTTTCCTTCTACTCGATAACCCGAAATTATGCCAGAGTCATACTTTGCAGACAGGAAGCTGGATGTTACCATGATTTACAGTGGGGTTTTCTTCATTTCAAGGATAGCTGCAGCTCTGTGCTCCAGTTAAAATGAAGCTGGGAGTTAACCAAGGCATCGATGACATCATGCACGATCGGATTTCCTCCTCACCTTTGGTGTGTTTGCCCAAAGTGAGGAGTGTGAGGGCTGAGGAGCATGTTTACACAGACAACAGAGCACATGTTCACCGAGTGAACACCAAACACCAACGTTATGTGTTGAATCTTTAACTGCAGTTATTATTACATGTTAGCAATACAAACAGTCAGCTCAGACTTGAACACCACAGCCGACAAGACAACTTTAATGGGACATCTCATACAGTAAAGTGCACTCTATCTGTTTCTGACTGTCTGCCCGATAACAGGAAGCGACTTCAACATGAGGCCACTGCTTGTCTGAAGCACACCTTGCGTGTCTCTCTTGGTATGTTTGCATTTCGGTTACAGCTTCAAATTACATCACTGCGGCTGAGGCCTGATAAGGCAGAGAGTGTAATCATCGTTTTATGAGCTGTGGGTAAAGTAATGTGGTGACACAGGCGCTGGGAAATGTTTGCAGAACTGAGGGTGGAAGAAAAAAAACCTGTGTTTGCCTGTGAGAGGTGCACATGCCTGACCTTATGAAAGGACGTAGCTGCAGGGCTGTTGACAGAAAAACAGACGAATGACAGCATGGAATCAATAGATGCATGCCAAGTATAAAGACAATTAAGGACCAGCTTGTAGTGCTAGATGAAAAGTCAGGGGATCACTACAGTTATTAGGATTCATCCCCAGTCTGGAGAGCAACCTCTAGGGAGCATGAATGTCTGTACACAACCTGAGGACTAAAATGAAGGACCAACCATCAGACTAGACTTTGCCATCACTAAAGCCATGCCACTACTGTGGCTATAAAACACAGCGCTGCAACATACCCAACATCTAGCAAACACGCTGAAATGAGCTTGTTCCATATTTGTTAATGGATTTGTACTATTGACTGCCATCTCTCTGCACTGCTGGGTTGAAAACAAAGGCATCCTATTGATTTTAAGGCAGAATGGAAAAATGAGCCAGTAATGAAAACCCATTTATGCCTCCGGCCCCTCGCTGCTGTTTGCGCCCATTTTCCATCTTCGCTCAGCAAACCCGCCTGTGCCATTACATTGAAACGAGTGTCAAATTAAACGACGTACCGTAAATAACCTTTTCCTCAAAGTGCAACTTCCTCGGGCTTTGACTTGAATATCTAACTTTTGATTCATGTCGAGCTCCCTTTATCACTCTGAAGATGACATTTTTAGAGACCCTTTTATCAATCCTAGAATTTACAACCCAGGCGTTAACCCCTATTTAAGAATTTTAAAGAGGGGTTACAATTGATGTGAGTTTCAAATTGTGGTGGTGATGGTGGGGTGGGGACATACGTCATCTGGAGCTGTAAACTCTGAAAAATAGTCATATTCTAGCCTGTCTAACTGTCCCAGAGAGCTTTCTGCAGTCTTTGATCATTCTCATGCAACCGCCATCTCATCATTGTCATTATACAGTCATAAGAGCCGATAAAGTCATAAATTCAGCATCCGTGGAGCCATTGAGCACTCTGTTGCCTAAAAGCCTGAAAGGTACATTTGCAGCTTTTGCTCTGCTCTGTTATTATTGTCTTATTTGTTGAGCAGTGCTCCAGTGATGGCCTGACAAAGCCAAACAACGTTGGTCCGTTGTAATTTTGGGATTTTGTGGACACGCTTGCAAGGTTACATTCTCAGACAGACCCATAAACAGTGAAAAGGGTCTGCACCTAACAATCAAGTTCCCACACACGTAGGACGCCCTAAAAGTGCTTAGTTGAACCAAGCAGTGATGTTTAATTTAGCCAGAATTCAGTTTTATTTCATGTGCAAGTTCACCATTTTGGTAGTGAACAATATATAGTGCATAAACAGTGCGAGAACAACTTTTATAAAGTCGCCATCAGGGAGAATCTGCTTCAAAATACATTCATTTTAAAAGAATCTTTGTGATGAAGCTAAAAATGTCTAAATTCCATTGGTGACTTTCTGGAATATGTTTTCCTTTTAATCCAGCAGCAGCAATAAATTAAACTGTTCTCTGACAAAACATAACACTGCTGTGATAGTACTTAAGGTGCTGCACTTAAAATCCAGTTTTCCGGCTCCTCGGTTTGATTTATGAGCCTTTAAACGAGACCACAGCCGGCTGATCGTAGACCTCTGCAGTGCTTTACAGCATGTTTACATGTCTCCGACCACGTGAATGTATCCCTGTTCAAGGATTTGCTGCCACTGCACATTTCTCCTCTTCCTCAAGATCACAGATGCCAGATAGCTCCTTTGCATGACTCCTGAGTGGATTCCAAGCTTTAAACAGGTGTAGCCATGTCCTCTAGCCATTGTAAAATCAAGAGAAGAAGGCACAGAAACATGTGTCCCCTGCACGAGCTTTCATCCACCCCACAGCCAACGGTGCACCTATGGGTGACTCTCAGGCTGGATTCCATTGATGGCTATCTGACGTGCCTCTGGTTTACTGTCACTTTAATAATAAAGGAAGAAATGCTTCTCTGTGACAATGTTGCATGTCCTTTAAAGATAAGCACACATGCTTGAGCCTGACTTATACTGCAAATGCACCTCAGGGAAAAAGATTTTAAAGAGACAAAATATGAAAAAGGAATCTGTTTTGCATGCATGGACAGAATATGGAACGACAATGACTGGAATTTTAAAATGAACACCTGTCATACCTGCACAAAGTCCAACATAAAACATACTACAGTGTGTGTGTGTGTGTGTGTGTGTGTATACATGCTCATGTCTCCAAAGGACCTTATTTTGTTGGAATTACATTCAGCGACTCCACAATGCTGTAGAATAGAATATAAAACAGCTCGATATGAACAGTTTCCGTCAAGATCCAGTGATTCGCAACAATAAATGCCCTTCAGCTACTCATGAAGCTCTCTAAGCTGTTTGATTAAGAGCACATTCACTCAGTGTATTCCTGAGAAAAAGTCAAAAGGAAAAAGGAGGACACAAGCGTCAGCAGCCTACAAGGCATTCATCACACCAAAGCTGTAGGGTATTCAAGGAACAACGTTCCATCAGACTTGCATGAACTTGTTATTTTCAAGCAGCCGAACTGATTTATGCCCTCCTGATATGTTCCTCTATTGGTGTTGCTTCCTACGGGCAAATCAGCGGCACCACTTATCGTCATCGTTTACTGCAATACAATCAGATTAATTTTGGCTAAATTGCCACCTGGCTTGGAGAATTTATCTAATGAGTTATTTAAGGACAAATACAGACAGTGGCCCAGTCAGCAATGCTATTTGTGAAAGTCGTAGTCATGGTAGGCACAGAAAGTGAGCTGCCAACAGACGTGGCTGCAGGGCTTTACTGACACATGACATCATTAGGGACCCTTTCACATGACTCGACAGGCTTCGTTTTCACCGTGGCGAGGTCGTCGACATGCATTTACATACATTTCTACACAATGCATCATGTTGTAAAGGCGTGGAAAAAAAACTCCAGTGTGACTGACAGTTTTACTGTTGGATTTTTAGTCATACTTGACTTCCAGGTAAATACTAGAATGGACGAGATGACTCTCCTTGTTGCAAATTTGAGTCAAGGTATGAGCCTCTTAGCGATGAGTTGTGATTTTTATGTAAGTGTGTGGACAGAATCCATAAAACTCCTCTTTGTTTTTATGTAAACGCTAACATGCTCAGTCTTCTTTGTATTTCAAACCAATTCAAAACCATTTATTCAGCTGCATTGACTGTTGAACTTTACCAAATGCAAGCAGTTAATTAAATGTGCAAAATTGTTTGGCAAACTCAGTTAAGCTGTGTACATACATTTAGCGCAGAAAAACTTCAGTGGAATAGGTAAATACTCCCTCCATTGTACACACGTAGAGGTAACCTCCACATTATATAGAAATAACCATTACTAAACATTTATGCCTGTCAGCATCACAGCACACAACAAAAGCCTCACAGCCAAGCATCTCTCCTCCCTCTGCTTTCAGAGGTGGGCTGCTGGTGGAATCCCTGTTATGTAGCATTGCCAGCCAAAGTCCTGAAATTCCCCACGAACTTCATTTTCCAACACTTCCTAGGGAACGAGCTGGTTGCTGCAATTCATCCACTGTCATGTTAGGTATTGATTTTCTGAAGTTTAGCCAGTGAACCTCAAGTTTATTTTATCACAGAACGCTGAATCGGTTTTGAACGGGAGTCATGCTGGTCCGATTTCACAATCGTCTCTCCTTGGTGTCATCAGTACATATTCGTCGGATCTCTGTAAGGTTTTGATAATGTAATAGGTTTAGAATTTTTCCTGTGTGAGTGGAAATGGGTGAGGAAATGTCCCTGAAAGCCATTAGCAGAGTAATTCACAACTGAATGGATCCACGGTTTTACAGGCGAGGGAATCTATCTTGCTCTTCCAGCGCTTTTACCCTATCAGCAATCTGCATGATCATTTGTCTTCATTAGTCTCTTAGCAAGTCCAACATCCTCACCTATGTGGCCACAGAGAATGAGGGGGTAGAACATCGAGCCATCTCGCTCCATAAGCAGACAAGCTGTCAGTGAGTAGTGCACCGGTGATTTAAATGATGATCCGTGCAGAGGCAATCATTAACGCAAACCGCCGGCAGCCTGAACACTGTGAGGTCAGTTATTTGCAGTTGCTGCACTGTGTGTTTTAAAGCTGGGGTCACCTTGGTTGGCCTGTACTGTACAACACAGTTTAACACCAATCCTGCATGCAAGACCTTTTACTAATACAAAAACCTACAGAAGCAAATTGAACCTGAACCACTGGTGATTACAAAAAACAGTAGGTGAACCACGTCACTGTAATACACTGCTGTAACCCCCTCCCTGACAGCAGCAGTCTCCCGAGTCCTATCAGTAACAGCCTGCTAAGAGGCTTTTCTCCCCCCAGCACAAAGAGCTGTCTGTTAGGCCAGGGAGGCATCCCAGGAGTCAGGAGAGACAGGTGGCTATCCCCACAGGGTATGTATGTGGGGGCTGGGAGGCTGAATGCTGAAGTAATCAGAGACAAGTCAAGACAAAAGCATGGTGCTATTTCAACGGTGCGGGTTTCCAACTGTTGAATGTCTGGGTTAAATGTTTGGTGGAGAGGAACGCCACAGCAAAGGAAGAAAAAAAAAAAAAAAGACAGTATCTTTAGTCCATCTGGAGTGTCTAAACCTGCAGCCTGAACACATGAGAATTAAAATTGTTTGAATGCCTTCCTATTAGGAACTGTACAAAAAGTATTTGTTGGGTGGGTTGTGTTTTTGGCATGACTTACATGAGCCAGTGGGGACAACATCTCGGTTTTGACAAAAGAAGAATGTTTCTAGACTTGGTTCTCACCTTAGCAACAAACGGTAGTTACATGTGTCATGTAAAGTTAGTTCATATTCTGTATAATTCAATTCTTAGCAGCTCTTTGTTTAAAAAATACTGTGATTTGTCATCATGTTGTTATTTTGCCTAGAAATGTGCTAATTGCCAACTCAGTTCTTACTGTACAATTGGCAGCTACGTGAAATTATTTTTCAATTAAGATATCGTGGTTTCATTTATATATTTAGTTATATTCTTAACTCAGTCAGTTATTGATAAAATGAGTCGAACTAGTTAGTTTTATTTTGACAGACATGTTGGTGGGAGGATGTTGTTGTTTTCCCTAAGACAAGGGGAAGGTATATATTAATAACCCCGAGGGGGGCATAGCTTTTTGAAATAAGAAAACAAAAATCACAGGAGGTTCTATCACCTCCCCACCCCAATCATTTTTCCTACAGTCATTTACAAATCAGAACCTTTCAGTCATTATATCTCTGGATCCGTTAAGGTGATGACAAATGCAGATTGAAACTCAAATATGATATGGTTCGAAAATCAATGTGAGGAAACTCTATCCAACTGTTCCTCCAGATTTACAGCCTGACTCTAAAGCTACTTTTCTTTTGCATGCTAACTTTCAGGTAGATGGGGCCTGATGGTAATTCAAACCCTCCAAAATTACACTCCCGCCGCGGAGACCATCCAAATCCTACTCAAGTAGAAATGATCTTGTGTTTTTGTTGAAGCTCTGGATTTGAATGAGGGGGCTTTAAGAGGGTGCCAGGTAACGTTGCCAGTTTTGCATCCTAATCCCCCCAGATATTAGAATCCTTTACCTCTTTAACCAAAGCACTTGAGTGAAATCTTCTGGGTCGTGTTACACCAGTTTTGAGCTGCAGAGGAGGGTTTTAGTGTTAAGTTTTGAGGTTTGAACTTGGATGGCCCTGGGAATTTTCTTTTTTAACCATCTGTGCTACCAGGTGGAATATGAAGATTTTATTTATTCATCAAAACTAAATGGTCCCAATTTTTGATGCATTTCAGCACATCAGGACCGAAGGGGCTGATGAGAACTGCTCTGTCTGTTTGTCAGGAACCAAGCTCTGGTTGCTGAAGCACATATGCTGATCAGGTAGAAACATTTAGAAGACTGGAAATGAGAGGAAATGCACTGTGAGCACTAATCTATGATACAAAAGCCACATGACAGCTAAGCATTGTCTTGATAAGGACTTGGACCAGAATAACTTACACAAAAATGTGTCCAAGTTGTACACTTATTTTTGTGAGTAGATTACGAAACTAATTTTGCAACAGGATATCAGACAACAGCACTGACTACCACAGAGCCATTAGGAAGACCATGGGAGGATCTTGTTTTGGAGGACAGTAATGGGGGAGTGCACCATTTGATCTTTCCCATGAGAATCGCATCTCTTTCCCAGGAAGGATGACAGTTTATGAGAGAGTGCAGACAGAACGATTGGCAAAATGGAATCCCATCGTGACAAGAAAGCTACAACACTCCTGGGTACAAAGATAGGAGAGCAAATTAAAAAGAGCACATACAGAGCACATGTGGAGAGAAAATGACAGATTGAAGGAAGGACTGCAGTCTTGTTCTATAGCCTTGTTCTGATTGAGCAGCTTAAGGCAACAGTAACACTGAATTATGAACTTCCTTAGCAGAATTACTAATGAGCTTTGAAAAAAGGAAGGAAAACACTTGCGTCTTTTGAATTGAAACAAAGCTGGCTCACGTGCGCACCAATGCAAACCTGCACCAGTTGCAATAATAAACACAGTTAATCCAATCCTGATAAAAAAAATCTCCCACCAAAAGAACAAAAACATGAGCTAACATCGACCACATTGGTAGGCCATCCAAACTATTTCGCCACAATGCCATCAGATCAATGCTTCCTGACCTCTATGGGTCAATTATAATTGTAATGCTTGCCTGTTGACCCCAAACTGCCCTCATTTGACCCGAATGAGTGTCCAGGGAACTACAAAGCAGTTATCCACAGGGAAAGATTCTGGTCAACCGTGTTTGCCAACCGAGGGACAGCCCCAGTCCTGCTCCTTAATGGCACAGGGTACTCTTGTTGCCTGGATACACTTGAAAAGATTTTTGACCTTTTGCCTGTTTGCTGGGAGGGTTTTGTAATCCCCACTGACTAACACCACTGAGGAAATAATTAATCTGAGAAAATCCTAATAAGGTGCTTGTGTTCATTTTTGATTTCATTGCCGTCTTTGTTTTGCATAAAAAATTCAACATTACTGCAATGCCGTAACTTCTGTAAACTTCAAAGCGACTGTGATAACACCTATTTCTGTCTCTCTCTTTCATTTCGGGACTCACAACTTTGCTTTCAGAGAGCAAAGCAAAAGTTCAAAAGCTCTGCCAGGGTCAGTGCCTTCTGTAGAAGTCCCTTTGATTCCTAATGTAGTCATGGGAAGGCTTCCTGGCCCGGATAGAGAGAGCAAAAGGGAGTGAAAAAGGGGGGATCAAATGGGATAGAGGTTTGTTTTGTTCTCTCCTCTCTATCTGTTGAAGGTTCCTGGCTGATGTAGTCTGCTGTTTAATCTCAGCCAGCTCAGCAGCTCGGCCTGCGGTAGTGTGGTCAGGAAAAGGCCCATAATACAAAGATTTATCAAACACAGCCTACTTTTATAAATGAACCTACTGTACAGCTGTGAGTGAATCACTATCAGCTCACAGAGTTGCTCTGATGACCTTAAACTGCACTGTTCAGGGCAGGCTAATTCACTGATCTTTAGGGTAAAGGTTACAATCTTCACAGTCATTAGTCTGACTAATGATGACGAGTTCCTTGCATAAAAGGCAGTGAAGGGACTTCATGGGAGTAGATCACAATAGTTGAGAAATATGTTGACATTAGCTGTGGTCACAGTGTGTAGCTGGTTCCACCAGTTTGCACCTTCAATGGAAAATGATTTCACAACAAGCCACTCACAGCATTAAGAAATGAACTGTTGTTAGCAGGAGCTTTCAAATGTTGAAATACTTTTCTCATTCTTCAAGGCCAAGAAGGGCTTCCTGTTTTGCATCTCTCTTATATCAGTGTCAGGCTGCTTGAACTATGTGTAAACCAATTAATTTCCAGTGTGTTCTTAGTATTAGCTTGTTTTAAATTTGTAACTGACTCATTTGGGTTCACCATTGAAAAGCCTGTAATAACTGATTCTTATGGCCACTGGGAAGCGGCAGAAACGAGCCGTGAACACAACACTGACATATCATCACCTTTTAAGTTGATTCGGCGATCTTGTTAGCAAACAGTTGTTTATTTATACATTAATGCAATTACGGAGCAACATTAGCGTTCATTTGGAGCTGTTCTGACCACCTGATGTCCAGTATTGTCCAGTATTCACTTTCTTTTAGCTCCATTTTTGGTCTCTACCAACTCCTTGGGCAAATATCTGGCTTGTAGCTGCTGAATACTTCATATAATTTGTTACATCCTGTGAGATCTCCTAATACTAGAGGAAAAATGGCCCAGAATAGGTCTCAGGGGGCAATTTCAAATCTTTACAACTGTAACTACATCTGATAAATAATCAAGCAGTCCTTGTGTTTATGGTGATTAGAAATAACCCCATGAACTATGAATGGAATGCAGCCTGACCAGCCTGAAGGGTAATATATTCTCAGGCCGGCCACTGTCTGTATTTGGGTTTCTCAAATGCTTTCTTTGCGATGTTTACAGAAGCATCCAAAGGGTGTGTTTTTTTTCTAAATCTCAGCTGAGCTTATTTATGGGAGCAGAAGTGGCCATTGTTAATGTTTTAATATTTGCACTGACGGAAACAGTGCTGCTGCGTGCGGTAATAGTGGTTCCCAGGAGCAAAGAAGTTTCACAGGCCTCTTAAGAAGTGATTCACAGATCCACAGCTTGGCAGAAGGCCAACTGAGAGCTCCTTCAAGACTTTATCTCCCCCCAAAGTGGATGCTTTCCTGACATGTAAGGTAGACATACATGACTTCCACTTATGTAACAATTTAATCAGAATGAAATATTTGCTCGGTCTGAACGCTATCATTGCATCGGCAGTGCAGAAAATCTCATGTGAAACACAACATTAAGGTTGTGGTTAACCTTGACATTCATTAAGTATTTTTCCTAGACGAAACAAGATATTCATGCTATGGGACAAGCCTTATTAAGTTTTCCGTGGCTTCATAAATCTCCCAACATGCAGCTCCTCATGTCTGGAAATGCAATAAGGCTGACATGGTGGATCTAATGTGCGACATCCATCACGCGTATTAGCATGGCTGCGTTGCGCACAGAGCCATTACAAACATTCATTCTGAAGTCCACCACGTCATGCAAAAGACTTTACATTCCCTTTAATAAAACAGTAAAAAGTTGTAGGAAAACTGACTGAACGGTGAAACAAACCAGAGGCCCAAAACCTAATTAAAACAGAAGCAGAAGTAACTTGACAATTGTATATATTTACATGGCATCTGGGGCTTCCTGTCTGAGGGGTCCACTGTGTCTCTGGCTCTTTTGATCCCCCCCATAAACCCCACTCCAGTAACCCATATCCTGTATCCTCATTTGGTAGCATGGTGACAGTTTCCCAGATACCACACGGTATTGGTTTCCCTTCATCTTGTGGCACAGGCCCAACCCCAGTGTCTAATTTGCTAATGGATCCCTGCTGGAAGCTGCCGTCTCGACTGTACACAAGTGTAATTATCTGTGCTCAAGTGAAGTAACTGAGGACTAACTAAGAGAATGAATAAATCATTGTTTTGCACTCTGCTCCCAAACTCTGTGGACTGGAGCTTATTTTTCCCATTGTTTGCTTTCCACAAAGCCTGGATGTCATTCACCCTCAGAATAGGGTGACTGTAATTGCTGACAGAGGAATTTGACAAACTTTGAGTAACTTCACTTGAAACTGATAGTAGGTTTTGGCCCTTGCCTTCTAAGGGGGGAAATTACGTGGTCAAATGCGTCTAAGTTTTTGCTTGGAATAAGTGAAACTTAAGTTTAAGGTTGTAGCAGGAGCAAAAGAGTACAACGTCCGTTTTCTCAAATGTGACTTCAGGATTTGGTGTAAGACATCACTTGTCCTCACCACAAACGCTGGGCCAACTGGCACTTCTTTTCATGTCAGAAATGTACTCTTATAAGGGCAGGGGAAGGCAACTTCTGTTTATGTGTAGTGTACCATGTTAGCTGAGGAATTTTGACTCATGCCTATTACAACATGAACTCGCAGAACCTGTTCTGTACGTCCAATTATTTCAAGGCCACTAGCTCCAGTCTAAACATTTTCCCCTGAGGGATACTAGTCAGTCGGGACATGGTTGCATTTTGTTAAGACATGAGATTTGGGAAAGTTTAGAGAACTTTCTGTGTTCTTAATTGAATTGCTGACAAAGAGGTCATGCAGCCATACACAAGGCTCTTTGGTTTAATGGCCTCAGCCTGGTTCAGCTTGACAGGGAGCTTAAGCTTGCCAAAGCCTTTGGGAGGTAGAGATAAGGAAAGGCAGCGTAAAACCAAATAAAGCTGCTTTGCACTTGGAGTGAGACAAAGTTACAAGTATGCTTAATGTGTCTGGTTTAAGTCATTATATCTGTCTAGTACTTATGCAACATTAAATGTGTCCTTTGTGTCCAATCTTGTTATTTTCTGCTTTTCATCTCACGCAACAAGAGAACTTCCACAGAATCCTTCCTGAATGCTGGTTCCAAATCAGACGATATCCTAGCACGAGACAGATCTGCAGACAAAGTGAATAATTGAAGACTAATCCAACAAGGCAGGATTTCCATAGCCGAGTCCTGATGTGAGATCCCACTCGGAGAACTACTGAAGTACTTGCGCCCCATGGCCACTCATTCATTTGCAAGCCAAAGAGACCAAGGTTCTCATCTTTCCTATAATGACTTTCCCTGTATACTGTCTGGAACTCCAATTATCACATGAAAGATAAGAAGCCAGTGACTTGCATAAAAATGAAAATAACATAGCAGGCCATTGAATACTCTGCATGGCTGGCATTTCAATTCCAGCTCTATTTCACTTTAGATTGGTGTTATTTTTAAATGGCTTCAGTCTGAGCACTCATGATAGACACGTATATATTTTTGGTAATATGATTCATCATCTGCGAAAATACTAGCACAAATGGCATTCCTCTGCTAATAGCATGGGCATTTTTAAAGACACAAATAAGCAGCAATTTGCCAGTTTTAGAATCATCTTCCTGGTTTTGTGTTTATCAAAAGGAAAGCGACACGGAGTGACAAAGCTAATTAACGAGGGTAATTTTCCATGCTACATTACGCACGGCACCGCGAAGCCCAACATCATTATTTAGAGATTATTCTTAACTTAAAATTTTCCAAAAAAGGAAACCACCATAATTTTCACTTTCCATCTCATTAAGATTCCATAACAGAATCAGTGAAGTGGTTTTGGTTTCTAAAAATTGAGAATTACACAACAGTTAACAGTTGGTATGTGGTGATTCACATTAAAAAGTTACACAGTGTGAGCCAGAGCAAAATCACAATATATTATTTCAATTCCACAACAAAATTAACAGCAATCAATAATAAAAAAAAAAATCTTTCAAAAGCAGGCAGCATAAAATACAAATGACAAACAAATCAACAGAGTTTAAAGCTAAAAACAAAGAAATAATGTACACCAAAGAATAGCTCTTTTTTGACATCAGGGTATTAAAATGTGCCCACAAAGCAAACATGTGTTCCACATATGTCCACTATTAACAAATCTCCCATCTGGTGTGAACAGGGTTTCGCCTCAGGCCTAAATTATCGATCCTACAATCAAACTGCTTTGGTTTTCAGTCAAGCATCTGTGCTTTAAATGTGCTACTAATGTCGTTGCGTGTACATGGACATTCTGCTATTGCAGGGTGGGGTTTAGCTTAGGAACTTCCATCAGTCAAAAGGTAAAAATAAAAATAATTAGAAGCTTAACATTTACAGTAGGTGGTGCTCAGAATTTGGCATTGAAGCAAATTGCACTTGCTGTAACACTTTAGGTTACTTTAGGTTAGGCTACTTTAAGCAGTTTAGCCTTTTGAATCACTCAGCATGAAATGTCCAATTTTCCAAATGGCTGCTCTATCCTAATCTACTCCTTTTCTGAGATCAGCTGATTGTGGTTGACCCAACACTAAGCTGATGTTGCTACTTTAATTCACCCCTTCTTCAGTAATTTTAAGATAGAAGGGACTCTTACTGTGAAAAGAAACCTGCCGAGGTATTGGATAACTCCACAATAAATACAATCTATTATCATGATAGAGCACCTTTTTAATGTAATTGACCTGCATGATAAAATATTAAGACATAAAGAATTGTTCAAATGTTTCACCTGCATTTGGTGTGACAATCAGTGGCAATAGTCTGATGAGGTGTATTCAAGCGACAACATAAGGAAGCTGGTTTCAAGTAAAAAAAAAAAAGAAAAGAAATAAAAACATGAGTCATTTAGTAAGTCTTGTCAAAAAACCTTGGCTGTTGCAATAGAGAAAAAAATGTGAAGCATGTGGGAAATAATAATAATCTGACAGTGGTGTTCATTTGTCAAACTGAAGAACACGTTTTTAAATCTTTCTTCACCAAACATCTCAGTAGTCTCTGTAACCACCGTGTTCAGCTTTTCATTATCCGAAGCAGTAGTATTCATCTGATTCCACTCGGAGTTTCAGTGGCGATTTGCTGAAAGCGTCGCCGTCAATGACTGTTTTATCCACAAAACAGTCCAGCTCTGTGGGCGAGGGGTTATCTGAGAGGTCCTCTGCTAGAGTGTCCAAGTAGCTGCCCACAGAAAGGCCATCCAGCCCATCACTGTTACCATCATCCAAGCTGTTGAAGCTGCCTCGCAGCGACGCACCGTCCTGGCTGTCTGACAGGCTGTACAAGCTGCCCGACAGGCTGCCCTCTTGGCTGGCCACGCCCCCTTTGTCTTCTATCATCCAACGGATGGACTCGATGCCCTCGTTGATTGACATAAGCTGCTGCATCAGTTTCACATCAATTGCGCGCAGATGTGCCTATGAGTTTGGAAAAAAAAAAAACATCCCAGGTCAGGTCATTGTACACTTAAGGATGAAACAGCATTTAAAGGAAGAGTTCCCACATTTTTGGAAATTACCCTTTCTTCACTTTTTCTCCCCAAGTGTTGGAGACCAATATTGATGCCACTCTCGCATCCGTCCATTAAATATGAGGCTAAAGCGAACAGCTGGTTAGATTAGCTTAACATAAAGACAGTAAACAGCTAACTCTGTCCAAAGGTAACTAAAATGCATCTGCACCTCTATAAGTCACTTATCAACGCCTCTAAAGATAAAATGTTCCTGTTTTACAGAGGGTTGTGTGCCAGAGTAGTTTTTGGCCAGCAGAGGTAACTTTCTGGAGTTTTGTCATGACCATTAGATTGCCAGGAGACTCCTGGCAGCCACTGTGCCAGCCCACAAAACTGTTAAACTAAGCTTTAAACTAAACCCTGCTGCTGGCAGAGGCCTTATATTAAACAAATAGACACGAGAATGGCGTCAGTCTGCTCAAGAAGATGATCTACAAAAAATGTAGAACTACTCCTTTGACACAGATACTGCATGAAACAGTGAGGCCTCATAAGTACAATGAAAGTCAGTACAACACAAAAACCAGTTCATCTGCTGATGAGGATCATGTGATATGAAGGAAAGCTCCAGGTCAGCTATTAAATTCACCTTGTCTTGGGATTTTTTCTAACAATTGTTAGCATTCTCATGTCCCGTCATGGCCAGAACACTGTGTGCTGTTTTGTTTTGTCTATCAGGCTTTGTTGTGAACAAAGGACTTCTACTACTCATCTACCAGCACAGACAGGAAGCAGTTAGCATCCAGGACTCTGACTGATATGCCTTCTTCACACAAGCATGGCCATTGATTGAACTCCCTGGCATGACAAACCATGCCATTGACTCAGGACGGAAGCGGACGGGCTGTGGAGTCACTCAAAGGGAGTCCCCCCCGTGTCCACTGGGTGACAAGCACCCAGTCAGAATGAAACATGGCAAACGGACAGCTGCAGCAGCCCGCTGCATTCAGATCGCCCTGCGGTAGATGAAGGCAGACGGGGCTGGTACAGTGTCCCAGACAGCTGGCTTGATACAACGGGCTTTCATTGGAGTGGATTTGCAACCAGCCTTCATTTAGCTCACACTGCTGCTGGTGTGTTTGTTTTGCGTGTATAACCGCCCGCTTTATACACACAGGGAAGCTGAGCAGATGGAGTCATATTGGAATTTGAGTCCAAGCAGCTATCTCGCGTTAATAAGATGGCACCAGCAGGTCGCTATCACGAAACAAGTTTAGGAAACGCAATTAGCGCTGCATAATTCTGTCACTCTGAATCTACAACAACACGTTTCATTCATCATACGCAGCTAATAAGGGCCGATCCCGAACCTTTTTGGGGACATTTCAGAGTTCAGCTGCTCCCGTGGTAAAGCTTTCAGCTCTCAAATAATGCTTTCGATGAGCTAAACACAACCACGTTGCCAGGATGTGTGTGTCGACCAGACTTGTACACACCAAAACAGAGCAGTCTGATTGGATTAGTGATTAAGCTGTGAGGGGAGCCACAAAAACAGGGCGGCCTTGGATGGCCCGAATTCGACACGTGCTGTCTAACAACAAGGGGCCACAAATTGAACTACGCTAAGTTAAGTTCAATAATTAAGTTGATTAGTTGTTTTTCCTCCAACATATCAGCACAATTAAATGATGGCGTGACGTTTGAGCCACAGTGACGGTGTGTGCTGGTGTGTCACATCAACTGACAGGCTGCTGGTCACCACACAGCCCCGCAACGGTCTGCAAAACTCGGTCAGCTGGGCCATCTGCTCAGGAGTCCTAATACCTTTGGTGACCTTACTTAGAGAGAGAGGGGAGGGGGGGGGTTGCCGTGAGCCTGGATCTGACAAAGCCTCAGTGTAAGGAGCGTGACATTTGAAAATAATTTAATGGTGAGTGTTGGCAGATAGAATTATGTCATCGTGAAAAGGCAATTACACAGGCACAAATGGATTTCACAGAGTGGTTTGAATAACAAGAGGACAGAGAGGGATGATGATGAGGATGATGATGATGATGGGGTGGGGAGGGGGGTCTTTCCCTGAGGTGAGGAAGGTCTCTGCTGACTGGAGGTGTGAACGGCCATCACCTCCTGACCGGTTCCACAGAGCTTTTTAAAGGAATGAGGCTCAACACCCATGGGTGAAACTGCTGCATTTAACAACCACATGTTGATATGAAGACCTGTTTTGCATGTAACGCAGACAGCTCAGTGTCAAACAGTAGAGACAGAGGACATTTTAACAGGAAACATTAAGAGCTGGCTTGTGCACACAGTTGCATTCAAGGTCCCTTTTCATCAATTTGAAGAACTGTAGATAAATAAACTGCTACAGTAATTGCAGGTCGGTAAACTTTAAGCTGGACTGAAACAAACTCTGTAGCTCAACTATTTCTTATACCGTATTGTTTGTAGCAATGATAGCTACGTATTTATTTGCTCGTTCTGCTAAACAGGACGCAAAAAGAGACGCTCACCATTTCTTGTTTCAGGAAAAGCATTTTGCTCTCCAGTCTCTTCAAGTCCGCTGAATTACTACAACATTTTGTGTTCACTGAACGCGCCGCCGTCTCGCGCTCGTCCTGATGTTTTCCTCCGACCAGAGACCGGATGAGACTATCCGGCACTTTTCGGCCCAGTTTGGTCTCCAAGTCCTTCAGCTCGGGTAAGACGCTGCTGTCCTCGTCCATTGCAGACCGTCAGAGGTGTCACACGTCCTGGCTGAGTGGTTTGGAGCAGGAGGGAGGAGGAGGGGGGTGGATAACTGAGTATTCCTGACGCGCGCGAGTTACATCCACCAGGAGTTTGAGAAAAGTTGCAGCAGCCTAATTAAACCGGCTCACGGGAGGAAGCGTGCCGTGCCGAGCCGAGAGCACTTTATACTGGGTCCTCTACAGCGCCGACAGACCTCCCATTCAGGCGTCTGACCATTTAGCGACACCGCTCTCCCCGTGGACCCTCCCACCGAGGAGCTCCCCCTGAAACCAGACACCCGACAGGTGAGGCGACACCCGGCTGCAAAACACTGAAACTCAGACCGACGCGCTCATCACGGGTTAGAAAAGAGCGGCTTAGGGAGTCCAGCCTCCTCCAGGTTATGTCCCCATGTATGTGTCCGAAGATCATGAACTAATGCGGGCAAACATACACCGACATAAGCACGTCTGCTCCTTATTGTATTAGACGTGTTGTGTTTGGAAATGTGGCTCTGATGGGTTCATTAGTGTGACTGGTGCATTCAGTGTCAGGGCCAAGAGTGTAGGAATAAAATTTAATCGTTTAAATTACTGCACGGGCGTGCAACCCAGATCCAACAACATTTTGGCAAAAGTATAAATGTAAAAACAGAATAGCACTCGTCACCACTTCACACACATTTTTAGCTGCAAAATAAAAGGCAGGAAAAGGAGAATAAGCTGCACTCTGTGTGTGAGCACACAGGTCAGTGAGGCGTCAGGGCTCCGACCTGTTGACCCTCAGCTACATTTCTTCTTCTGAATCACCACCCCTGTTTTTTCTTTTTCTTTTTTTTTTTTTATCTCTTCATTCATTAATTGCATTTCAGGTCACACGGATCAATTTATGTGAATACATCATTAAAACAAAACAAAGAATCCAAAGCATTGAAGTACATGCAGAGTCTCAGGAACTGAACTATTGCACCCCCTTGTGGGTGTTTATGGCTCTGTGACATGGGCAGTGTATTTTATAAAAAATGACCAGCTGAGCAGCTAAACTGAACTGTGGAGCCGGGAAAAGTGCTACAGGCTATAAAGTCTGTAGAAGCTGTAGATCTGTTAGTGAATGTTTCAATTATTTTTGCCTGCCTCGCTCTCATATCACTCTGTAATGCTACAGCACATTATGAATCGCTTACCACAATCTAAGTCCTTAACGCCTGACCACCTCATAAGTGAAACACTAAACTACTGATGGTGTCATAGCTCATAGTGTCATTTTAAAACATCTGACTAGCATCAGCACCACCTGGTGGTGTCCCCACCACACCAACACTTGAGTTGTCCATGTTCACTTTATTTGAACATATTTTCCATTATCAAATTTCCCCAAATCTGTCGCTGAAGCCCTCCTGCTTACATCTTAACCTCTCCATTAGATTAACAGTAGATCTATCATGATCTATCATCATTATGTTGACTGGGGAAATGTAAAAGTAATTATGTGCAATGTACACATGCTCTTGGGGGGGGGGGGCAGATTCAGGTTTTAACAAACTGCATAGCTGTGTCACTGTAAAGTAAAGGGGAGAGGCACATGGCTGTGGCTCGTGCTCCATCTTAGACTACAGACTGGCTTTTGTCATCATCGTAGCGCTGGTACCCCTGATCCCCCAGCAGAGGCTGGTGGCCCTCCATCTTGTAAGACCTGGCGCGCACGGCACACGTGGTGGCGGCGAAAATGACTGCGACGATCACCAGGGCAGAGACTATCGCCATGGTGATGATTTCGGTCAGAGTGAAAGGTTGACCTAGAAAGGAGAGGGGAAGATGATTATTACCTTTGTCGTCTGTATTTATCTAAAGGCTGAGAGCAGGCCCACAAAAAAAAAAGAAAAAAAGAAGTGGCAGCAGTAGAAGTCATCCAAAGCGAATACCTGGCCACTCTGCTTCATAAGAGTATCCGAGATTTTCCGGTGCAGTCACAAACATCTCAGCGTTAGTCACTGGAGGCCAGAAGGGCACCATGTTGTAGCGCCTGTTGTGACCGATGGGGGCATTTTCTTCAGGATACACGGGTGAGTCTGTAGAGAAATACTTGAAGTTAGCACAACATGCTGACAATAAAGCATTAAAACATGGAGGCATAATTGGAGGAAACAAGCATTTTTTTAAACCAGATTTTTTTCAGAACACCTGGACCGTGTCTCCTCAACCACTCATCAAATATAGCGTCGGTGTAGGTGTGGAGCAGGACGAAGATGGGGTCATTGGGCGAGAGGTGAGTCTGTCCTCCTGTCCCGTTCAGGAACAGATGGGCCAGGTTGTGGAGGCTCCTCACCACGGGGTCATAGTTCCCCTTGGGGGCGCTGTAGCCTGTTAAAAGACCATAACAGCTCATAAGACTGTGCAGAAACGCCGTATGACAGACAGATAGAGAAAGACATGTCTTCATAGTCACCCTCGATTGTATTCCTGAAGCTCTCAGAGGAGGTGGAGTAGTATGGCGGCGTGTCGAAAGTGTTAACCTGCAGACAGTCGGCCACATCCTGGGGCTCGGGGAGACGCTGCACCATCGGCCTGTTGACGTTTCCTGCTGGGTTCCTTCTGATGGGGGAGGTCTCAGTGCCTGGAAGCAACCGGGAGAAGGAAGCAGATAAGAGAGCACTAAAAGAATAAAGAGGATCTCTGTAACATCTCACGAGTGTTTGCTGTGCTAAATAAACAATAGTCTTACTGTTGCAGATGGTTCCCAGTGTGTCATAGTCCGTTACGCTCTCGCAGATGACCCTCCACTGGGAGAAGATAGAGTTGGAGCTCAGGGAATTCATGTCGAAGCTGCTCCTGGCTCCCATCAGGTCATCTGTGCAGATGTCGCATGTGCTTCCACCGATGGCAAAGTTCCAGTAGGGCAGAGCAAAGGTGGGGTCTTGCAGCATGTCCTAGTTTTTTTTTTTTTTTTTACATGAATAAATGAAAGGATGGCTTAGAGTTAGAATTTGTGAATGTGGAGAGGCTGAGGAAGACGGTTTTAACCTGCACGGAAGGAAATAACACAGTTTGCTTGATGTTTTACTGCACAGTGCAGACAGCAGTATATTCCCATACTTTTAAGACATGTCAGAGTCTCATTTGGTAACGCTGCCATTTTGCCTAGAATAAATAGGGTATCATTTTCATACACGCTGTGATTTGCTTGAAAGACATTCTATGACAATATCTGTTCATCGTGCATGAATAAATCTGCAATAAATTGGTTATTTAAATTTTACAGTCTCTAATCACTCAATATGCAATATATCATAATGCCTCTGTGAAAGGGAAAATTGAGACTGCTGTGCAACCAGGGGGCAGGATACAAATTGGATTTAGAACTGGTTCAGAAACTTTCTGCAAAGAAAGCACTCGTGAGTTTGACGGCCTGTGCAGAAAGTCCTAATTTGAGATAAATGCAACACAGACTGAAGGGAAAGTTACACGTAAATGTGTCAATACATGATGCAATGAAAACTAATTAGGGAGCACAGCTTAGCCATGAACTAGCACAGGATGAGGATGGGGTTTTCTCAGCAGGAGTCCTGTCAGGGTTTCAGCTGCTTCAATTTCCGCGCTTGTGTGCCAAAAACAACTTGCGTAATTTTGAAGCGCTGAGACGGATATGACAATTATACCGACTCTGAGCTGGGAGGGATGTTGAACATTCTCCACACACACCCCTTTGACGCATGCTGCAGTTTTATAACTCCTCAGTAGTGTTTTCAAACAGTCAACTCGATGGTGTGCGGATCAAATCGAATCTGAGCGCATAAAACGCGTGAGATCCCATTTTGCGCACCGCCCGCCTATTAAAGCGTGAGATTGCGTCGTAAGTTATGATTTCCTCGCCAGTACGGGGGGGGGGGGCACGCATTAGGTGAGACAAACAAGCTGTGGGGACGACAGCTGGGCTGAAAATGAAAATCAGTCGGTGATATATTGGTAAATTAAGAATTCCCCTCAGGCAAACACAGACACAGAATCAATCTTTATCTTAACATGCCCCATCGCATCAGAGCCATCCCACAGAACCACCGTGCATGGAACTGTGATGTCTCCCCTCCTTATACAGTGTGTTACCTGCATGTCTCGCTCCAGCTGCAGCAGGTGGTACCTGTGCCAAGTGACAAAACCGGGCCCCTCGTGCGAGAAGTCCACTCCCCCGAAACTGGCCTGCCCCGCGCCCAGGAACGTCTTGCTGACCGAGTAGTAGTGGGACCACACGAAGTAGTTGTAGATGGTGATGTTGTCGAACTGCATGGTGTTCCCGTCCGGCCCGAAGATCTCCGAAAAGCGCCGCGTGGCGATCACCAGGTCGGGGTGCACCGTGCGCTTGGCCTGGTCCAGCGCGTTCACGAACGCACGCTTCTGGTCCGCGCTGAGCTGCATCACGTTTCTCCTTACTGTGGGATTATAGCAGAGGAAAAGTGGATTAACTCAATCAGTCATGCGTTAATGTTGGATCCGTTTTTAATGGCTGGGAAAAAGAAGTACAGAAAATGTGCGTAACTGGCCGTTTTTCATCAATTCATTTGGTCACCAAATGCTTTCAGGGCTGTAACTGTTTCAAAAGCATTGCAGGTTGTTTCATAGGACTCTAATTTGGATTCTATTAGTTAACATCATCTGTCTTTGTCCTAAAACAGTTAAATCGACATGAAATGGCCCAAATCAGTTCATTTGGCTCCCTGAGGAGTAGTGCTGAAGTGCCATTGAGCAACGGCGCACACTCCATCCCATCCATTCTATAATATCATTATATGAAAAGACTCCACAGAGGACGCGCACTCACCAACAGGAACTCGCTGGTCACAGTTGACCCCCGTCCATCCGTGTCTGCAGCGGCCGCAGTTAAAACCGGTGAAGTTTCCGTTACACTGACAAGTCCGGTTGAAGAATCGGTTGGGCCATCGCTCCCGGTCGTCGCGTCCGTCGTGCGGGTACTGAGGGCCGTGCGGGCGCGCGTCCACCGTGACGGACACGCACTGTCCGCGCCCCGCGCTGGTGCCACAGGGGTCGTTGTCGAATCCTGGGGGCGACGGGCAGCACTGTCCACTCCTGAGTCCCTCGGGAGTCACACACTCTCTGGGGAACTGGGCGCTCACCGCCACCGCGCCCACAAGCACCAAAAAGCAGCACCGAAGCATTATCCAAACAGGGGTTTGCCAAATTTTAGGTTCGGCTGATTTGGAGTCACTTTTACCAACTGAGTATTTACCTGCAAATGTGCACTTGAGCTAACCCTTTGTCCGGAATGAGCATGTATCACTTCAACACATCAGGAATAACTTTCTCTGACAACTAAGGGTGTGTGAAGCGTCCCCTCCCATGCGCCCAGGCCCCTGCTTCTATTTCCCCCGAATCAGTGAACCATCGACCTTAAATACCGGATTAGCGCATGACTACCCGGATTTTCTGACTCCCGCGTGATGCCATCACATAACATCATATTTCCTACTGGGGAAAGAGGGAGAGAAGGTAGTGTGATCCCTCATGCACAGTATTATTCTTCTAAAAACTCACTGGACTTCTGCAGTTGCCCGAATGAGTCCAACATTAAAATGTGAGAAAGTGTGATTAATTAAAAAACTGCTTCAGATTTCAACATAAACGCTGATGAATGAGCAGGCCTGTACCATACACCTTCATGCCTGTATGTGGACTGGAATGTTTCAGCACGCCTTCATGGGCACTGCAGGAAAACTAATTTCTTACAAAATGATAGCCTTTTTCTAAATGCAGCCCCAGGCACACGTTAGTGGAATTTGAATAATCAACTTGGTGCTGCAAGCAAGCTCAGGAATACAATAAGGGTGTTGTTTACTTGGTGAGTAAACCCACACTTTTGCCCATTAATGGAAATGAAATAGGAAAACACTAAATAACCAAATGTGCTACTTTGTATATCCTGGTTGTCCCATTGTATTAAAGAAATTCCTCCCACTGTATAAAATGCCAGGATCTAATCTTGAAAAGCCGCAGAGGTTCATGTGTTTGTTAAAGTGATCATATTTCGGGTCATTTGACTTATCAGGGAGGCCTCTCTCTCTCTCTCTCTCTCTCTCTCTCTCTCTCTCTCTCTCTCTCTCTCTCTCTCTCTCTCTCTCTTCCTCCACCCCCCCCCCAACCTGAAGGCTGCATGTGCTGCCATGAGCATGTGAGACATGGAGGCCTGAAGGGTATTTATTCTACAAAATAAAGTCTTCTAGGAATGCAGAATTCTTTCTGTGATTTCTGTTTTAAAGTGAATCAGAGGCAATTAACTCAAATACACGACTCAGACGCAGCTTAAATCTTTTTCTCGAGCACCACTTTAAACTGTCGTGGTAGAGAGCATGTGGAACAGCACTATTGTGAAATGGAAGAGAATCTGAATCTTTTTATGGTAAAGAGGCTGATGGAAGATACTCTGTTTAAAACGGATAGTGACTTAGCATTTACACTTCTGTTATGTTAGAAGACTTGCAAGATTATGATTGAAGCAGCAGAGCCCCGACATATGCAGACTTTTCATCAGTATTCACTAATAGATGCTGCACTTCCCATGACACAGAGTTGATGGCGTTTGTGACCATTTTGACATTTCTGGTGAAAGTGGAGTTAGTAAGCGTAAAAGCATGTTTAAATATTGTAACTTGTGGCAATTTGAAGAACGTATCACTCTCATTTTTGTCTAGTGTAGTTTTTTTTTTCCTCGTCTGTCTTTTATATACTGCCTGTGCAACATTCATTTGAATTCTCCCTCCGATCGGCGCTCCAGCGTGTGCACTCTTTGTTGATTTGCTTCACTGTTCTGCACGTGAAGGAAAACAAAAACCTTTGATTCGTTTAAAGGAGCTGATGATACCAGTGGCAACATCTTGATTACTTTGGTCTGCTGCTGCTATATCCCCAGGACATATTTTGTGATGGGGAAAGTGATTGGCTGTTATTGTTGACAAAACCTACAGCGATAACCCCAAGGAGTTAGAATCTAGGGCAAGATCTAATCGGCAAGGCAGGTTCTTACATTCTTCCCATAATTCCCTGCAAGCTCTCCACTGGGCTGCAGAGAGGGCACTGGATAGTGTGAACAATGGTCGTTTGGTTGCATTCGCTGTTAGATATTACTTCACAACAGCTCTGACATATGTATCAGCTGCCCTCAAGGGGATCAATACTCGCTAATTAGCAAACCGATGCTTCACAAATTCATCCCTCAAACGATGGTGGAGTTCTTTCAGGAGAGGAAAAGAAAAACATCAATGCCAGCTTTTTAGTTTTAAATAAGCGTTTCTGCTTTTCCTCCAAAGAGCAGAAATTTCACTAAGTGGTGAAGCAGCAGATAAGCAGTGTTCTTTATAAACAACAACATAGCCACGAAGGCTGGACTATTAGCGGGTACACAGGCCGGTCGTACAGCAGTAAACGTCTGGTGGGGGCTCCTTGTCATGTTTCAGATGTCTTTGAGTTAGCAGTTCCACCAAAGACTGATTTCATTTCTTGGCTCGATTTAAATGCCTGTTTGAGGTCCAATATCAAATACATCACAAAAAATAAATGACTTAAGTTAAAAAAAAGAATACAGAATTATGAAGCAGAACTTTGTTTTACTCTTTTCTACCCCATTAATAGTTCAAAAAGTAAAATGCTACATACACATTAATACAGTGCATGATCATTTCAGTCATGAGGGCTAATTTTCTGTGAAATTAGTTCTTTTATTGTTGGTACTTTAAGCACATTTTGTTGATAATACTTTTGTACTTAACCAGGATCTTGAATACAGAACCTTTACTTGTAATGCAGTATTTTCATACTATTGTATTTGTCCTTTTAATCAAGTAAAGGATGTGAGAACACCTTCCACTGTTGATAAAAGAGAATATTAAAGAACTGAATTGAAAAATCTAACCCAGGATAGTCAGACGTTTAGTTCTGGAAACTGAATGTCTAAAAACTGTCTCTGTTTGGGAAGACGTGATGAAACGGATACTGTCTGCATTGATAATTTGAACACCATATGAAAGCCGTCATAACAGTACAGTGCTTTTCCAAGAGGAGAAACTTTGCCTTTTCTCCCAGTGTGATCTTGCGCACCGAAAGGCAAAGATTCTTAACCCAGTCACATGTGTTTCACGTTGGCTATCAGAAATCCAGCCTGCATGTATCGTTTCATAATTGGGGCGTGCCGGTGAGGATTACACAAAGCTAGCACTAAGCTCATTCTCATGAAGTACACTTGAAAATACCTTTCATTCCTTATGTATGTTCAGTTCCCATGTTCCCCTTGAGAACTAGGAGGAGACCCATTAGCGTGTCAAGGTTGTTACGATCATTTAAACATCATTTGTCTGGAGTCTCCGTCCAGTTTTTTCTATTTTGATTTTTAAAAATGTCAAGATGGATACAGTAATAGTCATACTGATGAATTATTTTGCCTTTTAATGGCCCTTAAAGAATTTCCTATGATTTATCATCACCATAGACACATGGCTATTTAATAATTCAAAGTGCTATTGACCTGAAAAGGCATTGCAGTGTTCTTAAGGTCATACCTGAGTTGAGCAGGAGCTATTTACTGACTGCCTTTTGGTGAAGTCTGTAAAAAGCTTTCATGTTTGCAGTAACTTGCTGCAAGCAAGTCACTTTGAGCAATAAATGAGTCAAATGAGTGTATATGAATATCATGTAGAACGTATACAAACCTATTATGATTACAAATAGTGAGGCAGCAAAATAAATAGCTCATGAGAATAAATAGCTCATGAGAATTTACCCAGCTAATTTAAAGCCCATTTTGTCAATTATTGTTAAATTCATGCATGTTAGATTAGTGTAACAGCAACAACACAACAGTAATTAAAAGGTCAGGGGTCATGTCACGGATAATCTAATGGTTAAATGGAGATCAACAAAACAAGATGCGAATACACAAATGCTCACAAACTGTAAAATGTAACACGGAAAGTCATCCGGCTCATTGTTCAGAAATCTGCTGCATTATTCAGCAGGGGTTAGCTACTCGAGTACACATCCCTGTTTGTCCCGTGACCACCACTCAGCCGACCTCCCTTTCATCCCCACTCTCCCCTGCTACCATTCTGTGCGTGCTCACGTCTGTGCATGTGTGTGAATAAACCCTGGGCAGGATGGAGGATCATGTGAGAAGATGTGACTTGGTCTTAATGGTAATCCTTGCCTTCGGTAAAAATGGCACAGTGGGAGTCATTAGGAGGGAGCTATACCAGCGGTTCATATGACTGTCTGCCTCTGTCTCTCTCCTCCCCTTCCCTCCAAGACAATGCCTGCAACTGCTTGCTATTCTCTTTCACTTTCTCATCACAAGCTGAATTCATTCATCTCAGCCCCTGCTCCTCCTCACCTTCCATTGCCTGTCTGTAAATTACAGAAAAATAAAAGTTTTTTGTTTTTTTTTACCATCAAGTCCCATGTGAACATGCTGATACAGCTTGAGGCTTCTATAGCAAGAGTCCACAGCCATGCTAGTGGCTCTGTGAGGCCGTACTTAGGCACAGCAGTGCTTTGAGTTAAATGCAAACATCAGAATGCTAACATGCACACAGTGACAATGCTAGCATGCTGATGTGCCAGCTTCACCACATTAACATGCTAAAATCAGGCACAATCAAGTACAGCTGAGGCTGATGGGAAAGTCATTAGCTTTGCAGGTAATTGGTCACAAAGTAAGTAGGCCTAAGCGTTAATGTGATGATGCCGGTGCATGAAAAGTCAACAAAGTTATTGTTCCTCAGGGGAACATAAATGTTTCTACCAAATTTCACAGCAATGCATCTAATTGTAGTCAACATATTTGACTCAGAACCACAAATGTCAACCTCACACTAGATGAAAAGTCGGGGGACTCACCAAAATCAAGAAATGCCCAAAAGAGATTTGAGAATGTGATAGAAAATACGACATGACATTTAGGGCTATGTTTCACTATTTTTAGTCTTCCAGTGGAGCGAAAGCTTCGGTGGCCACAGGCCTCATTGACATTATGATTTATTCATCGAGTCTGTTTCCATTGCACTTTTTTGCATTTTGCATTCATTGATACAAGCAAGTTTTTTATGCACAAATTTAAAATGAACTTACAAATAGGTGGATGGAAATGCAGATATTTTAAAATATTTAATTAGTCTGGACTAAACAGTTGGCTCGACCAAGCAACCAGTTGATATCATCAACCTTAGAGCAAAAAATACAACAGGAGAATGGCCAAATAAACATCAATCTCAGTGAAACACTCATTTACTCTTTGGCATTCAGTGTGGATGGCAAAGTAAGATTTTCATTGTACAGGGAAACCCGCTTCTGCACTGTACACATGATAATAAACGCTTTGAATCTTGAATCTTACTCATTTTATGAGCTATAATTGCTATGTAGTGCAGTCTGTAAGTCTGTAATCATGGGGGGTGGGGCTGCTATATGAGGTGTGAACCATTTGATGCTATGTTCCAAATGATCTAAATGCAATTAGTTCATTAGGAACAGCTTATGAAAACCATATCATGCTGAAGATACAGGAGGAATTTTATTGAAAGTTCACTTCCTAATTGAGCTGGGAGTGAATGGAGGTTTGTCCTGCGGGACTGTCTGCTGACGGAATGAAGCAGGCTCATGACCAAAGCTCGGGGTGTGTGTGTGTGTGTGTGTGTGTGAGTGTGGAGAGTTTTTTTTTTCTTCTTACACCCCTCACACTGCATAATTTTTGCTTCATTTCTTAAACTGCATGCGTATCATAATTTGTATATGCCAGCAGCTGTAACTGCAAAACTGCCCTGTGGGCCAAAAACAATGACGAATTTTATTTTTCCTGCTTGGTATCTCAAATGAAATACCAAAACGAATGTTTGATACAAAGGCACTACAGGTCTGTTACCTCTTAGTGAACACGTCTTAGATACATTTGCTGTGGTTATGACCAATATATTTGTTGCTGAGGCGAAATCAATTTGAATCCTCGAATGGAAAAAACAAACTCCATTAAGTTTCACACCATGTCCAGGGTAGGAATAAAAATGAGCCGGGGAATAAGGGAATGCATTTCTATTGCAAAAGGTGTAAGCCTACCCGCCTCTGAGCGACAACAGGGACTTTTTTGGCAATAAAACAAATGACTTTCTCAATGGAGTTTTCTTCTGTGATAAGCATGTTAACATCTCACCACAAATGAGCTGTCCCCAGTAGCAGAGTTTTGGTAGTTATATATGTGACAGAATACAACTAGTTTGACTACAGTTTCTACAAAGTCTGAACAGGTAGCGAATAAGCAATGAGTAAAACCTGAGAAAGCTTTCAACTTGCATCTCAACTCTGTATGTGTAATACAGTCTAAAAACCAGCAGAGGACACTGACATCTCATGTAAAGATTTGCACTGAGACAAGCATCCAGCCTGTGTTTACAGCTGTTCTGCGTGGGGACCCATCGGCTGTAGACATACTGTAAGATATTATTTTTTAAACTACTTTTTCAGCCAACAATTTAGCTGTAAAAAAAAAAATTCGGGAGACCCTTTTTAGCCTTATCCCAATCCCAAATTTACAGAAAACATGATGCAAGCGAAACCTTTACAGTCATAGTTCTATAGCTCCAACATTCCCACTGCAAACACCTAAACTATTACATCTGAAAATCTGAGGCTTTTTGTTAAAGATAGATATGGGAAAGAAAGATCAAGTAAAAGAGCTTCCGCTACATGCTAGTTCAGAACTTTTAGGCACCGAACTTCACATCAGTTTTACAGAAATACAGAATAAGCATTTTATATGTGAGCCAGAGAGAACTTCATTTGTTCCGCCAGTGAACTTCTCAGAATGTAGTGCCAGCTCGAGGTAGACTGACACGCTGATGAATTGCAGGAGTTAGTCCCTCAAATGAAGGCCTCCACGAATATCGGGATACTGTCTACTTAGCACATGCACCAGCATCTTAAATCTGCTCCTTTCCAATACCAAAGCACTTCAGGTGATTTACATAGCAATAATTTAAACAGCAGAGGTGCCGTGACCAGGCGTTAGCAATAAAATTCGGAGATCTACCGACCAGACTGCTGCTATCACTTGATTGCTTTTTAACAGTCATTAGTCTTGCGGGAGCCTTTTGAAAGGGCATCATTTTTCGGTCAATCCTTTGCTGTACTTCACAAGTTTTTTTTACACTGATGTATGAAAATGAGGGAGGATATTGACAGGTATTGTAAATGAGAGAGGTGAGGATAATTCAGCTAGCTGTGTCACGGATCATCGCAGACAGCAGCGGTAATTACTGAGGAACACTAGTCTTGCTCCGGGATGGAGGAGGAAAACAGCTGGGTTTGGAGGGTTGTGTCAGCCTCAGCCAATTAAAATGCTGCGCAGAGGTAGATGATGACAGGGATGGAGGTTAAGAAAGAGCCTGCTCATCATTACTAGAGGAACACAAACACACTTTTCAATGAGCCTGTGCTTTGTTACTGTCTGTGGTCAAATGAGGCGCCACCAGTCGAAGTCTTGAGTCGAATTGCTGTGCAGTTTTTAGACACAAAAGGTCGCTGAATTAGATTTTAAGTTATATGCTGTTGCCTTTGCGATTCAAATCTCATCCCAGTTGAACACATGTTAGACAGCGCTCTGTACTACCATAATCAGTGTATGAAAGGAATCATCTTTTTGAAGAACAGTGTTTATCCCTGCAGTGGAGTTCCAAAGACTCACAGAATCTAGGAGTCAAGGAGCACTTGATCTCCTGTGCCATTTTTAAACCTGTCTTCTTTAGTCCAGTTGAATCAGACTCTGGTTCGTTTTTCCCCTTGGTATGAGTGGGGTGAGCGTGCACCAGAACAACCGAACGGAGACTCCAATATCAAAGCAAGAGTTTGTTTGCACTGGTCTGAACTGGTGGATGGGTTGGTGAACTCCCATTGGTTCAGTTTCGTTCTTCTTTCAGTTTCGCTCAGTTTACAACTCAACTACTGCTCGAAGGAGTTTACAGGAGTTTTGAAGTAATATTAGCTGCGGCGAAGGTAGAAGCCGGCGAATGATTTGCATGTTGTATGTTCTATTATAATCATGGAAATGACAACTCATCAGATTGCTCACATATTGCCAAGTCCTGTTTTGCTGGATGACTTCCTTTTATCAAACACTAAATACTTTTTCTCAACTCCTCTACTGAGTTGCACACCCTGCTGTCATCGCCTCGTCCCGGCTTTCCTTCAAAAGCTGGTCCTGCTGATACCCTCATTAGCTGTCCCCTTACATGTTGCTTCCCAAGGCAGCTACCTAAAGCCCACAGTCACCACGAACAAAGAGATAGGAAGGCAGAGACAGAGGATCAAAGGCCTTGGACAAGTCTTTGGAAATTCCCAGATCTGGATTCTACTGCAACTTCTCCTGACAGATGGCAATCACTATGAGCACAATGTATTGACAATGTTCTCTGAAAGAGGAATTCAGACCTTCCAGCTTTGGCAAAAACAGATAAGAAAGATATTTCTTATAATGTACTATAGGTGTATGTGCAATTCACCTCAGTCTGTGGGTGGATGAGAGTCAGGCACTGATGTGGCAAGAGTCTTACAGAAATGGTAGCATATTGCCTGTCAGGTTGAGGCCTGCATGAACAATATAATGAATCTGAAACGCGCTCCTCACTCCTTTTTTACTCATTACAGTCATAGCTGAGGTCTCTACATCTATAAAAATGTCATATTCCCTTTGTGCTGTGTCACTTGTGCGGTGATAAAAGTTTTGTGACTGATACCTAACTTTTCACAAACTTACCCAGACTGCATTGGCAACATGTTAATCTATGCTCACATTAAATAAGTTTCTTCTCATAAGTATGTGCTAGAGTTTTCCTAAAGGAAATTAATTCAGAACTTCTAAATGTAGCTCTGCATTGATCTGTTGCAGCAACATGTCTTCACTTTGGTGGAAAGTTTGATAACAATCCAACATCCAAACACAAAAGAAATGCAAAGCTTCCCAGAGTTAATGATATCACAGCGGTGTGGCCCATTTTTCATGAAAAGATAACACTCGTTAAATTTCTGAAAATATTTTCAAAGGTGAAGTAGATCCGTCAGCCCATACGACTTCTTAATGAGACATAAGGTAAACAAATCCAGTGCTAGGTGAGGCCAATCGAGCCTGACATACTGGTGGAATAGGTCAGAGCAGGTTATTCTGATCTCAAAGGAGGCATTTAGCAACGTTTTGCTTTCTAGTATTCTTGAAACTGTCTAGGAAATGATGTCTGAATCATCAGACAAAATTTGCACAGGCAAAGCAAACTCGTCCACTTGCTCGCTCACACAACCCAAATGTGCACTCCTGCACACTTTTTTTCCGCTTTAACACTAGCGGATGTGATGAGGTGCCGGCTAACGCGATTTACCAGGGTACGTCATACCCCGCTTGCGTGGGGAGTCATTTATTAGCACTCCATTATGTCTTGTAGCCAAATGTATTTCATTTGTTATGCGTGCCGGGGTGACAAAGGTGGAAACGTTCTTGCTAATTTAATGCCTATTGAGACAGAAAATTGGATCTACTTCAGGGAGCCGTGATGAGTGTCGTGATGCCCGAGCTGCCAATTTCTGCCCAAGATTAATTAAAATGAAATTTCCACGGGACCTGTGACAGTCGCCCATCTCCTGTACATATTTCTTCATAATTGGAATCACAGTCAGTCTCTGGAGATGGGAGGGGTTTCTGGGATGTTTCAGGGAACCAGCAGGGATTTGCTGAGGTGTGCACCGGGAAGCGTCTGATTGTGCCTGGAAAAAAATACTTTGAAACATCGAAAGAAAAAAAGAGAAAGAGAATATCTCATTTCTGCAAGCAGGTGACTGCTGCACATCAAGCAGGAGGAAGAACAATAAAAGGGAAGGCCACTTAAACTCCAGCAGTGGGGACAAAACCAATATATCAAGACAAAGATCAACTACAAGGGAGCCATGGCAAAAAGATAGAAAGAGTGTTTAGCTGTGGTGGCAACTCAGGCAGTATCACGAATAGATACCGCATTACTTAATATGCTGGTAGAGCCTGAACAAAACACAGTTAACAACAGTAAGCCATAGCACTTAGAGATTCAGGACAGGTGTGCTTCTTTCATTCAGCTGGGTGCTCTTCAGTTACAGCAATGCATCAGTACAAACAGCAACAGTACGAAACAAAAAGATGCTGCACCACAGGGGCCTTTAGTGTTTCACGTTTATTTTCTCTGGCAGTTTTATGCGTTTCAGGAAACAGGCCTTTATCAGCGGGCCATAACAACTCTAATTTTATTACAGCAGCAATTCCAAGTGTGTATATGGGAACTCTGAACTGAAAACAGCCCTTTACTGAAACGTCGCAGGGGGCTGTGTTGTGTCACGATAAGACAATGAAGTACAACACAGGAAGTGTAGTTGGACTAACATGTTAATGCGTTTAAAGATTTCGGGTACTAAAACACTGCACATTTGTAGTGTAATGGTGATGATTTTTTAATATTGATTGACATGATTTTACAGCTCCAGAAAGTTGTCATGGTGGGAACTAAGGTATCAACAATCAGCCAGTAAACAGAAATATTATTCCAGTGACATTCTAATGAAAGGGGCTACTGAGTTGCATCATGGGAAATGTAGGATCCAGTGTTTTTTTTTCAAGCCTGACCCACACAAGGGATTACAAGTCAGGATATCTTGGCCTGTACTGCATTGATTTTTACCATTCATTATCAAAGGATTTGCTGCTTTTTGTGTTATGTATCGTATTCCGTTCTTTTCTTAGACTAATCGATTAGTCGATTAATGGGAAAAAAAAAAAACCCAACAGATTGGTTGCCTAATTCTAATTTGGTCTTGGCTACATTTTAGTGATGTTAGTGTGCACAGAGCAGGTTTCAGTCTATCTGAATACTGGTAGTGGACACACAGACATGGTCCAAAGAGAGTCTGCATGATTTAAAGTATGAGGCACATAAAATGTAATTTCTATAGCATGTCCATAGAAAAATATGCCGTGTGTGTGTTTATACATTGTGAAAGTGACAACCTAGTTTATTTCAGTTCATTTCTTACTGAACGGACAATTCCTGTTGATTGAAATTATGTGCTTGTCTTCTCTTTTGTTTGGCTTACCTGGGGGTTTACCTGTATCGTCTGACTGCTCTTGTTTCTTGCCGCATTTGACTTTGAATTTTCAGCCATATTGCCAAGTTCTAAGCAAATTAACTTGGTGAGTGCAAAGTCATTACTACAGATAGGAATCATGAGCAAACCTTTCAAAAGACCGAAGTTGTGATAAACCAGAATTATCCCCAAAAGCAGAGTCTTCTGATCCTTTTTTTGTGGTCATGATAAGCAGCTGCATCACACTACAGAGAACGTTCAGGCAATTCATGGAGAAACTAACCAAATAAGTAGAGCACGATCCATCCGTCTTTTTTCCCTTTCATCCATTCTGTAATCCTTAGTCAAAAGATCAAGCTGCTTTCGTACCTTTCTAGGTAGACAGGAGCTTAAGTACTGTCACTGGATGGATTTGGGCTATACCTGAGCTGTCTGCAGAATCTGTTTTTTTTCTTTACCTTGGTCAAAGCAAAAGAGCTCATAAGTTAAATGCAGGTTTCTGAGGGAATTAAGGGCTCTTTAAAAATGACTGAAGTTAAGGCGAGTGGACACTCACTCAGAAAGAGAGAGAAAAAGAGAGACCTCAGTGGAAACTGAGGCAAATAATAATGAAGCACATGGAGATAAGGAAAGAACACCAACCAAGAAATGTGGACTATAAAAAAACACTCCAGATGAATTACATTCAGAGCTCAGCATGATCGTGAATGAGCTGGAGCTCGTCCCCTAGGTATGACTGGCTTCCATCATGAGGATGAGGGGCGTTAGTATGGGAGGCTCTGATTATAGCTAGTAGGTGTATGAACTTATGTCAAATCCTAAAACCCAACTAACCCTATCTGCCCTTGTCTTATTAGAAACTGTTCAAAATTCATCAAGTGTGATTTGGGAAATTCTACAGTTCTTGTTCTTGATTATTTCAATTATTTACAGGAGTATCAAACTGCACTCGAGACTTGACCCAGAATGCACTGAAGGTCTAGTTGGAGAACACTGCCCCTGGATACATGGAAATTTGATTTAGTTTTTTTTTTTTTTGCTGCTGCACTGACACAGTGGAGTTTATCTCAATAACAGACCATGCTTTGCGTCACAGTAACTGCAGTCTGAAATATCATATATCCCATAGACATTTATGAAAAGCAAACTATTCCTCTATTTTTATTGTGTAAGAAAAACATGCAGATGGATATGAATCTTTTTTTTGTTTTGTTTTTAAATGTGATATTGGAGAAAAACACATGTTTGAATATTTGACTGATGTTGGCGTTGTCAGACTTGAAGAAGAACAATGTAACCAACTGAGTGGAGGCTGGTATGCAATCCTGTGTGCAAGACGCAAACATGGCAATGTAAGGTCGACAACTCATCGAGCCTTGGGATCCGTTAATATATTTTATGGCTCTGAGGGAAATACTGCAGAGTGCCTCAGCCATTTATACATCAGATAGTGCAGCCTTCACGCTGAATTGAAGCAAGAAAACGATGAAACAGGTCTGGGAGGGCGACAAACTTACTACGAATATGCGCCTTGACATTGGAGCAACTTCGATTTTTCTTTAGAAGAGGCTGTTTGCTGCCTTCAACAATGCCTTTTCCTCGTTCTACACAATCCTTTCAGAGAAAAGTTACACGCATATTTATGATTAAATTCTGAACAGAGTTAAGCAAGCACGTGACAAAGTACGCAAGCATTCACAATGACACAAACACGCAAGCAGACACAGCCGCTGCCATTTGAGTAAAAGACAATACCCTGTCTGTTCTTCATATTTGGGCCACTTACATAATCATTGTGAATTATGTAATGCCCCCGTTATTAATTTTTAAATGAATCCCTCTTTGAAGCATCTATAATTGGGCATTTATATGTTTTGTGCCTTGTCTCTGAGGTATCAACGCTCCGTGACGTGAGTTCAGTGGCAGCGAAGCATTAGTCTCCAAAGCGGAGCGCATATTTTCCCTCATTGCTTTGTGGCTCAAGAGAACAGGCTGGATCTCTCCGATTAAAACTAAAGCAGAAAAGGTTTCATGCTGTCATGGGGAATAAAAATGTGACATGCAGCTTCTTTTTTTTTCAGCGCTCAGGAAGTCTCACAGAAAAATCTGGCGGCAGAGAAAGCAGACTACAGTGTGTTGACTCCGTGACAGCTGTCAAGAAGCTATGACAGCTGTTGTTAAGCTTTGTGTGTTTCGATAGCACTACATTGAAGGGTTTAGCGCCACAGAGCAGGTGTGCTAATTTACACAACAGTGAGGTTTAGTCAATAATGCTCCTCTGATGCTAGCTGCTGTGCTTTGACATCACATCGCTGCCAAATTAGTCTCTGCAAATGTTCCCAAAAAAAAGAAAAATAGTGGAGACTTTTCAAAAACATTTGCAAAGCCCAGGGTCATTTGCAAAGCCATCATCATAACACTAAAGCTCTTCGGTGAATAAAATGCTGCATCCTTACTTAGGATATGCAGTGAAGTGCCGTAATCTACTCTAGTCACAATACAGCGAAGAACATTCTATTAGGTGTTATGGTGTTATCAAAAGGAGAAACAAAAATAGCTCTTAACCAACCAGCTCCCTGGTTTAAACAAAGCTTTGATTAGAAATATTTCTTTTTATACACAGTAGAATAATAAATGCTCTGATGATGGATCAAAAGATTTGTGATACACAATATACCCAGGGAAAAACATCTTGACAACTCAACACATAAGACTTCATAAAACCAAAGCTTGTTCAAAACCCCCAACTCTATTCTCAACAATGGAACACAATTGCACTTCTCTGCCATTTTGGCTGACATTTGCAAAGCTGATCATTAGATTTGGGTGAGAAATGAATTAACAATAATGATTAGTTGAGCAGGCCCATGTTTCAGCAATTAACACCAAGTTCAAATTGTCTATGCAAAGAATTTAGACTCCTGATTTCAGCAGTCCGATGCAGGCTTGCATTATCACACTCAAAAAATGAAAATGGCAAACGAGGGGGGTCTTCAAAAACACCCCGCGGCTATGGTGAGCTAAGACTCTTGATTATACAAACCAATCCCACGGAGCACTATGACATGCCCAATTTCCCCACAGGGATCATGAAAGTTTCATCAGCATTGGCACGAAGAGAGCCCAAATCCATTTTTCATCATCATTCTCCATTCATCATTCATGGTAATCATCTGACATCAGGCCCTAAAATTCACAAATGTATACAAACAGGAATCCAGTGGCTCTCAGTGGCTGCTCAGCATTCCAGGAGGCACATTGTAAATGCTTGATGATAAACTGTTCTCCCCAAAGTGCAGTCTGCGTGTAAGTAACTGGAGTAACATCCAGAGGAGGAAGCCAGGCTTTCTCCTCACCCAGACTGACAGTGGGGGAAGACTCCTCCATCATACCATTGATCAGAAATGTGCCCCTTATTGTGAGACGCCCTTAAGCCTAATTAAATATTAAACCTTTTATTTGCTCCCACAAAGGTATTTGTAAATACATTTCATGCCAGGCAAAGCATCAAAGATTCCAAACTCCCCTCCTGACACAAAGGTGCGGTTATTGCTGCTCAACCCCCCACCTCCATCCAAACCATTTAGGCGCATTTAGAATGATGAAAGAGGAAGGAAATTGCTGGCGATAGCTTCCAGGGGAATGGATAGTATATACATCTCAGTCTATCTGTGAGAAATTACATGTTCCCGAGTTCTATGAGGTTATAAAACAATGCTGTGTATAGGGTTGCCTCACGTTTTACAGTTATTGTAATTCTGATTATAGGATAAAAAGATGTTTTAATGAAGCGGGGAAATAGATGCTGCCAGTTTAGTGGCTGCACAAATGCCAGATAATGCACATTGTTTTACTGCTGCGTGTCTGGGAGTAATCACAGTGGTGAGGAGAATAGTGGGGAAACCGCCCCTTTCTGCAGAAAGCTAACCCGCGAGAGCACAGTCAGTCATAAACAACAGGTGACAGTACATTTGGCATGTCTGTCCTGGCAAAGCGCCTTAATTGATGGTCCTGCCTGACTTGAGCAGATAAATCAGGAAGTCCATCATCAATAGAACCGCCAGCTATCAAGTCATAACCCCAGCCAAAATAAATGGAGGGGAGCGTGGTATAAAACATATATTGGCCTTCACTTGCTTGGTATATCCATAATTCACAGGCATAAATTATACTGCCTTAGCCTCATTGCTGAGTCTGGCTGTCCCTTTTCGTTTACAGGCAGTGAGCTGCATGAAGTGAGTCAGCTGGAGCTTTGTCAGAACACCCGGTGTGGAGTCCCCGTAAGCAAACAGTAGATGGAGCCCCTCGCATTGGCTTCATCTGCACCGTGAGCCACTCTCTCCCTGGAAGCATTACATCAGTGATTTATTTTCCCTTCCAGCTCCGTATCATCACCATTACATGCCAATTATGTCATTAAGGTTGGTGTGTGTGTGTGTGTGTGTTTGTGTGCCTCTGTATGTGTGTGTTCTGCTTTAGGTTTCTATGCAGTAAGTAAGCACACAAAATAACATAAAACTGCCATGAAAAGAGAGATTTCATGAAGGTAAAAGATCTTGTCAGCGAATGTGGGTCATACTACTGTAGGTTGCATGTCAATTAGTTGTATTTGTCAACCCCAGTTTATATTTTATTTGTCCATCAGATCCCTTCAGGTTAGTTAGTTTCAACTTTTGACTGCTGTCTTCATTGATGTGGTTTGTCTGCATCTGGGGCATTTATTGTCATGACTTTCCTGACTGTTTCCCATGACATATTATGTAATTCTACTTTTTTTGTACCGATGCACGAGCGATTTGGGCACAGATGATTTCAGCTCATGTTGCTTTTAAAGCCCACATTTTGTGCACATTAGTTGCTCTTTGACATCCATCCTGATATGATTGCACCTTTCTCGCTCTTAACTCAGTAAGAAGTTACTTCAGAACTATTTTTCCATGAGGGGTTTACATCATTTTGTCTATCACAGTATATGTTCCAATCTATATCTATCTTTTATCAACTTGTAATCCCAAACCTCGCCATGAAGAGCAGGAATTGATCCACACTGTACTGCAATAATGATGGAGCACTGGAGATTCGATGTTTGTTAGCCTGAGGAACACCACGGGAGATGAACATGATGGGAGATGACATTTAAGAAAAAAAAGGAAGTAGTAGAGGAAGAAGCACAGTGGAAAGCTTCTGGCTTGGGCGCCGAGGCATGGACGACACTTCTCTGCGCTGATTACTGCCACAGCTGAGAAAACCTGTGGGTGTGTGGGGAACCCGTTGGCATTTTGAGCTTTCTTTAACAAAGCCTGGACTGAGTGGGCTCGCAGCTTGTCACATGCTTGGGAAATGTTGCACCACAAACAACAAAAGAGCAAGCGGTGCTGCTACAGCGGTGCATGTGACTCGGCCAGTGTGGATGCTTCCACACCTGCGTACGTACACACACATCTAAACTCTTTCTGTTCCAAATATCCTTTCTTGCAATTTCATATGAATTTTTTTTCGCTGTCACATTCAGACAGTTGCACACACATGCACACCCACACACAAACATTCGCACAGCAGTAGAGCCAGGCCAGATTGCTGTGGCTGAAGATACGTGGTGGAATCATCAATCACAAGAGCCTCCCTCTGGTCAAATCAAGTTTGTCCTGGTGTGAAAAGAGCGCAATGCCAGCCGAGCAAAGACAGGCCCTCACTGGCTGGCGGGCGCGAGGGGCATGCAGGGGCTTTTCACGACATCAGGAGGCATATCAATCTGGTGGCAGATGGATGGACGGACGTTGATTGGGACGAGGCTGCAGCTTCGTGAAGCCAACTGGGACGCAGCTTCCGCTGGTGACGGATTCCTCTGCTCTTCAGTCCACCCTACAGCGAAATGAGAAACAGCTGGAGGGATGGGGAGCACATTGTTCAACCCGCATCTGTTCTCTGCAAACTCTACCTCCGAAGAAAGACTGGCTTTTTGCCTCAGCATCTTGGATGGCAGAGTTATGGCGTTTGATGATTAAAGTGACCTTGGGCAGTTATGAAAGTTAAGAAAACGCTTCTTGTTCAGAGTTAGGAGGCAAAGTCATGCACCTGGAGCTTGTAGTACAGCTATTTAGCATAATCAAGTCCAGGTTAAATGCTTGAAAAAATTAGGAAGAGCTTCAAATCCTTAAGAATGCTCTGCAAATTCAACCCACAGCCACATTCATACAAGCCTTCAGCGGCAAAGCTCCTGTGTCCTCTGTTCATGAAAATACACAGCAATGTATCTCATACACAACAGACACTGCTGCTTTCCACAGGAACTGCAGAGAAGTTGAAGTACTGCCACGCTGTTTCCATGTTACCAATTCCTCTCTGCATTCCACTATTTGTCAAGGTCAACTATTTCATCGGCGTGGAAAAGAAATCTGGGCTATAACCATGTTTGAGCAGCAGGATTCGGGGAAATGAGAAAGCTGAAGTGCAGCTCACAAGTGTAATTGGTCTCCTGGCATCTTCACACAGGGCTTGATTAACATGCCTTTGAAGCATTCCAGGCACATTTGCCCGCAGAACAAAGACAGAGCAGATAATGATGATCAGAAATTTCTGAATTTCTACCAGTTATTGACAGACAAGGTATTCAAATGTCTCGGACATCTGTCTTTGATGTGAATTGATAGATATGCTCAGTCCCTTAAAGGTGAAGTTATCTTCAAAAAGCCAGACAGGCTTAAAAAGAAAATGGTAGTATTTGGGGTGAGCAAGAGTAACATTAATATTAAGGCTCTGTCAAGCAAGGACAGAGAGCTTTTGCTTAAACCAATCCATGACTGGTTGGATTCTTTGAATACACACCAGTGAGTGCTGATTGATACTAGACTGCTGTAGTTATGCTACTGTATGACATACTCAATCATTTATTTATTGCCTTAACCAATGAATTCTTGCAAGGGGTCACTGGATGCAAGAGTCTCCCACAGTATGTTCTCAGTAAAAAGAAAAGGAACTGTCCTCACCAGAAATATAAGAGTCTTTACTGAACCATTCATTTCACACAGAATGGCAATACATAAAGTCCTTGACTTTCGTATAAGGAAGTCCATGTTGCATTAAAGTTACACTGTCAACACTTGAGTAATTCATTATGGTTTTGTATTCATACAATACTACAGAGAAGATGGGCTCATTTGGGGTTGGACTTTATCATATAACTCAACTAAAGTCCCGGCTTACAACTTAACATGAAATATTTATAAAGTATGCTGATCTGCAACAAAATCAAAGTCATGTAGTGACTGGAGAGCACAAAGGTTGTTTCAGCATCACAGGGTCACAAAGCTACACACATTTGCACTTAGGAGGTACCTGATTCAATTGCAGCGCTCTAATGCTGGACAGCGTGCAGCTCCACTCAAACAGTTGGGCGGTTCAGTAGCTCACTCGATTACATTTTTACTGGGGAGTGTCAACCATTGATTTCCTCCATCCAGAGGTCTAGAAATACCACACAAATGAGTACTCTTTAATCCATTTTTCTCACTTTGTTTTATGAGCCATCAAAGGATGCTTCCAGTCAACTGTGGGGCAAACCACTCATTGTATTTTCCTTGAAAATTCGTTCCAGATTCAGTTCACCTTCGTTCTTCTTTTCTTTCTCTTATTGTCTGTCTATCTTTCAGTGAACTAAATGTCATCTTATACCTCAGGTGGTAGTTGCCCGACACAAAGTGGCCGTGATCAGAGCAGCAATAATTATCTGACCTTAAGCCTGCTCTTGGGCTATTTTAAAATATGAAACAGACTCATCACAGATAGTAGTTCAATGGATGATGCTATATAGAGAAACTCCATCCTAAAATAAAATTAAATGTGATCACATACTGCTCAATCAATCACTGTTACTAAGAAATCGTTTTTTTTATTCAATGGAACGCCTGCAAGATTTGCCTCTGTTGTTTCTGGCAGAAGGCAGAAATCTGTATTTGTGTTCATGTTCAAGTTCAACACAACATTATGCTAATTCTTTACTGGGGTGGATTTCCAATTCAAGTCACCATATTACATAACAACACGATTAAAACTGAAGAGCAAATTGAGGAAAGAAGGATTGGAAGAGCCACGTCTGTAGTTCATGTCAATCACATTATACTTGGAGAAAGAGATCGTAAAACCAACTCAACTTGAGTTCAACCTCAAATACTTCAACATATCAAGTGCTTTGCCAAAACAGGTCATTTTCCTTGAGGTCATACCACAATTTCCATTACAGCCGTGGCAGCCTTTGAGTTCATTCGGTTTTTAATTTGCAGATATGGGGAAAGTATTCCCCTCTGTCGCACTGAAAGTGAAGATCAATCCCTAGCCGACTACCTCTCATGATTTCCTCCCTCATTTGCTATATAGGTATATATAATATTCAAAAAAACAGTATGAACTGAACTTTGAATGCCTGGTGGAAATGTGATCAGATTCAGCAACCACACACTCCAAAGGCAGAACTTGATCACATCATTTAAGTTGATTTACTGTATGTAAAAGTTTTAAAATGTTCACCTTCTTTCAAAACACTTTGAATCAGATCAAGGCAGAAAACGAGGTTAACTCCTCTTTGAGCATCATCCAGTTTAAGCCAGTTCTGTTTTGATCCAAACTCTCTAACAGTATATATCCTTGGGAGTACAAGTGCTTTTCCTCTGCATGCATATTCAAACAGAACAGAGAAGAAAGAGGGTAAACAATTAAAGAGACACTGAGCGTACTTCTGAATCTGGAGCACTCCACTGTTGATAGAGGGGAATTAATGTAATATCATATGATACACTGGTGTAGTACAGTGCAGTCACATACATGATGCAGCAACAGTGATGAGCTCATGCTGGCATCCACGTTGTGCCAAGCATCCTTAAAGGATGCTTTGTCTTTCAGCGCTTTGGGACGCAGCTAACATTATGTTAAAGGATGTATAATCACAATTACGTCAGATTTAATGAACCTTTTATTTCTTGGCGGAGTCAGTACAAGTCCTTCCTCTTGCATTACTTTCACATTGCTTTCAATATTTTTCTAAATTAAAGTGCGGCTAAGCTGATTATGTCATGACAAACTGCCACTCCTGGCTGCAGGTCATTAGCTTCACTGTCTAGGAGGTCACATGTGGGGTGTAGTTTTTTTGTTATTCAAAGTTCAATAGATGACTTAATTTGTTGCCTTGGAGAAAGAATTAATTAGCTAATGTCATCACCACAGAGCAATCTGCTGAGCAAATTCAAATTAAATAATTTGCTTCACCAATCCTCCGATGCCCTCAGCAGTCTCTGGCTTATATTCATTAGATCTCACTGTAACATGATCTGTATGGCTAAAATTTGCAGTTGCATTGATTTGAACCCGCTCCTCAATTAGCCAGGGCATTGATTTCCCTGACATTACTAGGTATTCTTATCCTCAGTGGGAGCCCAAGTAGCAGCAAATAAAAATCAACATGTTAATTAAGCTCTGCATATTTAATACCAGCCTTGATTATCAACACCTGTGTGACCTACGTCAAGTCAGCAGGCAACAGCTAGTACAAACCAACAGAGGTACAAATCTGTTTTAAGTGGAGAGGAAGGATAGACCAATTAAAGAGTGGTTTGCAGTGATTTTTATAAAAATATTAAGGGGAGTAGTTTTCATAAATATGCAGTTAAAGTCAGTCTGTTCAAAAGAAGTGTGTTTTTTGGAAAGTATTCCATTCTACAGCACGCTTTGATGGCCATATGGACATATAGAGATCTGCTTATCGGCCAAAATATGTCCAGAAAGAAAAAAAAAGAGAGAAGTAAATGAATCATCACATTCTGTTCTTTGTTGGTACAAATGAAAGCAGTGCTTTTGAAGTCACTTAGGAGTTAGTAATTCCCAAATGGAGGACTGTTTGAGTTGATGTTGAACTGTTCAAACACAAATTTGAACAACTAAGATGAAGAGGGAGCAAATATCAGCAAACCGCACATGAGAAGAAATCCTCCGACAGCTATTGATGCCTTTGAACAAATTCTTAACTCCTATAAAATCCGATAATTTTCAACACTACTGGCCTGAATACAGTTGAGATGTGATCTAAAGTAATGGCAGTCTGGTGGCAGTGCTACACTACCTGCAAATGTTAATGCATTTCCCCAGTGGCCTTGACTTGGATAAAATGTTTTCACACACAAAGGGACAATGGTTTGGACAGCTTTGTTGCTCTACACACTTTGGCATACCCTTCAATATTCAATGAGGTCAATATTTTGCTTTTTGTTTAACGGTCAATAATACATAAAAATATCAAACAATATTTTAGTCTTACGTAGTCTATCTAACAGCATTTCCATCTTGAAACACTGTCAGTTCTTGGGGAGCTTTTATGCCGGAGATCAAAGCATCGCCAGGCTTCTGTTTTTACCCGACTGCATAAAAGATCAAGGCACGTAATGAGTCAACCTGAAAGGTGATAGTTCAGAAGATGAAAGTATTGGCTGTTTTGGATATGTCAAAGAGATGTGTACTACTCTGAAATTCAACCATCACATGCTTCCTCTGTGATAATGATTGGGATTATAATTAATTGCATAATTTGCACTTGATCTCTGCTCACATTCATTTTGAAGTTGGTATCTATGGATGTTATCTGATAGGGAATATCCTTAGATTGAAAGGTGTCTTCGTACGCTGCATGTAGAAACGATTTTCAGCACCTATTAGATGATATCTTCAAAAAATGTGTGATGAGCCAGTTTGTTGAAGTGCAAAGTCGCTTACTTTTGTTCCACTGTAGGTGTCAGTTTAAAGCTCCCACTAGGCTCACATTCACAATACTAATGATAAGCTGCCTGGTCAGGATTGGAGTCACAATGTGTCCAATATTACATCAACAAGTTAGAAATTAATATACATATGAATAAATTATGTAAAATACAATCATTTTGAAATGATTATAACTGAGCTTATTATTATAAAATCTTATTGCATTACAGAGTTTTATTAGTTAGTTTTTATTTCATTATAGACATTCTATTTCAAAAGTCATTTTCCTCAATTACAACAACTAAATACAACTAGTTATTGGTTTTAGTCAGATCAGAGTGTGAACAGGGGTAGATGTACCAATTTTAAGCACTCTGCTGCACTCTAATAGACTATTATAAGATTTGTAGGCATGTCAAAAAGTCATTTAGACACAGGTTTTGTAAAATTACACATTACAACTGTTCTCTTGGTTATGACTTGTCCACGGTCATTTTCCTCTAAATACAATTAGTTTAAGTCTTTGGTACAATAGTTAAACATTTATCATCTGGCAAAAAGCTAGCTAATTATCTCTGGCTATTAGCTTAGGAGTTTGACGCAGAGGAATAAATCAAAGCTCACAAGCCAGCCGAGTTAGTTAGTCGGCAAGGTAAGGAGCATGTGCAGTCTTGTTAAGCTTGATAAAAAAAAGTGGAGCCTATTACTATGACAACTAAAGATAAAGAGAAAAAATAATCTGAAAATAAAAAAATCAGATACTGATTTATAATGTGTCAAGTGTTGTGATGGTTTCTCTTTCTCTGTCTCTCTCTGTCGCGAACCAACATACCAACGTAAGTTAATTGGACTTTGCATAACAAGCAAACTCGGTTCACCTTTGGGAAAGAAAGCAGTCAACAGCTGCCACTGCCTCCCCTCATTCTGCCTTCTGTCTTTTTCTTTCCTCTTCTGATACCGACTTGTGCTCCTTGGGCAGCATCATGTCTAGCCCCCAGGTCATTCAATCTGGACTCACTGACGTTACACTTGTCGCCGGTCGCTGTCGGGCAGACTAAACCATTTTGCGCCTCCAAGAGGGGCCCCCCAGAATGTCCAATATGTTGGGAGGACTTTGACATAAAGTTCATTCTCTCAGTTGATGTTATCAATATATTTGAAATAAATTATGACACCAATTAATTGGAGGGCCCAATTCATTCGAAATGAAAACATCACAAAAAATATATATATATATCAGGATTTTCATGGGCCCCTCTCCCTACTCGGGCCCTGGGTAGTCAGGTCCACTTTTCCCTCCACTACCATGCCCATGGTCAGCGCTAACACAGTAAATAACTATTTAAAGCAGCAGCTAGTTAGGTGATTCAGAATTACTAGCAGGAGCTACATGGTTAAATTTGGTAGCACAGACTGTGCATAACGATGGATTCAATTCAATTCAATTACATTTTATTTGTATAGCCCAATACCACAACAGAGTGTCTCATAGTGCTTTACAAAGTTCACTGGATGGATGATGTAACAGCTCCCCAAACATCAGCTTCTGGTGGCTGCCTGCGTTAGGGTCATACGTAATTGGCTGAAAGGGCGGTGACTCCTCTGTCATTTAAAGTTAAATTATGAACTAAGAAGTCACATTATAAAAAAATCCATTATGATATAAACTGTGACATGAAATGCCACTATGGAAAAAAAAAATACCATTGCAAAGAAAAACATTTTATTTGTATATTTTAAAAACAGAAAATTAAAAGATAACTTGAGAGCCAATTTGAACCACATTGTAAAGGCTGACCCAGACAATCAGCTAATCTAGTTATTATCACTGACCCCTGTAGGAATGAAAGGGCATTGTAATCAGGCAGGCACCACACACTGATTTCATTCCTGTGGATCATCAATATTGTGAACGGTAGAAAAACTGAAATGAATCTATTGGTCATATCGTCAGTCACGCTGAGCACAGCAAGACAGCTCGCCCCCGAGGGGATATTAGCACTTCGTTTTCACTTAACCCTCTGTGGCTGGGTTGTTGAGGAGTGATCAGACATGGGCATGTTCTTCCAAGCACTGTAAATCTGTCATTCATATGTCAGATATGCCGAAAGTATTGGGAAAATGTCTTGTTAGCTATTGATTGCCAGATAAGTCATTGATGTACTTGAGTCAAATTTAAGTAACCACATTTTTGCTGTTGCCAGTTGGACTGTGACATTAATAATGATAATTCCATGTATCATAACAGAGAAATAATGAAGATTATTATCTTGGAAAGGAGTGTAGATAAAGAAATGTGGATTCTATGATGAAAATAGTGAAGACAATATACTTTAAATTTAAATATACAGATTGAAGAGTCCTTCCCACATACATCTTATAGCATGAGAAGGTCATTCAGTGGTTAACTCGACCTCTCCTCAGTGTTTGTGAAAACAATTAAAAATTCCTCAATTATTCATGTGGTTTCAAACACAGCGGGGTTCTAATTTGACTCTCATAATGCTCACACCCGTATGACTAATTCTGTGAAGGGCGCCGCAACGCAATCAAAATATACGTAACTGTCAAGAGTGTGAGCAACCACAATGCTTTCTTCAGGGTGTTGGAAAAGAATAGCTCAATTGAGGAGGGCCATCTGGAGGAGGCATTACAGCTAAGACCATACCAATAACAACAGACCATACCAGTCTCATCTAATGTGGGTGATTGTCTGGTACAAAGACTGAAAGACATTTGGTTCATGCTTATTATCACCTGTTTCCAGCACATTTATTCTATTGAATACAACATGTATTTGATAAGATCACAAAATAGGTAGTTCAATATGATGGCGCCTGTATTTGTTACTTTCCTCTATCATTCATCATCTTATGTAAAAGCGGAGAGATGGTACATGACTACAAGGTCAGGCAAGATAATTGGCTACTAAGTTAGCTTAATGGTGTCCATGGCATCTCTATTACAATGATAAGATTATGCAAATAATGGCATTAAAAAGGGACAAGGAAATATGTCAAAAGAATGAGATCTGGCACATAGGATCATCAGGGAAACTGTGCTCCATATAAAAACACAGCAACTCTTGTGTGTACTGACTGCTTTTAAGCCTTTTCTTTGAACTTAATACATATTGAGTATATTTATTCCCTATATGATTTTCTCAACATTTCCACTATTACTAAAAAAAATATTCTGAAGAAACTAAAACCCTTGATGGAAACTTGTAAAGAACTTGGCACACATGCATGGCTCAGAGAGAGAGATTTCCTACATGAAGGACAAAGAGGATTGTGCATCAATAGTGGAGAGATCACATCTCAAAAGAATGCTTGGAATCCCTTGTCTGACTTCGTTTTTCACCTTCCTCTGTTTCATGCTCTCCATTCAATTGATGCTCAGTAACAGTAACATAAAATCAAAAGTGGCATTCCACTCAGATACCAGCTAGTTGGCCAGTTGTGGTAACAATATTGTCATGAATTACGATGTTTTAACACATAATTGATGACACCGGCATGCAGAGAGTGAGCATATCTACAGAAATAATGTTAATTAATTCCTGCCAGCTGTGTAAAACAGTTGTCATTCTAGATAATGTGAAAAAGCCTCTTGGCTTCAGAAGTGTTGGTGGGCAGATTTTGCCACCCTCAGACAGAGCCAGGCTTGCTGTTTCCAGTGGGAAAAGCTCAGCTTAGCCCAAAGCTAAGCTGAGCTAAGAGGTGCCTGCCTCTGCATACACATTCACCATACAGCCACGAGACTAACATTGATCTTCTCATCTAACTTTTGGAAATTTAACATAAGCCTGTTTCCCAACTGGAACTATTCCTACAAATAACGTCCATTTATCCTCAATCAGATCATTTGTAGTATCATCAAAGTCAAACCTGGTGAAATGGTGATCTACTCTACTTACTTTCTCCTAAAGAAAGTTTTGACTCAACGACAAGGAAGGATTGTATGCAACTTATCAAGAGATTGCTTCAATTGCTCAGCTTTAATACAATTCCTTTAGCAATTAATGGCACTCGCACCATGGGACAGAGAGCCGACATGGAAATATGAAAACATAAAAGTGGATATCAAAATAAGTGTGCTGCCTCAAGAAGACGGTTCAATATGTAGTCTCCTCTGTCTTCTATTCTCGCTCCATTTCTGTCATGAAAAAAATATAGAGCGCTGTGATATGACATTTTCTTCTCATTTGGCAAATAAATCAAGTCAGTAAACATGCTCGTTCAGTGGCTTTGAAGATTTACCTCTTTTCCTCTGTAACACATAGACAATGAAGGTTTAAGCATTCCTTTATATATTGTATATTATTATTTACAAAGTTAAATAATACCAAGCAATAATAAGATTTGAGGACAACTCTTTGCCATTTGGGTATCTAGTGGGAAAGTATTAAAAGTACAGTGTGCGGTATTTATGGGGCTCTTTTGGCAGAGGGCTATTTAGTTCAGTTCAGTTCCTACACACTGCACCTTTAAACAGAAAATACTTTAGAAATGATGACGATAATAACAAGACAAAGCCCACAAAGGGAAAAACACGATGGGGAATAACGGTACAGTGATAACATTATTATTCTTTGCAGTTACAATAACAGGGTGCATGAACACTAAACATTCAAACATGCAAAGCTAAACCCATACAGATAAATCTGTTGATTCACAATATTGAAATAACATCTACTTACAGGGTACGGATGGTTATGACGACATAAATGTTGGGGCGCACTGTGCTTGTATGCACTGTATTGTAATTTCATGTCTGTTTCGGCTGCTGTTGCAGCTCTGAAACATGAATTCCCCTGCAGCTTGAAAGCAGATAGAGAGCAAAGCTTTTTACCCTTCTGTGCCAACTTTTTGATAAGCGCAAAGAGACATCTTAACCACTTGTCAGTCAGCTATCGTAGCAGCGGGGCCAGAAGACAGGCAGGCCAACAAAACAAACAACCAGCACTCCACCATCTAACCTATCTTGGAATAAATGGACAAAAGCAGCAAGGGAGGCAATAACCAGACTACTAAACCTGCTCCCCTCACACCAGCACACCAGCCAATTCAGCATCAAGACACCCAAATGATATTGCGCATGTGGTGGCTCGGCCCAGCGAAGTGTAAATAAGCATTTCCACGCTCAGCATTGGGTGTATAACATGGTGTCAGGCAGCTACAATGAATGCAGAGAGGTAGAGGGAGCAATCAGCCAACCTTCGCCTCGCTGAGATGGAGGGCCAACGCCGCACACACAAACAACCAATCACCACGGGACAGTGATTGATGTCTCATCTTGCTTTGAAATCTATCATCCAGACGAAGTGGCTGTCGAGACCTCGCCTGACAGATTGTTAAACATAACTTAATATGCATCACCCTGGCAAATAGTTCATTAATTCTTTATTATGTGAGCTTGAGTGGTGCAAGCCATTGTCCAAACCAGTATTTAATACACTAAGTGCTCGGTGTCCACAGTGAGACCTGTTAAAGCAATGCTGTATTACATTTAGCTTAGCGCCCATGAAAAGTAAGCACTGGATACTGTAAATAGATTGTGAACAGGAGAGAAAATAATTTGAAATTGATTGTGGACAGACCTCGCAGTGCAGAGGAACAAAAAAAATAAAAAAAACAAAAGGTAGGAGATAGATGGTATATTGTGACATACACCAGGAAATCTGGCCTCAACACTTCATTAGCAAAAATCCAATGCAAGTCTACTTGTGAGCGTGGTGAGGCAACAGTTTAGTTTATTCTTAGATCTGTGAAATCACATTGCATCTTGCCAGTGTCATTTATGCTAGCTCACCTCACCCTTAAAGTTTACTGAAAGACTGTGAATAATACAAGCAGCCAATGTGTTGTTGCCAAGGTTTTGATAGCTCCTGTGAGATTTCTTAGAAGCTTACTTCTGCTTAGTTTCACATAGGCCTATTTTGTTGCAAGCAAGTGTAGAGGAGCTTGCATTTTGTTAGTCAACACAATTATTTAAATGAATGTACTTTGGCACTCTGACAACAGTTTTTGTAGCTCGTACGGCGGTGCCCTTGCAGACCACATCCTGCACAAACTGTGACTTCTTTAAGGTAAAACCTCGCCAAAAAGGTCTGAATGATGAATGCCAATGTGACACGAGTCGCATTCGTTACAAACGCGAGTAAAGCCACCCAAGGGGCCAACGCCATCACTTAGTTCTTCCACCCACATGGAGCTTTCTGTTTATCATCCACCATCTTGACAAGTTGTTCCTCATCCGCGCACTTATATGTCCTCCTCGACCGCTTGTCCCCTCCCCTCGCTGGCTGGGGAAGTCAAAGAAAAGGGGGAGGAGAGGTGCCTTCACGGTGAGGGTTATTTTTCTTCCCTGATCCCTGTCTGATAAGTGTGTTTGCTCTTTTGTGTCTGGGGCTACTCTTAATCAAGAGGAGGTGGAACACAGAGAGAATTTGGAGGGGCTGCTGATAAGGAAGAGCATCTGTTTAACATTTTTTCTTACATGGAGGGTTACAAACGAAAGGCAATTTTGCCGTAGGAAACGCTGATAAAAAGGGTATAGCACATTAATGCAGATGTATTCAGCTTTAGCTTGAGCATCGCAGACAATACTACAGCTATTCAGTGGAATTATCTCTTTGCTTGGATTCCAGTTGGTAGTTGATAGTATCTTCTTTTGATAGCACTCTCATTGCCTTTATGATACTGTAGTGCATGCAACCGCGTTATCAATCAGTGCACAATTTTCTTGGGGCTATACGAGAGATAATTAGGCCTACTCCATCAAGTCATGTGGTGGACACATCGAGTAGTGCAAATCTATATAGTTTATATGCAGGTGAAATGGATCAAATTGCAAAGGATGACAATCATCTCTTTTAAGTGCTGTATCTATGACAGGTGGGGAGCAGACACTAATTTAGCATTTCAAAGCTTTCCACTGTTCACATCCAACTTTATACCTGTAATCGCCTCTCACAAATATATTTTTAGCCTTTTGGATTCTGCTGTCCCCACTGGCTGCTTCCCCTGGGAAATAACCATTCCCGGTGCTGACATTCACGGTGTGTTCTCTATAGATCAAACAGGCCTGGTCCTGAATTGCCAAGGCCCTGAGGGTCCATGCTGCCAAACACGTGAGCTGTCTATGTTAATGCCTGCTGGTCAACTATCAGTAACTCCTGAGAGGGCTTTACTTATTCTTCTAGGACACACCACATTGAAAAGGATCACATACAGGAAAAAGATACAAGTCAGAAAGGAAGATCTCCAGTGAATAAGATCGTGAGCAGCTTGAAGACGAACGCTCAAATTTAGCTTTCTTCCCTCAGTTTTGAAGCTCTGTGTCTCCTTCCTGCCCACTCTCATCCTTTAAAAACTCCAATTAAGAGAAAAGTAGTTGTGTGTGTGGGCCTCTACTCAGTTCAAACAAAGACCTAATCATAGAACATCACTGGCATTGTGGAAAAAAAAAAAACTGCACTTGGCAGAGGGGTACAGCATTGGCCTGGATTCTGAGGAAAAGTTTGTTCCACTTTCTCTCCACTTTTCACTGGTCTCGCACTGCTTTGTGTTTGTTGCTCCAAAATCAGAGATCAGCACATTTGTTTAATGTGGAAATTAACTTTCATCCTGTCATGCTAAATTTAACACAGTACAAAGCAACCTTTTTTTGGGCGGGAGCTGAATCGTGGTGTTTCTCATTTTAGGAAACCTTCACAGAGAGAAAACAAAAAACGGCATATTAAATTCTCTTTTCCAGCTGCCATTTTGAGAAGTAATTTCTGCAAAATTGGTCCATCAAGGTAGCTATCTCAAGACATAAAAATGAGGGAAACGAGGAGGCTCTTTCATTCAGAAATCAGAGACGGTCGCTACTCATTCATCCCATTTTGTGTGGCTTTCTTATTAGCAGCAACTCTACGGTAACATTCTACGAGAGTCACTTCAAAATGCTGAATATTTCATTAATCCATGAGTGTAGGAATGTTTGTGATCAACATACAAACATAGGTATGAACAGAGCATCCCATATAAGACCAATTATCTGGACTATTTTTGTACATATAATAATGTGTCACTTTTATTGTAATTTCCATTTGGAGGTCATTTGTCACTTAGACAGTTTAGAGATAAAACAGTTGACTAAAAACACAAAATTTTCCTTAGAAATACCCGTATAGATAGTAGGTGTTTAAGGCCTCATTGCCTGAGTGAAGAGAAGCCAATGTTTGCACTATGATCATTTCATAGAGCTACACAGCTTTACTCCCCTTAGCCATTCAGATCTCCCTGTAGACTCACAATCTTTTCCCATGGGTTTAATTATCTGTAAGTGTAGCGGGGGCAGTCGCACTGCACTCTGACCAGTGTCAATGCAATTCTGCTAATCAGAAAGAGATAAAGCTGCAACGTTTCATGGCAGGTGTGTGTCTTCAATTTTTCCTTTTCTTTCCTCGGCCAAATAATGGTAATAACAATAATTAAGAAAAGTGAACTTGACTCATTTTTGAAGCTTCTTAAATATCATTTAGAAATAAAGTCTGCTGTCAGTATATTAAGAGATGGCAGAAAAGACTGTGGTTTTCCCCTACATCAATATTCACGGGCACAAATTGCCAGCGTGGCCTTAATAAATTTGATAACATGCTTTTTTACTGTCCCATGTGAGGGCTGCGTAAGATTACAATGAAAGATGAAACAGTGTTTGTATAACAACACCTTTATTATTCATATGTTTCATTTTGAAGTGGCCTCCTCATTAATCCAGGCTAATTATGTCTGTAACACTTTGGAGACTGGATAGCGGAAACATGCTTGGAGAGAGAAACGCTCTCTCAAAGACACTCAAAACAACTACTGAGGCAGTGTAATTTACAGCAAGCTGCCCTAGATAACACAGGGGCTTATTTATGCTCATGCGTGGATCTTATATACATCGTTTACTGTGCACCTACTTACTCTCTGCTTCAGTCTAAACGCATTTTAAGTGAAAATGTGTGATATTTGAAAAATGTAATGTTGACAGTAAAAACTAAGTCAAACTTTCTTGACTACTCTTTATGCCACAATAATTAGATCATTGACATGAGAGCACCAGAGACATGATTAAAACATCACAACAAGCATCAAAAGGAAGTATTTGCTTCATTGCACTTTTTGCATATCAGGATGAGAAATAACAAAGAACTTATAAGAAATAGTCTCCTATCAAGTTCTTGAATAAGACAAAAATAGAGTATATTAGACATTAAAACAGCTGTCTTATTTAGTAATATATGCTACAGCAGTGATTCTCAACCCGGGGCGCTTACACGGGTGCATGATTATGTTTTAAAACAGGGGAGCAAACTTTGAAAGATACATAACTGGTAGGCAGTTTGGGGTTTACGCTCTATTTTGATGCTTTTTAATGTACTCTGGTATCTTATTTACTTTCAAAGTACATGTCTTAATAACTGAAATGTGTACCTCAAAAACTGTTCATTAATTTCCAGATGAGTTAGGAACAGTGATGTCCCAGCCAGCCAGAGGTATGATGGCTTAAAATATACAAAACAAAGAGTAACAACTGACCATGTTTATAGCTAGAGGTGTCTAGTCAACAGTTTTACAGACATCTCTTACAATGTCTTGGGGGGGAAAATGCTTTTTTGGCCACAGGGGGCGGCCATACTGCGAGTGGCCACTGGGAAAAACAGCGAGGCTGAGCGGTTGCCAAGCAGCCAGTTATTATAATACATACATGCCATCAAAAGACCTATTATACTAGTAGTGTAGATCCTTTAAAGAAAAGGGCACTGCGTGGCATGTCTGTAGTGAGAGTGTGTTTGAGCGAGTGACAATATGTGAGCTGCAAATAGTGACGGTGAATTATAGCAGAGGGGAAGGAAAGATGGGAAGATAGAGTCTCTCAAGTAATACGGAAAACATCATGTTAAATGGTCTGTATTTGTATAGCACCTTTCTTGTCATTTTAACTACTCAAAGAGGTTTTACATCACATCCTCATTCAGTTGAGGAGGCTATTCTTTCACAAGAGGCTTCAGGAGCAAGTTGGGTTTCAGTGTCTTGCCCAACAACATTTGGACATGCTGACTCAGAGGAGCCTGGGATTGAACCACCAACCTCCCGGCTGATGGACAACCTACCTCTGACTCTACCTCTACCTCTGAGCCACAGCTGCTGACAATACATCACTGACATTTACTGTCTCACACAGAATTTTGAACCCTCTCCCAGGTGAAAGGCCTGTATCTAAAGCAGTCAGCCACCACACCCATATTAGAAATGACTGATTTTGATTAGTTTTGATTAAAAAACAATATTCGTACATTGAGTCAGTTGTAACACCTGAATACAACATAGTGTGATTGAAAGTGAATGGAAACTTGTTGTCAACTGAGCACAAAGGTATAAACAGCTAAAAGTAAGGGAGAAACAGTTTGAATAGCAGAAAGTAGATCCATGATGAAATAGTGAAACGTAATGGATAACGGTTTAAATAGTTGGCTCTTAGTAAATAAATGGTTAAAACAGATGGCTAAATGGTACAAATACAGCCATATCCAAACAAACCTTAACATTGACAGTTCAATTAAATGAACACATTACTTTTTGGGGGCAGCACTGCAGTGCAGTGGTTAGCATAGTTGCCTCACAGCAGGAAGGTTCTACGTTCGAATCTGATGGGTGGCCTGTGATTGACTGACCCAGTGTCAGCTAGGATTGGCTACAGTGTCCCTGTGAGCCTTAAGGATGAGCGGTATAGATGATGGATGGATGGATGGATGGATGGATGGATGGATGGATGGATGGATGGATGGATGGATTACTTTTTGAAATATAAATGATACTTCTAAATAACATCTGGTTTAAATCATTTCAAATGAACCCTTTTGGAACATGATGTGTGGTATTGATGAATGATTTAATTACACTCATCACAGAGCTGTGGGGCCATGTTGGACAAGTAAAGTTTATGAATCGCTGCTCCTACGTACAGTTTTCCTGCGGTAGCTATCACTATGCTAAACCATATGAAGCCGCATGACCGTAACGGTACTATGTCGCCTTAAACGTTTAGATTTCTCTTCTTCTTTAGTCATACTGAAGACCACATTGTCAATATCAGCATTCCTATAATTAGACTAGTGGTAATTGTGCCAGCCAGAGTTCACCTCAGAGACAATATGTACTTCACTAACTTCAGTAAAAACATTAAATTCCCTATGAGACCTGCTGGCAGACTGCTACTAGCTCTTTGAAAGTAAGTAAGAAAATTTAATCAGGTTGTTTGTGATCCAGTTTGCGCATTAACTATTGATATCCCAAGCCTTGTGTGATAACATGGCATGGCAAGACTAATTACATTATATCATAATACTAATTTCATTCCTAAGGGTCGCATAAAATTGTTGGCTGTCATTTCCATACCAAACTAACATCCAAGGGGCAGGGTGTGCATAATTAGCTCTCAAAATGAAATGTGTGCGTGTTGGATTACACTGTATTTATCTTGTCTGTTTCTCCACACTGATTGCAATGACGCAGGCTGACGACTGTGTGCACTTCTTAAATGAGAAAATCACCCATACAGAAGGATGTTGTGCATGTATGTTAATCTATAGAGCATAAACAGGGTATAGTTTGCTTTCATTTCCAGAGTGGAGGGCCTTATTATTCTGGTTCTGCTGTATGACACTTCTGGGTTGCGTCCCAGTAGAGAACCTCGCAGAAACTGGGTCGAATGTTAAATCGGCTGTTGAATCAAGAACAGAGCAGGAAAGCCTCAAAAGGAGGCTTGATGTTCTCACAAAAAGGTACAATGGTAGCAGCAGTTTCTTCTCATTTAGTGACAGTTTCATCATATTGACTGATTTGACATTCAAGAGCAAATTTGTTAATGTGTAAATGAACACAAGTACTGCTTGTTAGTCGAGTATTGAATAATGAATTACCAATTTTGCAGCGTGATTCACTCAGTATGCCCTTTGAGCTTGTTGTTGTTAAGATATTTAAGCATATACCACCACAGTGTGCCTTAAAGCCCTTTCTAAACACTCTAATTTCAAGGAAGTTATCAACACAGTAAATGGCACAGACCTTTCCGCCTTTTTTGTTGAGTAATTTGCATGTTCCAAGGATTTTCATGCTTCTTGAGATCAGTACAGAATGAACTTGATGATAATATTCAAATATATGTGCACATAATTTGAGAATGCTCAGTGCAAGTCACCTCCAGATGTAACACCTCTGAGGCTCCGTCTTGACAGTGTCATGATGTAAATTGGTCCCTGATGCAGTGTCTCTCCTGCCTCCTGGTGCACGATATTCTCAGCTCTGATACAGAGCAGAAGTTTTCTGCCGAATGATTTCACGCAAAAGCTACCAAGGTTTTAAGGTGTTGCATGAAAAGCATTTTGGGAGCCCTTTCCCGTTTTCTGCCTCATAGGTATCAAAACATTCTAGTTACTAGTTTAAACCGTAGCTGGTAGCGCGACAAGTTGCACATCAAATGCAGCAAGGAAAGCAGTCATTAGAAAGCAGCTCTGACAGGCTCCAGGATGTTCCAATAATGTTACAACAATTTGAGCTGAGTGCTACCTGAGGTTACAGACGAAACTAATTTCTATGGTGTTAGGTCAGGGGGTGGGTTGATTTGTCTGGTTACACATTCATTTGTGAATAATGTATTTGAAGATAATGAGAGGCTTAGTGATGCAATACTTGAAAAAAGTTTGCAAGGGAATAAAGTACCGAAGACTCACATAATGTCTTGTTGTAACATTTACTACATTTATTTCTCTGGGAATCGAGAACGTAGAACAATCTGAATATGTAGCTATTGTGTGTCTGAACAGTTTCTTGATTCAAGTTTCTCCAATCCTTGACATGGAAAGAACCTGGGTTGAAGGCCAAATTGTTTCTTCTTCTGAGAGGAGGTGCAAACACATTTCCAAATGGTTTGACAAATTCAATACACTTCAGAGGGTCCTGAAAATTAGATGATACAGCTCAGTGATGCTTCACCTTGTTTGGCTTGGTACGTCAAATTGCCCTGTAAAAGTTCTTAACCATTCTATTGGGATGCTGCCATGGAAGTTGTTTCCACAATGTCATGTAATTTGTATCTACAGAATTCCTGTGCTAATCATACTGTTTGACATCATTTGATAGAAGATTGCTGCCAAAACTTGACCATCCCAGTAAAGAATATAATTTAAATCACTGGACATAGCTGAAAAGAGAGTTTGCTGTTTGTTAATGAAATATTAAGGTGCAACAATGACATTTTTAAAATGTCACTGAGTTGATTATTGGCCACTAGAAGGCAGAAACAAAAGAAGTACCAGATACAGAGCTTATAGAGTTGCTATGGCTAACAAGCATGTACATTTTTTGCCTCCTTACACAGAGCAACATTAGCATTAACATTTGCGGGGGTCAAAATCTCCTTTTAGCTCTGTTTTGGTTTCCACCTAATGGTGAGAAGAAATATATGAGGCTTAAGCTAGCTAGGTGTCCTACTTTATTCACAGTCCATTTACTAACTTGTTTTATGTTTGCCTGCTGCTTGGTGCCAGACAGTTATGCAGTTGGTTTATCAGACACTTTTCAAAATGGTTGTCTATTTCAGTTGGAATTCTACTCCCTTCTGCTGTCTGCGTGTTGCCGCCCCCGTTATTATGTGAAACAATAACTTTTACTGATGAAAAAGACAAACATAACTTGATGATGTTATTGAACTGATGTCGCAGAATCTCATTTGAAGTGGAATGAATCGATACATCGGTCGAGTGTGTTTTAAAAGATGTGCCAAATCAACTCCCACTGATAATGGCCGTCTCAGAAAATGAGGCATGTGAGTCTGTGTGAGAGTGCGTTCATAAGTTGTTGATGAGCTGCTGTGATATCGGTTTAATAATGTTCTGCAAGACCTACATAAAATTATGAAATCATCTGCGACTGTGATTTTTCCCATGTACAAGACTGTGAACGGGTTCAGCCAGACCTCTCTCCAGAAATGAAGTGTGAAGACAGGACTGGCTATGTAAGACTACTCTGCTACGCTTACACAAATCGTCCATGCTAAGAAAACAACAGAGCCTCTTATCCTTATTCCAGTATGTTATAGTTACCTATACTTGATCAACTTAACCAAACTAGTGCTAGCAATATGCTGATATGAATCATTTCTTCAACATCCATTCAGTCATTTTGAAGACCATAACAAACTAACTAGGCTGTTTGTTTAAGTAAGAGGGTATTTTTGGCTCAAGAGTTGTGCAGAGATGCAGAGTTGTTTGATAACTGGCCTTTTTCCATGTGTCACAGATGTTATATCTGTTAAGATGCTGATTAATACAGCTTAAAGTCCTCTACTTTTTCTTGCCAAAAACAAATACCTGAGTTGCGTCATAAGAGATCCAGCTACCTTGACATGGCAAGAAAATCCCTGAGAGTCCTGTAATTAAATAGCTCTTGTCTGCATTGCACATGCACATAATAACCACCTGGCATCGTTAGGACGAAATGTAATTCCTTTGTCTACATTAGGCTGAACAGCCAGATAACTGTAGACAAGGTTGATAGTTCACTACCACTGGTGATTAATTACAAAGTGAGAGATACTGAGCACTGTCCAGAAAAGCATCGAGAACCACAGTCAGAGACAAATAGGAAAGTCAGGTAATTCCAGGAACTGACACAACAAACGTATTATCCAGTCCTTATCTTAGCAGGGAAAACTGTATTTGGAGCATTCACTCAGTAGATAGAGGAAGCACAAATTGCCGCATGAGTCCATAGTGCTCAAGCACAAAACCATACAACAGGGGCTGTATCTGATGAGCTTCTGAGGCAGTACAAGGAGGTTAGTTGCACTGATCAGTCACTCAGGGCACATTCGTTTCTTTTGATAATGGAACTGAAAATGTGACATGGCATTACCAGAAGAGCATTTTTAAAAGAGGGCATTATTTGAATATTGCTCTGCTATTGCTGCTGCCTGATTGTTTAAGCCAACGCCATGAGTTCAGTGTCATAATTGAGGGAATACACTTAACACTGCAAATCTTATAAAGTTTTGCTGTCATGCATTATGTATTCTCCTCCATTCAGAGTTTAGGAAACAAATGTATTCTTAACATCATCCTCCATTTTGTATGAGTCTAGAATAACAGCAGCACTTTTCAAAAGAATAGTAATTAGGCTGTATACCTCATGACTCAGTGTGGTGATATAATTTAATAATAGGGAAATTCAGCTGAGAAATCCATCTGCTTTTTTGTACTGAGTGTTGCATACATTTTGCACATTCACACTTCAAAGCAGAAAGTTGACTTCCAGAATCAAACAAGCAAATTTTGAATTCTTATACAGCACAGACTGATCGAAAAATAAGAGCGTGCACTTTTCATTTTGTTACTTTTATCAATTTCACTTTGGAGACTGAAGTAGCTTTTGACACTTGCTTTCCATAAACAACAGTTGGGGGTAAAAAATAGCATTTTTCCTGCATATGACAGAGACTGATTCTCACATAAAGAAAACATGTCTTCAGTTGTCAAGCTGCTTTGTGTGCCTTCTAAAGGGATTGCAGACAAATATACTTCACAATGTGAAAAAAGAAAAGCTACAGTGGGGATTTCACACACCCTTTATCTCTGCCTTTCTTTCACCCACTGTGCGCTCTAACAGTGTATGGACAATTTTGTTCACCACAGCTCAGATGCACCTCGCTAGGCTAACAACAGGCTAGACGTAGAAATGTACATACACCGTTGTATACGTCGTTGTAAACAAAGTCTTCTCAAGTTATGGTAAATGGTCTGTATTTGTGTAGCGCCTTTCTAGTCATTTTCATCCATTCACACATCATTCATTCTATTCTTTCACACTCATTCACACACTGAAGCTCTGCTTCAGAAGCAAGTGGGGGTTCAGTGTCTATCAAGAGCTATGACAACTTGTGTTAACTTTCCAATATCCCCTTCGTCTGCAACAGTATACACACACACTACTCACAAAAAGTTAGGGATATTCGACTTTCAGGTGAAATATATGGAAAATGTAAAAAGTGAATGCTACAGTGATATTATATCATGAAAGTAGGGCATTTAAGTAGAAGCATGCAATGGTAATTTTATTAATCTTAAACTATTTATTGAAAGAAAATCTAACAACAGTGGTAGGTATACCACAACAAAAAATGTTCGGTGCCTCAAAAAAATGTGTTACACTGTTCCAACCTCCTGATGACACTCTGTGACCCTCTAAGCTCAGTGAACACCTCCGTCTGAGGACTTCCTGTTTAAAGCCTCGCAATGGCGAGGTGCTGCTGATCAATTGTTAGGTGTCGTCTTGGTCTCATGATGTCAGAATGTGAACAGCATAATGAGGAGGACTGTTTAAATACCAATTCTAACTGAAGCAGGAAATGTATTGGTGGATTCATGGATCAAACCTGTTGTGAATGTTGCTGTTAAGCTTCTTGTTAGAGAACAGCAACTTGTGCAAAAAGTACTGAAACACTGAACAGTTGGACATGTGCATTCAAAGGTTTAGAGAAGGTCACATTAAGTTCACCTGGAAAGTTTAGAATGCATTTTAGGTTACTCCTGAAATTTCACCTGAAAGCCGAATATCCCTAACTTTTTGTGAGTAGTGTATATATGTACAAATACATTTAAGAGGCTAACAACAGGCACAGAAGCCACAGAAGATACCAAGGGGTGAGCACATGCTGACATATGCTTTCTTTAAAGGAACCCTTTGTGGTTAGTGATATGCAATGGTCAAAATGAGTTATTCAAACTGAAATTATAATGAAATTGTATTATCGACTGCAGCTTTAATGTTTTTGCTCTCTCTTTTGTAATTGTGAGGCTTCGAAAGGCTTCTGGCCAGAATGAGAGAGGGCATACGGCATGCAACAGTGTGCCATCTCCAAAATACAAACAGGCAAACAGACGGATGGCATGCATCATTACTGTGAGTTAATGGAGCAGTAGTTAAGATTCTGCATATATGCAGACTCATAGACTCCTTGTCCAAATCGTTTCAGGCTTTGCATCCTGCATGGTAAGCATGTGTGTGAGTGTGAATGCATTTATGCGAAGACATTTGAATATTTTCAATTTCTAAACCAAGCAAGGCAAGTTTATTGTTGAGAGAAACAGTAGAGGGCAAGGAACAGGCTCTTACTACAAGCAAGAGGTCCAAAAAAATCAGGAGTTGGTGATCTTGGAAAAGGCCACCAGCTGTTCCTGCTTGTCTTTAACAATGCATCAGCCTGATGGCAATAACCACTCCATCATGGCGCTCAGTTTCCAAAATGTGCTGCCAGACTATTTGATATTTATCGTGGAATTGGCAGGTACTGTTAGCTTCTGTTCTGAAATGTACCAGCAGCCAAGACCCTCCATTACTCATGCACCCACAGTATGGTAGACTTTGGCCTATTAATTTTGTTCCAGGATATGAGTAATAGCTCTGCCATTCTTTATGTGGCCACAGGGGTATTTACCTTTGATTTCTTAATCATTTACAAACTCCAAAGTTTCACTTTCTCTTGTATTAGTTGAAATAGTACTATTAGTAGCATTAAAACAGCATATAAACATCATTTCAGGTAATGAAGCGATCCAATTTAAGTGTTGTTTGGAAGGAAACCACAACCTACACATTTAACACAAGCTACGAGTGTATATTCTGAACTCTCGTCCTCAGGTGACCTTACATTAGCCAGTTTCTGCTGTCTGTCACACTTTTGCCCGTCATCTGCATTAGTCAAGTGAAGAGGGCTGCTCCCTCTCATTCTCTTGTCATTTAATCAATGCAGACTCACACCCGCAGTCTTCCAAGAAACAGACGACAAATGATTAGCAATCATTTTGTTTAGGCTGCAGCCGAGGGAAATCTAACTCTCAGGGTTAATGTCCTATATGACACGAGGTAAGCTGAGGAGGAGGGATCTCCCTGCTTATCTGCTGATCAGCACTTTGGGTTATCCCTCCTCGGGTGATTGATATTAAGTAAGGTGCTGCCTGAGGTGGGAGGTTCACTGTAATTGTAGGCAAATTATTTTGAGAAGAAAGTTATTCCCTTCTCTGCTGCATATCAATGAGCAGGCTGAGAGCTCCACCTAATCAATCAGCGGAGAAAGCCAAATCACTCAGGTTTGTCTTGGCAGGTTTTTGGCCATCAACGCTAACTGTCTCAACATGCCTGATGCCCCATTTCTTGGGCAGGGAAAGCAGAAAATAGTGCACTGCTGCTGCCACTAAAGTCCAATAGAAGTCCACAATTTAATAATGAGATTTTGCTACTTAACACAACTATTAAACTGTAATTATTAAACCAACTAGAGCTCATGAGGCTGCTCAGAATCCGTGAGAAAGTCAATATAAAACAGGCTTTGACATCAAGGGCTTTTCCTGATGGTCATGATTTTTTCTCACCACCTGCTGTGGTGGTAAATTGGTCTTCTAGAAGAGAAGAGGGACAGTCATCCTCTTGGGCAATCAAACAGGTCAGTTGGCAGTTTTTTTGTGTTGAAGCAAACTGTTCTGAATCGACATTACATATCCCAGATTCTTGAAATGACCCAGTTTGGTTTGTTTATGAAACAAACGAGGATATTTGTAGTCAAAGGAGGCAGTTGAAGGTCCTGAAAATACTTTTATAGTATATATATAGTATATAATAATTCTGACTCGTGTAAAATTCTGTAAATGACATGTAGCACACCTAAATATATTCTATTGTTGTTTTCTGTGACACAAAAACCTTGCCAACCACAAAATTATTTATGTTTGGTTTTCAGTTTTTGCAGCTACTTTAACAGATGCTGGCCCTTCTTTAATTTAATGTAAAAAACCACTGTACAGACAAGAAAGGGAAAAGTCAATAATTCTAATGGAAAACCCATGAGAGATCTTGGAGCCCATTAATAATGGGTATAATTTCCCCACTGGCCACTCTATTCCATGATGTTTGACAGATTATTTTCCCATGCCGAATGAAATGAAACATCAGCAGACACAATGTGAACACTACTATTTTTACAGATGGGAAGTAGCAATAGCTCGTCATACGCAAGTAAGTGAGTTGTTTAAAACTGACAAATTTGGTTCTTATCTTGCCAATTCTATATGACAGAGTATTAGTCCCTTTAATTGAGAAAGAAGTATTGCTACGATGTCTGCCTCACTGCGCCATGTGGACCTAGTTACAATCCAAGATTGATGAATGCAATTAAAGACACTACATTGTCAGTTTCCACCAGAGAGTGCTTTTTACATAAACACCCTATGACTGTATGTAACAATAACAGCCGTTTCTAATAAACAGCAACTTGAAAAAGGACAAGAAAAGCAAAGAATTGGAGAACTTTTGCAAAGGTTAGCTTAAGATCTTTTCCACACTATATAATAGGCCTGAACATTGAGCACACCATCTTCTACAGTTTCTACATAACACAGGAAATAAAAAGCAGGTATGTCAGCAAGAAAAGGACCAACTCCATAGAGTCCAGGTGGGAGCGATGAAGAGGAGGGGGCAGATGCTAAGAAAAGAGATGGCGGTGGAAACTGTTAATGAATGGCTATTGGAAACTCTGGGCGGACGCTGTGTTGAAATGCTTACTCGTCCGTGATTAATGACTACTAGGCTGCAATGTAATAGGTACCACTGGGACCTCAGATACTGGCACCTTTTTATAGAATAGCCCCAAAAGAAAAAAGATGAAGTCCCCATTATAGTGCTTCTTCAAGGAAAAAAAAGGTTTCAATGTGGTCCAGGGAGCTACAGTCAAATCATAATGTAGCTTTTCTCAACACAGCAAAAGTGTTTTGTCAAATCAACTGAAAAATGAATCATATGAAACACCTGAATTTTTCATTGCTCAGCAACTCTGAGCTTCTGTAGACAGCGTGGATGATTTTCCTTGTGTTTAGTTTGTAACACGTCGTTAAAAAGTGGGATTGTAATTTGTTATTATTAATTAGTTAGCAGGTGATTCGATTCTCAGCAGAATAGCTATTAAAAAAACACAAATTTGGGGATTTTATTTACTTTTATGGTAAAAATAAAGTTTAGTCTAGTTTTATCTAAAGAAAATGTCAAAGATGTGTTAACTTTACTGTCGATAAAGTTATTGGATGCTGCAGTGAAATCAGTAAGAAAGAGACTGCAGAGTCTCAGTGAAGGTAAATATGAGATTACATAATTACTGAATTATTCTTTATTATAAAATTGATACACTCATCCTTGATTTGTATCCTTCATGGTCTGTTACGGTTTAAAGACTTTCACCACTGCCAAGTTGTACCTGCACATTGACCCAATGTGTGTGAGACGCCAGCAGGCGCAAGCCACTCCTTTCCACATGTTTTGGTCACACCCGGTACTGGGGCCATTTTGGTCATTTGGTCATTTTCCACTATTTATAGGTCACTCTCTCTCATGTGTGAAAAAGATGTTACTGCACACCCTATTAGTGGCATTTTTGGAACTGCCCAGGAAAGTGTATCATTTCCTAGATCCCAATTAGAGGCTATAGCCTTCTCTTCTCTCTTAACCAGACACCTCCTCAAATGGAAATCAACAGCACCCCAATTTCACACATAATGACTAAGGGATGTCATGTCCCACCTCAAGCTGGAGACATGAGAGAAGATATGGCAACTATTTCTAAATTGCTTTAAAGGTGTGTTCCCATCATATGTGAAGGGCGATCCAGCAACGCAAAGACAATGCGAACAGACACGAGAAGACGTGAAACCGCGACAGGCAATGTGCAAATTTACGTATTGTGCAAGTTGAAAATATTCAACTTGAGTGAAAAATTTGCCTGGCAGAGAGCTCCAGTTTCCCATAAAGATGGTTCCAGTGAACATATCCTCCAGGGGAATCTCAACACTGATAGACTGTCCTAATGTCCTGACACTGAATCAAACACGCTGGTGTCTGCAGGCACCCAGAGCTCTATGATACCACTTAACATGCATACAGAGACCGGACAAAAGAAGGCTGGGAGAAAATGTGCGTCTGTTACTTGATTCAAGCTTTCATTTGTACTTTATTATGAACTATGGTAGCACAAGCACTAGCCTCAGTTAGCAAAAACAGTAGCCTAGCCATAGTGTTGTGTGGATAATGCAAATTAACACAAATGATCAAATTCAGGCAAGTACAGTGAGGCGAATATTTGCTTCATGTTTGGTGGAAACACACTTTAAGAATGACTTTGCCTCAATCAACCAAGGGCAGCTCCTAGATTTTCAGTTATTTATCCTGGCTTGTTATGTGTTATTCATTATTTGTTCTCAGTGAATATGATGGAGTATGTTTCATATGTCAAGGTCATGTCACTATATCTATATTGGGCATATTGTGATTCCCATCATTTGTTATTGACATTTCAAGTGAAAAAAGTTCAAATAAATGATTATTTAATGATAAACTTGTTTTTAATTTACACCTTTTCAGGTCTAAGAAATTCTCAAAAGGCTCTTTCTAAATCAGTCATGAACATGTTTAGAGTTTCACACACTGGTTCGGAAACTAACACTTGTATGTGTGTGACCGCAATGCATGCAGTAGCCAATAAATTATTCATATCTCTTTTGTTCTACACATTACCTAATCCTCAGAGTAAGGAACAGAGTGCATCTTGGGTTCCTGTTACAATCCATTTGACTTTAAAACAACTTTGACTGAATGTGTGTGTGTGCTTGTATGTAGCACCACGCAATGCTTGGGCCAGAGAGTAACACTATATCTAGGCTGCTTTATTCAAATAAACATCTATCTTTGCACTCCAAAGGCACTTTTGCAAAACATAAATTCACAAAATTAATCTTACTGTGTTCCACATGCAGTCAGGCACAGCATTTCAGAAATGAATTAATCACCCCAACACAATTGCCTTGTTTGCATTTTCCAAGGTTATTTTGAACTGATTATATGTAAGCAAGCTTGGTTAAGGAGAGAAAAATTGTTATTAGCAACAAATAAACACAAGCTGTTTTGTTGGTATTGTTTTCCACGAACTGGAGCATTTTAAGGTGATTTTTTGTGTTTGTACAATTGGTAAAGATCACAATTTCGTTTCAATTTGTCTCTTCTCCGTGGTGCTGCAGGTTACTGATTTGTGAATGTTGTTCTGTATCTCTCTGCATGATGATTAACTTTTGAAATAACATTTACTGTCAACAAATTACAGCCTTATCAGTAAAATTCATTTTATCAGTTAAGGCAGTGTGGCAAGTGGAGATAAACTGACAGTACGGTCTAATAAAAGCTCGAGGAAGGCTCAGTAATTATGAAAAAAAAAAGCAAATCACGTTTTGTGAACACAAGGTATGTGAAAATACTTATTTGATTTATGTACTCTGTGCTCAAACTATTTTTTCCGTGCGATCATGTGAACGGCGTTAGTTAAGATTGGCAACTGTTACTTTGCTTTCTGGCCACAGTTATTTCACTTTTTAAAAAACTGAGATGAAATGTTCACCTGGGATGAGTTTGGTTGTTGACATTTTAAAAGGCCCTGACCCTGTGGAGTTTTCTTGTAAACAAGTCATAGTTACATCAGTGTTCTCTTGTCAAAACATTGTGTGTTCTCGCTGACGCAATTGCTGCAATCTAGCTGACGACACGATCAGATAAACAAACCAACATTGGGGTCAGATTATCTAAACCGCTTTTTGTGGAGGTAAACGTGAAATGTCAGCAATCACCCCACATTGCGCAGGAAGCGATGCACAAATACGGCAAGTATGGTAGGTCAAAGTTAAACCAGGAAGTCTGTCTGGAGTTGGTGTTGGTGTAATAATTTTATCGTTTTCTTTTGTTTTCCAAATAAACACACTAACAAGAAAGTTTAGTTAAGAACTGGCTTCCTTTTAGCCTTTTTCAGATCCCAGCAATAAAATCAGTGCAAACAATGTTAACATAACCAATAGCGTCAATAGCAAAACCTACAAATTATTTAAAAAAATAAATGAATTAAATAAAACAAAAGATTTATCCTTTACTGTGTGCATATTTACCACCCAGACTTCAACACAACTGCCTTTTACTGCACTACTTAACTGTCACACAATGTAAGTTTGAGAGTTGGGGGGGGGGGGACGCATTTTTGTGATTATAGGTTTGCAACTCTAACAATTTCCTCATATTGACTGGACATTTCATATAATCTGTACATTGGAGTAAATCATAAGGTCGCTGTGTTGAATTGATCCACAAATCGAGCTAAACTGAAATGTAAAGATCAATGTGCGACTGTTCACTTCTTCAAGCAGGACATTTTCTGTCAGACGTGACAATACTACACTACAACACTATCTGGACATAATCGTAGTCACCCGGCTGCATCCTCTCTTCCCCAGTTTACTTTATATGACATAATCCCTTTTTGTTCTCTTTCAGCACAGAAAGCCAACCTGTTCACGAGCTTCTTTGAAAAAACGTCTTTTCATAGGGTCTGTACAGGAGAGCATAAAAAGATTTGGCTCTGAGATTAATTGAAGAGGGACCTTTACAAGAAATGAGAGAGGGACAGTGTGATTGTCCCAAACCTTAGCCAGATAATAGTGTCTTGGCTGCAGGGATCCCTCAGGAGGTTTTCTCTGAGCCTCAAACAATGGAAGAAAAATAACCTTGCGGTAGCCCATGCTGACACTGGGCCCACCCAGCACAGATTGGTACCATTGTGTCACACGGGCAATCTTAATTAGTTTTGACGTCACTGGCTGGCCAATTGTATTGATCTAGCTCTGAGGTTTATCTCTCAAGATCACAATTTGTGAAAAGAACTTGCAGTTTGAGGTTTCCTGACCGTGACCAATCAACACTTTCTGGAAATTCTACCTCTGGTAAATGGGTAAGATGTATGTAACCCAACTGTGTCTCTGGTGGACAAAACTAAATTGACAAAAAAATATTTTTTTTCTGTGCCCTATACCCAACCAGATCTCAGCAATGTTCTTGAGAAATGCCCCACAGTAGGCATATTAAATCGTAATGGGCTCAAAGACAAGGATTCAGCTGACGACATTTAATATGCAAAACCTGCATGCGAACTGTGGGGGTATTAAATTGAATCTGAACTCTATTGGCCTTCCTCCTTCAACTTTAATAACCAGCAGATCACACAATTTCGATCTATTTCATGTTCATTTCAACAACTTCTTGAACAGTGGCCACAGTCTGAGATTTCAAGGTGGTTGTGAAAGGAATCAAGGCCGTATGTCAAGCTGCCAAGTGCCGCCACACCTGTGTTATTCCATCTTCACCAGCCCTACCGGCTCCACCGAAGCCATCCCTCACTGCTCTAAGGTCCTGTCATACATTCTTTATGATGGCCTGGTAACCAGGCACAGGATTGGTCAGGAATTCAGCTTTGAGGGGAAGGGGGAGACAAACGCAATGCTGTCAATATATCATGGGAGACAGGGACATATTTGATGATCAAGGCCTGACTGAGACAGGTTTAAGCAGCAGCATCAGCAACCTGTTTGTGTCTGCTGTGATCCTGACGGATAAGCAATCTGCCTGCAACATCACCTCAACCCTGACAGAATGTGATTCAGCTTCAACTAGACATGAAAAGATGGCTCTCTCAGAGTGGATTGGGAACAAGCAGAAATCAATTCAAAAGGCACTGTTAAAGAAAACTGTGTTCTCTGAAACCATATTTCTGAAAAACCAAGTAAACGCATGTTTTTTTGTTTTGCATGTTTGTGGAAGCCAGGAGTTCTTTCCACATTTATGTAACAGGATTTACAATTTCTTTGCGCCATATATCATGTCATTCATACCACAGACCATTGTAAAGGTTTGCAGTGTTAAATAAGAACACAACAATATCAGTCATCAGGACAGGGAGCAGTAAAGGTCTCTGGGGACTGTGAGTGCACGCCTTATGAACCCTCTGTCACACCCACATGAGTCAGTTTAGCATACTATCTCTTCCTTTTAGCAAACTAAGGAAGGCATCCGTAGCAGCTGCAGCCTGGCTAATGGCAGCTGTATGCTAATGTCCCCCTCTGAGTCAGCAAACGCAGCCAAGTTCATGGCCGGCCGCCACAGCTTGCTATCTCCTGTGTGAGTGGTGCGCTCCAAAGTCGGGGAAGAATCATCATGGAGGAAGAAAGCTGAGCCAGAGATGGAGTCTGTTTTGTGTGAAAGAATTTTTGCGCGTGCTTGCAAGAGGGTCTGCTGCAAATTAACTGGAATGATTATCCAACTACAGCATCTACAACAAGTGTTTATCAGTTTCTATTTTCTAAAGACATATAACTATCTAACTGTAATTAAAATACAATCAGCTTTGGAGCTATTGAATTTTCTACGACTAACGCTGTTGTCACACCTCTAGTCACGCAAATTCCAAACAGTTTCACAAATCCCTACTCTATCATTGGACGTGTTAATAGTTGATCATCAATCAAAAAATTACGCACACCAAACTTCAAGGCTTTGAGCAAAAATTACAATTTTAATAGCAAGTTAGGACCTTTCTTAAAAGTGCAATGCTTGTATGGCCATCAACAAATGATCATACAAGTTCAAGATAAATGTAGCAAACAATGCTGCAAACTCCAGGCGTGACTGGAAGACCCATCTTTTGTTATATCAACAAAACAAGGGCAATAACTTTAAATAATTGTTAACAATTTAACATAAAATCAATTACAAAGTCTGTCTCAACAACAGAGTTCATTCTTACTGGTTTTATTTAAGATAACAAGCATGTGTTAGCTACATGATTGGGGTCACTTGAGAGTTTTTGGATGGTACAGTAGGGCCGAGCATGCAATTTGATTCCCCTGGAGAAAAAGTACGTTCCGCTGATTTAGTTTGTATCCCTACAATATTATCTGACTCATGATGGACAGAATAAAATACCGTATCCCAATCAATGCAGCGGAACCAGAGATATCATCTTTTTTATTCCATGCATTCGTTCTCTGTGTCAAAACCTGGCGCCTATATTACCCACGATGCAACTCAACCACCCATAGGTGGAGATTTGGCTGTGATGTGCTAGTAGCCGGTAATATAGCGTGGAACAGCATCAAGCAATGTATGCTTTTTCCCATTTTAAAACGAAGCAACATCACAGAAGCAATTTATTAGATTTCACGCAGCTCCCTCTGAAGCCACAAAAGGCTTCATACAACTTTCTTCACATATTCACTGCTATTCCCCAAGATCTGTCAACAGATGTTGATGTGTTTAATCAGTGGGTTTACCCTTTACAGATTACACTTCTGCAACTAAATTGGATTTGCACGCATAAGAAGTGAGCCTGTTGCTTACCAAGTTCATGACTTTAGTTTTGCTGTTATTGGAAAGTACTACTTGTGCCCAATGTTAATACCATCAATTCAGCAGTGCTTATCATAAACCAAAATAGTGCATTTTCTGTCACTTCACACCACACATCCTTCATCTTTTACATTGTCACTTAATTGTAGAACACAAGAATAATCGTGCTGGAGCATCTACTCAACCAAGGCATACTGTTCTCTTTACATCAGCTCTCTAACAAAGTCACCAACTGATGCATTTATTGCTCAAACAGTGACAGCTGTTGAGATAATAAATTAAACATTATTCATGGGGAAGACCTAATTGCACACATTATGTGGTGAAATAGACTCTTATATAGAGAGGAAGAGATGGAGTGGCTCTCATTTGTGGATGAAATACTGAACCTGCATATACTGTACTTCATGATCAAGGGTCTCGTTTTCTATTACTCACTCACTCACTCACCCACTTCTTTCCTTCACTTTGTCTGTGTCTGACAGCCTCTTGCCTACACACACACACACACACACACACACACACACACACACACACACATTATGTGTGCACAAAGACACACACACTCACCCATGCACCCAGCTGCTATATTTCTACCAAGTGTTCCTCATCATATAGTTTATACAAATTTATGAAAACAAGGTGAAACAACTACAGCATGCTATGCTCATTAATCAGCAGTCCACAAACATAATTTATCTGGTCCCTTGCACAGTCTGTGTGCTACATGCATCTACATGTACACACAAACATGCACACTGTGATATGTAAATGCAGACAGATGCTCTTGCATAACATTTGCAAGTCATTCCTTAAAATTAATAACTATCTGGAAACCGAGCTCTCCCTTAAAGCAGGTGCACCGGCTTCTCATAGTGGATGCCTCGGATAGTTTTGTGGTAGCATGCTAAAGCAGGGAAAAGTAGCTGTTAATGGTCTCCAGAATTCACCCAAATAGTGAGTGAGGAAATGACAGATCTTTTTTTTCACTGGTTTCTATTAAAAACACAAGTGCCTGCCGGCTCCCTGGCATTTCTCCGCAGGCTCCGAGCCGTCAGGGAATCCGACCCTTGAGCTCCATTCCTGAGCTTGACAAGGAGATGACACAGTGTCAATCAAGAGATGGTGCAGAGATTTTCTCTAAAGCGGTCGCGGCACAGTGGTGCAATCCACAAGATGGCACAGCAATTCCTCACTATCTCAGGTAGCCTGCAAGTGACACAATAATTGCACTTTGTAGATCTGTTTGGTCTGTCAGAAGGGTTTGCTCTGAGGAAGTTTCCCTGAGAGCCCTGCAAAATGGCTGTGACTGATATGGTTTAATGTGCATTTTCACACTGAAGAAAATTCGCAATGAATCTTTGTCCTTCATTGCCAAATACACTTGACAGTAGATTGATGTCAGCCTGTGTCTTGATTCGATCCTAATGCCAAGATACAAGCACCGCAAATCTGTGTGGGCTCTTGCCATTGTCGCACTTTGTTGTCAAAGTATCTTAAAGCCCAAACAGTGCAGACATGATACGTCTTTAAACAGAAGATTTACTCTGCCTTGTTTTGATGTGTGAATAAACCGATTAGTTCAGCAGAGATAATGTCATTGTTATCGATCTCCTTCATGTTTATGCTAATTACAAATCCATAAATCTTTACAAACGGATTTAGCTTGTGATGGAATTAATCGTAAGCTATTCCGCTGGCTTTTCCCTTCATTCCTCCTCAGGTTGGCTGATGTCTTATGGATTTAATGTTGTTAATGATGGATTTGGTTGGCAGAGTTTGCAAAAGAGAAATGCAGAAGAGAACTTTTTTGTGGAACTAAGTTGAATGTATCCATTTTTCATTATCGCTGACACCCTGCAGTTGTTTTTGCATGTAAAAGGGGTGCATTATTCAATCATGAAGCAGCTAAATATAAACAGATTAAATTTTGAATGTTTGTCAAAGCAGTTCACAGAGGAATCTGTCAGCGTAACCCAGTTTTAAATGTCTCTCTTGTGCAATCATTTCATCTCATTGCACAATAGAACTGTGATTAAAAAAAAAGGGTCACGGACTCTTCAGTAAACCCTTTTATTTTTATTTTGAGATAATCTCTACTCGACAGTACAGTTTTTAATAGTATGTGGCCTCTGTCACACTTAATCAACACATTAACAGGTCACTTAAGAGAGGTGTTGATTCAACTTCATGATCACTTTAGAGGATTTACTTGGTGGTGCTGCTGAGCTGTATTGCATTATACCGATAGGTGTTTCTATTATTTTGTCTACCCCATTTATTTCCACGAAGATGGTTTCAATTGCACCTCTCTTAAAATGTGTAAACAAAATATGAACATCAGAACCTTAATGAAAGCAGGATTTGTTGCAGGACTGTCTGAAAAGGATTGACTGCTTTAGTTTATCTATTAGTTTACTTAATAAACTGGCATGTAAGTGTATTGTCATTCAATTTTCCTAAACTCAAATATCGACATCTTTTTGGACCACACAAATCCAATATGTCTGACTGTAGTAGTATCAAGATGCATCAGTCCAGCAATGTTAAAGATGCATGAATTATCTATGAATTATCCTTTTAACATTGTAAAAGGAACCTGCACTTGGTCCTTTGTGGTCCTTTCAAAGTGTTATTCATTATCAAAAATGCAAGAAGGGGAGCATATTTACAGTCACTATTAGTTCAAAAAACACATTTAGTGTATGATACCCATAGACTTATTTTAAATCAAATACCGTGACTACTGCATGTTACAACAGACGGTCATTACATTTTCCATAGTCAGATCAAACTCCCAAAGGGTGCACACCTGACCAATGGGGAAGAAATAGCTGCTGTTCATTTGAGAATGGCAAATATTACACCTTTCCCATGTCTCAGTAATGGATTTTTCCTTGTAGCTCTGACAACTCTCTGGTGACCTTGACATTGAACAACTACCCCTGGGGGTCAATTTCTCCATCCTGCTCTCTAAGCCATCGCTATATCAAGTAAATGGTAAAAATAAGGTTTGTTTTGACTGGTTTGTGGTGTGACTTGATTGGCAATAACTGTGGATGCAGTGGTAAGAGAGTCTATATATAATGGACTGGATGGCAAACTGTTCATTGTTAGGATTCAGTTCTTGTTCATTCATATTTATATTTAGTATGTAAACAGGTCACTAATGATGCAGGCAACTCTTTACTCTTTACAAAATTACTTATTATTACGCCTAAAAATTCTTTATTTTTGCTTTATTTCAGAACATAAGTTGCTGTCCTTGGTCCAAATACAACCCCTGCTTCATATTTTTCACAGTAAGCCCTATGTATTTTTCAAGAGTGGTTGCATAATACACGGAGTACAAAAAATGAACAATGTACCCTGACACACCAGAAAGCACTGTTACATGAAGGATTAACAGAATCACACAGCACTACATTTGGCACCATTCATACAGTTTCGCTTTTATGAAAGGTTTTCTAGTGTGATAATGTTATCTAATCATATAAGCAGTCCCTGGGATTATAACTAATTAGCTAGCCCAAACTTGTTTCTGCTAAGTAACACCAACACATTGAGAATAAATCCATTTTTGCTTAAATAGATGGTGGTTTACAGCAACAACTACCCTCTAATCTCCATTTACTCCATTCACTCCTGTGCTAAATCCCAAATGGGATTGCATTTATCCAGCACCACAGTGTGCTGTTGGACTCATCTCATCCTAACAATAGGGGGCAGGACAAACAGGCTGATGACTTGACATGTATGAGTGCAGATTGTAAAAGACAAATGAGATCAGGATGGATGGCACCGGTTAGTCAACAATGCATTTGAAGAGTTTGAGGTGCTGCCATTAAAGGTGACCATAAGGTAACCTGCAAAGGCAAAACAGGGAAAAAACGCTCATAATGACTTATATCCAAGCAATCCATTCTAAAAAACAATCAGTAAAAAGCAAAAAAGAAAATTTATACTGCTCTAAAATCTCTCTTTGGTTGTTGGAACATGCTATTAAAGTCATGCTGAGCAGCGTGCACTATCATAATGCAGAGCCTCCAGTGTTCACACTGAGTAATACTGGCTTAACAATTAGTCATGTCAAACAATTATCCACGTACGACACTGTTTTGCAATTTCGCTTTTGGGGAACAGGCCATTATTGAATTAGTTCCATTTGAGCATGCTTAATTCTACGTTTCTGCAGCAGTGAACATGACAGTCAGACAGAATAATACCCAAAAGTCCTCCTATCCCCTGGCAACAAGCACATTCTGTGCCTGACAATACATAGACAGTAACAAGGCCACGTCTGCCTATTAGGACAATGCAAGTTTTACAAGCCTCCACTAATGTGTCATTCATTAGCAGGGCACCTGGAAAAAAAAAAATCTTCACATAGGGCATCAGCAAAACTGCTTCCTTCTCTCCCGAAACCTGTGACCAAACAGGGAGCTGACTAGCAATGCTAGCAATGCATGTAATTTTCAAACTAAACAAAAATCTGTCATAGGCAAGATTAAAATTACATATGTAGATTATAAAGTAGCTTTTATGACAGCACAAAGCTAATCTATTTCAATGCCCAAGGTAATTATTCTGTAGTAAAATGGTAAGAAATCAGAAGAAGTCAATTCTATACATTTATCTATGTGCAAGTGTAACAAACATGCCAGGTAAACAAAGACTCCCTCTCTCTGAAACCATTTGTCCTTGTCACCAGGCTTGATAAAAGTCACACACTAGATGTCCTGTACAGCGTGAGATGGTACAGATAGACTATCAATATTTTCACTGGCCAAGTGAAGCTGAGAACAGAGCACAACTGCAATTTCAGCACATACTGCATCACATTTAATTAAGGGGACATTACGGTCAAAGCATGTTAGGTTACTCATGTCAAAGTATTGATTTGGTATCAAGGGGGAAACATTGTAATGCCTCACCATATACCAGACACACTGCTTGTTGATAAGGTGCAGGATATTTAACATGCCATGCTTGCCTTTTCCACTAGTGTCTCGTAAATTGCCCTTACTAAATGGTAGAGGAAGACAAGCCTTGGCACAGAATGGAATAGCAATAAACTTCCCATTAAGATGTTCCTCATAAATCCTTTCATTTTAGTGTGCAAATAAATAAATCTATACACATATGTATATGTATGTATGTATAAATAAAACACCTATGTGGCATATTTGGTTAATCTTTAAGTCACAATAAAATCAAGGTATTTCCCCAAAGTAATCTTGTATCTCTATTAAGTCTGTTGAGAGGATTCATTGAGCTTGCATCATCAAGTAACTCAATTTTGCCTTCCTCTGATAATCTAACTTATAGCACCTGAACAGTTCCTTGTGTAAAAAATATTACGGCCTCTTTTCACCTCTCTGGCCACTGAGAAGTACAGTACACCACCTATGAACAGTAATTTGTCTTAATCATCAGCCTTCTGTAACAGACAAACTGGATGCATTCGTGTGGAGCCTGGCACAGGGAAAAACCCAACAGCCAAGTATTATCATGCATTAAGATGGATTGTCAAATGACAGCAGAAACAAAAAGCTACATCTATCTCTTTATGAATAACCTTGCCTGGTTCAAATTGGTGTGAGCTCAGGGGACAGTTTGGATGTAAGTGTGTGTATGTGTGTTTATATACACAATCTATCTGTAGCCATAAGCGTGTTCATGTCTAGTTCTTTTTTCCTCATAAAAACAGCTATTGTCTTGACAAAAAAGGGGTAACACCCAGATACATTCAAAGAACCATCCATCTTCATGAAAGTCACAATTAATAAACAATCCATAGACTTTGATTTGAGACTCCCATTGATTAAGATATTATTCACTTTGAATGGGACTTTCTCTAAGACAAGGTCATTTTTGACATTGAAACTGGGTCATCACTGAAATCCATTGTAACCCACCATGAATTTTTCATATCTACGGAGGGTGTCTTATATTCAATAGTCATATTTTGGAAGGGGGTTGCAATAAAATATGGTTAGTTTCCTCTAATGGACCAGAGGCACAAAAAGGCAAAGCCAAATAATTATAGCCCTAAACTACATGACACAAGGCTGTGACACTAGGACATACAAAGATAATACTCCCATAATGGGAACAGAAGAACAAAGTAAAAGGCTAACTGTGCCTGTCATTTTGCTCATCCTCATCTCATACCACAAGCAGTCCAACCTAAAACTGTCACCCCTGACTGTCTTCGAAATGGGAAAAGGCAACCACAGGACACATATGGCATGGAGTATCCCATTGGGGTATCTACTGAGACCTGAACCTAACCTGTACCACTGAGACTGCACACTTTCCTCAACCACCAGAGGCATATTTGAAAGTGTGAAAACACAAATCCAGGGGACATGCAAAGCTTATGGTACTGTACACACCACCCTTCTTCTAGAGTCAGATAGTGAATGGCAGCACAGAAGGCAAAATAATCAGTTAGTAACCACATTGGACAGCCAAACTTAATTCCAACAGGAGTTGTGGAAGTAGCCCCCCAAAAAAAACAAATATCAGGGGCACATGGCCACAACTGTACACAACTGTATGCAGCATCTGAATACAATAAGACCCGGGTGGCAATATGAAGAAAATGCTGCAGCACAAATATCTTCTACTACCTCTACGATGAAAAGGACAATTGGGGCATCCATACAGTATGTCTGATATCGTATTCCTCATAGCACCTGGAAGCCAGCCAGCTCATGGTCTTGTGAAATGTGATGACATTGCCAATGATTGAGCGAATGTTCCAACAAGGGCCTACCACCTGCCCAGTCACTGACACAAACAAAGTGTCTGACAGGAGGTGTGCTTTGTAGATGGCACACCAAAAGAATGAACAGGGCACTCAATTTGAATGGGGTCATCCAGAAACTCTCTTCTATTTTGCCGCTTGGAACTGTAGGTACCACAAGCAGGTGCAAGGACTTAACAGCAGAAACTCTGAATGCTAAGCTTGTTGGAGAATTGAATTCTAAGTGGGCTGCAGGGCACTTTCTTTGATTTACTATTAGAGTTGTGGGTTTACACTGGAGGTCACATCGTTAAAGAGGAAGATACACCAATGCTTGAACATAGATAATCTACTTAGTTGCTATGTTGTTCATTAGTTAATGAAAGAAAGTGGATGCCAGTAACTGAAGGGGTTAGTAGGTCAATCCTGATTTGTTACAGCTATGCAAGAGGATGCTGCTCCACAGAGGTGAACAAAAGTCTTTGGAAGCAAAAGCATCCAAAACCAGCCTCAGCTTTTCAAACAACCATAAGAGCTTCTTATACATTCTTTCACACTCTCATTTCTTTGATTTTCATCCACAATTCTGCTTTCAACTGGTGCAAATCACCAGACTACAGTGGCAGAATAGATTCACAAATTCAACTGCCTTTCACTAAGTCTCACCAGTTCCATTCATAACAGACTATCGTGATGTGATTAAGGGAGAACAATATGAAGAAATTGATTGTCTATTGGGCAGCACACAATGTTTTGGCTCCTTGTTTGCTAGTCTGGTGATGGAATCCTGGATGTATTGAGTGGAGCCAATCCCCTTGTTGCCTGAGTGGATCATGGGGTAAGCTCTTAATTACTCTGAGGGACAGTTCAGTGGCATTATGAGCTGTGTAAACACACACACAAACAAGAAATCAGCACTGACTGAGGTAAGTGGATGATGAACCGACCTGCATACTCAGTCCTTCCCACAGCATGCAAACACTTAAGATGCATATTTGACAACAGGTCTGAAATTTTGAGTGACACTAGAAACTATTGCTAAAAATACAAGGTATTCTTTGTGCACAGAATTTGGAAAAAACACTAGAAAATGACAACAGCATCAAGCTAGTAAGGAGATAAAATGGATCAAAAGTATGACAGCATGTCAGTGTCTGAATATTCTCGAGCATATCAATAAAACTTTGTATTTGTAGAAACCAAATGCATAGAAAGTAACATCAGTACCACCAAGAGAACAAGGTGTACAAAAGATTGTGTTGTCCTGGTGTGACATCATTATTTATCTTCCTGTTGAAAGGGTGCACACGTGTACAACACTGAATATGTTTGGGAAGAGTCTACGTTTGCAAACCCTGAACACATTCGCTGTAAAAGGAGCTGAGTGCACAGAATCATGGTCAGCAAGTACAGCAAATCCTTATTCTTTTATTTTAAGTCATCCAATTTGTAGTGCATGGCACGGAATCAACACCTCAAATCTCTACACACTTCTTTCAAACTAAATGATCACACACATCTAAATGACATTCACCAAGGCAGGCATGAATGCAGTGGCCTCTTCAAGGTCACAACATGTGAACTGAGATCCTCAGGGGATTTAAAACGGTTGCTCTCCAGCTTCCTCATTGGGTTCATTCAAGAGGCCATGTCAATTGGCCTTCACTCATCAGTGCCCTCAAAAATCTGCCACCAGCAGGCTGCATTGAGCAGCAACAGTAAAATCAATAACATGTCTTAAAACCCAGAGAGGCGAGGGCAGTGCTACATGTTTACTGCCCTGCAATGAAAACAACATCCATCATGTATTGTTTGAGCCACCATCTTCATCTGTATTTGTTTGCTATTTTGTCAGTATGTAAAAAACAGGGCCAAGATAATTTGAAAAAGGCATACATTCTCATAACTACCATAGAAGTGCATGTATAGAACTGTGCAAATGTTTTAGGCAGGTGTGAAGAAATTATATTATTATTATTATTTTTAATCAATTTACAAAATGCAAAGTGAGCAAACAGAAGAAAAAGGTAAATCAAATCAATATTTGGTGTAACCAGCCTTTGCCTTCGAAATAGCATCAATTCTTCCAGGTACACTTGCACACAGTTTTTGTAGGGACTTGGCAGGTAGGTTGTTCCAAACATAGATAGTTCCTAATGACATTGACTGTATGCTTGTGGTCATTGTCCTGCTGCAAAATAAATTTGGAGCCAATCAGACACCTCCTTGATGGTATTGCATGACGGATAAGTATCAGCCTGTATTTCTCAGCATTGAGGACACCATTAATCCTGACCAAATCCCCAACTCAATTTGCAGCCCCAAACTTGCAAGGAACCTCCACCATGCTTCACAGTTTCCTGTAGACATTGATTATTATACATCTCTCCAGTCCTTTGGCAAACAACCTGCTTTCTGCTACAGCCAAATATTTCATCAGTCCAGAGCACCTGCTGCCATTTTTCTGCACCCCAGTTCCTATGTTTTCGTGCATAGTTGAGTCACTTGGCCATTTTTCCATGTCAGAGGTTTGGCTTTTTGGCCGCAATTCTTCCATAAAGACCACTTCTGAACAGTGTACCTGGGTCCAACTGGTTTCTGCTAGTTCTGAGCTGATGGCGCTGGTGGCCATCTTCTGATTTCGAAGTGAAGTAAGTGTAATGTAACCTGCACTAAGTTTCCTTGGCCGACCACTCTGCAGTCCTCAACGTTGCCCATTTCTTTGTGCTTCTTCAAAAGAGCTTGAACAGCACATTTGCATTGCGGCACTGCATTTTGTAAATTGATAGAAATAAACAAATTTTATATTTTCAAAAGCATTGTTACTTTACACTCGCCTAAGACATTTGCGCAGCACTGTATATTGCTTATATTAGACATTCAAAAGGTGACGGCATTTGGACCAGATCTGACAGGATTCTGAGCACAGTCAGACTTGAGCCAAGTACATCCAAGGATAGTTATACCTGATCCAAAGTGTGGTCAACCCGAACACACCCCATTAACGAGGAGCCACAGTAAAAAAAAAAAGAGGCATTGTGCTTTCAAACAATCAACTGCTACAACCAGAAGCACACACAAAAAGGAGGACTCAAAAGCTCGACACAAGGCAAAACAGATTGTGAAAAAGTGCCACTTTAATGTTGCACAAAAAAAAACAAGGACAAGGCACCAAAAAATGGAAACCTTCAAAAAATACTGACAAATAGATACCATCCTGAACTAGACCCAAAGCATTCACAAGAAACTCTCACTACACTGAATGGACGCTGGAGCGCTCAACACAAAGGCACAAGACGATCTGGCACAGGACAGGGAAAAATGCAGACAATATATACACCAGGGAAGGAAGCACAGGTAAAAACAGGCAGGGTGGGGCAGACAATCACAGGAGTGGGAAACACACAAGAGCAAGAAGTCAAGGGACCAGAAATAAAAGGAAACAAAATGCTCAATGTGGTCAAGACGAGTGCAAGACTGTGTAAGGTCCTGAAATGGAAATAAAATGAATGCGAGCACTTTGAGACATTTTCATGCTTACTTTACAAGACTGTAGTTTCTTGTGCTGTCTGTTCAGCAACTTGCACCATCAAATGAAAATATTTTTGAAAACTGTTCTAATGCCATGCCAGGATGGAGAACCACCAACTAGTGAGCTATTTACATCTCAGTTTATTTATTTATTTATCTATTCATTCATTTATTTATTTATTTTCTGCCAAACCCCTTCATGAATTCTTCTAACTTACCAAAAGTATGCATAAAGGAATTGAGTTCAGTCTTCCAGAAGAGACTTCACGCTCTTGCCGATTCCACAGTTGGACAGCCCTTAACCCTTGTGAAGTTATCGGAAACAAGCATCAAAGTGTCTGAGTCCATGACAGCTGACTTTGGGATTAGACACATCACTCTCGCTTATTCATACCCACGGGCCATTTAGGGGATTTGGTCCAACTACTTTATAAAGTACCTTTGGACTGTGAGATGCAACAAGCATTCAGTATTTTGAGGAACAAAAATCATTCTTTGAATAGTATCTTGATACCAATGACATTATACTTTTTTATTCTAGTTAAAAACACATTAGAGAATACTTCAGTAATTATATGTACCATATAAATGTAACAACTGGGCATACTGCCCTTCACTGCCCAAGGAAAGGAAATAAAGACATGGAGGTTTTGCTAGTCAGCAGGATGTGCTGTGCTGGAGTGACCCAGTATGAGGTAATGTACGATACTCGCACTGATGTGACACGTACCCCTATCCTGACTGTGTCCCATTTCAACACTGCATGGATGCAGAATGTTGATGTTCCTTTTTTCTCAAAGTTTGTAAGTGAGCACTGTGGAGGTGTGTGTGTATGTATGTGTGTGGTTAAAGCCCTGCGCTCTTTTCTGAAACATATTTCTAGATCCCGGTGCTCGAGCTGTGGGGGAAGAAGAGAGGGGAGATTGAAATGTAAGGAGCTGCCTTGGTGGCGCCACAGTGATCTGAGGGGTGCCATGGAGACGCCTGTCATGGGGGGGGGGAGTCCTGTGATGTTGACGTGTCTCTGTCTGCAAAGGCTGACAATCTGCTAAAGTCAAACTCCTCAGATGAGTGCTTCCTGTGTGTGTGTATGTGTGTGCAAAGCTATGAATATGTGTATGCTCTACGTGCATGAGCGTGTTTGTGTATGAGTTTTGCTCATTGCGTAGGTGTGTTCCTGCTCTTTGTAGGTGTCTGCTTTACTTTGAATATATCCAAAGAAGGTTCTGCCTGCAGCATAGTGACAGGTTCAAAGGCAAATCGACCCAATTAGGACCAGAAAATGGCATTCTCATTTAGACCCCGTGAGTACATGTAGATGCAGCCACAGAATCATAATACAAAATCATATTGTTCTTGTGCTGCTCGACTGACAATAGAGAAGAGGACTTGAATAATTTCACTTTATTGTAAGTGAGCACTGTGGAGGTGTGGTTAAAGTCACACACATACAAGTCGAACAAGTTCACCAAAGGATCTCAAGTGATTATTCTCTGGATGAACTATGTTGTGGACAGTTTCAAAACTATGTGCTACCCACCACTTGTAAGCCTTAAAGAGAATATTTACAGCAAAGACTGTTTTCATCTCTTTGGAAAATGTGAGTCAAACTTGTCACAAATTGATTTTCTTAAGCTTAAGAAGCCTGCACAAACTGAGTCCAATGATTTGAGTTGACACCATACTTTTGCTCATGTTCTCACTCACATGCCATTACAACAAATGTCATCTTACTAAAATGTTCCATACTGCATTGACATTTTAATTATTGCAGCATGTTTTGACCAATGTGGCCTCATTGAAGCTCTGCTAGAGTCTCAGGTTGTTTTGAGAGGTCACAGTTGATAGTTCAAACTATTTTATAAATAATACTGCCCAATGATATTCAACATAATTGATATTCAACATAATATTGTTAAAATGGTAATTGTTTAAGTTGTTCATCCACCCTCTTTTAATATTTGTTCATCCCAACCACAATGTATAACTTGTAACAGAATCTTGCATTTGCAGTCACGATTCAGTCTTGCACTACCTGTTCCAGGGTGTTCTCTGAACTCTTGATTTGTGGTTTGATGTACTGCTTCCTAACTCCCAGCCAATCTTACCCATATTGCTAAATCAATATATCCACTGACAAATGTTCTCCCTGACAGATTGTGGGTGACAAAAATCAACTCAAACATTTGCTGGGTGTCCATTTAACAATCCATTTGTATATAGAGGATGAGGTGATGGTGCCGGCCTTGGGGACACCATCCCTATTTCAATTACAGGAGAACTCTTCTAAGGATGAGGTTGAAATAGAGTTCACATCTAGAGAAACACAGCCTTCTGTTACATGTCTTAGAAATTATGGGGACTGATTTTGTTGGATTAATTTGAATTCCAAGAGACAAATTCCAACTAGCAACCATAAACCTTTAATTGTAGCTGTAACAGCAAAATGATCACTTGCAATAATCATACTTCAAGTCTGGTTAATGCTAATGTAATACTGAATCTAATTTAACAAGTTCAAATAAAAATAGCATCTATTTGCTTTTAATGATAGCAATTCTTTCCAGTGGTGGAAGATAAGCACTGCACTCTGTTACAATTTTGTGGTATTTGTAGTTCCCAAGTGATCCCGATGCCTTTACACTGTATAGCAGCACTTCTATGAGAATTGCTGTCCTGTTGTCTTTGCAAACATGTGGATCTCTAAAGCCATTTGAGATAATATATTGTGAGTCAACTTTAGCTAGCATTAGCTAAGTAAACATGAACTGGAATTAGCTGCAACCTTTGGCTACAGTTCGCAGAGGGCTGAAGTATTAGAAATGTTCAACATAGTTACTCATCACCTGCTTTCATGTTAAATCAATACACATAACATATGGATGTGTGTTTCTTATAATAACGTTACACCCATGATACAATCAAATAAAGTACTGCAACACATTCAGTTATTACAGGAAAATTAAGTCAGCAGCTTTGTTGTGAATCTTTTCACCAGTATGAACCTGTGTTTCACTGCATCTTAGTCAGCCTTTAGACTTTCTGTTTTCTAAGTCTGTCTTCTAAATAGCTGTTACCAATGCTGGAATAGCAACTTTTTCTGCAGGATTTTCCACCATTACATCAGGCTTTCACTGGCATGTAAAGAGACGCGCATGCGTCTCTAAGTTTGTACAGCAGCCAATAGTCTGTGATTGGCCAAAGTCTACAGTCACGGGCTAGATTTTCTACAGCCTGAAAACAGCCAAGAGGAGGTGCAGAAGTCTAGTTTTCCCTCAGACCACTTGTAATATGTTGAAAGGTTATTATGGATTTTTTTTTCGCAATGACACAAAAAAGAAACTGCCTACCCCAGCTTTAAAGGTTCTCTGTATGATATCTCAGCATTTTAGACCAAATCAAATGTCCACCTGCTCAGGTTGCCATTACTTATACAATATATTATACACTATATCAATGTTTTGAATATCATATAGAGAACCTCGAATGTATCAATAATTATAATCCAGTAAACTATTTATTATTTTCAGTTGGGCCATTCTACAGAAGTACTTTTTTTTTTAAAACTTAAATATGATTTTGAATGCAGAATTTTAACTTGTAATTAAGTGTTTCTACAGTGCAGTATTGCTACTTTTACTTAAGCAAAAATCTTCTTCCAACACTGAATTAACTTATCATTAAGTGTTATGGATACACATAAGAACAAGCTGTGAGTGAGAATGTGTGAGAGTCAGCAGGGGGAGGGACGTTATTAGTGAGAAACTGTGTTATTTTTAAATTTCTGACTCATCCCTATTTACTTGTATCTCTTTGCCAGCATGAAAGTTGTCCTGCATGACAAGGAGCTAAACATTTTTAATATTAATAGCAGTATACCTCTACACACTTGTTTTGTCCCACACTTCAGTATGTTCCGGCACTTAATTGTTCCTGAAGTTGCAAAAAATGGAACAGCTACTTAATGGCATATTTATGAATGTATAACTGTCTTGGTGAGTGTAGTGCAAGACAGCTTTTGACAGGGAACTTAGACTGCAAGTATCTTATGTTTGTGTCCGACATGTTACTTCACTTTCATCAGACAGTGATATAACAAGATAAAAAATAGGGTAATTGCTAAAAATGCCTCTCTTGCTGTCCCTCTGAGTGACTGTAGAAGTATCCTCCTAATATGACAGCACCATCATCTAAGTCTCCAAGGAAACCTGTTTCGTCCGTGTCTTTAGGGGGTCCCAGTGCGGGCTAGGCAGCTCCTTAGCCAGCAAAAGGCATTAGACACTATAAGTGAGCAGACAAATCTGCCATGAGGAGGCTTGGCTGGCAAACCCAGCCAAATTCTCCTGTGGAGCATGAGCAATTCTCTACATAAGCACATCTTTGTGTCTAAAGGGGCTTCAAACCAGTCCAATGTCCTCGCAGCTAAAGCAGCAAGCAGTCAGGAGCACAAAAAGTAGGCTGAACAACCGGATGGAAATTGAGAAAAATAAAGAGGAAAAAAAAAAACTTGTTAAGAAGTGGGTTGGAAAATAAATGCAGTCTATATTTTTAGGTCCATTCATCAAACATTTGTTCCTGGGCTTATAGGTGCAGTCCTACTTCTGTAAGCACTTACTGTTACATTTGCTGAGGCTATTTTGCTTCCATGGAGAAAATTATGTTGAAAATGGACAACAGAGTCTCATAAAATCCATGAAATGAGCACGCGGCCTGCACTTTATTTTACAGTCCAGTGGTCACTTAGTATTTACAAAGCTCTGGTGAGGCATTACTTGCAAAGTGATAAGAAGAATGGTAATTAGCTAGTGATTAATATATGACTGTGCTGTATTTTGAAAAGTAACTACCTCTTTAAGATATACAGTATATTAATGATAATACAGTATGAACCCGTACAGATACTACCTTTGTATTCATAATGTAATGCTGCATTATCACCAACATAAAACATATTTGTTAGCGGTGACTATAATGAAACAGCGGGGTATCATCAGTGGAATACATTCCTATTTTAAGACCTTGTGGTTATTTAAAAGCTTTGGGCTCAGGATGAGGGTCAAAGTATAAACAAGTAACATTAAAAACAAGTAAAATAAAAAAAAACAAATGCCAAGCTGATGATGGCGCGATAAAACTAAAAGTCAGGAACCAATGAAGTCAGAATACGTCAACCATGAACTATGACTGTCGATACGAGATTCTGTGCCAATTCATCTATTAGATGCTGAGAGATTTCACTGGATAAGGTAAAACTTTGACCCATTGGTGACACTATGAAACGACATGGGATCAATAAAGCATCAGGGTTCACCCACTGGGGACCATGGATATCTGTGCAAATTGCAATGTTAATGTAATTAAATATTTATAGATATTTCATATTTGAATGGATTGCAGCCTACTCACATGCCTTTCTTGTGAGCCATTCCAATTACGCCTCTCTCTGTTAATCAATACAGAAATTGGCAAAACAATTTAACACGACATCTGCAGACAACTTTATTAGCAGTGTATATGGAACCCTTCAACGCTGAAATATTTCATCCGCAAACAGTACCAGCATGTCAAAATGCACTTTCACAATGATGTCAACACTAAGTGCATGACAAACCTGCATGTTGGAGGGCAACGTGTAAGAGAGCATTCCTGAACAACTCCCTGTCACACACTCATCTGCATCTGTCACATACTCCGTTCACAGGCCCTCCGGTCATGTCACGCAGACATGTGAAACTAGTTGTTGAGAGAGAAGCGGAGAGGGAGAGGGTGGGAACAGACCTGGGAGTGAGAAATCAAGCAATGATGAAATGAAAGGAAGTGGGATAAACAAGGGAGCAAAATAAGGAGGACAGAAAAGTGAAAGCAGTTCAGGAGAGAAAGTGGGAAGCAAGTAAAGAAAATCACCAAATCAACTTGACAAGGAGCCTTGATAGCTGTGCCAGACAGCTTCCAATTTAGAGCATCTAAACTTCACACCCTAAATATAATTTAGACAGCTATATAGAAGGATTTCTTGTATTTTCTTTTAACAACTCATGCTCTCTTGTACTCATGCATGTTAAATCTTTAACAAATTTCCAGAATGTCAGATTTTTGACATCCTCAAGTGAATTGTGTTTTGGATCTTCGAGGACTGAGATTTGGCTTTTTAGCTTGAGCAAAGGTCTGCCACTTTAAATAAAAGTTGATTTAGACTCAAGGATGTGGAATACTCCAAGATGCTGACGTCAAAGAGCGTGTTTATCAATATTAACAAGCTACGTCTGCTTGTTATTTAAAAAGGATGAGCACATTCTTCACCCTTAAGACCAAGAAGAAATTACCATTTGAAAAATTAGATGCACTTAACTGGTACCTCAAATCATAGAGCAGCAAAAACCCTGACATCTTATTGACACACCAATTAGAAGAGTCGTGTAACACCCCCAGTAATATCGCCAGACGTAATTGCAGAGCTAAAATAGAATGATGGCTGGATCAATACCGAAAACCTTAGAGCGAGTGTGTGTGTGTGTGTGTGTGATAGAGAGAGAGAGAGAGAGTGTATGGGCGTGCGTGCGTGTGTGTGTGTGTGAAGGCAAGGCCGTGCTTCATTGTGTAGAAGTCGATCTGTGGAAAGAAAAAAGGTGGGAGCGAGTGGTGGGAGGAGGGTTCCCAAAGGATACCACCATTTCATAGCACAGTGCCCGCTGGTACCTCCTGGGCTGGAACTAATTGGTGCGAGATTAACTTTCCAGTGGTATATAATGACCCCGAGCGCTCCCACACATCTTTGGATCAGTGACATCGGAAAGGGCCGCTTTCCGTGCCACACGCTAAAAGTGATTATTTGGTCCTGGATTGTCTGGCTACCACTTTAGCCTGACGGGACAAAAATAGCATGCACCTGAAAACACTGCCAGCCTGTGATATCTGTTGATGAGAATGTGGAACGTCTGAGAACGACTCCGGGTGTTGCACCTATCGAACACTATTAAACAGGATCGCTCATAAACATATCAGTGTAATGAGAGCCGTGAATTATATCAGTGAGTTTTGTTTTTTAATGTCATCTGGAGCAGCTATGGTACAATGGTCAGAATTAATGCTTATGGTCTCCGCTCTGTGGAAAGTAGGCAAATGGCATCTCCCTGCAGAGCAAAAGTGAGGACAGATTGGTGCTCTTTCATAGCTGCGTCTACAGTTTCTGATTGTGCTTACACTGCATTGTTTTACGTTACATTAGTCCTAAAACAGCTGCTTGTTTTTCTTGCGCCCTCTCCCACTTTCACCAACTGATCCTGGTGACCCCAGGGCAGCATCTGACAATTTGGATGTTGTACTATTGGTCGGTATCGGACAGGCTTGTTGTTGACATGTTGATCTCCACCACCATTGATCCAGCATGTGTTTGATTACTGGCTTGGTTTGGCAGGATTAGTACTCCACAACCCACAACTCCACCCAGCTGCACCGCTGTTTGTTCTTTGCTAAGCTGGTGTCGATTCACCAACAGCGGCACAGAGCATTTCACCTTGATGAGAAAATCAAGACTTATTGCTGTTGAAGTTCCTTTTTCTAATGCTGCCCTCCAACTCGATACAAGAGTATGACTTTTAAAGAAAAAAGTTAATCTAGGGAGCGCAGCGAATATTAAGTATAAAGTAATATTCAGTTCATAAATTCAACATTCATCTCTACTTCAATAGATCTGGGACCTTATTTCTCAGACACAGTACATACACAAGCAATCAATTTAAATTGTTAAAAGATATGATTATATTCCAGCGGGTGAAAAATACATAATTTGAAACAGCACTGCAATAAGCTGATTTTAAGATGAGGTGCACCCAACTCATTCTGTCCTTTATGGCTGATCTTCTCTCATTTCTTTCCTTTTTCAACATGAAATTAATGAAAACACTCACATGCACAAAAACATGCATAATTGCTGTCCCCTTTCTCCCTTTTCTGTCTTTTTGAGACCATCACTGCTCCTCTTCTGCCCATTCCCCAGAGACAAGCAATTCTCAGTTTTACCCAAGATGCTTCCGCACATAATAGGCCTTTTGATGGGATGCATAGTGGCTATAAAGAAAAAAAAAAGTCATTCATCTGGCAAAAAGGAGCTGTCTTCAGCTAACAGTTTGAATTTAAGTCAGATGTCCCAGTTATCACACCAGACCTGACAAGGTGCAGGTACCACAACTCATTTCACCTGTCAACAGCGGGTGTATTGACACATGGTGAGGGGACGGTATTTTCACGGGTGAGTGGCACACAGTAGTGGAAACCATTTTGCGATGTAACCACACTATTTGTGGGTCATATCCCCTTTCAGGGTGTGTAGCATTTCATAATGCTTCACCAGCTTCTCACTATCAGTGAAATTGTTGAGTTTGACTTCCAGCATGACATCCTATCTTTATTTCAGTAAAACCACTATGTTGAGGCTTCACAGAAATCACTAAACCTGCAGTCATCTCAGTGTTATAAATTAACAGACAGGAGGTGATGTGGTTCAGGATGATGCAGAACAAGCTGCTGGAAAGGTTGCACTGATTCCTATATCAAAAATGAATTACTGCAATCGCTTTTCATATGTAATGGCATACTTACACACAAGAAAAATCTTTCACAATGCATTGAACTATTTCATGTGAAAATTATTTTCTTAATAAATGTATTCATGTGATTAAAAACCAGACAGATAAAAGTGTTGGTAATGTACAATAGAGTGTCTCTTCAAGATCACAACAGGATTCCATTTTCGCTTCAAGTCATTTTCTGATTTAAATATACTGATGCTGTGAAGATTGCAAATGACTTGTCACAATATAGATCAGTGTATGCAGATTTTTTCCTGTACATTGCTGGATTAATAGTGCCACCCCAAATAAAGGTTATATGCTTGTGTATTAATGCTGGAGTCAATGCTAATGTTTTAGAATGGTCTGTTGATTCTCAGTGGGATTGGCAAGACAGGAAACATTTTATATATACAAGTCAAGTATTGGATCCTGCAGTAAAACTATTTCCATTATGCAATTTTTCTGATATTTTTATGTAGGACACAGACTAGCTATGTTGTTTTTTGTGAATTAATGAGTGTTATGCACCCACCCGGCTATTTCCCCGGGTGAAACTATTTATAGTTATGTTGTAACAGCCACACTCTGCTTAGGTCCCTAATTGTACCATTTGCCATTTATGGGCAAAATGACCTACACAATATGGGGACTTCTCTGAAATATATTGGTTGATTTAATATAATTATGCTCTCATACAACAGAGTTACATTTCTGGAGTTGAAAGAAATGTAAAGGTAATACAATGGAAATGGCAAATTAAGATTCAGTTTACTCCAAATGCTCACCCCATAAGTTAACATTCATTATACCAAAGTCCGATGGCCAGCTGTCCATTAAAATGTGATAGACACTTGCTAGGTAGTACCTGTGAAACTGCCTGTTCACAGTGGCGGAGGTTACATTACATGAGTTACCATAGCAACAGGGACGCACTGATAGCCTCTGTTTACAATTTAGTGCAACATGTCAACACACTAACCTCATCTTCTGAACACCACAGGATGAAGACTGTAATACAAGCTGCAGGAAGTACACTGCCCCTCTGAACTTACCGAGATTTTGCATTAAATAAGCAATCATCTCACATCCAATTGGCTATTCAACTCGCAACTTCAGGCTGCGGCCAACAGTACAATGGCCAATCATTTGTTCATGAAAATATTGGCACTGATTTGGGAACAAGGAAATGGCTGTTAGGCCGTGTTTTGAGAATACCTCAAGGAGGAGGTATGAAGTGTCTGAGGAGTGGAGGGACAAACCTCAACACTTTTACTTAATTTACTGTACTTTGGCGAATCAAATGTGATTCAGCAAAGCACAAGTAAATTACTTTTTTTATAAAGATTTATTTTGTCCCATTTTAGTTAATATTACTTTTACTTTTAATAATGTACTTTTTACAAGAAAAGAGGGTCAAATGATGGTTTGTGCAGTCTTTCGCCTTGCATCATGACCATCAGTGTAATTACTTTGTCATTAGATTTGGTCATTTTTATGGATCCATTAGTGACCTTATGAGGTAAATGTAGCAAAAAATGTAGATACTATGTGAGCGAGCATTAACTGCTGATTATTGTTGATTGATTGAAGCTCACAGAGCAAGGTTTGGTTAACTGGAAACATTAATGTGCAGCTCTTGCATGACCCACAATCAATGACTCGCTGACTTCAGTGAATTACTTATTGCTGCTGTCTCGCCCCTCACACACATATATACATCTCATGCACTTCTTCAGCATTCTTAAAATGACTATATTAACATTAAAAAGCTAGTTATGCATGATTCCACCTCATTTGTTTTGTGACTACTGCTTCTCTTTGTTCTTCAAGATCAGTGTTACCCAATGCTGGTGTTGAGGTCCCACTGCCCTGCATGTTTCCCTCCTCCAATACATCTGATTCAAATGAATGGTTCGTTATCAGGCTTCTGCAGGACTTGATGACAAGCGGATCATTTAAGTTAGGTGTGCTGGAGCAGGGAAACATCCAAAACATGTGGAGTAGTTTACCCCCAGGACAAAGATAAACCTCCATCTTTAAAGGTGCACTTGGTAAGATTTAGAAGAGAGTGGATTTTGAAAGAGTACAACTACTAGGTTCCTCCCCCTCCCTCTGTGCTGCATTTCAGTTCTGTCTCCAAAGCCCTTTCCTTCAGGCTAATAACCATGGTAACTGAAGAGGCCAGGTATACAACATGGTAAACACAACCATACCAATGGAAGACAAGCTATACTCGACATAGCTAGAAATAACACGTTACAATTACTCTTGCCTGGCTCTATTTGAGCTGGGGCCTCATTTCATTACTTGTGTATTTAGAAATAAACTGCCTAACCTTGTGAAAACAGCTAAGTTACAGTGTTTCTCAGCATAGTAATGTTAGATTCATATGAGAGGTATTGACCATCCGGCATATTTGGACAAATGCCAGTAGGCTGCTGCATCGGTGAGCCAGTGGGCTGTCAAAAGGTCCATAAAGCCTTTACTTGACAACCAGCTGACATTGCATTAGAGACTCCTCCTGATTGGTTGTTTTCATTCAGGTGCAGTGGATTCTTGCAAATGCCATTAGGGGCACTTGGAGGAGCCAAAGGAACTTGCATTTTTTCTTTACTGATTACTTGTCTCATGTACTACTGTCAGGATATAATGACATTTTCAGCAAATATAACAAAAAGCTGTTTTTGTAAATGTTGTCGCCTGAAGCTTTAACATAACTCATTATGCACACGATTGTAATTATTTCACAGAAAAAATCAAAATACAGCCGCAAATGAGATCATTTAGACTTTCCCCACTTGATGCACTGCTTAGCGAAAAGGAAAATTCTTTAGAATTATTATTAAGTTGTTGCTTAATTAAGATGGAAGCTAAAATATTTTGTTTGACTCAGGGGAAATTATCAACATAGAAACACAAAGGAGCTGCAGAGGTGCACAACCTTGATTTTTAATGTTTTCTACAAAGATATTGTTTCTATTGTTCTGTCTAACCTTATTGTTTGAATGGGATGGACAAAAAAGGGAAATATCAGAAATATCAAGAAGCAGTTCAACAGCTCCCAAACTACAGCCTCCACAATAATCACACTTGGCTCAACAACCCTCAAAAAACAATCATGACGACTGGATATATTGATGGGCAATAAACTGCTTGTATGCATGTCATGCTTTCCCTAAAACACACTAACACTCACGCTGAAGGAACCAAAACGTTAACCTGTGATCCTTACACAAATGAAGTGTTTGCACAAACAATAAATTATTGCACCCTCGACATGATCATTTTCCCAACACCACTGTGTAAATCATCCAATACCAAAACAACACATTTATGGAGGTGCACAATACACAGTGCCAACTGTTGGGAGCATAAGGTCAAAAGGAGCCAGTAAAAAAGGTCACATTGCAACAATAAACCTAATCCAATTTCACATCCAAAGACAGTGTGACAGCTTGACTGCTGACCCAGTGATCAGAGGCCAAACAAGCTAGGATTAGATTACCATCGCACAATATTTATCACACAAGCATCAATACCTCCAAACACACTGGCAGATCTCTAAGTCTGTTAGTATCAGTATTTCATGACTCTAACTTCCTTATGTCACAAACCCTTCAGGGCTGTTAATGCATAACCCAGCTATGATAACAGCAGCCATATGAAAGGATAAAACAAAGTCACAGGTTTATTCCCTTAAAAAACAAATATCAGGTCAACAAAACATTGTAGTTGTGGGCTGTGGGCATATGAGTATACCTCATGTACAAGGATTCATTTGCTTAATTAAACTAGTGCTAAATTAAACTGCACTGTATCTGGGCAAGTCACATTTCTTTAAGATCAGGAAAATATAAAAATCCTACATGTGACAATTTCCCTAGACTAAGGTAAATATTGGGCACAATATTGAAAAAATTTGAAAAGCTGCCTGAAAAATTTGGTCTTACAAGCGAAGATTTTTTTCATTGAAACTCCATGTGCTTAGTACAATATACAGAACATCAGTAATATCATCAATGTGGACAGTTTGTTTGAAAATCAACAGGAAAAACTAACAATGGCTTGGCAGGTAGGCCCAGTCATCCACTGATTGCAGGGTTCGCAGTTTGAAGCTGACCCTCAAATTGCTACTGATGGTTAAGCCAGCGTCTTGCCTGATAGCTCACAGTGAGCATGTATGTAAATGGGTGGATGAGAGGCAAACTGTGAGGTGCTTTCCATAAAAGTGTTATATAAATGCAGTCCATTATCAAATTCCCATGCTGACCTAATTATTATCAGAAATGCCCATCACAGGTTACTGTATGTTAGGCAATGTTTGATCTTAGGATTTCTTATCAAGTCAGATTTGCAGCTGAAATTTAGTTTTGGCATTCAATTTTTGGAATTTTTATTTGATAACAGGCTAAAAATGAACAATTAAGACCAGTGATCAGAAGCACAATTGATCCATTTTTGTTGCTCGAATAATCAATTTCCTTATAATCTTAGCACTAATGTGAATGCATTTATATGCGCCAGCTCGATACTCTAGAGGAGCAAAGCTAAGGTAGAGGAAGTGTGCAGGCTGCCTTCTAACTTTATGCTGACAGGGAGCTGCTGTTAAAAATAGCCATAAGCTGAATATACAAGTTTCCTCCTACTTACTTCACACCAAAACCACACCACGACATGCACCACAGAAATACATACAGTATCTTTGTGCAGACAAATATTTTCTCAACCTGCACTGAAGGTAGTGCAGTATTGCTATCTGTGTTTGTCTTTGTGGTGTATTATACTGTGCTGTGTCTGGCACCGTTCTGAGGTCTATGCTGCCTTGTTAGGCACATATTTCAGATAAAATCCACATGCTGCAACAGGAAAGTATGCAAGTTTACCCCCCCCCGGCTGTCAAGTGATACTGACTAGTCATGAAGTAGCCAGATCTTTCCCCTCACTTTGTAGCACTTCAAGTCTGAGACTGTCAAAACACAATAAAAACAAAAAGGAAGACAGACAGAGAGGAAAATCCAAGAAACAGTACATCTGAATCCGGGATGGCATTCAAAAAAAGGGACAAGGTGGTTGTTAGCTTGTATGCACATTAGATAGAAGAACTTTGGCACCCATGCAACAACAGACAACTGTATAAGGAGACTAAGTCGTGAGGGCAGCAGTGGGAGAAGGAAAACCAATTTTAACTGCCAGAGGTAGAAACCTACTGTAAAAACTTGGAGTCAAATTAGTCTGACAATGTATCTGGGATTCATTTTACTTTTCTTCCAATGTTAAGTGATGACACCCAATCATGCTAGAGATAGTTCTGTCCTTAGGCCACTTATATGCCACTTCCTCAATCTCCCACATACCTTCTGATGATTCAGTCTGACCTCAGTTTAGTAGCAGCAACCGGTACCACATTAGCTTTTCATACAGCAGTGTTTCATCACCGACAGTATCTTAGAAATCTCTGAACTGCGACCTCTTCAACAGTAAGTGGAATCATTAATGTGAGTAGGGTCTTTTAGTCTGTTCATGATGTAACCACAGTGGCAACCATTAATGCGCATTCAGTATTTCATGAGCATGTGGAAACTGCACGGAGACAGACTTGAAAAAAATCTGAACCCATCTTTTAACCAGACTTCCAAAGGCATGGAGAAATCAACACCCATCGTTACAATAAAGCACTGCAGGTGAAATAGTACATAGGTTTTCCTCTGATTGCATCAGGTACAAGGCCAAAATGAGCAGCTGGGCACATTTCTGAAATTTATGCTCTTTATATATCAGTACTCTAAATCTGTGAATGCTGGCAGTACACAGTTATGCACCGTATATATAAAGTGAGGCTGTGGCTAAGTAGAGCTAAATGCTAACATCAGCACGCAAATATGCTCACAGTGGCAATGTTAGCATATTGATGCTTGCAGATATTTGCAGATATTTGCTTATCTTCAGTATTGGGCAAAATCTAATTTGACAATTTCAATGGTACTAGATGAAAGGTGAAGGTATCAACAAGATTAGAATTTATACTCTTGGGACCTTGTATCTCCATATCAAATTTTACATCAGTCCAACCAAAAGCTGTCAAGATATTTCACTCAAAACCAAAGATATAAACTTCATGGTGATACTAGAGGAAAAATCAACAAAGTCACTTGGATTCATCCCCAGGGAACCATGAATGTCTGCACCAAATTTTCTGCCAATCGATCCGGTAGATGTCAAGTTATCAAGTCAAGTGAAAAAATGACAACTATTACCTGCAAATATTACTGGAGTCATTGCAATTTATCATCTTAGGAACTGTGAATATCTGTAATAAATGTCTCTGCAATCCTTCCAATATCTGTCAAGTTATTTCATTTAAAATAGTCTTACTGTGATGACAGAAGACAGAGTTAAGGGATTCCCAGAGTCATCAGTACTGGGGACCATAGTGTTGAGACCATGGTGGACCAACCACATGACCAACAAACCACAGGCCAATGCTGCCACTCCTACATACATGTTGCTAGCATGGCTAAGAATTCATCCCAGAAAAACAGTGAGCTTCATTTTAAGAAAACACTTTTTTCCAGTTATTTTAAATGGTTAGTAATTAAATTTACAATAATCATTTTCATTTTATTGTTTTCTGGACAAAAAATACTTTTAAACATTTCTATTAAATCCAAATAATTAAAAGTAACTTTTTTCACAAATATGTTAATGTGTTTGCAGCTGTGAATAAATTGCATTCAGACCCAAAATGTCAAAGAAGAGCAGCACAGCCTATCCCTGCTATTGAAATATGAAGTAGAGTGTAACATGAACATCACATAAGAAGAAAAAAAAAAATTAAAAAAGAAGGTGAAACAAAGAGAGGGACAGACAAGGAGGTAGAGTGTGAAGCTGAGAGGAAGATGGATAAAAAGAAAGAGTTCAAGACTCCAAAAGACACAAAAAGTTGAGACATGGTGAGGAGCAAATATCCAGCAACACAACCCACACAGTCTGAATTGTCATCATCTTGTCAGATGGCTATTAAGCAGATGCCCACGTGATGCTCTCAGGCACAGAAAATAACCACTGTTTACCTAAACCATCAGGAGCTTTATCACTATGGCACAGGAGGGGGGCAATCAGATTTGACCCGATGTGAAGCAACAGCTACTCCACTTGGGAAAATTGCGACTTTGTTACAGCCACAAAAATAATGCGTTTGGTTTTCTGTCCAAGGTAATGACAGCACAAGGAAACACGAATATGTTATTCGAGCTGTTGGCCGTACAGCTGTATTACAAAATCTGGTGTAACTCATATGCATATTTGTCTCCATGTTTTAATGTCTATTCTACATTTTCGGTATACTATGTGGGGTTTGTATTCCCACTGCAAATCATAGAAGTCTGCACATCAGCAATGGAAAGAGCCACTTATCCTGCTGCTTTACTTATTAATACAGTACATGTTCACGAGTTTGCTTGACAATGGTGGAGCTATTTCCAGGGTTCAGTCTTCTCCAACTCTTCCCCATGTAAACTGATAACTTAAGCTGAGTGGTTGCGCAGTGTGCCGCTTTTGTGCATGCAGCATTATTGGTTGGTTTAAGTACCTGGCATACGCGCTTGTGCGTGTGAATGATAGAAAGAGAGACAGAGAGATGGGTGAGGAGATACTGCCATATTTTACCACTCGGCTGTTCAGCTCTCTTTCCCAGACCCCCCCCCACCCCCTCCCCTTCTTTCCTTCGACACACACACACCATACATCAAACCATGCATTTATGCCAAGCAATTGAATTCTTATTGGATATAAATCTGGACAGTGATAAATGAGGCCCTTGTCTGCGTCTTCACCTTATAAACTGACATGCATCTCTCATGACTGATACCTTTAATTAGCAGAGCAGTCTGAGAGATCCATGGCTCTCAGTCTTTCACCTCCAGAGCCAAGACACACTTACTGAGTGGAGTCACAGATAAGAAGCATTTTGGTGCCAAGTTAACTGTAGCCACAAGGCACTTTAAGGCCTTCTTTTTAAGGCAAATTATGAAAAGTTTAAGGTCTAGCATTTGAGAATTTAAAGGTATTTGTTTTCCTTTCGTACTTAGTAAATTAAAATATCAGGAATAGTTAGAAAACTTCAGAGAAAGCAACGCTCTCAAAATTAGTCACCCAACCGTTTGAATGTATGACCTCACTGCTTTTAAACTGCTTAGACATGAATAAATTCTGCAAGTCTAAGTGTTAATTGTATAACTGTAAACTGAGAATCTTTGGCTGTAACCAACAAAAAATCTCATTTGGAAATGTTACCTTAGGTCTGCTTACACTGTGCTCTGTGATTTTTTATTCGAATAATCCTGAGAATCATTATTAATAGCAGCTGATAAATGAAACAGTGAAGGTAATAGTTAGTTTTAGCACTTCCACCAACAGCCAATGCTCCTGCTACTATGACAAATTAAAATGCCTGCTGTGAAAAATGCCTTTGAGTAGTGGTTAGTGATTTGGGAGTAGTTTTGGTTTTGGGAATGGTTTTAATGGCCATTATTTGTGTCGACTTTCATTTATTGGTGTGATTTGGAAATGCTACAGAAGACTCTTAGGGTTCTGAAAAACCATTTGGAAGATTAGGGGAAGAATACATCACACCCAGGCTTTTCAGGAGTTTGGAATTGGTGCTGATAATGGGGAAATTATGGTGGAAGAAGTACTTTCAGTATCTCCTGAGACCAACTGACACACCCTCTAAACAGGAAGCAGAGCTGGAAGATTTGAAGATCTATATGGTTCAGGTCACTGGGGTAGTCAGTAAGCTTCTCAGGGCCAAAACAGCAGAGTTAGAGAATATTTTTCCTGAACTATTGCAGCTTTTAATATTGTTGAACTGTCATGGTTGACATGTCTCTTCAATGTTGCATAGAGTTCAAGAACAGTGCCCTTGGATTGGCAACCATAAAGTCGTTTTGCTTCATTGAAGTTTCACCTCATGTTCACCAGAGCAGTTTGCAGCTGCGAGTGATGCAGTCAGGATGTAAATCGGAGTTGATTTCCTTATCCAGATGAAAAGCGAACACCTAAGTGGATGAGTTTGGGTATCTTGGGGTCTTATTCTCAAGTAATGGTAAAAGGGATTGTAAGCTTGGCAGCTGGTTAGGGGCACCCCCTTCATCACTGCAGCCTTTGTATCAGACTGTAGTGAGGAAAAAATAGTTGAGCTGTAGAGCAAAGCTCTTGATTTAGCATTCAGACTTTTCGCCGATGGTTAAAGGCTTGGGTTTTGACCAAAAGATTTAGATTAACGATAGAAGCAGTAAAGATGAGGTGCTGGTCTTCCTCTATGTGTAAGAGTAAGATGCTAATGGCCTCAGTATCCAGGCATCTTTCCTTAACATTGAGAAGAGTCATTTCAGTTATTTATTTGGCTCTGAGTAAATATTCCTCATTGCGCATTTTCCAGTTTCAAGGTGATCCAGATGTGGCCTGTTAAAGTCTGATAACAAAACACACATGTTGCACAGGATGCCTGACTGTCCAGAACTTTCACAACAGTTCCTGGCATAGTAAGGTAACCCAAATTAGAAACAGGATAACACACACACACACTCTGCTGTTGCACAGAGATATGCAAGTAAGTAACTGGAATACTACACACACACAAAATGAAAAGCAGGATGTCACACACATACAATTCACCAGAATAATCATACACACACCAAATGAAATCACATCCAGTGCAATACAGATACATTGAGTGACGCAGTATTGAAGTATTTTCCACAACAGACCTTCTGGGAGATTGCCCTGAGGTGGATCTACAACAGCTGGAGAAGGCTGCGAGGGAAAAGGACATCTGGGATCCTGTGTTTGCCCTGTTGTCATCACAACCCTGTCCAGTAGACAAAGCTATCCTCCCCAGCTTGTGTTCAAAGGTCCCATACAATCATTACTTCCTATAGTTAATGCTATTCCTGTTGAAACAGGGTGTTGGGTCATCAAATAGGACAGAGAGGGATCAATCCGAAGTGTAAACCATTGGACTGTCGGTTTTGGAGAGGATTTGGGTGTTTTGGACAGGATGGACAACAGCGTGGGATTGCTCAAACATCAATGATGGCTTTATTGGTGGGAGTTTTTAGTTAAACTACTATTGCAGCATGTGTTCACTGCTGTTTTACAAGAAAATGTTTTCCAAAATGTTCAAGCGGTTGTTTATGGGGTCTTTAAACAACTGAATAAAGAAATATTTCTAATTTCTACTGGCATCTTTTTACTTATGGTGTGTCGACAGTCTATTCAAATGAAACTCATCACTGTCAAAGACTATATGGCACATAGACAAAAGTCAAAAACGTCTTAATTATCTGGCAAGAAAAAAGGAAGGTGGTGGCTTTACCAATGATGGCCGTGATTATCAAAATGTGAAAAGTCCAAGATTTTCATTACATTTTCTTGTGAAGTGATCATTAAGTTCTGGTAATTTTTCTGTGGTATTTCTGGCCAAATTATAGTCATGGTAATGAAGTCTGTTTTAACCCAAAAATTACATAGAAAGTGACAAAAATTATCAACTTGGAGGTGGATTTCACTAACAAGCAGTTTACAAAATAGTCTTGGTGAAAGAAAATACTTTTTTTCTGGTTGTAGAATGTAGCTAGTTCATTAAAATGGAGGCAACTATGTGCAGGTTGCTTGTAATGTCAGAAACAATATTTGTAAACATACTGGAGGCAGTGCTTTCATGAAAATTTACAAATCATTTCACCAGAAGGTGCCGTGGTTTTTGCAGAAAATTTGCAGAAAAAAAGGAAAGGAAGTAGGAAAAAATGAAAATCACACCTGCACCTCACTTACCTTCAACTCATGTAAACAAGGGACTCAGCGTGGGAGCACAACACTTTCAGTTTGTCTAAATGCGACCTTGTTTTAGCAAAGTCAAATGTGAGCTAGACAGAAGCCCTTCAGTTGGCGGCAGGAGAAAGTGAAACAGAAAGAGACAGAGGGAGGTGAACATTCAAACCGAGGAACAGCTTTGTCGGAAACATCACAGCTTATCTCTCCTGGCTCAGCTCCTCTGTGCTCTGTGAGTTTGTGTCTCATCAACCTCTAGAATCTCTTCCTCTTTCCCTTACTTTGTCTTACTTTCCTTCCCAAATTGTCCTTCTTCTACTGTCCTGCCTCTCCTCTCTTTCCACCTCCCACTTTCTTGAACACACAGGGATATACACCCAAGCGCCGATGCCCCTCTCATTTACGCAGGCCTTCACAGGGCCAATCGCAGCCTGACACTTTGTCTCACAGTTCAGTGCATACTATTCCCAAAGGGATCTATTAAGATATGGTACTCAGTGAGCCAGGGAAAAGTAGAGCCAGGCTTCAGAGTGGATTAGTTGATCAATAATATGGGGAAGCATTAAAATAAATGCATTCATACGTTGATACAGAACAAGGGCTTGGAGCCGTCTAGCATTCACGATTCCCCGAGGTATTTTTTCAGGGTAATTGTTGCAACAGTGAGCTTTGGTATTTACGTGAGTGAGCTCTAAAAAAAACAAGCATTTGGATATGCATAGCTGAAATTCATGTTCACCTCTAAAAACAATAAAAAGACATTAATGATGTTGAAAGTACAGTTATTTCTGTCTGACTGGATGCCCTCTGAGGGCAGAATGACCCTGGAGTGATTTTTTTCCCCCCTTTTTGTCCTCATGCAAATGATACTTTTCTCCAATTCTCATGGGAGAAAAAGAGGAACTAAGCTCATTATCATGCAACTTTGCTGCATTACTGCACCACTGAACTCTTACCTTGGCTAACATCTAACTGAACCTACTCTGTTCACCTCGTTTGCTGTGCGAGATACTCCAGTCCCTGAAAACCCCCAAGGGATGCTAAACAGCAGCTCGACTGGGACCTCCAAAGAAAGCTACAGATGATAAAATGATATGTAACACAAGGAAGTAGTAACAGTAATCTTGAGCCAAGGGGCATTTTTCATTATGCAATTATATTTCATTGGCAAGTGGACAAAAGGGCCTCAGTCTGGGAGTTATTGAAAGTGGTGTATGGATGAAAATAGAGGCATAAAACATTACGAGGTGGAAGGTGATAGCAGGATAGATACAGATTTTTACTGTTTATCAAGGCAAATAAAAGCATAAGGATGCCTTTAAATAGACTTGTGCAAACCATCTTTAAATTATCTCAGATTTATGTGAAAATATATTGCATTGCGACTGTGACCAGGAATTGTGCATTTTTACCTTCCTACCATGTCTATATGGATATGGTAATAACCGCTGTGCCGTACAGTGCAGACAGCATATTTGTATATTATATATATATATGTATTTCTTTAAAATGATAGAACAAACCAAAAAACTATTTCCAGCACATCAAGCTATTAAAAGAGTAATAAAGAGTCCCAATAAATACTGGTATTGCTCTACATACATTTACATATCAACTTCATTGGGTGATAATATTTTTATTTGTTATATATAAAAAGGTTTAAGATTCACTCTTGGAGTCAAACGTAACAGAATTTCTTTCCCTTTAATTTAAATGCATTTCTAAACTAAACCACAACAAAAGAGTGGGAGTGTTATATAAGTTACTGATGAAATATTGGTGACAAGATCAAGGACATTTTCAAGACGCTGAACCCCACTGTACATGACAGAGCCATTAGGTTTCTAAAAGGATGTTTTAAATCTTGAATTTTGGTGCCTTTCTACCCCTCCTCCCATTAGTTATTGATGGTGAATTACACATTTTGGAAAATGTTAAGAAGTCTACTGTAGTTGATGCTAATGTGGGACAAGCAAGAGCCAACCCAAAGAAGAGCAGAAACCAAAAAGAAGAGTGGGTCTGTCAGTCATTTTACTGTTTTCCACTGTTTGGTATTCAACCAAATGTAGGCAACGTGATGTCACAACTAGATTTTTTTCGAACACGTCTAAAAATAGACCTTGATGGCAGAAAATGTTTCATCTCTCGAGAACATCAACCATAAATGTCAGGTTTTGGTGTCAGTCTTTAGGAATCAAAGAGAGAGAGCTTCTTTCTAGAGTCATCAGTTTGCATAACCATTCACCATTCATACAAGGAAAAAGGCAGAGATGCAATTTTCCTCACTGATAGCAGCTGCAGTAAAATGCAAGGCGGTGACAGCTTGGGCCTTTATCTGTTGTTTGTAGCACATGAAATACAGTGCCCTCTGTGATGTGCTTTTTTTGTACTTTGATGAACTGGGCACAGTACATCAGCACATTCTCCCTTATCTCTCCCTCCTTTTCTTGACTGGAAATACTGTTGGACCCTCCACCTGTATATACACAGAGCAGAAAGCCAGCTTTTCTGGAGACTGGAGGAGGCTGGAGACGTAGGAAACTATTACATCAAGTAGATGTTTTCAGCCAAGTATCTTAGGAAGTATTATGTCTGTATCGGGTAAATCTGCAATCCCTAATTAATGTAATTAATTTATTAAACTTACCTTATCAACTGTTTCAGTTTCAGTAACCAAATCCAACCTTAACCATATTATTGTTATTTTCACTTTTATTTGCTATAACCACGATCTCTAACCGACCTTATACCATAGCTGCTCAGATATTGTTGTTGCCGTTGGACACAAATAATTATTACATCTGACTTAATATTGTCCAACACAAAACTGCAGATACATTTACCATAAGTGGTGACAGGCATGCCACTCAGTGATAGTGGCGATAGCAAGAAGTTAATCACAAACCTTATTCCAAAGTAACTCCTGCTATGCACTCTCACATTACAAACAGGTCATACTTAACAATGGACTGGTATCCACGGCTGGACTTTTGCTTTAAAATCAACATTTGTCAAGAATGCTTTGATTACTTCCTGTAAACAAGCACGGATATTATTGAATTTAAATGTTTACGGATGTAGCACAATCAGAAACCGAATGCAGATTGCTCCATAATTAAGCTGATCATACACCTGCATCTGTTACTGGATGTGCTCTCGCTCTTGCTCTACCCCCATTTGTCATTTCTCTCACTTCTTTCTAATTTTTGTCTCTCCCTGTCTCTCTCCAGCCTCTGCTTTTCTGTCTCCCTCTTTCTGTCTCATGCCGAAGCCCCTTGGAATCATCATTATGCACACTCAACCATATCATCTACAAATATTTGTATGCTAATGCATGTTTTCGTATGCTGCTCTAATTAAGGCTGGTAGTGTGACATAGGATAGCTAACAACCCATAGAGTGTTCTCAGTAGGCAAAGAAATGAGTATAACAATCCATAAACACTGCAGCTCAGCGTGGAAATGTTCTAACCCTTTCCCAACAGACGGCAAGCTTGTGTAAAACAAAGACCTGCCTGATTGGCTGCCATCGAGTTGCCTTAAGCTGACCTCCCAATGGGCTGCCAGGTAAGTTAATTAGTCATGCATCAGCTTCTCCCTGGCCAGACTTAGTCTGTGGCTCGACAGGAAATTTAGTTCGTAAGTTTGTAGTGTGGGACAGAATGGTTAAAGCCTTTGGGAACAGGCCTAAGCTACAACCTGATGTTTGTACATTATAACCAAGTGTGCCAGCTCCTTGCTTGTATTATTTTTGGACTGAACCCAGAGGAAATGACTGAAACTTTGTTACTGTCAAAATTCCCTTCATTTATCCTCTCAGAAAGTATGGTTTTCTATCAGGCCCTCAGGCTATTGTATTTTTATTTACTTTTTCATTTGAGATAAAATATCCATGCTATTCACCAAAGGCCTACTGGCCTCAAGTTTAGATGAAATTAGAAATCTATAATTCAGTTCACACTTCAGAAAGTGTGCCCAGCAGAGTAAATGTTTGGCGAGAGAAAGGGAGAGACATATAGAGACAGAGGGAGAGAACAAGTACTGGAGGGGCCAAAAAGGAGAGGTTTAATTTCCTACGCCTCAGCCGATCACACAGCTTGTGGCATAGTAAAGTCCCCGGAACAAAACACAACCTTGAATAATGAACTATACGTGCATAACAATAGATTTCTTTTTCATTTTGATATTCATATGAAAAAGTGGGTCGCACGGTTAAAAAAAAAAAAAAAAAACCTCTGCTCCAAACAACAAGCAAGAATAAACTCTTAACATCAACAGTTTGACAAGTCATGGCATGGAGCCGGGAGAAGAGTTCAATGCTTGATCTTCTGACATGATATTTGACACATTTCTCTGATATAATTGCTTATAAAGGAAACTGTATAAGCCCCTCCACATCATCCAACTTTTTTTTTGACTCAAGCCTCCGCCAGATGATATAGTCACTTCAAAGATCCAACTTAGTGGAATGTTATTGAATTTTTGACGGGGGTGGAAAGGGGGGGCGGGGGCTGGAAGAGATATTGCTCAAGAGTTTTTCACCAATACTCAGACCAATATCATCAGATATTAAACATGGGGTGAAATCACTCCCTTTGAAGAGCGGGAGAAGGAGAATGAACAAAGGCAGGAAAACACAAGATCTATTACCTCGGCTGTTGACAGAAAAAAATATATATCAAAAATGGCTCAGGGCGTGAGGCATTTAAACCAGATTCACACAAACACTGTACCTTTTCATTCCATGCAGCACAGGTGTATTGGGCTTTGTAGAGTTTAGTACACTAGCAGACGCTGCGTTGCCTCACACAAGTAAATAGAGGCTCACTTTTCATGTGAAATTGTAATATTCTTGCGTGGGGAATTAAGTGATTCTTCAAAGGGGCTCAAATGTGCGACTGAGAAGCAGGTTAACGGGACTCAATCATTCATAGGACGATTATGTGATGTGGCACATTCTGACCATGGGCAGACATTTGCAGGGCCTTCTGCTGAAAGATAATGAGTGTTGCCCAGTGTAGCAGAGTATATGTATGTCCACTGCAGTTCACTCCCTCCACAACTGAGGACCAGACGTGTGTAAACACACAAAGATGGCTATCGGTTTTCACTCACTTCTGCATTGGCCCAGCGACTGTGACACATGATGCTGTATTTCACTCACGAACGAGGTTAGTATTCAATTTACTACATGGCTCTTTTTTCAGTCTGCCTACAGCTGATGCTACAATTTTATGTGAAACCACTTCTGGAATATGACTGAGTAATAACGTTAATCCCGGTAATATCTGTCACGTATAATTTCAAATGCCGCTGGTTATTTTGACAGGGAACATGAAAGGATCTTTTACACTATCTTGTCATGTGTGAGACTGATGGATTTTTTTCTCCCGTCATGCTCTGATTCAAGACAAAGCAGAGAACACCGAGAGATGGGCCGGGGGTGGAGCATTCCTTTATATCTGCGATGGGATTCATCAAAGTCTGTTAACATGTAGTGTTTGAAAAACAAATCAGAGATACCACAGAATTAAATGCTTTCTTAAAAATGACAGGTGATAGCAATAATGTAACATACCACTTGTTTTCTCTTACTACACAATAGTACTGTTTACCAGAGGTGGAATTAACTAAGTACATTTACTCAAGTACAAATTTGATGCACTTTCAATTGTATGCAACTTCATAGTTCTACTACTACACTACATCTCAGAGGCAAATATTATACTTTTTTGTTCACTATATTGGTCTGACAGTTTCAGTTATGAGCAATTTTTCACTCCCTTCCTGTCCAGTGTATCTCCACATTTGGTGATATTCACATTTAGTGTTGAATTTGAATTGCTTGGATAAACTGAAGGATTAAGTGTTCCTTTATGGGTTGAGAGAATTCTCCAACTTCTTAAGCTAAATAAAGTATTTTAAATCCCCCCAGATTAGCTGGAAAATATATTATCACAAAGCTGAAAACAGGGCTGTTTATCTTAGGTAAGGATTTCTGTGAGATATGTGGTTGTCACTGGACAGCAACACTACAAACATGCATAGTGAGTACTTTTGCTTTTGATCCTTTATTCTGATAATACTTTTACTAAAGTAAGGCTTTGAATGCAGGGCTTTTATTTGTAGTTGAGTATTCTCAGTGTGTAATTAATACTTTTACTTAAGGTAAAGAATCTGAAAACTTAAGTTTGCATAAGGTATAATCATGTAAATGAACAGTTGCTTATCATGTCTCCTACTTTAAAATGTCATAAGGAAGTAGGTAGGTAAGTACGTTTTTCTGTACATTTCATACAGTTCCAGCTTTCAGATCTCAGCGATGGAGGATGGTGCTAAGAGTGAGAAACCGACATTACAAGATATTTTGAGTTCAAGGAAAAATGCAAATTAAAAAGCAATTTATTCATATATTTTGCATAACAATCTATGAGCTTTTCACTGCATATATAAATCTGCAATTCCCTAGCTTACTCGTGCCATCTACAACAATATGATCACCATAAACTTCATCAAATAAATGTTGACGTTGCTGCAGTTCTTTGGTTGTCAACAGAGGTCAATAAAAGTCATACAAATGACTGACTGACCTTGAAATCCTTACAAAAGTATAAAAACTGTCATGGCTTGTGGTAGAAATAACAAGACAATGTAATTTCAGTTCATTTTAACCATTCAAAAAAGTTGGATATCATATATCATATATCATGTCATGTGATTAACAGCTCATATATGCAAAGCAGTTGCAAAATACTGGACTTTTGTAATTATAAATTACATCACTATAAGCAATCAGCTTGCATTACTCCTCACACTGCTCATAAGCGCGCAGTGCCTTTTCTATCTGACAGCTGAATGACCCATTAGAGCAGCATTGCCCATTTCTGCCCTAAGCCCACCATTTTCTTGAAATAATGATACTTGCATGAAATTGATTTCACCTCTCTGATAGGTGCAAATGTTAAACATTTTACATCTAAAGTCTGATATTTGCACCAGTTTTGGCTGATTTAAGCATTCAGAATTCCTAACCTTCAAAAAGTTTTGGAGTACATCCAGTAGATCACCTTGGCCAGCAGCTGCAAAACGGGCTGCTATGACTGTAATATAATCCTCTGGGGCAACTGCGCCAGGTCAAAGTATGTCCACTGTATTATATTTGGATTCATTACATTCTCAATGCATACATGTATGTACTGTGCATTTCTGCGGCAAAAACAAAAAAGTAATAAAAAAGAAAGGAAAGTAAGACAAACTTACAAATGCTTCTTATGCTACACATTGATAAATAGCAAAATCACTGACTGACTGCAATGTCAACTTCTCGGACATCATGTTGACATCTAAAATCAACTATTTAAAAGACACTGTTCCTGGAATCCAGTCTATATTTTCAACTGATTTGTGGAGGAGCTCTTGAATTATTCAGTCTTAAACCTGTGCATTTTTATTGATATACAGATTAAATTATGTATTGTGTTTCACTGTCTTCCCTTTGAATTGATCTGTCCTCTCCAACAGGCATTATCAGCACATTGTTCAAGTCTTTCACAGAATTTGATGATACTACCCATCAACACATTGCCAGGAAATACTGTGAATAAAAGAGGGTATATAAACATATATACATACACACACACATCTGTGTATGCACTTTAAAAAAAGCTAAATAAATAATTTAAAAAAAAGCTAGATTGACAAAAAGCTGCTCAAAACATCTTCATCATGGTAATTAAGACTTGTGCTTCCAGATGCACAACTAAAATGACCAAGCACAGTTATCTCTGTGTAACTGAAAGGTGCCACACAGTGAGGCGAGGAGCGCTACAGTGAGCCGTGTAGGCCATCTGCCATGGCCACACCTGAGAGCCACATCTGACAGGCAATTAATAAGAGAGCCTCTAGCTGTGGTGGCCAACCTCTGTGGCATATGCCGCTCTGATGACACTAGTTTGTCTGGCATCTTTTTAAATAGGACTGGACAGGAACAGATTATCTAGCATTAATATTGGCGCATTCTCACATCTAAGTGAACTTGCTTACTCCATAGCTCTTCAACTGGAAGAGTATATGTTTTTGGAAATTGTTAAAAAGGACAGCAGCTCTATGTTTTTGTTCGCTTATGCTTTATGATATACATTGAGCTATCATGCTTTATAACACAACTACAGCTACATCAGTCAGTTAATGTACAAACAAGATTTTCTGGTTTGTTCATCAAACATGTTGGCGCCGTCTTTCCACATGGTAAAGTCAAAAGGAGAAAGGGAACATTCCTTCATTGACCTCAGCACAGGACCTGGGGTGTTAAGAGATTAGCCGAATGGTTCACTTTGGGGATGTGCAGTGATATTGACAGTAAGTCTGCAGAATATCCTTGATCATGGACTAAGGTTGTGGTAACAACTGGAGGATAGCTGGATAGCTTATTCAGCTTGCTGTTGCCAGATGGTCCAGATGTTACACCCAAGTCATAGCACTGGAAGTCATGCTACAGTATAAAGGTCATGTTTATGCATGTGCCCCCTGGGGGTTTTACTTCTTGGTCAACCAGGCAGCCTTGTGCTGCACAGAAACGGGACTCTACAGTATGGACCTGACTCTACTATTTGGCTGTCAACTTCCATGGTGTGCATACAGCCAAAGTATGGTGTATATGACAGCTGATGCACTCAAGTTAGATTTATCCACACACCAGGTGGAAATGTCAGTGCTTGGTTACGGACTGTGGTTCTGCTGAGAGATTTTCAAAGATTCAGCAGGAAGAAGTCAATCAGTCTCAGATTTGCAGAGGAACTGGTCAGTGGTGTGAGAGTGATTATGTTGAAGAGATTCTGAGACAGGTCAGCACTCAAGCTGGATTTATGTGCCCATCACTGAGAGACAACCAATATCAGTAATATAGAGATGTTGTGCAGAGCAGCTGCTACAGTTCAGAAAGGTAAAACTTGTCTTAGTTTATGGATATGTCTGTTTTAGACCAAAAAAAAAGGCTAAAAATATCCAGTAAGTCAACCTTTTTATTTTGCGCAGGTTTGAATGTGTACATTTTTAATGTGATCGTATGAGTGACTTCGTTTTTTGCCAGAAAAAAATAGGAAAAGTTTGCTGACCTGCCTGGCTGTGTCACATGGTAGCAGGACAGTGGCTCCAAAGTTAAGAGATTGAAGGCCCAAGGGTGAAGCTAATTGGAGCACTGTCCAAACCCAGGGCCATGAAGGGAGCACACTATGTATGCTACAATATCGATATCTGGAAGTTCGCTGGTGTTCAGCAATGTGGTGAGACAGAAAGAAGGAAAGGGGGCACAAAGAGCATTTGTGGGTGGGAAACAAAGTGGGCAGATGCTTTGTTAAGGGGAGTTCAGTTTTACATGGCAGTGGGAAAGTATCAGTATAAAATCACTCTAACATTATCAGCCACCCATCCAAACCTGTCATCTAGAAACTGTGTCAGACAGCACATAATTACCTCCACTTCATACTCCATTTTACATGCCCATATGATTTTTACTGATGATAAACACTAAACTGGATTGTGTGTGAGTAATAATGAACGTGGAAGCCGTGTACTTTAATACCACCAAGGAAAGCCAGGGTGTTGAATGGGCTGTCTCATGGTGTGATTGAGCTGTTTCATTACACACAGTGCTTATGAGAGAACAGTCACTTTTCATTTACACAGCCTTTAAGAACCCTTTTAGGCAAATAAATATTTTACAAATGCAGAGCACATTGGTTTGAATCATACTTACTGTATATGTATCTGTGCCCATCGTGCTTACATGCAGTTGTGAGGCTTAACTGCAATGCTGAGCTTCATTATTTTAAGCAGCAGTGGACCAAAATAGCATGTTTATGAAATGGAGGTTTAATGAGATTTGTGATTCTGAATGTGATTCTATTGGCATACTAGCGGGTAAAAGGGTAAAGGTATGTTGGTTGCAGGTGAAGCTGCCTTGATCCAGAAGCTTCCCCTGTAACACGAATGACTGTTCCTTGTGTCGGTGCACGCCACATGTTCAGGATCAATGCCTCCACAGTCCAAACATCACTGGATACCCAGGTGCACTAAGAGCAACATGGCTGTTATTGATACAGCAAAGCGTTCCTTTACTAGTCTTCGTATAGTACCACACAGCTAAGTCTTTAAGCTCTTGTCCAGTCAATCCATAATGTCAATGGGGCAGCAGTTCTTGTTCTGGGCAAAAATCAATTGTGAGCACACACCAGAAACATCTGGCAGTGAAATGCAACTTTTTGCGAGGGGAATGAAAAACAGCTGAAAAAGAGCACAAAACACTTAACAAATGTCCCTTAAAAAATAATCAAAGAAATAACTACGACTTGAGTTGCCAAACTTCTGATACCAGCGCCAAAATCACTTTAAAAGAGTATAGAGCGGCCTGTGAGAAGGGGCCATTATCAAAACCCAAACACCATGCTATCATCAGTTGAGCAGCAATGTCATGCACGTCTGTTTAATGTCATGATTATCAGTTAAAGTTAATTGTTGCAATAGAGGCAGCTCACATATTCAAGTCTACTACAGCTGACTAATTGGTACCCCATTCTGGTTCATTTGTCTTATGAACTATAGTGGTTGTGATTATTGTCTGTACTCACCCATCCATGCTGTTGCTCTGAGGCACTTTTTAAAGTACTGGCCATATGCTTCATATTCAAATTATACTCTCTTGGGTGATTGTCTTCTTGCAGTGATTGTTAATTATTGATCAGCAATTAAAATACTCCTCTTGCGGTGTGAATTAACTTCAGCTTGAAGTAAGTTATTTAGAATAACATCTCGGCTGCTGGCAAGAGGCAAACAAGCAAATTCTTGCAAAACTCCTTTTTCTGGACTGATCACAACAGGTGAGCTGCCTGATAACTACCAGTTTCTGCTAGGATTAAAAAAAAAAAAAGCTTGGAAAAGATTCAATATGCAGATGCACTTATCTCTCTCAAACACTTTAAGCAGTAGGCTGAGTGGAGGAAAACAAAATCACCCTCTTTCCTCAACAAAAACAGCATGAAGGGAAAAGGACAGCTTTGAAAAACTACTGTATATTGCGCTGATATAGCCAAGCACAGATGACTGGCACATGACAGCATGCTTCTGCACGTCACAGAGGATTCCTAATGCAGCTCAGGCTTCACAGGTGCTCATTTGATATTCAGAACACACAGAGTGGAGGCAATTTTGACTTATAAGCATTTACTGTTACCCGTTAGATATTTTTAGATTAAGTGGACAGACAATGGATGGGCAATGACTTTAGTGAAATTAAGTTAGGTAAGCTGAAGCTACTGCTTCTTTTTGTCACTTGTTAAGCACAGTGTGTATGCTTTTGTTGTACTTCATGCCATCATCCGTATGATGATGACAATAATAACCATCAGTGTGATTTGTTTGCTTATTTCTACCAGTGCAATTTTCTGAGATCTGTTAACGTTTCTAAGAATGTTGTTCCCTCATGTTTCTACTATTTGACCAATCCAACAATTGCAACCTATTGCTACTGCTGCTAGATCTTGACCTAGTAAACTCCACTTGCTGTGAACTAGTGTCTGTACAGTATTTGAGTTCCTTTGTTCAGCAGTTATTGCAGGAATAACAAAGCAAAGTAAGTCAGGATCTACATTCACAGGTGAAGTCCTAAGAAGGGGTTCTACTGAGAAAGCCACTCATCTTTAGGTGAAACAAATCCAATACATGCATGTGCAGCACAGGAAGTGGGCAGTCAGACTACAAATCAGCATCAGGTCTATAACTATAAGTACAAGGGAGAAGAAGAATAAAATCCAGTCCAGTCTGAGTGATACATATAATGGTTTGACGCGGGGCCAGAACACAACACAGTAGTTTATTATACTATGAGTGAGTGCGATTGCATGTATTTGTATTTGTACTGGCTCAGTGCGATGCCAAATGATGTTGCATTGCAGTGCTGTAAAAGCTGGCCCAGGTACAGCTGTTCTTGCCATAGCACTTTGCGTTGGGAACCTAATTTTCTAACTTGCTCGTCTCATTGAAATAACATAAATAAGTATTTTATTTAATAATAAATAAGTAGTGGGCTTTTTTTTTTTTTCGCTAACGTCACTCTGAACACAGAATTAGATCATTGATCAGTGAATGGACAGGCATCTTTGCTATGGCAGTCTCCTGCATCAGCATTTTTAGATACTTTTATGATGACCTACCAACTCATGCATCATGATTGATTTGGTTATAATGCATAATTGCACAATCATAACAGCAGCAGAATAATATAAGAGAAACATTGTATTACTGCTCTAGTACAGTAATTATGTTGTAATATATCTATGCGACCGCCATGGGCTTGACAGGGTGGGAGAGTATGGCGTCATGCTGTCATTCACACAGTTGGGACTGCCATTGGGGTTTGGATACTGAAATTCCCTGCATCGTCTAACCAGCAGGAGCACAAGCAGACATCATCCGTAGGCGCACAGTGGAATATGATGCTTCAGCTGTGCTTGATCTTCCTCCATGAAGCCCTTCCCTGTCATTTGCAGGTAGTCTTACCTAATCAAACATTCTGGCCACTGAGCACGGCCAGAGCCATGGCAGTGGTTACACCTTTCAGTTTGTTTTTTTTATCTGTCCCACTCAGCGAGACACAAGAACTCATTCTCTCTTGACACAGAGGCCCTTCCTGGCATTCGTTATATGCAGAAAGAGCTTAGCTGAACTGGGGTTCCAGTGGCAGGTAGTATTTGTAAATAATATTCATTCAGTGCTAGTACACAGAACTGAAATGTTGACAACAATGACATCCTGCAGTGCCTCTTAAGTAATTACGGTACAGAGCCCACGCTTCATTTTCCTTCTCCTTTGTCAGTGGAGTCTGGTGGGATCCATTGAACAGTATTCGTACAGTTACCAGTATAATTTTGGCCCATACATTTATTCACCAGGGTGGTAATGTTCTCTTCATTACTTAGGATTGCTGATAGTAGAGATGTGCTGACTTGCCCATAGTGACGAATAGTCACATTGAAAACCCAAGATGGCACCAGTGTCTTAATGTTGTCAGATTTCATTCAAAAGTTTCAAGGTTGATAGCATATATTGAAGTGTCATTTTGTATACTCCAACTTTAATTCCATATGTTCAAGGTTAATTCAATATATCTTGATGACAAGCTACACCCACACTCCAGGTTGTATTAAGCTTATGTCTTCTACTTCAGTGTGAGATTTGCAATAATAACAAGTCGAGTAATGGGTCTATACTTTTGAAAATTCTTCTCCCAGCAGTCGTTCAGCGCTGCAGCAGCTTGTAATGGCAAACTGGAGAAGAAAACCAGCACACCTCTTTCAAGTGCATGTGGGCTGGAATATAAAAGGTTTTTTATTGTGTATTCACTGCAGAAACAAAATTTAACGGTAAATGTTCCTCATTTCTTATTGACATTTAACTTGTGTCTATAATTTAGTAATTCTTTCTTTGATTTCTTTTCTTTTTTTATTGTTCTTCTTGGCTTTTGTCCCTCAGAAGTTGTGAGTGATAAGGAGGACAACCCCCCTTTCTTCTTCACTTTTGAAAACAAAACATGACTACTTTTACTTTTCATATGTGATTTCATAAACACTACTTCACAGACATTTCAATATTTTTCTGCTTGATTTACTGTGGTGAACCATTAAAGCAATACTCCACTCAAAATGTTTTGAGTATCACACCATTACATGCTGGAGGCTTAGAAGGAAGCCACATAAATGTTGCAGTTTGCTTCTTAATGGAGAATGGCGGCTGTTCTGAGCTTTGATTCCTATCAGTGAGAATGGCTTCAGTACCGGATGGTGGAGTACATTTAACAGTGGGTATTAACACTACTTCAACTCCCATACGTAACCTGGATTACAATACAGACTTATCAATAAGAACGTGAAGGGAGGAAGGCAATCCATCATGAGAAGGTAACGGTCTGTATGATAAGTAGTATCTAGATTCTGTAGCTTGGCTTGCCATCCAATCGACTGGAACATCTGTTGGTGAGACTAAGGCATGGCTTGCTTCTGATTGGTTAGTCACACGGTAGTCCCTGTAAAGCATACCCTGCTTTATGGCCTAATCTAAAAGATTTTTTACTAGCATTAAATTCATGTCTGTTATTTAATACTTTTGTCTTTGATTTCTGTCATTTATTTTGAGGTAATAAATCAAGTGAGAAGGAGGGTAATTTTCTCATAGACGTCCAAACATTCAGACTCTTTGCATTGGCTTCAACAATGGTTGAAATATAAAGCATGTTGTAACATAGCACGTTATAGCATCTGTGTCTCTATGGGAGCGCTTCTACACCAGTGTCTAGCAAGTAGGCACTTTACTAGCAAGTAACGGCAGAGTTGAAGAGGACACCCAAAAGGCCATCAAGTGGGACTGGTATTTCCCTATTAAAGACAGCTGGGATTCCCCTTTAAGGCAGTGGGGGAGACTGACACCCATCTCAGTGGGGAAATGGTAGCAGTTTCTCTAGACGGGCACAGAGAAATAAGACTTTGAAGCATTGCCACCAAACTATGCCTAACTGTTCACAGTGCAGTATCACCATGGGAAAAATCTCTGGAAGTAAAATCACTGCTCTTGGCAGGGAAAGACAGTCGGTGCAGTCTGGCCGGTCCTAGAGGCAAACATTGGAGTACTCTGTGCCAAACCAGATGAGGCACTGCTGGTGTGGGTCGACAGTGGCAACTAAGGCAAGGCCAAAAGAAAGAAGTCAGTTTAAGCTGTCTGACGAAGCCATCCTCCGTTGTGTTGTTGGCTTCTGTTGCTGAAGAAACGTGGATGAGGAATGGACGGATACTTCCTTCTACAAGGCTGACCCGCATAGTATTACATAATTAGACACAACTATGATGTGAATTATTTTTTGTTTTTTAGATGATGAATCTCATTAACATATCCATAGAGTGATGACATTGTATAGTAGGATTTGTCACAGTATACAGTGTTATGTCATTTGTATGTTTTTGTATGACATAGTATGGCATGATATGACCTAGTGTAATGCTATAGTGCAGTGTGATGTCATGGTATGTAGTGAGATAGGTCCTCATATAGTGTGATATGTCATAAGATATGAGTTTATGCTATGGCACTGTTCATGTCATAGTATGTCATTACATGTCATTGAATATTGTACGATTATAGTATAGTGAATGTCATATGATAGTTTGATTGCAGTTATTACTATCATATGTCAGAATATTGTGATGGCCAAGTACAGGTTGATGTCATAGTAGAGTAGGATATGTCACAGTACAGTATGATAATATAGAAATGTAGTAGAATTGAATTGAATTGAATAGTCATTTTGATGCTGTTGAAACAACAGTCCATCACATCAAGTGGACAAGACACAGCTGTAAGGGGAATTATTACTTTACCCCGCCTGTAATATTTAAACATTATTTTAAAAACATCTATTTTGATTTCTTTCTTTGTATCTGATTAATCGGCCATTAAAAGACCATATTGCAGTGAGTCTGTGAGCACAGTGAAAGCGGCTGAAACAACGATGACATGAAATGTAGACCTGTACACTCATCCGGATTTGCTGTACACTTTTTTCAGTGCACTGGCATCTTGTAGTCTAAAGATCTGTTGTGCTTAAACATTAGGAAACCATGTGATTGTGTCATTTGGTTTGGGAATTCCTTGCACAATGCAGCTTGGCTCAGATTACCCAGCATGTAAACATTTTCTGGCAATGCATATAAGTAATCCCATCTCATTAAGCCACTGTTAACAATGCTCGGTCAGCCGTGACTTCTGAATGCGCAAATGAATGAGGAAGTAACTGGATGGAAAACACTTTTCCTTTGTCTGTCCCTTCTCAACTGTGAGCTCATAAGAAGGGGGACACGTTCTTCAGACGTGCATCAAGCCATTAATGAGTCAAAGAGTGCGAGGGAACTAACCAATATGTGACAGCAACCCAGACTCTGGTTATCTAATTGGTGTAGACATGCAAAACTTTGTTTCATTTGCCGTTTAACTGGCAATATCTTTAGGATATCACTTTCACAAGGTTCATAATGACCCTTACTGTGCTGGCAAAGAATATTTTGAGTGCAAAAGAGTGTCCTGGAGAAGAAGTTCTTCAGGGATCCATTAAGAATTTTAAGATGGCTGTCTCTAAAACCAGTCCAATTAGAATCAATCACAGTCCTGACTTGTTCCTTTAGCATGCCTTTGTCTCTTATTATACCAAAAACCTCATAGGCTTCACAAAGAGTTGATGGAAATGTATACAATAGCTTAGCTTTCATCCATCAGAATTTAAACCAATCCCAGTCGTGATTCACCTAAGCAAAGAGAAGCTCTAACTTCAGCAGACATACATAGATAGATACAGAGAAGCATGCAGTTATATTGATATTATAAATACTCAGAGGGATTTTTAAGTGTCTGGGATCATTATCTTTGATATGAGGAATATTTAAAATTGACCACACCAGCATGACTACATGTACATTCGAGCTCAGACAGCAGTGCAAGACTTCATGTTACAGGCCGCCTGTGTAAGCTGTAATGACTGGTTGCGCTGGAGGCTGCATAGTTCTGTTTTGACCACCATGAAGCTGATGTTCAAGCTAGAGAACGTGAGCTTTTGAATGATTTTGTCACTGTTCTCCATCACTTTCAGTTTAAGCCTCAGAAGATGTGATCTCTGAGGACAGGGGAACTTCAGTTCAATATAATTGTTTGTGACAGGAGAGTTCACATTGGTGCTTGCCCCCCAAACTAAGCTGTCAGCGTGAAATTTTTAGTTGGAATGAACATGTTGTTTGTGAAAACAGAGAACAACATGGAGGGATTTGTGCGGTTGCTGTAACATGGCACATTGCCAACTGATCTCTCAGTTTCTCTCATCATTCTTACCTGAGGCAAGGCCAGCGTGAGCTTAGCTCTGTAATCTGACAAGAGCTAATGATAGCATCACAGGGGTGAGTATACTCCCCCATCTCTTCATTCCTCCTTCCCAGTCTCCATGATTTTTACTGTATATTCACTCATCTTCTAATGATATAATATTCAAGTGTTCAGAATAAATTAGAGCACACAGTACATTGAAATGTGGCATATTGGAAATAGTCATATTAATGCCCAGAGTAAGAAAAATATGCAAATCTGTTTTGTCCTATAATCCAGCAGTGATCACAAGAGCTACTAAAGAGCCGTGGAGCCATGGAACTGTGCCTCTTTAAATGGGTATGAGCAAGAGAACATTTCAAATAATTCCAGTCTCCCAGAATAATGCAATGACTCATAAATATCACCTTACTTCTGTGAGAACCAAAGTGAATATCAGATACAAAACACTGAGCATAGCTTCACCCACACACCTTTTTATTTATATTGCATACTTGGCAGAATTCCACTTCTATATTTTTACCCAATCTTATAGTGAGTCAAAATAAGGCTAAAATAGTGAAATCCCATTCTGTTCATCCGTCGGTAGGTTTCACTAGTATGTTAACATCGTGCCTCGAGTGTCGCTTTGTGGTTATGCATGTTGTCAAACTGCATGCTCACTAAATTAAACTGATTTGGATGATTAACATATCCTAATAATGTGGGTGCTGTAACTGTAAATCAAAACTAATTTGTGAAAAAATATAAACATGATTTAGAAATGAGTAGAAAAAGGTGCGCCAATGTTAATGTATTCATCCAGAATATAGTATGTACTTACTTGCTAAGAAGTTCTATATATAAACATGTACTTATGTGGATATTGTAAAAGCTGAGAGAAGCTGTATCACTGTATCTCCTCCAATGCCTGCAAAATAGTTCTAGTATATTTTAGTCCTTGTGTTGCAAGGCATGTAAGTACAGTGTAATGTGTGTTGCACATTTTTTTCCCCCTCTGCCTTCAATGATGGCCACTCGCTCCAAGTGGTAAAGAGTAAAAATCACACAATGGTCAATCAACAGGTGACTCCAGGGCTCTTAGAAAGCTCAGGTAATGAAATGTTCACAAGTCACGACACATCCCCAAAAGGTCAAGAGCACTTTGTAAAGCAGCTCTCCGCATGGGGAACACAACCTTGGGCGTTAGATACAAAGGTTACATCAACCACCCTGAGCCAAGGGATGATCTGACACTGCGACAAGTGGTACATAATAGTCTCACATTAACAGCGCAATCAGCCGTACATTTCAGTGCTTTTGTGGACTAGTTTAAAAGACAAGGGGTTTATCTCAATACCACATTTGGAACTAAGCAAATAAAATGTGTAGATGATGTAGGTGTAGTGAATGAAGCGCGTTGACAGTGATTTGCTTTACCTGCCTTCTCATTCTCATTCTCAGAGATATACTGCCGATAGATTCCACAGACCCTCTGCATATGTCCTACAAGGTAACTACAGAAAATAATGTACGTCAGAAACATACCATAGCACATACCTTACAGACTGGGCAATTCTATTGCAAAGTAGCATGTGTGTGAGTAAGATGAGACAAGACAGGAGACTTGATGTTGAAATTTCAATGTCATTTTCAAGTTGAAAGTAAGACTTTTGTTACAGCTGGTCTTTTTTATTGGAGGTCCGAGTCCAACTCGCAGTAAGCAAGCAGCCTGATAGTCCAGATAGCAACCTTTTTACAACTCCCTGAAATTGTCCTGTTTTCTAAGAGGAAACACTGGATGGTCAGGGGGTATGAAAACCTGCAAGCGCCTGGAACAGGCACTGCTTTGAATCCATTTCAACCATCTTCTTGATACTCTATATTTTGCCTACAGCACACCACTTAGTCAATAATGCAAAAAAAAGAAAATGCCTTCAAATAGCTTGACTCCAGGATCATGTTTGAGGATTTCAACTCCTCCTTTGACCCAAATGGTTCCACAGTAAGTTAAGTCAGCTAGGTTTTTAGGCCTTTAAATGCCTGTTTATAGGTTACCAACTTCTTGACAGGGAGGACAGTATGTAAGCCAACAGAGCTTTGGGGAAGTGCTTGCTGTAAACCACCATCAATCAATGAAGAGGAAGGCTGGCAAGGTTTATACTGACCCCACACACCTCAGCAATGTCCTCATCACCAAACTGTCATCTCAAAGTCAGTGCAGGTCAGTTGCCACCTGGACTGTATGGAATCTCTGCAGCTTCTTTCCTGAACCGACCGCTTCCATCTGCCTGCAGCTCCACTTAACCGGTTGCACAGCTTTCCCCCAACACAATTACACCACTGTGCAGTTATTTTCCCCACTACCAGTATTTTCACATTATACACGTTGTATGTCAGCTATGTGGTGTGGCGTGGTTGTTAGTTGTACATGCCATTGCTCATTGCTGTATGGCATATAAATTCTGACAGTCATTGGTAGAATGGTGCGTCTTCATCATCCTATTTTAAATTTGTTCTTATTTATGCTATCAGTCATGAATTGGCCAAGACAGCCTATATTTGCATAGAGAACCATGTCCGTCCCACTCAGGCCAAGTCTGCAACAACAGGTGAACATTCACAGAAAGTACATAAACATAAGGAAGGTATAATATTCCTCCTCTGCACATTAAGAAAACAGTAACAGTAGCTTTGGAGACTGTGCTGATTTCTTATTGAGCCAAGTCTGTTGACAAACCAGTTGAAGTCACCTCTCGGCAGCTATACAGAAGATGATGGATGTGTCAGGAGGTACAGTCCAGTGACTGTGTCAGGGAGTCATGGATTATCCCAATGCTCTTGTTTATCAAGTATTGCCTGATGTTCACTTTGTCATTTCCCTACAGGGACTGTCTCTCAATGGACAGCTGCTCCTGAGCTCAAGGGTTGTGCCAAAATGGTACAATTATAGGTACAAATTGAGCTCTGTGCAACATTAATGGAAGACCAACTGTTTGCTCTGCTGCACAGAGCACACTCTAGTCATCACTAACAATTTCTTTGAACTCTCTTTGAGGCTAACTTATCAAAATCACTGTTGAATGGAAGAAAATAGAGATAGACAAATTGCGAAAGAGAGACAATTTTGCTCATCTTAGACAGCACCAGGAAGGCCCAAAAACTGAGGGTAAAGTAAAGACCGTGTTGTTATATCAAAGTAGTTACAGTAGTGACATTTTAGGAAATATGATTATTCACTTTCTTGCTGAGATTGTTGTATCTATGTGATGTTTGTAAGAAACTGTAGCCATTACAGTAGGCTGGACAATTTCATGGGCAACAACAGTGATTTCCTGAGGTCTTGTTATCATTATAAGCATTCAAGGCCACCATCTGAATTTCCTGTTCAACAAAAAGTAAAGTCTGACTTGCAAAGTAGCCAGACTCTCCAATGTCCAACCCTTTGGTATAGATATCTATGATCCTTCCAATTTGGCAACAGAGTGAGCCTGACTCGTCCTTCATCAAGCATCAGTTGTTTATGGCAGCATGGTGAAAGGATAAAGCAGCACCATAGCATGCCCACATGCAGACCACCAATGGGCAAGGACACAAAAGATCCCTGACCCTGATCCTACTGGTAGCTGTATAAAACTTATGAAGGTTGCCAGCAAATAAATGCTGGACCTTAGACTTATGTCATAAGTCAAGGGCAAACCTCTGAGATGTCTGTAGTCTATCAGAAAGTGAAAATGTGTCGGGACTACATGTTCACCCAAAAAACATTTAAGTCTGTTGTGTTTTCCAACAATAAAATGTCAAATTAATGTATTTTTCACCCAAAGCCTTCAGTCTGCCACCTCTATCAAGTGTGAAAGCTGGATGACAACTTGTAAAAAATGAACAAACTTTACATAGTCGACAAACACTTAACTATCCATTTTAAATCAAAACAGGAAAATCCATCTGATTATGTCCATCTGATTAAACTGCCATTGAACAAGAAGCTGGCACACCACAGAGTGATTTTGGTTGATGATTTGCTTTCATCCTGACATGGACAATTGGTAATGTTTTCCCATCTCCCAGCTGACTCTATCAACACTGTAAAAATGTTGATCCTCTTAAAGGAATACTCAACCAAACATCTGGATTTTGACAGCTGACATTATGACTTGTCATTGAAGGGAAGGTGCAGATGCGACTGAGCCAAAGTGAACGACTGCATCCTGGCTGAAGCTGAAACACCTGGATGGAATCAACCATTTTTTAAATTTACACCTGTGTTTTCCCTACTGTGAGATGTCAAAATGTCCTTTGGACCAAAACGGAGCCCCACTGTTTATGAGAAGCCAGTAACAACTATCACATATACAGTAATCTGGAGCCAATTACACAGAGTTAAGAAAACTTAGTCTACAACTGCATAAAGTCACATAATTAGCACTATTGTCAAAACCTCACCTCATACAGTGGCAGCTATTCACAATTGCTGCTTCACACCGAAGGCGTCTAAACTGGCAGCCAGCTGGGAGCCAGTTCTCAGGCAACTCCCAGCCAATTCCCAGCCACTGGCAGTCCTGTTCCCCTCCTGTGTCTTGACAAGCAGGGTCGTGATTCCACTGTGAACATACCCATTCATTCAATTGCAGGGTGTCACCATGAAATGATGACATCCCTCACAAAAATACATTCACACATAAAACAAAAATCTAAAATAATTTTAGAGAAGTACCTGGCTAGGATCTGACTGGGGCCTGTCACGGACCAGCTAGCAATTCTAAGCGGGTGCATCTGGCACCGAAAATATTAAGCAGAGACATAACATTGAGACATGAGAAGGATCATTTGAATGAATATAGACAACAAGAACATGCAGAAACATTGGGCTTGTACTATTTACTTTGGAAAGCAATTGTTTTCATTTGTTCTGCAATATAACAACTTCTTTTGATGAATTTATGTTCAGCACATTTTACTGTGTCCAACACAGGTGTAATTAATCACATCAGTGAAGGCTGCACTGCTTTTAAGAGAGTCAGTTTCTACTGGGCAACCGAGGGACACAACGTTTATGTGTCTCCTTCTATGACAAGTAAAATCACTGCTAGATGTTAACACTTGCTTTGTTCACAGTTTTCGAGCAAAACCTGAAACCATTAATGTGTTGCCAATATAAGAATTCCCCCCTTGTCTTGTCCCTTCTATAAATATGACTACAGAGTGGCTGGCTTGGTGAAATGAATAGTTCTTTAGTGTCATATAGTTTGACGGGTGGAGGAAGTACACTGTTCAGATCCTTCACTTAAGCAGCAATGCTGCAATGTTAAAAGGGCCCATTACTAGTAGAAATCCTATTATTAGCATAATTCTGAAAAACAGTTGCTGTGAGCGCTATACTAAAACATATTACCGGATTACTCTCACTGATGCATTAATGTGCAGCTGTTGAGGTGGAGCTCATTTTAAATATTTCATCCGCTGTTGCCCAGGTCAGTCTTTGCTTAGTTAACGCTATAACTGTAAAGTAACTACAACTGTCAGTGCATAACTTCGAGAAATGTAATTAGTTACATTTCAATCGGCGTGTGATTTAGGCTGTGGAGTCTTGAGGCTACAACAGAGCTGCCATTTAAGAGCTATCAATGTGCAAGCTGCCAGGTGCAGAGAAGAATAAATACTGATTATGGTACCAGATGATTTTTTTAAAACATCAATATTAAGGTTGTTCAAAAACTTCTAATGAGGTTAACGGCCTTCAGCATCTCATTGAAGGACAATTTGGCTGTGAAATTGGGCATGGTGGGGAGCATCCCGGTGTGAGACACTCCTCTTGCTGGCCATCAAGCGGCTGGACTGTGAAGTGCAGCTTGGAGCGCAGCATCCCTGCCGTCTCCGGTCTCTTCCTTTCCTCCCTCCCTCCCTCCCTCCCTCTCTCCAGCCGTCGCCGGGAGCAGTGCGTGCGTCTCTCTCTCTATGTGTGTGTGTGTGTGTGAGAGAGTGTGTGTGTGTATGAGAGAGAGTGTGTGTGTGCTGGTGTAATCTGACAGCACGCTGGGGCTGCGTTTCCTAAGAAAAGCTCAGCTCTCTCAGTTTTCTGCCCGTCTTATTGCCGCTCTCATTGTCTTTGTCGACAGTGATAAAGAGAGCAGGTACCATCTGTCCATTCCGCCAATTTATAACGAGTTGCCTTTTTTTTTGTTTGCTGCTCTTCACAGATGTTATGTCAACACTTTTTGGGTGGTGGTGAGGGGGGGAGGGAGGGGGACTCCCGGTTCTAATGGAATTTGTTGTGGCTGTTTGGTCTCTTCTCTCTTACAGTTGAACCAAGGGCCTGTTTTTGGAATAAGAAAAGCATTGCTGTTTTCTGACTTTGAGAGAAGAAAGAAGGGACTCCTCTGGAATTTCCTAAGGAATTTAATCGGACAGCCCCGGTAAGTGGACATTTTGATGTCAAAAAGCTAAATGATTTTGAGCGCATGAGGCTGTTTAATAATGGAAGAACATAAACAAGCGTATCCTTCCTTTTCCCATTCTTCTATTTTAATTACAGTTACCGGGGCTTTGCGTTCTGCCGCCTGGCTACATAGTAAGTAGAATAGACTTTTTTTTCCCTGCATCTTCCAATATTGTGAATTGCAGTTGAGAGCAGCTCGTCCTGTTTTCATGTGTGGAATTAAGTGTTGGCTTTGTGTCCTCTCTAAGTTATGTGTCGTGCCGCGATGTGAGTAGGTGCCCAGGGCGCATATTTTTGCATATCTTGGAGCTGCATGTTGGTAATGTGCCGCACAACGTGCGCCGGACTGCTGCTCGCCGTTACACTCCAGATGGTGGCGAGATATTTACAGGATTTTGATCGTCATCATTTCTAACACATACTGTGCTCAATACACAGAGCCATCTCTGCCCCAAACGATGCTCTGTCCCTCTGTCGGGCGCAGAGGACGCGCGAGCACGCACCGTCTATTGAACTGTGTGGGATATTCTGTGTGTTAGTTGTCGGACGTGTTCAGAAAGTTTGGTTAAATGTTTGGTCCTGCATGCTGGGGCGCTTTGAATGGTCCGTCTTTGAATGTGTGCGTGTGCGAGCCTGCGTGCGTGCGCGCGTGCCCGCTCAAGGGCTTGTGGCTCAGGTGATGTAGACGGTGGGTGGGCTGTGACTCAACCAGTTTACCCATTTTGCTGCTGTTATCTGACAGGCTTTGATGTCAGATTTGACTGGTGATTGACAGTGGATCATGCGCAGTAGTGTGTCAGCAGTGGCCCATGTTTTTTTTTCCTGCCCCCCCTGCCAGCTATATTTGGAAGTTACCAAATTCCATGATTTATACAACCCTTCCCTATGTGTTAAAGAGCATTTTTCAGACTACTACTGACAAGTGATTCATATACAGCCAATTACCCGTGATTTGCAGTCATACTTTGCAACCTCAGAAAAAAAAAAAGTGGAAAGCCTCCAAAAGGCAAGATAATGAACTGAAAAGTTGTGTGTGCTTCAGTATTTTGTAGCAAGCCAAGCCAAGGAGAAGCAATCGCAAATGAGGGCAAGGACAGCTCACACAGCCAGAGAGATGTGTCTTCCCTGGACAGTGCAGAGTGACAGAGGGCTAAGTGAGCATGACCATTGAGGAGAGGCATTACGGTCTGTCAGTCGTGAGCCAGTACAAGAGATGGGCTACTATTGCATTTCAAAGAGAACTAAATGGGAAGCACGCAAGGACAGAGAACTATGACACGAGGCAATTTAACAACTAATAATGCCCTCACATTGCTCAATAATACACTTCAGCTAATTTTTAGTCATGGTTACCATTGTGTTTTGATATTAAGTTGTTCTGTGCTGTGAGGTCAGTGTTGTTGGGACGGGGGCACTGGGAAGCACTGCCTCATTAATGACGCCCTGGGGTTAGACATTTCCTAATGCTGAGCATATTACTATCTATCTATCTATCTATCTATCTGCACTAAGCAATATAGAAACTCTGTGGACATCATCCATTGTGTATCTCTGATACACACCATACTATACTATACTATACAAATACTGCCAGCACAAATGTGACTATAAACACATCTAACAGCATCTTTTCACAGCACTGTTGCTTCCACATCAAACTACAACATAACGAAATGTTGAAATACAGCAGTCCTTCAGGCTAGTTATCCTCGCGTTTAAAGACAGTTTTGAGCACAAAGGTGGATTTGAATCATTTGCTGTCAGGCGGTGAATTTCTTGCAAAGCTTTCAAGGATTAGTCCCAGGTAAGAATGTCTCCTGCGATCCTTTACCCAGCAGCGCTTCCATTTTATAAACTGGCAACATTCGGCAATTTTCCCTCATCTTCCCTTTGAGTGATGCTCCCAAAACTGCTCACCAGGCCCACATCAATCACTGTTGGATGGGATTTGAGCAACGGCCAGAGGTAGTAAGTGAGGAAGACAGGTCTGCTTGCTCACAGTTGCGCAAGCGCCTCCACAGCGACCCCGAGAGCCATATCCAACAGTGCCAGTTAGATAGCCGCATTTCTGCAAATCTTTTTCACCCATTAATTATGCTTTAACATAGTTTGCTCGAGTGCGACTGTGTTGACAACACACCCACTTTTCCTCTGCCTGCTGCTCCTCCCTGGAGAGAAACAGGAGTAAGCTGTAATTATGGCTTATAAACTTCATCCAGGTGACATAATCGGGGCATGGCTGAGATGGCAAATGGCTGTCATAACAGCTGCTAATAAATTTATAGCTGTTTTTTCTCTTTTGCAATGCACCTTTCTAGACTATCTTACTGTATATATTTGTCGGATGAGGCACATTGCATAGCTATGGTCTTTGTACTTTCACACACACACACATATACATATATATAATGATTTATTAGGAAAACAGCAGTCTTTAGTGTTATACGAAACAAAATATTGCTAAATTCTCAGCAAAAACAGATGAAAGAAGTACAAATATGGAAGTGCCATGACTATATTATCCCTGTGTTTTTACTGTGAGGAACACCTTGATTGCGGTCCAAGGCTCGGCAAGGCGAGTTACCGACTCCCAGGGGCCGTTTTATAATGAGGATGCGCTGTCAGATAATTAGATACACCTGACGCAGGCGTTTTCAGGAAATTTTGATTCATCCCAAAATAAAATGTCTGTGTCTGCCAACATGAAAGTAGAAAAAAATATCCCGCTGTCACATTGCTTCTCCTCTCATGGTGGCAATGTTTTATTTATTTATCCCACATCTTAATGCTCTTGGATGAGGCAGGCTTCATTTTGTGCAAGCTGATGCATTAGCTGCCAAACTTCCTCATCTCTCTGTCATCCCAAGCAGCCAAGACTCCCGTGGCTGCATGGGACGGATACCATCTCATCCTGATTCTAAGACAGTGGCGTGGCAACACAAATCGCTCCCTGCTGCGTAGACATGCGCGTCACATAACCGTAGATATGGCAAGTCACGTGTATCTGCAGAATGTGAATAGCACAGGTGTGCACAGGAGTGGCATACTCATCTGAACGCAATGTATGTTTTCCCTTTTTCTTCTTCCTTGTTGATGCTTCAGTACGAAAAGTTTGAAGATTCAGAATTTGATGGATTTACATGCAACTAATCAGCCATTTCATGCACATAGTGTATACGGCGAGCACTGAATGATTAATTGAATTCACTTCAAAACCCAAACATTCACATGCAGACACACGTTTTTACACACAGACACAGCCTTAACTGTAATGCCTGTCTTCTTAGCTGTTGATTAGAAAATGCTGCATGAGATGAAACCCTCTCACCTGTGCTGTTTATTTATTAGGCATATGGCTCCAGTCATAAATCAGACTCTCATTAAGTTATTAAACACCAACTTTTGCCTTCTGCAGGAGACATCAACACTATTAAGCCTGATGTATGTGATACAGTAGGAAGGTGAGCCATCGGAGGCTGCTCATGTTATCCAATTAAGAGAGGTTTCTTTTCTGCTCATCTTTTACTCTGGTCACACTTTATTTGAAAAGCCCAAAGCTAATATTTATAGCGGCATCAAGTGACTTTAAAAGTGATGCAGCTCAAATTGTCTTTTTGCCACCTGATATATTTACTTTCTCTGGGTTAGAGGTGATTCGACAGTAAACTTTGATGAATGCTGATGCTGTAACAAGTCAACAAAAAATGTAAAACAAGACAGGTGAATGTAGTTTGCTTAGTATATATATGGGAATGAATGTTTTAGTTTTGTTTTGTCTATTTTCTCTAGAAAGTCAAGCATCTGCTATTATTGCTGAGAGACTATAACGTTTTCTAAGGCACTCTTCGTCAGAAATGGTGTTGTTAATAACAGGATCCTTTGTTTCTGATGCACTATAAAGCAAGACGACGTAACCATGTAAATGCTAAAATATATACTAATATCAGGACAAGTAGACAAGAGTAATAAAGTTACTGAATGGACTGATACACAGTGATATCTAGCTGAAGTTTGCTAACATTAGCCACCGGAAGACACAGGTCATACTAGAATGAGTGTAATTACTTACTAAAGAAGAATAATCATTGATTGCTTAAGCTTACACACACACATATATATATACACACACACACACACACACACACACACACACACATATATATATATATATATATATATATATATATATATATATTTATTAGGATGAAAATGAAGATAGCAAGAATTGCCAGAATAAGAGGGATCATGATTCGCTTCATGAAGCCCATCTGAGGTACAGCTGGACCTCAGCGGCTCTGTTGCTGTACGGTACATGTCTGGCAGCAAATGTGATGTCAGTTTGATCATATCATTTGATCTGGAGCATATTGGTTGCTTGTGAGCCCAACAAGGTTTCCTGGCCTTCCTTGCATCACCGATGATGCAGTAAAAGAAATTCAGCTATGAGCAAGTGGCACAGTATTTCATGTTTGGCAACTGTGTGGTTTAGATTGCTGTTAGTTTCTAACTCTGCACAGGATTCAAAGCAATGCTCCAGGGCAAATGCAATAATATTTGACCTATACAAATGGAATCATGTAATATTTAAATATGTTACTGCAGTATGATATTTGAATGAATTCTAGAATGTCCACTGTGCAGTAGCCTTGGTGTATTGTACATTAGCAGTGAGATATTGTTGTATTGTATTTTATCAGAGCACTGCTTTTATATGTGCTTGGCTGTCTTTACTGTACCTTGAGCCCATGACAAAGTGACCAAACGTATGACTGCACTCTGTATTATTTCCTGTTAGCGGATTTCTCTCTCACAGCGGGAGGAGTTCTAACCCAAGCTCAATGATGCATGATTTGAATTTCATCTCAGCTGTGAAGGCTGTGGTGAATGTTTCCCCTTATTGCTGGACTTACTGCTGTATTGTTACTGCCTAAAGAAAATATGTGTCCATATTGTGCAGCTGAACATGGGAAAGAAAAAAAAAAAAAAAAAGCATTGTTGCTTTCTCTCTGCTCTAACATGACTGGAACTCACAAAACTGAAGGATACTGACAAAGAGACAAAGACAAGAGGAGAATGTTATGGATGGACTGCCCTGGGTCAGAATCCCTCCCTGAGCTATTGACTATGCACACTGGGCTGGACACAATATCATGCACAGTACAATACAATCCATCGCAACAGCAAAATTAATTCCAGCTTTAAATATTTTATGAAACTAAATTAAAACCTATGTGACACACTCAAACAAATATGAATATTCATTAGCTACGAAGGCTTTGCTGGCATGATATCATCTCCAGCCCCTTGTGTGTTAGCTCGTCTTACTCGTCGTTCTTATTTTAATGCAATAGGTGCTAGGTTAGATAATGACTAAAGTGCAAATTACAACATGATCTTAGATCCTGACCTTTGTGTAAGCCACATGTACTGCACACCACGGTGTGGATGTTTTATCTCCATACATGCTACTGTTGTGGCATTCCTCTGCAATCATCACCTGCAAGATTTCAGAGGGCACTGGTATGTTGAGTATTGGAATTATAGTCTACTGGGAAATGGAAGCAAAGGAGAAAACAGAATGGAACAATGCAGGCAAGCTGGAGCCAGGGCACTCTGCACAGTTCGATGCTGCTGCCTCTAACCGACATGAACAAGAGAAATCAATTAGACCTACTCGGTTGCTATCCAAGGGACTTCCATGATGGGAAAGGATAGAGTGAATCAAACCATTTGGAAAAAAAGAAAGAAAAAGAAAATAGCAGAAGAGGAAAAAGAACTCGAGTGGCAGTTTGTTGTATTCTTTGTCAGACCAGCCTCCTCTGACCTCAACATAACATTCATTCTCTTGACTTTCATTGCAGGCACGCTTATAATTCCAGACACTTTCCCCATCTCTTTTTTTGTAACTGTGATGCAAAGCTTTCTCTCTCACTGTCCTTTCAGGTCAGTCATAAGAAAAAAGAAACGCTGGCAAAATTGTTCCTTACAAAAATATTTTGATGAAGCCTTGGTTTAGTTTTACCTGCAGATGCGGCAATCTCTGTTTTCCCAGCAGCTTTAGATTCACAGTATTGTGTTTATTTTCATACCTTAAAGCTATTCCAGCAGTCACTTGGAGGTCACTTAGAACATCATCTCCTTTCCACGCCATAATGGGCACCGCGGTTTTGTTTTGCTGAGAAGAAAAAAACAAGTTGGACTGTCAGTGACGGTTTTAAAAGTTGTATTTAAACAAAGTTTCTCTCCATACTTTATTTGGTTTTCTAGAAAATCTCTAAGGTCCCTCATGATAAAAAAGAAAGAAAAAAAATCTTCATATCAAATATGAAAAAGTGTAGCTATTGTGGTAGGATCAGTGAGGCTAGTATCCACAGCATATAACTTATTAATAGTATTTTACAACCAGCCAAAGAACTGTCTCACTGTAATTTGAAAATATATGCAGTGGCACAGCAAAAATCCTCCTTCCAAACTCAACTTAATAGACATATAAAATCTATATGTGGATTTCCCAAAGATCAGGAGAAAATTATTGTGCATAACTGGCGGAGATGATCGAAAGAGATAAAGCTATTGATGCTTTATGCATATTTCATTGAAAGGAGCTGAGCTCAGTGCTGTAAATACAGAGGTGGAGAGTGCACAGCGTGGATTTCACAGGACCCAGAGGCCTCATTGTCTTTGATCAGACTGAAAGAGGACACGTTTTGATCAAGCCCCACCTTGGACATTTAAATCAAACCCCTGACAGACTCAGCGGCTGTAAAGCTGGGAGAAAGGGTGTAATCTCTACACATAGGGGAAAGTGGACACCCCTGGAAGTGTGCTAGAGTCTATTATATTGTACATTTTGAAATCTCCCACCTTCTTTCCCTTAATGAAAATCTACCAGTCGGTGATAGGAGAGTTATTCTGCGGAGTGGAAATTCAATTTGACAAAGAAGACCTGTCTCATGGAGTCTTTTAAATGGTTATGATCGTATAAAGTCTGCAGTATAACAGACCTGGAAGGATTAATGAACAGGAGTCCATAACTTTATTTTTGTCGGTGTTGTGCTTTATGAATAAATCCGCTATGGAGGAAACTGATGTGAAGAAGATGTGAAAATAACAAAGAATTTAACATGGAGAAAAAGAGATGATCAGGTGCTGATAAAATAATGGAAATTTTAACAGCACAAGCCGAGGAAGTTGTGTTCCATCTATAATCCTGTGTGTGCAGTTAGCTCAGTCCCCTGACAGAGCACACATGTAAACACAGCACCCCCACCTCCCACTCAGCCCTGCTGTAGGTTTGGCTGTGGGTGCTCGGCAGATCCCTCGGCATCATGAGAGAATAACAATGAGGGTTTTGGGAGGGATCAGTTCCCCAGCACAGAGCCATACTGGGTAGGGTTTATGTAAGACCCTGGCTTCCTGAGCTCTCTGCCAGTTTAAGATGACAAACAAATGGTACCAAGGAGTACCGACTTGCCAAAGGGGGGGATTGCATCTCTTCATGCTACACCCTCTGCTTCATCCTCCCTTCGCACACAAACACCCTCCCTCTCTGCTCACACTGAAGCCTGGCTATGTGTCGTGGCTTGTGATACCGGGTCTCATGTGTATCCATGCATGTTGATGTGTGTTTTCACACCATTTGTTGGCTCTGCAGCACCGTCACCCACTTTGAAGTCCCCTTTCCCTTATCCTCCTCTTCCTCCCTTCATTTTTCCTTCAATATGTTCCAATGAAAGAAGTCTGGGATCTGTCAAAACCGATCCTTTCTTCTGTCTGCCTTGTCAACTTTTTTTTTTTTTAGGTGGGCTGCCACGGATATTTACTCAGCCCTGACACCCCAGTGGTTCTTAAAATATCAAAACAGGTAGAGGCCGACGTGCTGTCTTTTTTGATGAGACAATTTATGTGTAATCATCAGCATTTTCTGTTTTCACACCATGATGCAGTGTCTCTAATGATGTGATTCACATCATAGCTATGCTGCAGCTGGTTGAGGATCTTAATTATCTGTCATTAATTATTAAGGCTTTATAAATAGAGCCAGATCTACTTAACCCATTTTAAATATCCTCATTCATAACCTATTTGTGTAGTTATCCCTGCAAAAATAAAGTGTACAAAATGAGCACTATCATAGCAATCGTGCAGGCAGACATTCCTGCTAAACAGTGTTCAGAGGGTGCAGAGCTCGTTGACTTTAAACCTGGACCACTTACAAGTGCTAGTTTAACTCAGGTTTAGACTCACTGCAACATAATTGCACTCAGCTGCTGATAAGCTGACTACATTTCGCAACATCTGGACTTTATTGGTTGGGGAAAATCAAGAGTGGTAGATACTTTGGTTCAGTACCCAGAAGATCATTTTGGGAACATGCCAGATGACAGAAAAGAAAAAAATCCCCTGAACTGACAAAAAGAAAAGGGCAGTTTCTCAATCAAATCCTTCCCCAGACAACACGAGGAAGACATTTGCAGTGTCCTCGGACATGCAGTTGGACTACTGCATGTCAGAGCAACATCTCTCTGAACTCCTGCAAAGCACAGAAATACACCATAGATAACATTAGGATCCATTGAGTTGGGGAAAATCGATGTAAGGTGAAAATTAAATTTGGCCCAGAGAGCCTTTAGGCAAAGTGCAATTTGAAAACACATCTTTTATTTTCCCCTGGGCGTCTGATCGGAGTGGTCAGGAGATGGACGGTGGACCTAACCATCATGGAAAAAGGCAGAGGTATGCTATGAGGGAAAGGGAAACACCTCATCTCACTCTAATGTGCCTCCCCTTTGATTGTCTAATTCGGTTAGTGCCATGCGTCCGTTATCGGATCATATCAAAGGTCAGAGGCGTCCTGTAGACAAATCAATCTCCCCGTCTGAGGAGGCGCAGAGGAAGCATGGATTGAGGGAGAGCCGATCCATCTAGTTGCCCAGAATGAGGGTGGGTGAGGAGAATGAGGGGTGGGGGCAAGAAAAAATAATGGCATCTGCTGCTCAGAGAGAAGTGGGCGAGGAAGGTGAGATTGAACTGTTGACTTGGGGAATGTGATATGCTCAGAGAGGAAAAGAGTTTACATTATTGCTTGCAAGATAAGAGCAATTCTTTGAGAGGACTTGGCACATTATGGCCTACCTGACTACCAGGCTAGTCACCGATATGTTCCAAGAGGGCTGCTGGAATATAAGACTCAAAATAGTTGAAAACTACTTTTTTTTCTCTATAATTTAAGTTTGACTGTCTCATATCTCCCATCCCCCTCTCCTTCGCCCCCATTCCCCTCCAGCTCTCTGGTGGTCACTACTGCCTGACACTATTAGCTCTGTGCTTTAATAGGTGTGAAGATAATCCAGTGACTGCACATCTCCCCATGCATGGCTTCCCACATTTAATTCAGTTTCGTTCATACATTTAGAGCAGGTTTACAGTGATTCTGTTTTGTACATCGAGCCATCTAACTAGTGCATCGTATACAGGCTTGCTTCCTCTGCACAAGGTCGCGACAATCAATTGAGCAATGAAAAGTTAATAAACCACAATTTTAAGATGAATAATTAAAATCATTTATAAAGCAAAACTGCCCAAATGTTGCAGCTTTTGAAATGTGAGGATTTGCAGCTTTTTTTCATTTGATATATTTTTCTAAAATCAGTATCCTTGGGTTCTGGACCACATGCAGCTTTTTGTAAACACTAAGGTTTCTCTTCACCCATATGCTTGGGGTTGTACATGAGAACAATCAAAATGGGAAAAACACACAGTTCCATAGTAGAGGTTGAATGACGATGCCAAAAGATGCATTTGCTGGAGGGTAAAATATCAAACAACTGAATTTTTGGTTTGTTGTAAGGGGTTAGCATGCTAGGCTATCATGGACTGTGCCTCTCCCTACACCCCTGTGTGACCGGAGAAGGCTGCACAGTCATTAGCCACTGTCGGAGCCAAGTTCTGCTAATAAAGTTTGTTTTAGTTTGTAAAGCATCCCGATTAATCGGTTGACATTTACTGCATAGTGCTACTAGTGGTCACAAAGTGCACAGGGTACCTAATTTGTATTGATATTGATAGTGATATATGCATGAGTTGCATCTTATAGGCTGTATTATAGGCTGTAATAAGCTGTGGCCTATGACATTGCAGTATACATCCATTATCTATACCGCTTATCCGTCAGGGTCACAGGGGAGCTGGAGCCAATCCCAGCTGAACTTCGGCGAGAGGCGGGGAACACCCTGGCCTGGTCGCCAGCCAACCACACGGCCAACACACAGAGACAGACAACCACTCACGCTCACACTCACACCTACGGGCAATTGGAAGCCAGAGTACCCGTAGAAAAAACCCACGCAAGCACGGGGAGAACATGCAAACTCCACACAGAGAGACCCCAGATTCCAACCTCTTGCTGTGAGGCAATAGTGCTAACCACCGCACCACCGTGCAGTATACATGTTTTTACATATTGTTCGTATTGCAGTCTTAAGGTAAATGACAACTGCAAGGTTTAAAACAAGAAATTTGAAGTTTGGGCTCTAGGACAATAATTGACATTTGTCACTTTTCTCTGATATCACTAAATGATTCCGTTACAAACATTGTCAGCATAATTGGTAATGAAAATAATCATTATTTGAAGCCCCAGTGATGTGCTGCCTTTTGGGAGGTCCATTAAAGGTTGTTCATGAAAGACCCTGCTAGAGTGAAACCGCTATTTATCATTCCACTGATTCCTCGTCAGACTGAATTTTTTTTAACTCCAGAGCTCTTAAAATGCCCATTAACAAATAGTCATAATTAAATCAATGATGCGTAAACACAATAGTGGTGGGCAGCAGTCCTGGGCAAAGTTTATAGGTGAGTATAAATCATCCACAGTTTAATGCCAACAAGATGTTTAATTTGCTACCCATGAGTGCGTAATTAGTTCAATTAGTCTCAATCCTGCACAGAGAAGCACATGTAAAATGGACCCAGGTTGGCCTCTGGTCTCCCTCCATTAAAAGGCAACAGTGTATTTCCTCCTGTAAGATTAAAACTCACTGTGTAATAACTCACCAGAGCCTTCCCTCCAGACACCGTTGCAATGGTTCAATGTGAGATAATGTTTGCTCAAGCAACTCTCAATGAGATTCAGCGCTCCGGTGACACCATTACTCTAAGCTCATCGCCTAGTCAGGTTGGGTGGGTCTACCCTGCCTCAGAAAGTCGAAGCACAGAGGCGCCAGAAGAGAGAGCACCTCTCGAGACAGATTACACGTCTGTGGACAAGCGAATAGGCCTGCACTTCACCTCTGCCAGAGACAAGCAGGTTATTATCTTTTAGGGTTTTTTTTTTCACGCTCTTGCCAGTCATGTAATGCATCCAGGACAAGATGCTTGCCTGGCAGCCCGAGCAGGTGGACGACAAGGCAGCTTACACATTTTCGCTAATTGCAGGCAGTCAGTGAAACGTATCTGAAATGAAGATGATGGCACACGCCTGCAGAGGAAGTCAAAGCAGCCTAGGCCCGAGCCAAAGTGTTTTAAATGGATTACACCAGTGTGTCATTGCGATTACACGCTCCTCGCAGGGACCACGACAAGATGAATTGTATTTTATGGCTTTACAGCAGATCTTTTTTCTTTCTTTTCTCCTCTAACTTGAATGTATTTTTCCCTCTACTATGTGGCGTGGTCTGAATATAGGATTGTTTTTGCCTTTGAACTACCTTACAAACAGTTCATCTGCTACTTTTCCTTAAGGGGACATTTTCTGTTTATCTCGGAGTGGAGTGGCTGGCTGAGAAACCATGTATATGTATACATTTTCATGCTTTGCAAATGATATTTCAGATTTACTTTGGCTTGTTTTGTATGGGTGAAACACTAAAACTCGCCCTCATTTTGCACTGTGCAACAGAGCATTTCAAAACACTTTATTGTGAACCTTAAAGTGTCTGGAAAGTGATACATATATATATATATGTACAGCAGTGTTTTCTCTATACCTGTATATACTGTAGGTCCAATCATTCACACTATGTTTAATAATAATGTCGTATCCTTCCCTGGCTTGTCAGTGTAATGTATGACTGCAGCCATGTCATTTACATCGCTGGCCACGTAGAGCACAGCCACAATTCCAACACTTTTTTTTTTTACTGATGTACACTGTGTACCGTGCGTCATAAACCTCATTGATAAAACATGATTTAATAACAGTGCTTCAGGAGAGTCCTCCAATCCCAACTTCATCTCTACAGATCAGTAGATATGGCAAGGTGCGTGTGTGAGCAGGCAGAGAGGATTATGAAAGCTTCAGAGTGAAAGTGAGAGAGGATGTGTGTGTGTGTGTGTGTGTGTGTGTGTGTGTGAGTGAGAGTGAGGTTATGTCTGGCAGGAGTCCATTACGTAGGGAAAGGGGGTCAAACACTCAAGAACTATGAAATAACCCCGAAGAACACAAGTAAACCTCCTTGGAAACAAGCAACTTTGAATCGCACCAACTTTCTGCTTCATCTAGTCCTGTGATGTACACTCTTAGTGAGACTTGTTGAGGCACACTGTTTTTAGTCAGTGTGATGTGGGGGTGTATTACATCTGGTACCGTACTGGTGGAAATAACCCCTTGAACAGGCCCAAGCAGAAACTGTGAGACTCGTATGTCTGTGTGAAGCTACTGGAGACTTGTAACGGAGGTGTTAAGTTGCACGCTGCTAAGTAGTCTACATATGGTGTCAAAATTAAGATTTATGTCTCTCTTCTGTCTTTTACCCCTAATTTCTTTCCTCTTATCAACATTGCTGTAATTTATTGAGAATCTGTCATTTGCTACAATCACCAGCATCTGAGTTTGGCAGTTAATAGCAGTCAAGCTGTTTTCTACAGTACTGTGGACACATGACATGAGAAACAGAGTATATATGACATTGACATTGTTCCATTCATTCAAGGTGCCTCGACTAGCATGTTGGAAAAGCTAACAGGAAACTTCCGATTTGTTGCCATGGTAATGCTAATATAAGGGGGTTACTTTTCAAAGTCAAAAACAGCCGCACAGTATCATTACCCATGATTTTTCCATCTTTGAGTTTAACCCAAAATCCACACTTTTAAAATTTTGAATTCAAACAGATGGTCACTCATTGGTTTTTGATCTATTCCCCATGCTCAAACATTGTTGAATAAAAAGTGGCAACCCTCCTATGAATGTGGCCCATGCACATACAAAGTAGTGGCACGCCTTCATGCTGTGATAATACCTTGCCACAATGTAATTGAGTAAATCCATGTTAAGGCAACAACTGGCTAATCCTTTAAGTGACTGATGTTGGGTAAGTTACAGTCTTCCACTTGCCCGTCCGCAGGTGTATTCTACCCTGAGCTCTCGGCACTGAAACAATCCCTCAGTCTCTCCTCCTCAAGTGCCTACAGGACTTAATGCTCTTACTGGATTTTATATCATAGAACACACTTATTCCTCAAGCTAACCATAGAACAAGCCTCTATGAAATTTGATCAGTCTTAACAATGACCATTGTGCACTTCTATTGAGTACCATACAAATTAGCCTCTGTGCTGGTGGCCAGTAGGACAATGTATTCTGCTGGCTTTATCACATCTTGCTCTGGCCTACTATTAATCTTGTGGACTGTATGGGAAGAATTAATGCACTGAGGGATTTGTAAGGCTATGGATATGGATTACTTTGTCCAACAGTATATTTGAATTGGTTTCTGAATGTAATTCCTGTGGACTGAGATTAAATTCAGCTGATAAGAGTCTGCCGTAACAAACCACATTATTATTGCCCTTGTCAGTCTGTTGTGCGGGGCAAAATGAAGCCGTGCTCCTATAATCCTGTTCATCTACAAGAGGTCTGCATCTCTGATTGAATTTCATAAGTACAGTTGGTGGTGATTGCCTGCAAAGTGATTGCCATTTTGCTCTGTCCTCTGCAGACTTCTGGCTCTCACCTTCTAGCTCTTATGACTCTCAATTTCCCTCGTAATTCTACTGTTTTGTGAATGAACAGTTCATAGATTTATGAACTATTCACCACTGTTTAACTATAAACTGCCCACACTGAAAGTATAGCAGGCCAAGAAGAATGTGACATCCAGAGGAACTTCTTCCTCAACCAATCAAACTCTAGACTCTAGAGTAGAGTGATGTCTAGACTGTGGCTGATCTCTGTCCTCCCGCTCAGTTTTTCTACTACATGACATCAGATAACCCTATCATAGCGCAATTTTTCTAAATACTCCTTGCACTGTAAAATCATCACTACAATCTTTTATCTAATTCTGACCTAAAGTGATTTTTTTTTTTCCACTCGTAATTGAAAATTATGTTCTTAAATGACTCGTTAAGTGTTGCACATTTTCCCCCCACACACTGAAAGCATTTCCTCCCGCCTTTTTGACAGTCACATTAAGAGAAGTTATTGTGTCGTGTGCATTCCAAGCATCTGCACTCAGCGGAGGCAATTCCATAACAGTCGCAGGCTGGAGAATCTGCACCCCTGGCTGCACCTAGCATATAACACTCGCACCCCCGCAGTAATTTGGATGTATTTTCTGGATTATCTCTGTTTACCTCTTTCACCCATGGTGGCACAGCGAGGACAACTGCTTGTAGCTTCGCGTTGTTTCTGGCAGGCCCGTGTGCGCTACCAGCTATGATGATTTTCAAGCCAGGAAAGATGAGAAAATAAATTAGCATTCGGCTCCAGGCTGTGCCACAATCACGGTGGAGCATCTCCAAAGAGGAAGACAAGCATCCACATTTAAACTTGCATATTAATTACGTTTAGTAATGATTCACCAGCCACTCTTCCCCTTCCCTCTAGAGCCACCTCTGCTCCCTCAGATTCACCCCATTTGCTCAAACACATGAGAAATGGGTGGTGTCATGGCATCAGAGAAAAAAAATGATCCAACATTCAACATTAAGACGTTAATCTCGCTATTCATCTCAATCAGCCAATGAATTTTTTATAAAGTGTCCTCTGGGCTTCATAAACATTGAGAGAGAGAGGAATACTGAGTGAGTGACAGAGACAGGCATACAGTGGGGGGGCCCTTACAAGATGTTTTCTTGCATCAAGCATGTATGGACACCTGCCGTGGCTGAGCTTACAGGGAGGTGGCAGCACTCGCTCTGTAGCAGCTGTAAACAAGACTGCGTCAGTCAGTGTTTTTCAGCGTTTAGAGCTGACCCCGCCATCCATTTGGCCCTGCTTTATGATTACCATAAATGCCTGGATTGCCTACATAAAAATGTGGAGTGGAGACGAGGGCCTCCGCTTCCATTAGTGGCCGCTTTTTACTGGAAGGGCCAAGTGTGTCCCCTGGGTAAGGCCAAAACTCTCACTGTCCTCTACAGTCTGTCAAATAGACTCTGTAATCAAGGACTGGGCTAAGTGGATGGCTACACTGATGGTGATGTTCATAAAATGATTATTCATGGAGAATTCACTGAGTGTGTGTTACAGAGGTAATGGGGGCAGGAATGTTTCCGCACAAAGAGATTATCTTTAAAAAAAAAAAAAAAAATCACAGCTCAATCAGTGAACACCATTTGAATTTTGTTACATTCTTGAACATCCTCTAGCTAATTTTGATCTGCAGAATGCTCTTATTGAATTGATTTCTAGAGCTGAGTGGTGCTTTAATTGATTGCGTTCATGCAAAAAAAGGCAAAGGAAAACCTGCAGAGATGTTGTTTATTATATATAGCTGTCCACAAGCATTTACTAATACCCAAAAATTGCATGAACAATTAAAACCGATATGTGAGCATTTAGCTGATTTTTTGATTAATGGGAACTAATGTAGGCAATAACATGAAGGCATGAAGCTGTCAGCTAAAGGCACATTGTCCATTGTAATCCATGCCTCATAGATTTTTCAGGTCATTTAATCATTTGGGAGTATGAGTCCAACTCAGTTTTAATATCAGCAATTGTGCAGAAATGTCCAGGCGGTGCATAGGGTTGTAAGGTCTCGCTGAGGCAGTACATATAATAAAATTGCCTCGTTTTATTCAGGGATTTGAATTTCAATTTGATCTCATCCTGTTTGTTTAGAGAAAGCAACTTTTCTAGAGATAAATCTCAGCAAGGAAGAAATATATGGAAATCCAAAAAATAATTCAAAGGTTGCACTGCATACAAATTTGCAACCAACTAAAAATACATTCAAACAACCCAACTGTTGTGATTAGCATCGACTGTGCAGAAAAGCGCATTTGCCTTTTTTTTAAGTGGAGAGATTAAAGAGTGAAAGCAACTCCCATAGGAACTCAGGGAAAAGCAGCAGAATAATATATGCAGGGGGGGGGAGAAAAAATCTATTATGAGCAGATGACAAGAGATCAATGTTGCCTCATATTCCCAGTGACAGTCTGAAACTAATATACTCATTAGTGTTAATGCCACCGTGATATAAATTGAACAGGCTTTATTTTTAATAGTCCTGCTACTGTCTGTATTGGATAAAGACTGGTGTTCTCTGAGCCGAGTCTGTCATGTGTGCTTGGGCATCAGTGGATAACACTGGGGTGAAACTGGATAGCTATTGTGAAAATTGTAGAAGGAATTGTGTTACATTGTACTTCCTTAAAAATACCTTTTTTTTGCCGCGCTGTGTCCTCGCTTTGAAGTTCTGTCGGCGGATGGTAGTGTGTAGGGAGAGGTTTTTTTTAACAAGCAAGAAGAACATCTCATTTGGTGTGCTCTCAAGTTTACCTTCACCATACTGTGTGTAAACACAGATTTAGAAGTTGGACTTGATAAAATTGCCAACTCTGATAATTAATTAATCCTTTTCTTTATTTTTTACAATTCAGCTCATTAAGCTGTTTTTTTTTTCTCTTATGGACAAAATGTTACGCTCTGCTTTGTTTTTTTTGTATGAGAGAATGAGTCTCTTAAATAAAGTATGTTATGAAGTATGGGTTTTAATTCTGAATAAACACTCTCCTTAGAAAAGTCCAGCTACTTTAACTATTACGCTAATTAACAAGCTTAAAATACCTGTTTATTAGGAGAGCTCAGTGGCTAATATGTAACATACAGTTTGATTACATGCTCTTGCATCTGACACCAATATCCCTTGACTTTTGTTTGATATCATTGTATGCCTGCTTAGAGGTTGAATTGAATGATTGGTCATTGTTATATCGCCAGTCTTGAAACACATGATGTGGTCACAGAGAGAAGTGTTGGGAGGAAAAAATACTGCTGGGAGGAGAAACAGCTAAGCTTCTGGAAGCTGCTGCTGGCTAACAGCAACAACACAGCCAGGAGCTGGGATTATACAAATTTAAAAAACTTTTTATGCCTCATACTAACACTGACTTCTAATGAGTGAATGCAATTTCCTGCATATTTGAGACATGTATTCGTAATATAACGGTCAGTAGATTGCATCATTAGCGAATAACTGTCAGAAGTGTGGCCAGAGCTGCACCTCACTAGCTGTGATTTACTGTTCAGTTCATTGGCAAAGTTTCTAATGAGGTCCCTTCATTTATATATTTGCCAAGCTTAGCTTGAAGTTTTGTGACAATCTATTAATTTAAAGATAATTAGGCTTATAATTAGAAATGAGGCTTAGATAAGAGGTGCATGCAAAGGTTTTAGCAACAATCTGAATAATCAAGCAGTTCAGTTTGAGAAACTTCCGTAACAGAGCGAGTGTGAGCGACCGCTCAGACCTGTAACCCTGCAGCTCTGTGTTTTGCCGACCCAAGACAAATAGTCTATAGTCACACCTTTCGACAGAGAAAAAGCATGTCACTGGATTCCACTGCTGCTTCAGTTACACAGGGCCTTCTTACAGATCGATATGAGACTGCCAATGACAATGTCTGTGTTAATGCCTCAGCCCGCTGCTGTGTTCTTCCTCACAAAGCCATTTTGCCATAATGGCAAACCCTCCCTCTGATTACATACACATTCTTTGTTTCCTCTCTGTCCATTCTCTGCAATAAGCTCATAACAAGGGCTAAAACTCCTTCATATCCTCATTTCACTTAGTGCCAATGAATTGATGAAATATTCATTCGGTTATGCAAAAAATGTCAAGTCGGAGTTTTAAGTGTGATGAGTGCTAATACTGAAATGAGGGGCTCTGTAATTGTATGCTTCCTGCTGCATCATAATCATGTGCTTGTGTCTGACTAATAGCAGTTGTGTCCAAGTCAGCGACGTAGTACCTGGGCTTGCGCAGATATGCGTGAAGAGAGGGTGGAGGGAGGGAGGGAAATTAAGAACAAAAGAAAGATGGAAGACGCATGAGGAGAGACGGAAAAGGGAACAAAGAAGAGACAAGAAAGAGGAAGGAATATATTTCTGTGGGTATGAATTATTCAGATGTCTCCAAGAAGCAACCAAATTATGGGTGCTGTTGGGTTCTTGTATCTTCAATTCTGACTTTTTTTTTTGCCCGAGTTTTCACTTGAATTGCAATATGACTTAATCTTTCATGACCCTGAAACAAGAGTCTGTAGAGATGGAAGGCAGGCAAGTTGTCACTGTGAAAACTGTTAATGAACATACAATTTTGAAGAATGGGAGTTGTCATGAACTGTAACATTAATTCTAAACCCTTGAAAATGATAATGTAATAATAACCCTCTTAGCTTTTGGATCTGTGATAGCACTTGAAAACTGACTTTAATGTTGTTAGTGTAGTTCACTGATTGACTGGTGGGGTCTTTTCACTCCACTCTTTTGATCAGCAGCAGGTCGAGAAGGTGCAACACAGCCTGACCATCCCACTGTGACTGCTGTGTGACAAATGTACACACACACACACACTCACACACACACACACGCGCCTGTTTTGTCTCCATTCTACACTGACATCTGATTTTTTTCTTGATACAAACAAATCAAATTGTTTCATATATTATTATTCACATGCAGTTCTGTGCTACAGTTCATAAATTTTATCAATATCAAAAACAGTAGGGAAGAAGGTAAAGAAAAATCACTCTGCCACAAAGCCTTCGGCTCTCCACATCCAGCAGGCTTTGTGTTCGCCACCTCAGCTGTGAGCCTGTGTTTGTCGAACTGAGCTGTGCCAGCAGAGAGGAACTGTGTGTGAGAGGAAGCATTTTGTGCATGTTTGTGTGCCTCCATATGTGTTTGCACATTCTCACTGAAATTACATTTTATTTGGAATTGAAGTTGTGGAAATAAAGAACTTCAAAATTCATTCAAACTGACTTTAAAGGGCCATTAAACGCTCTGTATTGTTAAGATAAACAAATACAAACCAAATAATGATGGCAGGGCATGGGTAGAGTTTGACGCATGTTTTTGAGCTGCATAATATATTGTGAGAATGACGTATACATTCTCAGCAGGTGGATCTTTCGTGAGCTTTAATAATGGCCAATCACTTCAGCTCCTGTCATCGCCTTTAAAAGCTGCAGACAGTTTCCTAATGGGCCGAGAGGAGAGTCCAGGCCAGCTTCTCTTTAGAAAAAAAGAGATCTTGTCACAAGGCACACATTTGTGTGGCGTTAACTTTATCAATTAGTGCATCCACTATCCGAGAATTTATTGGCATCTGTTTTGATGACGAACGTTCAAGTCATTTTTCCAAGAAAAAAAATGGAAAACAGTCTCAGGATCCAGCTTCTAAATTGTGAAGATTTGCGACCTGATGTGATAGCTTACTGCATATCTTTGGGTTTTGGACTGTTTGTTGGACAAAACAAGCAATGTCACCATGGACTTGAGGAAATATAGCTTGACATTTTTCTCTATTTTATGACATCTCACACTGATGTAACTGGTAACGCAACTAACAGTGGGAAAAGGGGAGTAGAGATTCACCCGTAAGTCTTCTTTTGCAGTGGGGTACCGGAGAGAGCAAGCGTTACAGTGCGGACACTACCATGAGCTGGGAGTTCTCGGTGTGTCGTCCCTGCTGGTGTGTTACTTGGTGAGCACACTGTTAGCACAGAGAGGGAGGGCAGCGTTGGTCCAGGAGCAGTAGTGGCAGCTTTTAAATGACAATGTTACGACGGCAGGAGCTCAGTGGTCGATGACTGTCAGACATCGGCTAAATCCAAATATGCTCACAAGGGCCAATGATGAATTTATGATTTAGGCTGCATTTAGGCTACAATTATACAGTAACCTTTAGAACAATCAGTCGCCTACATTTGGGCAAAAATGTTTCATTCAGTTTTATTTTGGTACATTTACATATTTAAACTAATGCTGCTTCTGCAAATTAGTACTGCAGACAATTCCTCTCAGATTGTTATTTTTGAAAATTGCACCTGCATTTGCACTTCCCTCCAATTTTGCACCTGCAAGATAAATCCCATACCATAAATGTCGCCATCATTTTAGCTGGACCTAGCCTGCAAATATGTTTGTGGCTCCTGCCTGCTTATACGCATAATGGTATACAGGTGTTCAGCACGTGAATACTGTATGGACTTCATTAACAGTGCAAAGGGCTAACGACTGGAGAGCTTCTATTGCTGAGGTAGAAAGAGCAGTGCTAGAAACAGCTGATTCCTCTCTTCCTCATTTGGCAAAGCAAAGAAACTGGGCCAGTGGTTGTATAAAGAGAAGTGGGGAGCGAGAGGACTCAGTGAGATAGAGAGAGAGATCATAGAGTGAAATACACACACACACACACACACACACACACACACACACACTCACACTCCTTCAAAACAGAATTTTAATACTCATTATACAAAGCCGAGTTAATTTTACAGACGGACTGTGCATACCTGTACTTCAACATTAATGGTGATGTTATGGTGAGAGTTTTAGAGACTGCTAAAGATTAAAGACGTTCTTTGTAACTCTGCTGATTTTGTATACCACCTGCTGGCAATTTCTCTGCAAGTTCATTTTTTCGGGAAATTCTCATTAAATTTATGAATGCTTGAAGGAAGTCAGATTTTCTATTCTCTCCATCTGTATTTTTGCCCATATGGGATGAAGTGCTAAATAAGTTCTTTTCTCTCATCGCTATCATTTCTCCTGACGTCACTCCGCTCTGCTTTTTCTTTGCTCGGAGAGAGTTTGCTGAGAAAGCAACACATGCATACATCAGCTATCTAATCTATCTCTGCTGAATTCGTCAACACAGCGACTCACAGTACCCCTGTGCCAACTGTGGAGGTGGGCATATTTTCACCTGCTACTTAATCTCTCCTTTTTTTTTCTATCCTCCGTACTGACGCCATAGAATGAGAGCAGAGTTAAGAGTCAAGGGTGGAAGGATGGTGTTATAAAGGTCAATGCCACACCATTAGCTATGGTGAATAGGAGGGGCTGTTACAAAAAAGAAATAGATAAATAAAAATAGGCCCAGGTAGTTAGCAGGGTAATGAGACAGCTGCGCCCATCAGCAATCGATGAGCTCCAGAGACAGTAATCACTACAGCTTCCTTAACAGTGTTTTAATTGGATGTCAGTCATTTACACTGCTGCTGCAACAACCCTTCTAGACTGGCTCTATGTGCTGGTGCTTGTATGAGATATACTAAATGTTTTAGGCGTGTTTGTGAATAATTACCTAATGTGTCCTTTGTGTTTGCGTATAGAAGCATGTGCACTCAGGTGTGGATCAGTGTGAGTGTGGCAGCACTCACAGTCATTAGCATTGATTTTTCCAGGAGGGGCCTCTCTCCCTAGTCTCCGTCTCTCTCAACACGCCTCCCCCACGCCCTCCTCCCATTGCTCTCCTGCGTGCAAATAGCTATAATTTTGCTCACATGGTCTTGGCCACTATGGGCCCGGCCCTCCTGCAGTGTAAAAGATGGCAGTCATCGATCGGGGCATCTGGACGCCTGCTCCGCACCCCCCCCCCCCCCCACACACACACACACACACACACACACTGAAGGATCTCCCTGTCGATGGGAATCTCAGGTAAGTTACGAGCATGTCTGCACGGCTTCCAATTAACTAAGAGACTCAATGCCAACCAGCGCCTCCCATCCCCCCCCCAACGTATTTGTCAGCTGTTAGCACAGAACTGCACCGCCACACTTAGCTTCCACAGGCCTTTTACAACCATCAGGAACACATAAACGTTTTGTCAAGAACTGAAGCTATAAGAGGAGAGGTGGGCGAGTTTTTGTATGTATGTCACAAGTGAGGTATTTTCAGTGACGAGTGACTACTCAGTGACACGCTCTAGTTTCCATTTCTCAAAAAAAAACACCTCTTTCACCTTGGATGGTGATTATCATTCACAACCACCATGATGGTATAATCATAAAAAAATAATTGTCTGGCCTATTTCTATTCAACACCCTATCATAAATGCACAGCCTACTGCTTTAGACGTGATTGCTCAGGAGTAATCGGACTCATAACCAGTCCCACCTAGACAGGGTACCATTTCCGGCAAAGTCACTGGGTGGAAGAAATAATACTAAATGTGATTGTCCCTGCTGAGCTCAGATCCCAGTTGCTGTCTCTGTGCTGCATGACAAAGTCATTATTTGAAGTCTGCGTTTATTAAATAGTGAGTGACATGAGAGACGCTGTATTGGATCAAGTTCATTATGTTAGACAGCATCTCTGTGCCAGACAGCGTTCTCTGTCTCTACCCAACATGCACACATGCTTTAAACACACTGTTGCATTTGCGCTCATTAACCTTAACCCCACGTTCGTCAGGTAGCCAAACACAACCCTTGACTGGCTGCCTAACATCAACTAGTTAAATGATATCAGTATCTTCTCTGGAGAATATATGTATATATGCATATTATGGCTATTAAAACAAAAAAAATGCAGGAGTAAGTAAACCGGAATTAATCAGACAAAGACAACAAACAGCCGAGCAAGAAAATGAGGAAAAAATAAATAAAAAGCTTCACAGCTGTGTGCCTGCAAAACTGAAACTCTGGCTGCTCAAGCTGCAATTAATATTCCATGACCATGGCTCAACTGCCACCGATTATTTCAAGTGCCATTGTTTTTTTTCCCACCACTGAAGAGGCTTAATCATCTTAATGTTTCAGGGAGAAGTAGTAAGAAGCTTGACATTTAGATCTTTTTATTATTATTTCTTTCAATGAATAAAGGACAGAGATGTTTGCAAGCCTGAGCACATTAGGACCTGATTACTCCAATTTTCTTCCATCTTCAGACCCAGTCCTGTGTCTTATCCGCCCTCCCCTCCCTCAATAAACACTGAGAATCTGTCATTTTGCCAGGCAGCTGTTTTTTTGGCAGGTTTTTTTTTTTGCCTCCTCCTCCTTTCTCTCCCCCTCCCTTTTCCTCCTCTCTCTCAGGCACTAAGCCCACTGGGCGCAGTGGGGAAGATCTAGCAATCCGCGTAATGTGAGCATAATAACACCAACAAAACATCTCATTCCACGTCTAATTCAGTGTAGCGGTTGGGCCGCCGTGTGTGGGATAGAAGACAATCCTCTCTGCCTCCTCTCACCACTACAGCCTGTGACTGGATATTCTCAATAGGTTTTTATGGCAAGGAAATAGGCTGAATGCATGCAACTGTGCCTTTCAGTTCAAACAAGACAAACCCCACAGTGATTTTTAATTTTCAACAGCATTCTTATAGTAGTGTTTGAGTTTGTGTGACCCATCTCGCAGAAATGACGCCGTGAATATAAAATCTACCTGATTTCAGAAGCATTTTACCTTATTGCATTATGAGAAAAGCCGGTGGCATTGTAATCAAAGGCTTTTATGCTTTCTCTTTCTGGATTCTAGCCCATGGGGTCCCGGTTTCATCAGTTATATTACAACTCTCATTACTTCAGAAAAAAACATAGTGGCCCACATTTTAAGTCACTGCTGTCTTTATGAGCTTCTTTTGCCCTGAGCATTGATATCATCAGGTTTTTTTTTTTTTATTGCATCTCTATTGTCCATTTCCTTTGTAGTCATAGTATTTAAATCAAGGATTTTGATCTGGCCTGACAGCATTTGGCTTACCACAAAACTCTGCATTCATCAGGAGTCAATTTTTTGAGCATTTGTGTGCATCAAGAAAGAAGAAATTTGCCTCCTTGAGCTAAAAGTTTGTACCGTTAAATTGCTTAATTTGCTCCCAGAATATAACAATTAATACTTATAAATATTCAAAAAATTGATTTTAAAAATGTAAAACGTGCGGTCAGTTAGGGAGTGGAAGGCTTGAAGCACAGGCAGATGATGAAGCTATTAAAATAACCTGAAAGAAGATATTACTACTTTGAGGGAATTAATAATGAATGTGTGCAATTTATGAACTTGAATGATCGAAGTACTTATCAATCTGCACAAATGATCTCACGCTCGCCTTCAAGGTTCTTTAGCTTTGACACAAAAAGGCTAAAAGATATTTGTGCACAATGGTGAAAAAACAAGGAAAATCACATTCACTATGCAGCAGGACCATGATCTGTATTAATGATAGAGTGGAAACAAGGATTTAAGACACTTCCTGTCTGTTCTTCCACCTCTTGCCCCTTCTGCTTGTCAATCATTCTCACTCATCAGTAAAAACTTTGTTAGCACTGTCACCTGAAGAGCTTACACTTCCAAGGCCCTAATTAAATCTCAAACCCAAATGCTAATTATCCTACAAAAGTGTAACCTTCCCTCACCTCCCAGTGTGCCACAGTTAAATGCCGTAAAACACACACAGACACACACACAACAGTCCTTCTCCTCCTGTCCCAGGTTGTCATGGTAGCTCAGCTATAAGGTGTCTGGAGGAGGTGTGTACCCGGGGTGCTCTCTGTCTTTGCAGTCAACCGAAAACAAAGCCACTTAACATTATCAACACGGGTGACAATCAGATGAAAAGATCAGCCACTTAGGGAGGTGCCCAGGGGAGGTTTTGGGATGTAATGCAGTATGACTGTGCTACACATTTTGCTTTCATAGAGCTCTCAGCCATCATGACTGTCTTTGTGATAATTTCTGATACTTTCGGCCTCAGCATAGGAATATCAAGCAATAGCAGCTAAGATTTTTAGATCTACAAACCCAGGACCAGCCAGAAACATTCTGTTAATCTACCATAGTTCAATAATAATGAATTCGACGTAGTGGCTCTACTCAATGAAGCCTCCCCACTTCAACCAGAAAGCAATTTCATTTTGGGAAGTTTAGCACATGTTGCCTAATTTTTCACAGCCGTTTCTTTGTTTGCTTGTTATTAAGGCCATAACCAAACAGACTCAGAAATGAATCAGTTACTCCAGTGAAATAGTGTAGTTTCCCACCATTGATCAAAAATAATTCTAGCCGATAGCTGATGCATAGTGTGTTGCATAGTTATGTTGGTGTTCACCACTTTTCCCCACGCATTTATTCAACTTTACACTTGACAAATCCTAGTTCTGCCTGTCTGAATTATCTTAATACTGATGCACATTCCTTTTTATTTCTACTCAGTATTTTAAGCAGGGACAGGTTTTGTACTCCAAAGACAGCTTAATTGGCCAAATAAAAACATTTTTGCATTTTCAGCTCGCATCACAGCTGTGGCCACTGGGCAGTAAATAGCAGTTAGCAGCAGAAATAGCAGATAGTGGCAGCAATAGCAATTAGATTTATGGTCTATCTTTATATAGATCACTGGTTTGTGAATGGGTGTGGAGCTGGCGATGAGGAAGAAATACTAGATAGAATATCTTTATTGTCATTGTACAAGTACAACAACAGTGAGTTTGAGGCCTCCTTATCTGATGCAATAAGACTACAGCCAACAGCTGGTTGGCTTAGCGCAAAGACTAAAAATAGGGCTAGCGTGGCTCGGTCTGAAGGTCAGCAAATCATCCTACCAGCACGAATTCAACAAATTAAATATAAGAAGTTAATCAGGGAGCTTTAGAGGTACTGGTAGGCATAATGCATTTCACCTTTGGACACAACCAGGTTTGCAGTTTCTTCTGGTTTCCACTCTATGCTAACCAGGTGCTGGCTGCAGTCTTGTATTGAATGCACAGATGTGAGAGAAGCACCGTATTTCCCAAAATACTTTGTTTACTCTCAACAAAAACTTCTCTGTTAACAGTAATGGTACTTGCTCAACTAATTGTGGCACTTTGGATTATTAATAGTCAAAGCCATGCATAGTTAATTGGGCCATGCACATAGGTCTCTACTATATACATGCATGTATGCATATCAGCATCCCTGATTCTTAATTTATGGCACAATTAACAGCTACACTTCCTTGTTGTGGCACGGGGCACCTGGCGGGAGGAGAGTCCTCAAGAGAGAGGCTCAAAGGGCCCCCTCAGTTGCTGCATACTAATTCACGTTCACATTTTCACTCCATCCTCCCACTCTTAACATTCCTTCTTTTGTTAGTCACAGTTATGCCATACTCAGCCATTATTTTTGTCTCTCTCACTGTACCCTACTTTTCTTTCTTTCTTTTAGGCTTTCACTTTTGATTCTGTCAGATTGTCCTTTAAACATTTTTGAGCCATTTTCATCAATGGTTGCCTGTAGCCTCCCGGCATGACGGCGCCTCGTTCACTCCTCGGTTTGCCCCGATACTATAGGGCTTGAAAGTATGTTTTAAATAGCCATTCATGCTTCCTAGTCGGGGGAAAATGTTTGACAAAAGCCACTCATATGCTCAAGTTAGCACAGCAATTAGACTAATTCAGAATAACCAAAGGCTACCTCACAAGGCAGTAACAATGATATTAACGACTGCCTACTACGACATTAGTGGTTGATCAATAGCAACTATTCATTCATTCACAAATAGTGTGCATTATTGTGCACATGTACCATGCAGCTATTCTACTGGTTGTCAGTGAATTATTTAAATTTTTATATAGCTTGTTAGTTGCTCAGTTTTAGAAGGAACAAGCAGCCCTTGGGGGAAGAAGATATCTGATAATATTATAAATTAAGAATAAAATTATTATTGATTGTTATGTCTAGCTCTCCTTAGAGACTGCAATAGCAGACCTGGTGCAACTCTAACCCTAACTAATGCTATTGTCAAGAGCTCATACTGTCCATACAACGTTAGAGAATGTGCACTGTCCAAGGTCCTGAAACTGCCCTCAGTGAGCCCCAGTACGCAGCTCAACTGAGCACATCCATTTTTAGGGGGGTTCATCTAATTTTTCTTATTTCATATCTGCTCCATCCTCACATGACCTGGAAATCGATCAGGTCTGTATTCATAAAGGACACTTCAGCTCTCTAATGAGGACTGAGGGGCGAGAAGGCATCCCGTAGGAGGCTTCAGTGAGGATACAGTACAGGAGCTTCCCACACAAACAGCCTTCACACACCAAATCGGTGAATGTTTACGAGTGCAGCTAAGCTAATGAGCATGATCTCACACTGAAACAATCAACACAACAGCACACGTGTCAATCTGCTGGTGTAGACAGGAAATGTTAACATCACCTTTTTGTCATTCATTATCTAGTAAAATTAATTTGCTAAATGTAGGTTCCTCCATTAATTATCCTTTCCCTTTAATGTGCTCATGGCTCATTTTCAGGGGACAATAGAGAGGTCAATGAATAAAAGTTTTCCTCAGGGTCATTATCATAATAGAGGTTCACTGGTTTGTCTGTTTTCCACAGTCAAATCGTTTTATTTTGCCCTATCTTTGTCATTTATATTCAGTGAAGCGAAGCAATCAATCACTGTACATTGGAATGAAAGACCCACTGCAATCAAAGCATTTTCTTTTTGTCTTTGTCAGTTTTTTTCCCTCCAAAACCAACGTCAAATGATTTCTGCAGATTATAAACCATCCTCGTCATACTCGGGATCATTAGCTTATGAATTCAAAAGTGAAATAAATAAATAAATGAATGCAGATTCAGATTATTGCGAGGGAAATGCTTTGCTGTTGCTACAAATGGCTGGAAGCTAAATGCACTGTCTATGTCTTACCATAACACTTCTTGACTACAATATGAAATTCTAATTTAACCCTATAAATATTTATGTAGAAAAAAATATCACTTTCATTTATTTATTTATTTTCTCAGTATCACCACTGCCACCCCGGTCATCCATCTTTCTCTCACAGCTACAACATGCTAGAATCATTTCACTTGTCAAGAACACAGCAAGAAAACATGCCCACTGAAAAAGTTACTGATGCATGCCCAGAACGGAGTGTAAAGCATCATTGTGTCTAAGCTGTCCAAGCCGTGATAGGGAAAACTGCTTGTCAAATCCAGATTTCTTGCTACATTTCATTTCAACCGAGGATATGCATAGGGTAATAATTTACTAATCTTTTGTGGGAGGACATTCTAAACAACATCACGTTATCTGTACAAACAAAAACTCCAAGGCAACACAACTGCTACAGAGCAGTTACAAGCCCGCTGAGAAGGACTCAAGCTGTGCTGCCGTCATCAGTGACTGATGTTGCTTCAGATGACGTTTGACTGGGAAGGACATCTTATTTCACAAAGTACATGTTGTCTTTCTTTGTGCTTTTTTCTCCTTGCATTTCTTTCGTGCGTCTTGAGTAGAAGGAGATGTGACGCGAGGAAGAGACTGAACTGAGGTACACTACTGCTGTTTAAATGTGTTGAATTGCTGTCCATAGTGCTGGGCCTACATTTCCCACTGAGTCCCACTGAGATGATATGCATTTAATACAATAACACATGACGCTTCCCACATTTTATCCACTGCGAGCTACAACATGCACAGAATTCAGACAATGAGAAATCCAACATTGTAACAGCTGAGAAAGAATAAGTTGATGTCTTTGGAAAACTCCACTGAATATGAGAATGATGTTTTTTCTGGGAGACTGGTTCCCCATATAGGATATTTTTACATAGCAACATGCAAAACTGACTTTTTGATCTCTTAAAGCCTCCTTGCAAATTTCATATTACCACTTAAAAGTCATTCCGTATGAGTTTCAAGGTGCTTGTGCTTGCACTATTATTTGTTCATTGACCTAAATCTAATGCTATCAGTGGTAGCCCCACGCTTTGCAGATGAACTGTGTTTTTTTTTTTTTCTCATTTTGCACCATTCACAGTTCCCTCTATGCTGTTTCAGATTGGCTCCCTCCACCACTGAAATGGAAACCTAGTGTACAGCTTCCACACGGCTCGGGTCATAGGTTGCCTCTCATTTTCTGAGCAGATTCATATCTCAGTGTTAGCCCTCCTGAGACTTCTCTTGCCCACTCTGCTGTGTGGTACCTTTCTCAGAGGAACCCTGTCTCCACCGTTTGACCTTCCTTTCATTACGCGCCGACTCCCAAATGTCTTTCTGTTAAGAGTGCAGGTTTCGGGGGTGGAGATCCACACCCCTGCCATGTGACCTCTTCACACGATCCCTTCATTAGGAGTGAGGATATATATGGGAAGACTGCTATCAATGCGGTAATATGGTGGATTTATAATGTTTTGTTGACTCACATGAAACCCATTGTTCAAAGACATTATCAGTGGTGCACTGTTAGTTCTCCTGAGTTTTACTCGCAGCAATGTGCTGAATGGGCACTCAGCCTAACCCTATAATCCTCTCACACTGCAGCATGTACTACCCCCTACATTCCTCCATCCCTGCTCATGTTTAATCAAACAACGCTTTATTTGTGTTGCTGCGTAAGGTGCACTAACTGCAACACACTGCTACAATTCACATCACCCGGCCTACTTATGTGAGGAGAAATATCCACCTTCATTATGCATAGGACTCTTGACAATCCCCTCCTAGGATTAGGTACGTGTGTGACAGTGAGGGTGCAAGCAGGCAGGCAGGGCTCAGCCGAAAATGGGGAAAGGAAGGAAAATATGCAAGGTTATACATTTTTCCCCCCCCTCTGCTTCGTCTTCATGCTCTCTGTCTTATGCTCCCCCATCTCTCAACCATAGTGTATTATACATTAAAACTGTAAGTAATGACAGAGCTCAAGTACATTCTAGTCAGCGATAATAAAAAAGCCTCAGGGATTTTTTTTAAGATGTGCATGCATAAGCATATGAAAATGTATAGACAACCCACAATGCATCACGTCTTTTCTCCTTTTTTTTAAATTCCGGGTTGCTCTTGAGCAGTCACCAAGGTGTGATGGGATGGCGATGTAATGACAGAAAGTCTGTGACTTCCTTGCATGCAATAAAAATTGCGACACAACTGCACAATGTGCTATAGGTCATGAGTACTGATGGCTTATTGGAAACACTGTACATGTATTTTCTCTACAAAAGTCAGCATGATCTGTCTACCTAATTATGCTCAGTTATAATGCAGAGACTGAAGTCCTGTTTAAAAACATTCTGAAATATCGCCACGCTAGTGGAGCCACTTTTGTCTCACTTTAAAAGAAATTTCCTCTTCTTTCTTCGAAAGAAATTTGCCATGTTGCTGCTGTCACAATCATGGACCCTTGTCTCACTTTAATTCCATTTTATTCAAGAGTTACAGCACAAGCTAAATAAAAAGAAGAATAATTCCCCTTAAATTAATTAGCTTCAAATGAGTTTGACTTCTTTTTCTCTAAAATGTGTATTTTCTGACACTTTATCAGTCAGACTGGTGGAAAGCAGACTAGTATTTACCTGGACTTTTTTTTTGTGTGCAAAAGCTGTGGGAAAGTTTCTAAGTGAAAATTAAAATCTTGTATTTTAACACCTTGTTAGGATTTTGCCTATAGATTAACATTTTCTCCCTCATTATCACTGCATAGATGCTGTCTCTCTTGCCTCTTCACAACTCTGAGCGTGAAAGATTTCATTAAAGTAGCTGCTTAATTATGTAGGTGTCGAAATTTAATTAATGAAAGGGTAGAGCAACTCCATTACTCTGACACATTTTTGACGCTTGCTGAGAGAAAGAAAGAGATCTTGTTTTAGGAGAGCAATGTCCCTTGAAGATGTCTGTCTTTTTTTCCAACCCGTGTCGAGCCTATAGTACCTGTCTTCTCAGTTGCTAAGCTTACACCTCACCATCGATCAACCCTAGCAGTGTCAGAATAGTTGACAGCAAGATTCTCCTATCCCCCAGCCTCACAGCCTCCCTCTGCGAAAAAAAAGAAGAAAAAAGACGAGTGATAGCGAGTAAAAGCCATACTTTCTGGTGATGTACACTTTTGTACAGTTTCTTCCATGGATTCTGTATTGAATAAGAATATTACACAGTCTCCCTCCTTGCCTAATGATCTCCATACAAACTGTGTCCTCATCAAATGAGACAAACAAACTAAATCAAACTTTGATAGCTCTTAACAATGTCAAAGATAATGTGCAAACTCACTCATATTCACAACCTGCTTCATGCAGATATTGTGTTAATTATTTATCTATTTATATTTACAGATGGTGGGGCTATAATTGTTGCTGTATTTATTATATAGCTGGATTTCCCTAGAGCGTGTGACAAAATGTTGCCCTAACTGTAAGGATGTATAAGTTAACGAGGGGAGGAAGGGGAACTGTGCACTGGACTCCATGGATCACTGCTCTATGTCCAGTACTGTACAATAAATGTACAATGTGTCCTTACTACTTAATAGTTTGGCAATTATCATACGGCTTTGTATCATCACAATGTGGGTAGTATATGCAAATGAAAAATGTTTTACTTTTCCTCCGTGTCGCCTGCATTGACAGTTTTCTGCTCATCATACAGTCCGTTGCCCGCCAAATGAATGGCAGTTGTGCAGTTGAATAACTTACTTAGCAATAACATTAATGCTGTATCTTACTATTAAGTCGGTTAATCGAACAATAGCCCAAGAGGCAGTAAATAGTAAGTAAACAAGCTGGGTGACAAGCAGGGAGCTCGGGTTGCAGGGAACTTGGATGACTGAAAAACAGCCAAGAATCCCTTTAAAGGTATTATGATACAAAAAAAAAAGTGAGGATATGTCATTAGCTAGAGGTAATAAAAGCATATCAGACTGGATTACAGGGTTATAGAGACTCCTTTTTTGTGAAGAAAAAGTAAAATAGGCATTTTTTAAGGATGGCTTCTCTAACCCGTGTCTAATATGGACACAGCCTTTTTCACAGTAACACATATAAACACACACTCACCAGAATCCAACCCCAGGTGCGTTCTCATCTTACCGGCAGGTGCCTGACTGGCCAAGTGCCCTGGCGCCTCCCTCAGAGAAACACTATCTCTCACATTGTACCGAAGTGACCTCCCTCCCTTCCTTAGCAAGTAGCCTAGAACAATGTGAGCCACATGGTGACAGAACTTTGACATCTTCAGCACAGAAAGTGCAACTTCTTCAAAGTCTGCCTCTAAAGAAATTTGCCATTTTGCTGCTGCCACAATCATGTACCCTGTATCCAGGTGTAGGATTACATAGATGACTAATCCCTCTGAAAGCTGGTGCCCGATGAACTCAATGAGCATGTTGAGTCACAGCATCGTTCACTCAGTAGGTCTCTTTCATGCAGATCAGACGAAGCTTCAGGGCAACATTTGCCACGGCAGGTTTTGCCTGCATCTCTGTCCCTCAGTGCAAACGTCCAGCAATGCCAGCAAGTGGCTATTACACAATCTGTGGCATTGTGGTTTCTCAGAAACATTGACAGAGGCAAAGGGACCAGGAGCATGCTGGTTTGTGTCAGAGAGCGAGAGAGCCTGCTAGAAGATGACGACACTAAAACGAAAGAACAAAGTTGGTGGCTTTCCAGCTTTACTTTAGGATGTTCATACAGTATTAAACCATGGATGGTCGTGAGAAGTGCAGCAGCTCCAGCCAACCGGCCAGCTCAGTCGAGGCCATGCCACAGACTCCCTTTGATGTTTGGTGGGGGGCGGGCAGTGCAGAGGGAAGGGAAGGAGAGGGGAGGGGGGATATAGAGGGAGAGGACGGTGAGGGTGGGTAGACCGCAGCTGTTTTGGCCTCTCCACTGTCACAGCTGACATGGCCAGAGCCAACAATAATTCTGCTCTGTAGTTCTGCACTACAACTCTCATCCACCCCCACATGAGCAACCTTCCCCAACCTCTTTTCCACCCCCTGCTGGGATGGATGTCCGTTTGCCTGTGTGCAAATTGAATATACACACATATGAATACACTATCAATTGTAGCAAAAAAGACTAACTGAAGCATAAAAAGACCTGCTGATTGAATTTAATGGTGTTTTGAATCTGTCTCATCCAAGTAAATAAGCTGTCCATGGGAAAATGCATTTACCGTAAAACACTATAGGATAACAGAAGTGAAAATAGGGTATGTTGAACTTGCATTCAATTCACTGTATAGTACTGAATCATTTGTGAGTGCTTATCCCTCAGAGAACACTTAGGCATTCAGAAACAGCATCGCTGTGTCCTTGACAACCCCTCATTGCATCACCTGTAGCTGACATGGAATGTCTGGCTGTAGACCTCAGAATTTAGTGCATCTTGCCAAGTTATTTTTCATGAGGCGAACATGTTTCTCGAGGAAACATTGCCACCAGCCCAAGCTGATGTCACTAGCCTCTCACATTTGGTGAACCGTTATTTACTTTGGGCATCGCAGTTAGCAGAACATGTTAGTTCAGTACAGTGCAAACAAATTGTAGGTGGCAGGGCTTGACTTTACTTTAGAATGAGTTAGTTTTCTTTGCAGGAATTGTGTTCTATTGAATATAACCATCCGTCTGAATGTTTAATCCCTCTCCTGCAATTACCCAGTGATTGGTAAGCCTGTCAAACTTTGGATTTCTCCAAATGTACACAAAAATATATAGAAAGAGTTTGGAGGTTGGTCTTTTCTTAGCCTTTCAATAGACCCAAACCAGGAAGCAAAAGTGTAGGAAATTGGTTAAATTGTGTGTTTATCTGCTCTAACATAAATACATTACATTAGCAGGCCCACTTAAACTATCTTATTACCTACAGAGCTTTACTCCCCAGGCCATAGAGCATTTCATTAGCTAATTACATTTTGTGGGGTTACAAGTTATCAAAAAGCCTTCCTCATGATAGCACATCCACTTTGTAGTATTTCCCCACTGCGTAGAAGCTTGTCCTTGAAGATACTATATCAGTGTTTAGGCTAACTTTAGCAGCTCTGTCTCGAATTTGTCCTCATCTTAAAAACTCATTCATTTGTAGCGTTAAAAGTAAAACAATGCCATACATGTAGCTATGCACTGCATTCGTAAAGACCATTTTATAAAATGAGTCAGCTGGAAAAATTCAAGATGTCAGCCGGAGCATTTTCAACCACCTCATGGAGCTATCGTAAACTTGGTTAGCCACATTAGCTAGTAGCTACAGCATATAAAATCTGCATTTGGGTCCTGCATTTACAGACGACGTTACACATTATGACATTATCATTGCAGCTCAATACGCAAATGATGCATTATCTACTTAGTTTTCATTTTGTTGACATATCCATAAATCATAAAAAGCTGTCAACATCCATAAAAATGTTTTTGGGAACAAAATTTCATGTAAATCTGGCTATGAATGATATATGAACAAACCTCTCTGTAACAACCTTCAGAATATAGATAGGAATAAAACTGGTGTATGTAAGTGCTACTGAAGAGAAGATTTTTGGCTCAGACTATGAGAAAACAGCCTTTAAATATATGAATTTGGGTGAAATCTTCAGACACAAATAGACAAAATGTAGTAAAATAAACCCCTTAAATGTGTATTTTGGATGTTTTCTTTCCACTAGTCTGAAAGACGCCGTGTTACTGAAGCAAAATAGCTCAAAATTGCAAAATTGAAAAGTTGACAAAGCAAAAAAAAAAAGTTTTCATACAATCACAGTTCTCACTTTGAATTTAGTCAAACACAAACGCTGTTGCTTTATTTCTACAGCAGTGGTTAATTGTGAGCTATTATAATACATTTATGGACCTCCATGCAGTAGAACTCTCTCCACCTCCAGTGACTCACATAAACCTTCTGCTATCCCACCCCTACGCTTTCCTCCCTGTACTGAATGGGTGTCTGATTCATACTGTTCTGTGTGATTTTTTTAAGGAAGTCTCTTTTTTTAGAAAAGCTCTTCCTCTTTGAAGTTCATTTTTAGACGCCCCGTGGATTACACTCGGTGCTCGGTGGAATAGGTTAAACATGTCCAGATGTGCTGTGAAGAAGTAAATGAACTGGAGACAAATTTCATTGTGATCCATAGATAATTCTCAACTTTTTAATGATGCCCCTTGGCTCCTCTGGAACATGATACACCTACAGGCATTAGTACTGTTAGAGCACAAAGGGAAAAGTCATCTTTGTAAAAGTGAAAGCTCATTTCCCACGGTGTTCAACAGCACCTTTACAAAAATAGCTTGGTGATTGGGAATTGTGTCTTGCATGTCCCTGTGCCATTGCACAAAAACTTACAGTAGATTTTAGAGAATACCCATACTGCTTCTCTGGAGATTTGAAACTCTGAATGCAAAGCTTGCAAACTGGCTACATGGTGTTGGAAATACTGTGCTGTATATGCATATATTATATGCATTCATAACAGAATTTGTTGCAAACATGTGCAAGTTATATTTTAGTTTTTTTGCATTTTAGCATTGAGTGTACAGAAGAGGTCACCCACTGGTTTGTAGACTGCCATTTTGAAGGTTGAGTTTGATATTTTGGCCATCTTGATTTTGAAACCAAAACTTACGTTCAATTTGTGAAGACTCTCCCGTGATTGGTTAGTTGTGGCAAAAGGGACCATAATTTACAGAATAAATATCATCCTGTATTAATGACGATTTGAAACTGGTGATTGAGACCATGAACCCATTAGAAAAATGTTTACTGAGGTAAAAAATCAAGTAGGGTCAATATCTCATAGACTTCCATTCATTCAGACTTCCTTTTACAACCAGCAGCTTTTGAAAAGAATGCAGGTTTAAGTCACCTCCACATTGGCTTTGTCCCATATGCTACATCCACTTCTTTTATACGGTCTGTGATTTTTAGGCAATAATGATGAAGAACATATTCATTCATAAATTATTTGCAGGAGCTGGGTTACAGTTATCTGCTCAAAAAGACAATCTAACTGCTAACTGCCCATTTCCATTTCTTGTCTTTCTTCTTTTGTTTGAGTTATATAATCCATCATAATGAACATCGACACTGCATCAATTTTTTGATAAAGCTACACTATTATGAATTAACACAATGTAGACTTTTGGAATCAATCTGCTCTTTAACTGCATTACTATGCAACAATAATGTGACACTGACAAAAATGAATGCAGACTTGACATTAACTGTGATGGATTACACAACGCCAGCTATTTTGTCTTATTTATTTTTATTCAGAAATGAATGTAAACCAATGGCTGCCTGCAATGTAAGGAACAAAATACATCAAAAAATATAAATGCGCATGCATTTTAGAATGGTGAGCAAAGAAGGAAAGTGATACGGACAACAGTGACATGGAGCATGGTTATTTGATATCGAAAGGCCAGAAAAACAAACACTGCCTGAAGTTCAACATCCAGTTGTTCCAACATATAAATGGCCTGTCAGTGTTACCCATTTGTCAAAGAAAGACCTACTAACCTAAAAAAGTGCAATATTTTGTTTTATTTTGGGGTTATTGAAGTATTTATTTAATCCTTGTCAAATGGTCTGTACATATATATATATATATATATATATATATATATATATATATATATATATATATATATATATATATATATATATATATATATATATATATATATATATATATGTAGCTCATTGTGAAATTGTTATCAATGTGTTTATGAAAATGAAAACATTTTGAAGCCATTTCTCAGGCTGCTCATCACAATGACAGTAATAGCACCATATCAACATTTGCATCACCCAGCCAAATCCAAATTCAACCAAATTTATTATCACTTTGGGCTTATTACAGTGCACAGCTGAGCATCAATCAGTGACTACTACTAGAACTACTTTTAGATCAATTTGGTCTATATGCAACTTCTTCACTCTATCTGAATGGTTCTCTGTACAGCGGTTGAGACACTGCAATGCAATGTTTGTATTCTGGCCAAGTTTCTCTTTGCCTTCCCAGGAGGAAGTTCATGCATAATGGATTAATTGTTGCACACATCCACATGTAAAAAGCCCACAGGTTAGTATTCCTGGAGTCTCACGCCGCTCAATAGGTCACCCAAATGGCCATGCCCAGCAATATCATTGCAAATCTATTGAAATAGTTCAATTAAGTCCACAAGTGCTCTACATCCTCTGGTGAGTGACTGCTAAGGAGCTGTAATAGGCACCATTTGAGTATTCCCTAAATACTGGTATGTTTAAAAGTGACACAACCATGCTGTGTCTTTCACACACAAACATGAGTGCACACACACATATATGTAAGGGCTTGGGTCCCAATAGAGAAAGACTTGACTGTGAATGTCAATGCAATTCAGTGGTGACAGCAAGCCATGTCAGCAGTGAAATGGGCCCTATGTTGAGCGGAATGTAATGACTCACAAGACAATTGGAGTCGAATATGGAATGGCTTCCACTTTGTTGTGATGCGCTGAGGACGGGTGACAGGCGGACTAGCGAGAAAGAGCCCTTCAAGGGGGTCTCCTCTCCTCTTTCCCCGTGTGTGTTCCCTTGGAAATAGATCTCCACTCCAGCATTTTTATTTATGCCAGCTCCCCTGTTGAATGCTCAGGGATATTGGTTCTGTCTGAACCCGAGTGAGAGGGTCCAGCTCTCCTCTTCTTGTTATACCTGCATTCCTAGCATCTGGCATTTATCTGCAGAAGACTCAGGCCCCAAGACAAAGCAGCACGTTGTAGTACCTCAGAAGGATGATAGCAATGTAAAAGCCATGTTCAAACAACAGAGAATTTTTCACATCCAGACAGGCCTGAGGAATTGTTGGAAACTTTTTTTTTTTTTTTCCTATGATAGAAACTTTTCTTTTTTATACATTTCACCCACCTCTGGCAGCACAGAAGCATCACTATTTTATGAAATACTGATTTGTGGCTTCACTAGGGAGAATGGAGAATTGAATAAAACCTTACTGACATAATGTCCTTTTCACAATGCGATGCAGTATCCATCGGAGCAATATTTAACAAGCATGCTCATTTTTATACTATAAGAGATATAGGTTGACACCAAAAATAATTTGTTTTCACCCATGTTTGTGACAAGCTAAACAGAAATATCAACTTGAATCAAATCACCAACATACGGTGCAGTATTTCACAGTGGATGAGGAAATTGAGTACTACAAATATTATATCTGCATAACAGGCACAGCACAAATGATGTCGGTGTTACCAAGTGCATAAATATTTTGCTAGAATACATTGTACTCGTGAATGAATACCAACAAAAAGAATGCCAAATCCAGCCTTTCCGAAACTCTCTCTAAACGGCACAATTAGACGCTGGGAGATTTGAATCCTATACAGGAAGCTTCTTTCATTTCAGACGTCTCTTTGATCACATTGCTGACAAAGGCAACAATCGAGCCCTGGCAAGATGGAAATTTTTTTTTTTTCCCTTTAACCTATGTGTGTTGCGTCACACAGTCAAACTGTGAAAACAGGAGTAAAGGGAAAATAAAAAACAATGAGTGGTGCTGCTAATTTATTAGATCTAAATTATTATATTATTAAAGTATTATATTATAATGTTATAGCAGTATATTGTAGGAAAGGCAGGAAGTCAAAATGCTAGTCTGTAGACAATTACTAAAACAGTGTCAGGAAATGGCTAGCAGGCGGAAACACCAGCCATTGTGTGCCCTAATGAACTAAAGATAAACATTGGCAGGCACATGCAGCCAGGCAGGCCAGCTTCGCTAGTGGGCCCATGGAAAAAGGACGCAGTGGGAGAAAAAGAGTTTAAGGGTGGTAGCCGTGGAGCAGAGATGAATCACACAGCCAAATGTTGGAGAAAACACAGGGCTGCAGAATTAACAAGCTACTTCCAGTTGTTTCACCAAGAGAACAGCGTGTGAAGATCAAAGGTGGTCATTGTTGCTGCCAAGGACATCTTATCAGAGCTATCTATTTTTTGGATCTTTTAATTGCAGAAGTTTTCACCGGAGTGCTGAAACAACAAAAGTTAGCAAGCACAATTAGGGAAATATCCAGACTGCGTCCATTTTGTCATTTGCTAACTTTGAAAACTTTTCATAGTTGACGTCTTTGCTTTTATACCATTTTTTAAAAACATTTTAACACTGCTAATAATTAGGAGATCGGCATATTATATAGTATGGCTCCGTTTTCTTAAAGGCCCCTAAAACCTATTTTCTCATTAGCTTCTTACTCTAAGCGAGATTCTGAATTTTCAACTAAAGTTTGAACAGTTTTTGGTTGTTCCACATGAGGGATTGTTGTGTTTGTGCTTTTGACTTTGCTTTTCTCACTGATTTGAAGTGGGTGGGGCTTGCAACATTTGAATCAAAGTGCACTAAGTATGGTGCTTAAGTACGTATGGGGCTAACGTCACAAAGCGAACAATAAATAATGATTTTTCTCCTTTAATGTTACAGAGAGATACTGAAAAAAACAACCTTTTAGTGCTCTTATAGTATTTCTTGATAGATAAGCAGAAGAATGAGATTGTCTGGTATTTTGGTTTTATTTCCAAGGCATTAGAGGATAAATATAGATTTTTAAGCTTTAATGCAGATGAATGACTCACTAATGTTTCTAAAATTGGAGCCTCAGAAATTGAGGTTAATGTACTGCATAAACACAAACCTGCTGGCAAAGTGAAGCATTTAAAACATCAGCCATTAATGCTACGCTTATCTTCAAGCTCATCCATTCAGCACACAAACAAACACAAAGGCAACCCACTGCTGCTAATTCTCTTACCCTGACGACTTGTGTCGACGGAAATGTCTTTTAAGTACTCAACCACAGTCAATTACTGCTGACTTACAGTAAAAACCAATCAATTCTCTTTCGCTGTGTGCTGTTGACTCGTGGTGAGGAAACACAATGTTGTTTTTTTCTTTTTTAGTGGCACAAAACAGTTTAAGCGCTCTACGTTTCTTCTTTTCAGCAAGGACAATTTGCTCCTGTAGAGTAGTCTTAGAATATCAACAGTCTGGGCCAAAACACTGGCTGCATACATCATAAGCTCCAAACTCAAGGAGTGATCTGACGCTGCCTCCCAAAATGCACAGCGTTTGAGTGACACCACCAATGGGTTTAGCTTTTAGGCTGTCAGATAGCACCTCCGCTTAAGAATGTGACACAATGAAAGATGTTATATTTTCTTGTCAGTGTGGGTATTAGAGAAAGGAAGTCATGATATTGAACTGATAGAAACGAGACATCTGCAAATTATACACTGCTTGCTGCCACTGACGGATCGCATGATGGCTTTCTGTGTGACATATCCATTTCAGTCGATCTCCATAACAATTTGTACTCTCAAAGATACAATGTCTTTATTTTGATCTAGCATGCACTACAGTACAAAACTAGATAAGCTGTCTAAATCTCTTTGTGGAGTAAATCTTGTGCTTCCAGTATAACAAGATAAATCACCTTTGCTCAGAGTCATCATTTCACTAGGCATAAGGCCGTCCATAACTCTTAACTTGATATTCTTTTTCAAATGAATGACTGATCAGTCACACAGTCTTTCAGAGAACTGACCTGTTTTGGAGTGGCAGTGAGGGTCAGTTAATAGCTCAAAAGGTTGCTAGGTACAGTCACACACTGTGGCTCGCAGGTGGAGCCACAGGGAGCAGCTTGTGTTGGTCGATGTCACTGGAGCACTTCCTTTGTCTCCTGGTCAGCTGAATATTTCATAAATTCAGAATAGAGAAGCTGGTGCTCTGCTTAGGGCAACTGACCTGCCAGCTTATGCTACCATGAAAAAAATTCTCTTCCGCCTCAATAACTGGATTGAGCTGAAAAAAAAAAAAAAAAAAACTTACATTCAAACCATACATTCATGTTACATTTGATTCTGCGTTTCTGCATGTACGGATGAGTCACTTGCTGCTGGACTATGTCAGGCTGATCAAGTGAGATGACAAAAGAATTGCTTTATCTTCAGCAATTGATTGCTTCTTTTGTGAGTCACTGTTCCTTTCATTTGATGTTGTCAGGAGCCGGATATTAAGATTGGAATGATATAATGGAGCTCAGTCACATTACTTACAGAGTTATTGGTACATTGGTTATTGGTAAAGTGCCGCTTTGACAGCCTTATCAAACCGTCCACTTATCAAAAGCTCTGCAGAAATTGGGGAATTCACTTTAAAGGAATAGTTTTTGACATTTTGGAAAATACACTTATTCACTTTCTTGCCAAGAGTTAGATGAGGGGATTGATATCACTCTTGCATTTATATGTAAGTATTCCGGTTAGTCCTGAAGACCAGAAGCAGAGACAAACAGCTGGTCTGGCCCTGTTCAAAGGTAACAAAATCAACCCACCATCATCTCTAATGCTTATTAATTAACACCTTATACTGTGTTTGTTTAATCTGTAGAGAAGCCTAAGTGCAAAAACAAAAAAATGAATTTGATGGGGTGTCACTATATATTCTCGTCGATTGTTGAATAAAATGAATTTATTCCTTTAAGACTGACATTTGGATACATCTTGGCAACAGTTTGTCCCAAGAGGCCTCTCAAACAGGCCGCACTATAATATGTCAGAGGCTGATACTGCTTCTTGCCAGATAAATGTTGCAGTAAAGTATATGGACTTGTCAATGTAAATACGGGTATTTTAGCTTACTTGTAAATGGAGACAAGCCTTCGTCATCTCTAGTGTGGCTTACAACAGCATTACAGCAGCCCAAAATGCTGTGCACATCATCAAAAATAGGGATGCTTCCAACTCCTACACAGCACTTCCTTCACAGGCAGTTCCCCTACTCCTCCCCGCTAACTGGGGAGGCGTCCTTCACTGATTACACAGGAGAGAGACGGGTGAATCATCCATAGTTAGAGCTGTTTATTCCTTTGCTTTCTGCTGTGTGAGGCACCTTGGGTGTCCCTAGAGCCGAACACTCCAGGGTCTCAAGCAAATATAACTTTATTCGACACTGGTAGCAGTAGGGTGACGAGTGTAGCGTGTGTTTGTGTCAACACATGACAGTGTGCTTGAACATGTATTAGCACAGAACCACCCACCAACACATTGTAGGGTTTAGTTTAGTAGTAAAATAAGAGTATAGGCACATCCAAATTCTCATTAAATTTTGACCTCTGCACTCCAACTGACAGTCTCCAGTAAATACACTATGTCTATTTTGCAATTGAGATGATGGTTGTGGAAAGAGTGAAGAGATCCAATCCAAGTGAGCATGTGAGTGCTGAACCTGAATCTACATTAGGATTTCTTTGTTCACTCACAATTTAAGGAGGATGATATTGCGTTATGAGCCAACATTGGCCTGTTTCTAGACCTAAGTCGCTTTGTAAAGCCGTTGAACTCACATCGCCCTTGTGAAACATGGTTGCCACGAGAAAGACCATAAAAATGTTTTAGTATTTCAAATTTCACAAAAAGAAGAATATGCTGTTTCTAACCAGCCGAGCACAGTGAAGATATTCTTGCTCTTACAAAATGTATGCATATTGTAATCACATGCAGATACGGCCCTTTTTCTGACATTTTAAGTATGAAACAGTGATGCCAATAAGGAACTTACATAATATAGGCCCATCAGTGTTTTTACTGTGATGCAGATCTCTTTCAAACAGGGAAAATGAATGATAATTAATATAATTTCACACAAAGTAGTTTGATCAGACACACCGTATTGCAGATAGCATTATGGCTCAGAGGTTTGATCACTCAGATAAAGGGGTGAAAATAGCTCTAATGTGTGGGGAGGAGCGGAGCTGTGGGGGGAAAAAAGCCCCCCATAAAAATTGCAACAGTGCAGCCCTTATTTTCTTCCCGATTGATACTAATTGGCAGCAGAATGCCTTCCTGACAAGCCTCTCGCCCTCAGCACCTCCCGCATGCGAGCGTGATGAACTGCCAACTCCGGAAATAATCCCAAGTTTAGCTGGGAAGGATCATCAAGGCCTTTAAAAATCTGCAGGGACCTGAAAGATTTTTTCCCCTTTCCTTTCCTGGCATTTTCACAGGCATCTTAGGCTTGTTCTCTTTGTCTCTCCCCTCTGCGGGCCCACAAAGTGAAATCTACTTATTAGTTCTAAACTCAATTGTAAAGGGGGGGAAATGTAAAATGTTTGAGATGGAAGCAAGCTTGTCTTTACATTAGCATTATATGCAAATATATCAAAGAACCTTGTATATAATCTGTAGTGGGTTTTTTGTGTTTTGAATGACACTGTTGTATTAGAGTTTATTACAAAGGATAAAATAAGAATCATAACTCTGAGGTTGAGAAAAAAAACACCCACCCGCTGCTCACAGGTAACAGCCTTCAGTACTTATTTATTAATGCTGGAGTCTGTTATTGTTTAGGCACTTTTCTAGATGGTATACCAAATCGCCTGAGAAATAGATCTTGAGAAATATCACAAATTCATTTATTACATCTTGCTCCAACAATTCTCATCCTTCACATATTTAAAAAATTGACTCCATCGTAAAAGATCATTCGGGTTTTTGCAGGGCTTAAGATAGATTTTTTTTCTGCTGGTGCGTAATTTGACACTTGACAAAGTGCAGCAGGTTTCATGGATGAATGAGTTTATCTATCAGGTCTGCTAGCAGGGCTTTCATCTAACCATACAGTCCAGGGTGCCGTATTTCTCCCTCAGCTGAACCTTAAACAACTTCTTTTTTCCGCAGTGGATATTTACCAGGTCAATGACATATTTAGGGTTTCAGAGGACACCATCACAGAGCCTTTTGATTAACAAATGATCGGACAATCTGAATATATGCCTGACATACAGCTCGACAATTTTGTATCCATGGTAAAGAAAATTTATTTGTGGTGAAAAAAATTAGCAAACTATATATCACTGAAAATATAAGAAGTTTTTCTATTTCATGTTTGTGAGAGAGGCATGCAGAGGGAAGAAAACATTTTTTACGCTGTTGGATGCACTTGGGAAGGGTCATTAATCGAAGAAGCGCTGTGGTTCTTTTTTTCCCCCTCAACTCTTTTAGGAGAGGGCAGGATAATGCGTTGATGATAAATTGAGTTTATGCTGAACTGCTAAATTCCATCTCTGGTGGTAAATCTCTCTCTCTTTCTTGCTAACTTCTCTCATCACAGAGAGTTCAAGTCAGGGCACCTTTGTGGCCCTGTTGACATTTGAAACAAATCAGCTTTGACAGGTCAGGATCCCCTTAGAATCACTGCCCCACAAAGAGGTCAATCACTGGATGAATGATTTATCTGTGGGAGGATAAGGTGTTCCTTTCCAGCTGAAACAAGATGTATGCGAAAATCAAATCTGAGAAAGCTCTTGGTGGTGGAGAGTTGAAATATGCTCTGCACAACCTGACTTGGGCAACTATGTGTTGAGCATGTTTACAGTATTGTTAATGTTCGAGGCAACTGTACTGTAGGAGGCTCTGCGTGTGAAGGTCACCTTTCCTTCCCACTTGACTGACGTGCAACATAAATCTACGCCAATAAAGGAGCAGAGGTCTATCTTAGCACACATTGAAGCCCACTTTGTCTGGAGCATGTGATTCTCCCAAAGGCTATACAGTACACCATGCTGCCAAGCTCTCTTAAATGTGCCAAAATGCACTCTGCCTTGAGGTGCAGCGTGTCCAAAACCATGAAGCCTCATCCAGCCAGTGACGAAAGTCCCCCGTAAGAGCGATGTGTGCAAACTGGATTTGTTCTGACCTGCTCTAGTGGTCTCGCAAATGTCTCTGTGGCATACCTGTTGATGAAATGATTGTGCATGTGCCTATTAAGAATAGGGCGATAATATGCTTTTTTTAAAGTCAATTAGCTTCTGTTTATTTCTCCATTGGCTGCAGAATCCTCTCCAGTACTAGATGATCTCTTTTGCAGTCAGAACACCCTCAGCCTTCAGCAGTTATTGAGGTCATGTCCTATTACCATCTGTCTTTAGCTGCATCAGGAGTAATCCTCGAGTCCGCTCCCTTAACCTTATTAGCGAGATCAAATGCAGCAAGCAACCGCTGCAATTTACATTTACTTGGACAAAGTGCTAATTTTATCATATGTAGATAGTGACATTAAAGCAAATCTTGCTTTAATGATGTTGATATCTCACTTGAATTTAGTAATAGTTAAATACATAAACTAGTCAGTAGTTTATAGGTTAGATTAAGCGTGGTGGAAGGAAAGTTCCTAGGGAGTTCACAGGCATAGCTTGCCCATGCCTCTGAACCCTCATCACACCAATGCGAATCCCCATGTCGACATATGCTACCCACTAGGCCTGCGAGGCCAAAGAGTCTCGACAAGACACAGCAGTGCCAAGCCAGTGCCTGTCAGAGGCTACTAGGCCAGCTGCCCGTGAGCTTATGAAGCTAGGCCTCGTGCTATTCCCAGCCATTACAGCGGGGCAGTGGTTCAAAACACAGACATTACTCTGCGTTGACAAACAGTATAGTATGTTTGTTCCTCTTTCATTAAATATGGTGCCAGATAATACACAGTGCAGAGGGATCCAACAACTGGAGGGTCAATCATTTTCTCTTGGAGATCAAAAGTGTTGTAGGCTACTGAAAAACCATGTGGCAAATAATCACATAGATCCTCTAACTTGCACGTTTGCATAAGGACACTATATGTTTATCGTGGTATTTTACAATTTCAAAGGTAAGTTAAGCTTTCTCTGTAAATAGAAACCTACTCGTATTTAACCACTGCGCTACAACAGACAATCATTATAGATTTAGATTTAATTAAAACAAAGTCGTGCTGTAAGGGCACGCTGCCTCTGTTGGATCTCTCTGGAATCTGTATCAGGGGTATCAATCTACCTGCCTGCAGTCTGATATCAAAGGTGATGGATGATGGCCGACCAATGCCAAAGTCAGCTATTTCTGAGGAGCTATCTGGTTCAGACTCAGTCAGGCGCAAATCTGAATGTCACAGTGCCGCTCACATCAAAGGCCCCCTTTTGGATTCATTAATTCGCAGAGACGGTCCTCCCTATCAATTATAGGCACGATTAAAATGTTTTGGAGTTGTCTTGCTCAAACTTGGAATATTTTCACTGAAGGCATAACTTCACTCTTTTCTTCAGAGAAATTAAATCCTTCAAATCTTTATTCTTTACTGCGGTTCAGAAAATAAAATACAGTGCAACAATCGTACTGGGATTGAAGCTGATTTGTTAAGGTGGTATGGCTGTAGGTACACTTAAAGGAAAACACAAAGCAGGAGGCCAACTACTAAAACTACATTACTGTAATGTATACAGTACAGTAGACTGTAGGAGGATAGAAAACTGCCAATTAGTTGAGAGAGAGGCTTAAAGTGAATTTGCATTGCATGACTTTTGTCAAGAATAATGGGACTTGTAAGAAACTTAATGGGACAGGATAAATGCAGATAAAAACAACCGGACCTGTCACAGGTAGAAAGCTGAATTTACTAATCTTTTCATTGGCTTACTTTCTCACACTTAAAATGGCTCTAATCTATATTTAGAGTATTACAGTGTATCAAATGACAATGCAAAAACAATGTGACAAACTGGTGTTGATGTGTAAAATCAGTCGTGTGCCACTTTGAAATATCCTTATTTTTTATTGTACTTACTGTTTGTGAATGCCAAAGGAAAATATTTTCCTTCACAGGCACACAGTTATCACAAAATACCAAACCATTTGACAAATCCCTCGGTAAATTAATATTTTAATTGGTTTTTTTCAATTAGTTTGAAAGAGGAAAACTCCCAAATATGTAGTCCAACTCTAATCCATCAATTTTTGCTGTTATTTGGAAATGTTAGCTATTTTACAATATAAATACCAACATTTCTAGTGGTTTTCATGTATAACTACATGTTAAAGTGCCTATATATATGTTATATATTACACCAAACAATCAATCAACCAACAGTGGGAACATGTGAAAGATGGTAGGGTCCGCAGCCTGACATGCACATCAGAGGTGCAAACGTAAATACAGTTTTAGTGCCACTTGTTTAGTATTACAGCAGCCCATCCCCCCTTCCTCCACAGTCAGAGACTAATTTCCCTCATCTGTCCATTTGACTTGAAAGACCCTCTGAAGAATCTCTTTGGAGCTGGTTTGTGGCTGATGTTTGTGAGGTTTATTTCTGCAGTGCACTGGCACTGCCTCACAGTTACTTCACTGGGAGAGAAAATGAAATTGATTGATGAAGGGGACGGCAGTGGTGTTGACTGGTCTGGGCCTGTTTTCCCTTTTATTTCTTCATCGTTGACATAATTGCTGCCACCATCATTTCCAGCAGCTAAACAGTATCATCTTGTGATGTTTCCTCTGTGGACATAATTTCAGCCTCTACTTTCTCCCCCATAAGCACTGAGAGCCAGGTGTGGGTCTGTGGGCTGCAAGCTCACTGTTTTGCTGAGTCCTCTTTATTGTTTAGCATCTATATCAATTGCTGTTAAACTAAATCCAATATCAGGAAGCACAATTAGCGTAGCTCAAGACTGCAACACAGCAATTTCCATCTTGGCAAATGTCAGTTTACCTCTACAATAAGACAAGTGGCTCTTGGTAAGATACACCAGTAAAAGCAAAACGTGCTAATGTGCAACAGTGTGCTGCTGCTGTGTTGATTTCTTAGTTTTTTTATTCTCACAGTCCAGAATCTTAAAAAAAATGCTTATCCACAGGAATCAGCAGTCTGAAACATAACATGGTTTGCCAAACCAGACAGCATATAACTGCTTACTGTTCCACTGCATAGGTAAGCAATGGCATCCTTCTGACCGTGACACTTCAGACACACCGGGCCTGATTTCATCAAAACGGCTGTATTCCAGTTCAAGTTCTGAAGTGCACAGCTTCATGTTCACAGCCACTGTGAAATAGCATCAGCATGGACAGCAAGGAAGCAATCTATTGTTCTGAACAACAGAGGAGGGTTTTTTTCACCCCTATGTGTAGAACGGCAAATTGTGCCCAAACTGTCAAAAAGTCTTTTGTTTTTAAAACAAAAGACATCTTGAACCTTATCTTTGCCATTGTTGTATGGCTTATCCTTAGAAGAACGAGCTGCTTAGCGCTGTATGAAAAATGGCAAAAGTAAATGCTTTACTGCATTGTTACCAGTTGTGATTATGCCTATTTTTCATTTCAATTTCCAACCATTCAGACCATTCTCTTGTTTTTTGTTTTCTTAATTCAAGTTGCATCGTCTTGTAAATGCTGCTATTTCACTGACAAAGAAGAGCCGGGCGGGCACTGCTGTGTCACACATTAGTGCTCACCCAAGCCCGGCTCAAAATCCCCACACTCCAATAACAGGAGATGAACCACCACCATCTCCCCCCCTTCATGTCCTTACACCAGAAGTGTTCCTGAAGGCAAGCAATCAATAGAGCTCACGCTGAAAGGCTGTAAACCTGAAATAGTACCCATGACAAGCCCTTGCAAGTAATAGGTCAGATGTATTGATTGATCTGTTCATAAACACACATTTTTAGGATGGCTTCCTGTGAAGTGTTATGTCCATGTATAAAGCAAACAGCTGAGAATGTATGTGATTTATCTATGTCCAGGTAAAGATTTTAATGTCTCACAGGCACTAATTTCACAGGATCTGTAGCTTTGAAAGGTTTGTTGTCTGAGAAGACCTGCTATATAAATCATCTGTGGCAACTTCAAGTTTCTGAAATTATAAAGTGCCTTCTCAGCCAAACTACAGTGCCAGAATGGCGATTCATACGTCAGACCACATACCATTGTCTCACCTCTGCTGTCACACTTGGAGATGTTATTTAGTAAGAGGCATCGTACGAATGTGTGTGCAGTAATAAAAAGCTAAGGCTACAGTGCAGAACTGACGTTCATTTCTCATTTAGTCTGTTATAATCCCTTCAATAGTCCCATCATTATAATCTCTTCTAAAAGGGCAATTTAACTACTACTGCAAAATATTCTACTTACATTTTTTTTAGGAACTGTATAAAAATTATAAGGAAGGGAAGCTAAATTTTATGTTTCATCCTTTAAAAAAGCTTTTTGCTACGTTGAGCAGAGGCCAAACTATTAGCTACATTCAATAGCCATTCATCGCATGCTTTCATGGTAAAACTACAAGCATATCCTCACAAACCACTGCAACACAATTACACATTAAAGGAAAATGATGTTAGCAGCTTCAATCATCCCAATCATGATTGTGGTCCCAGTGCCATTATGTGATGTCACATAAACATGAAACTGAATTAGCCGCAGCCTTTGGCTGATGTTACTGTTAGCAGGAAGCTAAACTGTTAGCATAGACTATATAACAGAAATGGAAATAGCCACTGTGATGCCACCCATTGGTTTTTGCACGTCGTCGTTTTGAAGCCATGAGTTTCACTTTATGGCCGTTGCCATGGTTTCACGGGCATCGCCATTTTTGGAGCTGCAAGTGACATTCATTCCATGATGACTGGCTCTCATTGATTGGTCACCATGTAGTCTCGCCCTAAAGCATATCCTGCTTTGCCATCTGCTTTCAAGTGAGACCATAAACTCACAAGGAAAGTGTTTACTGTTTACAAAAAAATCATGTGAGAGGTAGGGTCATTTTTTCTTAGACTTCCATTCATTCAGACTTCTTTTTGGAAGCAGCAGAGTTGCCCCCTACTGGTCATTAGAAAGAATGCAGGTTCTTCCGCAATAGTTCACTTCAGACCCAAAAGTTACGTCCACTTCTTTCATACAGTCTATGACTACTACCAACATTAAACATAGCCGCTCATCACCTGCTTTCATGATAAGTCAACATACAAAACATATGGATGCATTATGAGAAGTAACAACACCACATTTAGATGTTCCAGGACAACAAAGTCAGCAGCTCCATCACTCTGTCCCTCTCTACAATACTGACTCGTGCTTTATTGCATTTATATAGTCTTTCTTTCAGACTCACTGTTGGATAAGTCAGTCTCCCTTTGCTTTTGGGCTGCATCTGCATTATATGCTAGGCTATATGGTAAGAGAGGGCTGAAATAAAACATAAGTGAATAAAATAAAAACAAAAAGGAAGACTACTCTCCCTCCGGTAAAGGTGATGGCTCAATATGAAGGTCCACCACAAAAAAGGCCGTTGCTGACATACCACTGGTTTTGCATTTCATCATAAGGAAGAGCCTATAGGAGAAGTTAACCCTGCTCAGAGCCACTGTAGAATGCATGTGCAGACCATTTCGAGTCACGGCACATTTTCAATGCATCTTTTTGAAGTCTTAAGCATGCCAACGTGACATAGATTTCTGCTCATCCTGAGGAGACACTGTGTCCTTCATCAAACTGAAATTGAGACGATGCAATCTCTCTTTCCTCCAACTCCCCCCCTCTCTGTCTCCCCTCACTAATAAGCAGTACTCTCTTCTTCATGCATGAGAGACTCGCAATCGCTCCCCTTTCTCAGTCAGACAGATAGTAGAGGAGATGGATGTGTCAGTCAGTCAGCGCTGTCTCATCTCAGTCAGGTGCCCTGTGTACTTCAGGTTATTTAGAGAGCTGCTGGCCAGTAAACCGCACACATCTCGTTTTTTAAGTTTCAAATTTGTCTGGGGAAAGCAGAACTGAGCTCATTTTGCTTAGTTGTTTTCCAGCCGTTCACAAGGCTGTTTTTTTTTCTTGATACTTCTTAGATGTTGGCCTGCATTTCAATTTACAATTCAGCACTCAAAAGATAAATAAATAAAAAGGACTTAGATGTAGTGTTGCTCGTGGCATTGGGTGGTAAGGCTGTTTTCCTCAGGTCCCTTTTGCCAAGACGTTGCCACCCCTACATGACAGAAACTGGAACAGTCAGTTCAGTGCATCTCTCCATCTGCCTCTCTGCAGTGTCATGTCAATGAATAACAAGCACCCGGCCACAATCTCCAATTATGCAAATCGATGGCGGGATCCAGATATAGGGTTGTTTGTGGCAGATCTAAATGCAGATGCACTGATGGTTTAGAGTTCTATCACATTACAGTCATGAATAAAGGACTGTCATCTAAGACTCTCTGCTCAAGCATGTCTGTAAGCTGCCAGTACGTATTGTACACTACAGTGATGTTATTAAAGAAGTACAAAGGTCTGAGAAACAATTTTTCTATCTATCAACCCTGTTAATTTCCTACAGATCATCCTTGAGCTTCTGTGTGATGACAATGTGATACAAAACGTGACAACGATTGATGGCAGGTGACATGTTTTGCTAATAGTTCTTCTCATAGATAAAGTACCTTTTAATGCAATTAACAGTCACTTAGCTGTCCTTTGGAGTGCTTTGTTGGGTCTCTTGTGCTGGTTTAAGCCTCACTGTCTTAGTACTGAAATGTATGAGCTTTTTCTCAATATTGTAGCACAGATTCCCTCAAGCAGTTATCACTTGTATCACTTCACTTAAAAAAAACAAGTTGTTTTTCTGGATACAATTATGTAGATGAAGTTCACCTTCCATCTAGACACTGATCGTTTGAATTAAATAAAAAGTATATCCGGTATCTCCTTTGAATTAAGGTTGTGACCTGTAATTTGTATTAATTTTCCAGACTCTGGAGCTCAGGCAGGTTTAACCAGATGCTTAACAGCAGGCCATGCACAGTGACCACAGAACACACAAAAAATAGGATGATTTCTAACCACTCCTGCATATTAAATAGACTCAGTGGCAGTGTGGACTGTATGCTGAGGAAGAGCAAAAGAAGCAGCCAGATGCAACAAATCTCTCACCTTTTGAGGGCCGTCTTGTTCATGGCCAAGCACATTTCATTTTTGAGAAAGATTTCTTTGCTCAACTGATGCATCTCTTTTAGTCTTGAGGGCATACTGGTTTAGTCATAGCTTGTGACCCCTCCACAGTCTAGATCTGATAAGAAAATCTTCTTCTAAATCTTTTCCACTATTGAAACACATCTACTGAGGGATACTTCATATCAAACCTGATCTTTTTTCTCCATCTTCAAGTTGTTGACGTCATGGCAAAAACATTGTTTCTTACTGCCACACAACAAAGGGCTTGTCAGCATCCTCTATTCAGGTCAGAGCTCTGCTGCAATCATAGCCAGAGTGATGACCTGATCCCACTTAATACAGCCTTGCTTGAAGTGCCCTGTGGATCTACAAAGGAGTTGGCTGATGGTGACGCTGTGAACTAGTGGCTAAATGCAGCAGTTCTTTCCTAAAGTGTGCTACAATAAGAGGCATAGCTGGTTTCTCCCCCACCACTTTTGTCCATCTTCAGTCTTTTAAAAAAAAAAAGTATTTATCTATTTTTTGTGCTCACGTCGGGGTCGCAGTCACGACAGCTTTCTACTCCTTTTGTTGCTGAATTAATTGGCCAGTGCTGCATCTTTAAGTGGAGTTTTCATTATCACTTACTATGGAGTTGGCTTGTGTTCAGAGCACCCAACGGAGGCTAGAACTTAAACGCTTCAAGTCTTGCCTGCCACTAAAATTAGGAATAGTTATTGTCAAGTTGTTTAAAGAATGCAAAAGTTTGGCATTCTTAAACCTCCATTGGAAGTATAAAAGAAGATGTAGCTCCACAATGTGGCAAAACACTGTAACATCTCCAAATTTACTGTAAATATGAAGATGTATTTCATCATTTCTTACTTGCTACTCTCAGGCCACTTTTTTAATAGAACTCTTCCATCGTCCTCCCCACAGAGGCATCTCATTTAAACATGTGAACCTCTGGGAGGCCAGCCACATATGCCTAATTGAAACCCTTTTGAGTTTATGAATAAGAGAACGCCATGTGCTCCGAATGACAGAATGTCTTTATCGGCAGGGCATCATTGCAAATGCAGGGCATGCTAAGCGGCTCTTTCGACGGGTCTGTTACATAGCACACCACTGCAGGTGCAACTCATAGAGAGCGGATATGAATGGCAGGTGGCAGCTTGTAAGTGACCATCAGCTTGTGAGAGGGGGGCGTGGGGGTATGGTGCATCAGAAGCATGACAAGCGAGGATGGTCGCACTTTGCCATGCACGGTGAAGCTGAAATGAGACATGATAATAATAGTCAAACTATTTCTGGTGTAGCAAGGCAGGTGTGAGTCTGTCAAAACACCACATGGTAGGATGAGAGTATGAAATGTGTGAGAACAGCTCACAGAGGAGCTGTTTTTTTGCTATCACATGCACTCACAGGCTTGCAGTTTTAAGTAATGTACGTTTTTGAAACAAAAAATGAAAAAGGATGGAAGACATTCATAGTACGTTATTCTAGAAATCACCTCTAAGACACCCAACAGGACTGAGTTTGGAGGTTGTTAGCATGAATAAGGTTTGGTGTTTCGTGTATGAATACTGCATGAGAGTCATGAAGCTAAAATGTGTTGTTCTGTAAAAGTAAAATGCTGCATCAAATCCCTCATACAGAGCTCAGTGCAGTTGGATTAGAAGCTGTAAAAGATGGATGTTGTGAGGGAGTGAGTTGCCACACATCCTCAGAGTTGCTAGCAGCTGTTCAGGGTAGGAACTTGGCAGGTACAGATCGCGAGGGAGCTCGCTAGCAACTCTCTCCTCCCCTCCTCCTCCCTCAGCTAGCGATGGCCTCATTTATCTGTCACCACCCCTCCTACTCCCCAACCCCCTTCCACTCCAGACATCTTTGTCTAACATGCATTCACCGTCGCCGTTGAGCCGAAACAACTCCCGTCACTTTTGTTTTTATTCCATCAATTACCTTCCTGCCAAATGCTGCGATCGGCCACTCTGAAAGCTGCCTGCTGCCCCACCAACTTCACATCTTGGCTGTCACTGGAGTCCTGTCATTTAATGACTTACCAATAGGGTTGACATAAAGACTGTGTTAGTCATTCAGATCCTCTGTGTTACCCTGTAACATGTAGGCAAAAATACTTGGGCCCTCAAAGCACATATTGTTGTTCTCTGAAATATGCCTTCAATTAGAATGTCATATCGCTGTGCCTCAGTCATCTTCTGCCATTGTGATGGGAGGGAATCGGGCATTAACTCTCAGTCTGACGGATGCCTCCTTTCAGAATTTCTCATTAGTCAAATGCATCTCTATTCCATCACAGGCAACTCGTATTGTTGACCGAGCATCCTTTTGATGGTGACCCACACCCCTTGCATTTAAAACTCAATTAATTACCATAGATTGTAGTCACATACATATTTCACCACAACAGATGCCAATATTTCATAGAGAGTTCATTTGAATTTACAGCCAACAAAAAGAGAAGAGGTAGGTCTCTTCCATTAAATTCCACAAGGTCATGTTGTTTTGAGGAAGACAGTGAACTCTCATTTTCATGTCAGTTATGCAGGCGTATATGGTGCTGATTGACATTAATACACAGGTGTGCTTGCACAAAGAAAATCCATACGCTGTATGTATTTCTAACACTGTCAGGCTGTCAGACTGCACGATTTCAAGCATGTCCCTTCAGGAAAATATCTTCAGTTATCAAAATAACTGACTGCATGAAGTCTCCATCTTCTCAAAACCTTCTCAGGCTGACATCAATCGCCTATCTCCCCTGCTCAATACTACTTGCTGATGAAAGCAGAGTGCCCCACCATTTGGACGGCCCACGCCGATAACAGAGCTTTCAGTCTGACAATCGGGCCAAGCAGGTGTTTGGCGTTGTGTTGGGGGAATAGAGCAGCTCAACAGCACATTGGAGGATCAGAGGAGGCTTCAGATGCACCTGGTCACGTGCCAAGGCCTCCCTCCCCACACAATCTGGCCTGTTCTGTTCCCACTCAGTGGCAGACGCACCTCCGCTGGCAGCACTGATGGACGCTAAGCTCTGTTCTGGTGACAAATGCAGAGATCATTCGCTCCGACCCACGCAAGCGTTTAATCATGATGCACTGCTACTGCTGCTCACACCCCAGATATTATATCGCGTGAAGTCCTGTTACTCTCACATTCTGAGACCTAAATGGGTTTTGGATATCTAGAACTCATTGGTGGCTATTTCATGCCAGGTTTCAAATTGTTTGTTGGGTTCTTACCTGGGGTTTTACATGGGAACCATCATGCACAAAAAGAAGGTTTACTTGTAGCCACATGTAGTGAAAGCGACTTTTGGAAACATATTAAGAATGCACTGCACGCTTTGGTCCCTCAGAACATGTCCTCTACCGAGCACATAAGTAATAGGCATGTAAATTTCTGGTTAATATATGAATAATTCTGTTTTGTATATGCAGCTCTTTTGCTGACAATTTCCATCTGACTTTCACTAAATAAATGGACTGTTTAGATTTTCAGACTGCAATACTGTGCAATATGAAATGTTTATGCATAAAATTGGAGCGGGACAATTTATCTTAACATGGAATCACATTTATTTTTTCTGCGTAGGAAATGTGTTTTTCATGCTGGCTCTCCATTACATGCAGCTGGCTTCATGTCTAGTGTTTAATAGAGGATTCCTGCTTTTATACTGTGTGTGCAGATATAGTTATGAAACTTCCTACTATATGCCCGTGGTATAAATTTACCTCAAAACCTGTGTGCAGGGGAGATATCAACAATATCAAAGGTAGCCTGAGCGATGGGAATGAGAGCATCCCAGAGGGTCTGCGAACTGAAATAAGACAGATACAGCTGAGTGAACCTTGATGGAAAAAAATATATATAGAGAGAGAAACGGGTCAAAGAGATGGGGCTTGGACCCTGGGGATGCTTGAAGATGGGAGAGAACACAAGGTATTGTTCACCAAAGCTAGGCTTTCTAAGACTGAACAGTTACCTAGTAACAATATGAAGCAGGAAGAGACTTTTTAAGTAAATTGGAAGTCAAAGTACACTAAAGGTTGCACTACTGTACATACCCAGCAGGAATAAGACGCATTTGTTTGGGCTGCTCTGAAATCAAAAATCCACAAACTCCATATTTTGCATTTTTACTTTTGCAATTTACTACTCTTCTTATATCTGACTGTCAATGTGAAACCACTGCCAGCAGCTGGCTAGCTTAGCTTCGACAAAGACTGACAGCAGAGGGAAGCAGCTAGCTTGACTCTGTGAAATGGTAACAAAATCCACATATCAGGCTACCAGCAGGAAGTCACTGTACATGGCCAAGAAAAGGTTGGCACGCACTGTAATGCTGCATAAAGACATAACTTTTTGTTCTTAGTCACTTTTTGTACAGATACATGGAACTGATATCATTAATGAGCTTTCGAGGTGCTGGTTGGCAGATTGATTTACCTTCTGACAGGGCCAGATGAGCTGTTTCCCCCTGCTTCCAGATTTAATGCTAAGTTAAGCTAACTGTCTCCTGGCTGTAGGTTCGTACAGGTATGACAATGTTATATATCTTAGCAAGAAAGCAGACAGGTGTATTTCCCCTGAATGTCAAACTATTCCTTTTATTATTGGAATATAGTTTGGAAATACAGTGAAATACTGTAGATGATTTATATCTATATATGTGAATTATATCTTTAAAATCCTCCACTCCAATGAACAAAGAGCCACTTTTTGTTTCTTAATCCAACCTTCAGACCTTAAGGAAATCCCCCCCATGGAATCCCTGCCCTTGTTCACTTAATCACAGCTCCAGTTTCAAGTGTCTTTTACCACTTAATTTGTACCAAAATCTTGTCAAGATAAATAAATTAGTAAAATGCAGACATGTCCCCATTTTACCCCAGAAGGAATAAATGAGGGATATGCTTGTGCGATAGGATGATTTCATAAATTTCTCAGTGAAGCACATGCTAATTGCTGCTTTATGCTCTCGCAAATGAACTGCGCAATTTGCTGTTCCAACACAATGTTAGCAAATTTGCTCCTCTAACAAGCACATCATTATTTTGTTATTCCATCCCCAATCTGATAACACTCAGATCCGCAACTGACACTGTCAAGATTAAAATATCAATTTTCCTTTCTTTTTTTGAAGCCCGTTTGTATTCTTTTTTCCTCACAACTCCATTTTTGGCAACCACTTTACTGTCTTACATGATGTCCAACCGCGTCCTTGCGGATCTGATAAAGCTGTGGGACATCAAGGATCATCAAGGTGACGCCTTGTTACGAGGCCCTGGTGTTTTCCACAGAGCTCAAACCATTGCTTAAAACGGTGCAGTGACAGAGCTGAACTGACAGCTGAGAGCTGCAATTATTTCCAGGTTACTGAAAAATGTCACAGCCAAAAAAACTGTGGGGATTTACCAAAGGGACCACTGTTTAATCAGCCACATTCACTTTGTGTTCATATTTAGATCTTCTCTGAGGGATTTTGTTGCTGTTTTTGTGGCAGCTATTCAAGATGTTTCGCCTCCAAATTTTCCTAAAGAGCTATTGATACTTTGCTATTGTTTCTCAAGTGAAAAGTGGAATAAATAGCAGCTTCTGTGAATACCATCCGTCGACGTTTTTAAAGTGCTCATGCAAAGTGAAGAGAAAACTTTATTCTAATTAGTATGTATACATGTATTCAAATATGTGGGCAGAGTGTCCATAAGGTGTTTTATGGCACGATGAAGCAGCCAGACTGTTTCTTGCCGCAAATCTTGATTGCTCAGAGGCGTGGACAGCAGGTGTGCAATTCCAGAATTAAATTGAACTTTTTCAAATGTAAATACTGTAATTGCTCTGAGAAAGATGTCACATACACCTTTTTAAACTGAAACACACATGGGAAGACATAAAATTATGTTAATACACTAATAGTCATCTCCAGTTAATAAAGCCAGTGCTCCAAAGGACCCTCATCTGACTGTTCTCCTCTTTGCCAGAGTGGTGACTCACTGCCATTCAGTTGTTCTCAGGACATGTGGACAAAACTCTGCAGATTTGATTATCATTCTTGCAATGATCTGAGCCACAGAGCAATTACTCGTCAGGAACTGTAATCACTCAGAGTCTAAGCATGCATTTAATTACAGGAGTATTAACAAAAAATAATTGCTCTTGAACACCAGTCACACAGAATGAGATTTGGCGAGGGGACTCTGAGATGATTACTGCCTGTAAATCTAGCCATAAAATTGGGGGCTATTATATCTTGTACTCAAATGGCTTGTTCAACAAAACTCTAATCGCATGCATAATTTTACACAGTTCATTACTGTAGTTCATTAAGATATGAGAGGTGCTTTTCAGAATGAAGGCTGTTCATATAGTATATAGTGTTGTGTAGAACATTCTCTGCATTTTACCAGCTTTAGATGTTAAAATAATGTAAATTAGACATTCAGTGGCTTTGTTAAATGAAGCTGCTGTAATCGCAGTGCACTAGTTGCTTAGCAAATTGCCTATTCCTTGTCTTGCATCAGTCTTTGCTATATCTTGATTTTATTCCTAACATAATCCAGTAAACAGCAATTACAACTTACATAATTTATGCAAAATATAACACTTTGCACATATTGGTTACCGCTGCCTTTTTGCTGCTTCTATGTTTCCCTGTTTTAGTTTCGCTCACCCTCCCTTAGTGATGATAACGTGTGACAACACACAGCACAGGGGGGCACACAGCAGGTGGCCGCTGGGAACCTTGCTGTCTCTCAAGCGGCTGGCCTCTGGCAACCGCTGACCTCGCACCACACACACACTAACCACCTAGTGTGTCAACCGTAACAGTGTAGCAACCCAGGGAGCTTGTCCGACATGCTGAGTCGACAACTGGGGAAGCTCAAGTGGCAGAGAGGACAGCAGCCTCAGGGGTTTGCTCGCGAAGTACCTACGTCACCACATTAACTGCATGGCGATGACAGGCCAAACAGATAAAACACAAAGGCTAGTGTAAAAGCATCACGTAAACTCACAAGCCAGAACTGGCAGAGTTTACTGACTGGACATACAGGAAACCAACGAGTAAGCTCCTATTTGCGTGATTGCTCTTTATTACTTGGTGTATTCATTATAATATCATAAATATCATAACATTAGATGAGGAAAAAGTCTTAAGAAATGAAGATGTCAAGCTAAATTGACATTTTGAAACATGCCGCAGCTTCCTGAGGTAATGAATGTCAAGAGTGTAAAGTTAGGCATTTATCTACAGTAAATACTGTGGGTGTGAATAATAGCAAAGAAAGAAAAAATGGGTATATTGTATTTGAACCTATGATGTTATACTTACATAGCTCCAAAGGCACCTGGGAACATTTGCTTATTAACATTTAATGACATTCACACTGAAATACTTCACATTCAATCCCACACTCAGCTTTTTGGAAGGAACTAAAAGGAGACTGCGAGTGCCCAGACTATAAATAACAGCCTTGCAGAAGGAGGAAAAAACAAAAGCAAAGCTTCTTCCAGCTACACGAATCGACAATGATAAGTCCACCAGCAGTCATTTGTCTTCTGTCGAAATTGGTGTTGAAGCCTCCTTCCCTGTTCTTATCACACTTGGCAGTTTGTGTTATGTTTATATGCAGTTATACAGTGAGTGCCCTTCTCCCTGACAGCTGGGCGGTTCCTAAACAGGGAGCATATATTTCAAGAGAGGGTGCCCTTCTGCCAGCTCAGAGGCTTAATGTCAAGGGGCTGTATGTACTGTAGTAGTTTCCCTGGAGATTACCATTGGTTTAACCAGACACAAACGTAGCTGCTGAATAATTACATGAATGAAAAACACATATTACATTATATTCTACTCATCCACTGTTAGTGTTAGGCTGGAGTGCACAATGTTTGGGACACATTTAGTTGTATAATGTAGTGTATGTCCTTATGTATGCTACAAAAAAGAAAGATTCACAAAGTGCTCACTTCAGGTACCCTGTTTCACAGTTTTTTGACAGAACTCTTTGAAATTTATGCATAAACAAAGCTGATGACAAAGATGCAGAGGAAAGGACACACAATCCGTAACTGCTTCTTGTTATAACAAACCTCTTGAATGCAGCCAGTTATTATTCCACGGCACTTCACACGACGTTTAAAATTACAAAATGGCAGTTGAAATTTTTGTCACATCCTGGATTAAATGACTGACTGAAATCATTCAGCTTTTCAAGTGGCGTGTAGCACACAGCATCATTGTGCATTCATGTAGCAAACGCTGAAGTGATTGAATAAGCAGAAACCATGCCACTTCGCAGAGTAACATTCAGATAAACAACGCTTGTGTATTAGGAAGAGCTTTGACTTTTACGATACCCAGTGATTAAAGACTTGCTATTACCTGCAATCAGTTGTTCATTAAGTTTCTACTGCCCTCACTTTGCGTGAAGATTACAGGGCTAAGAGCACATATCACTTGCCTTTCCAGCCATTTCCTGTTTTAAAAAGCATTTGCTGGAAACTGCTGCACTGAATCAGGGCAGGCAGATACAAGAGGCAGCGGATTGTGATGTAGCCGCTTTCCTACCCTGCACACGTTCAATAATAGATTGAATCAATACTCTCACATTTTTTCTTTTATTTGTAAAAAAAAAAAACGCCTGACACAAGCTTCCTTTGATCTGCAAATGGTGCGCAACAATTAAACAAGTTAAACAAAACCAAGTATCCAGTTTGAAGATGGGTGAGTAGAGGCGGGTCATAAAAGATTAGTGATCCGCAGCAGCATTTCATTAAGGGGAAAGTGAGCTTTTAGAAGCATGGGGGAAAAAGCAATATAGTCCATCAGATGGTGTGCCATGCTACTCTACTTTCATCTCCACAGGTGAAGGCAGGGTGAACCCTTATCTAAAGTGATGATTCAAACCCCCACTGTCTGGCCAAGGCCGGTGTGCTTAAATGAATCACTCCAAATTATGTCATATTTTGTGATGCGTTGTCTCACATAGTCTTGACAGCACATGTAACAGCAGTCTCTAATGGTGGTTTGGTATAATGGTATAATGGTGAAAAGACAAATATAGAGATTTAATATTTGTTCAACAGAAACCATTAAGTGTTCTGTACATATTGATGAGGAGACATTGTTATGAGATACAATGGATCTAATTGATCAGAACAAGTGTGGTGATGTTTATTTTGGCTGGGTTTCTGTCTTTGTTAATCCTTCAGTCCTGGCTTAATCATTTTTGAAAGAATTTTCACACTTTCACATGTGTGTTTTTCCGTTCTTCTCTCTAAGCCGCCAATCTGCGAAGTACAGAGAGCCAGCCACTGGCTCTTAAGTATGCTTTTAGGGACCTGCCTGGTTGTTTTCATTCATCTTTTGTTTTGTTTTTGTCAGATTTCGTGCTGTTAAATGATACAGTCTGCTCTTATGTAGAAAATAAGCAACATAATGAGGCATCATTAGCTGGTTTGTTTCCTTTGACAATTCAGGCCATGTACCATTTCATGCTGCCTCCACAGATGAAACAAAGTGCTGCAAAATTACATGGTAAACAAAAAATACAATTAAAAAAATCAAACTTTAAAATACTAGAAAGTGTAACTGTAATGCAGCTACAATATATCTGCAAAATAATAGATTGTGGGATTCTAATTATAAGCATTTTACACTGGATGAAACAATAAAAAAAAATCAGAGTATAAATGTGATGATAAAGTTATTGAAATACAGGCTGAAAATTTGAAGAAATCCAATGAATTATGGTCCCGCTTTCAATATAATGACATGCAATGTATCATCTGCGGTCGTCGTGATAGCAGTCACCTTTTTAAAAACCACCTACAGTATATCAGCGTCTCATGCAGAGATGCGGTACAGTGGGCGAGAATGATGATAATACCCGAGGTGTGATCATACCATGTTCCTGCCAAATAAAAGTGACAGGAAGAGACAGTAATCCCTGCTCATCCTGCTGCAGTTTTTGACTGTAATCTGAGATTAATGTCCAGGAAATGTCCTTACGAGGTGATTGCACACTAGGGCAGATGTTGTGGTAAGTCATGTGTTGCGTTGGAGTGAGTAGATAGATGAATGAGTGCTCACGTTCTCTGGTGTTTCCAAATCGGTTCACCTGAGGGAGCAATGTCAAGAAGCTGTGTGGTCAAAGATAGAAGGCTTTGTTGACTTTCCATAAGTACTGATAAATATACTGATATCAATACATGTATATGTGTCTGTTCAAAACAATGCTTCATAGAAGAAAGTACATAGAACTAGAAATAGATATTTTTCTTACTCAGTTTTGTTGGGGTTCATGTGAATTTACTTGTTTGCAGTATCACTGTAAGCTACTTATGAACTTCCCATTTCCATTTGTTAAATTATTCAAATTTTCCAAAAATGGTGTTTGAGCCAGCAGATTTTATTTTCAGTTCAGCTTGGTGTAGGTGAAAGCTGAATTGTTGTTTGGATTTCAAGATGATGATGTAAAAGTCAGCAACGACTGAGAATCATTTGGTGCTGGAGCTCAGAGTGTGTTAAGGACTGATATCATTTTGGGTATCAAACAGCACTTAAGTGTCAATTAGCTTCCGTCAGTTAATTGTTTTTTGTTTCATAAAAAGAACAAATGAAACATTTTGGATTTCTTTCTTCCATAATTACCTCACCTTTTAAGCTTTGATGGTTATGTTTTTAGGTAGCACCATAGGTCATACCTCAGTTTTGATCTATTGTAACTGCATTAAATTCTTTTGATTTTGAAGATGCTTTTGTCCAAAGCAGCTTACACATTTCTCACACAATTACATCATTAAAAAGGAACTCAGGGACGCTTTAACATAGACATTTGTAGAAAACAGCATTCTTCATATGGTAAAAAATATACTGTACGGCTCTCTTGAAGCATTTGAAGGTTTTAAAAAGTGGGGGACTGAGGGAATTGTAACAAATAATCAGGAACACTTCTTTTGGAGCTACTAGAGTACATTCTCCACTTTTGTCAAGTGAGCAATGAAATGGTTAAATACTTACTGCTGTACTGGACGGTAGCAAAGCCTTGAACAATGACTTAATGCACTCCACTGAGGCTGCTTCACATCACTCTAATGGATCATTTTTCACCTGGCACCTCAGCTCTCTTAAGATCAACTGAAAGGGATCAGCTTTATTGATTCCTTTCCTCTACACCAATCTGGATCAATAAGGATTCCTGCATTATAAACCACTAAGCCCATTTCCAGTGCTGCTGCTCCTTGTCATGATCTCACGTTTGTCATTTGAAATTGCATAATGAATTATGTTGATGCAACTGATTTGCCTCATATTTATGGAAAGCAGCTGCGTGTGGTAGTGTATTTTAAGCAATGGCACACCTTAGAGTTGATTCCTTCCCATCTTCTTCTAATTAAAGACTGAATTATTGTAAAAGTCTTATGATGTCCATCTTTAGCCTCAGCTGCAGCACTTTTAATGACAATCATTTGTGCAAGTTGTCTTCATCAACACCCAGTTTTATTCCCTGGGTGCACATTCCGGCAGATGATTCACTGGCATATTGAAAAATCAGTTGGAAGTCTGCAAGATTGTTAAAACCTGCGGGGGGAAAAATGCATGCGCTCCATCAGTATGCGATACATCAAAGATCCTGAGATGCCTCGATGATGCGCTCACTGGCATGATCAAAACAGCGTGCTTAAAATGCAAAATCTCACTGTGATGGCTGAGATGGAAAAAAGAGCACTAATACAAACAATTTTGGGATAAAAAAACAAAGGAAGGAACTAAACACCCTGGATTGGAGCACCTTCAAAGCAAATATGAGTATGTCATTGTGATAATGACCCTTTTGCTTGGATTCAACCTTCATCTGTTACTTACTGGGAAGACTAACCCATTTCCAATGTGATCAGATATGATAACTGTAACATGAAAAAGGAGGCAATTATTTATACTGCTTGTTGACACTGGCATCAGATACTTGGGGAAGGTGCTTTGGTGTCAGATTTCCCTGGGTAATGTGTTGGGGGTTCGGAGAGGAGAAGCCATTCTCAGTTTTACCTGCCGCACATCCAGTCTTTTATTATGCAAGGCTTCACGGGGTTAATGACACAAGGAGGCCACTACGCCTGTGAGGATTATTGGCAATACGTTTTCCACAAAACAGCTGTGGAAGGCAAATAATTGTCTTAAGGTGAATAACAATACCATGTTATCCCAGCAAGGGTGGGGGGAGTTTAATACAAACCAAATAGAGCTTATTTCTCCAACCTATGTTTCATTTATGAGAAGCTCATATGAAGCCTGTTACTCTTGGTTTATATTCATGACTTACGCACAGAAATGCAAGGGGGGGGAAAGGGATTTAGCAGAATGCACAAGGAAATGAACAGGGGTTGCAGGGCCATGTCAGGATGCCTATAACACAGTGGTACAAGGACTCTCCCCTGAGTGAGTTCGGATTTTGTGAATGAAACCCCTCCTTATCTATTCTGCTCGGGCTGCCGATCAGTAAATGCTGCCCGGGGCAATGCCCTCTCTGCAGCGTGCAAAGATTCAAACACATTTGCAAATGAGCCTGTTTCTCCAATCCAAATAAGCCAAGATGTGCAGAGCCAGAGGTAAAGCATATTAGAATGGCCTGACTTGGTCATTACTTGGTTGTAGCATGCAGTATTGCCTCGGGTTAGTAACTGAGCAAGGCAACCGTGACATTGAGACAAAGAGCTTGTGTTTCTCACCACACCAGGCCATGCTGGGCCTGTTTGTGACTCATGTTAGGTCAGACAGACGCCGTGTACCAAGGCGAAAGAACTGTCTAGCGGGTTGACGGTCAGAATCAGCAGGGGACTCGCCAAATTTCTGTGAGCTGTGACTGTAGACAGAGGCTGGTTTGATGTTTTTCAATTATTGGTCATAGTACATTCATATTCTAAGGCAAACAACAACGATTAAGCATACTTTTAACTTGCGTCAAAATTATGCTTAATTGGTTTGGGTTGTTTTTTTTTTTTCAAAGCATACTTGTTCAAAAGAATCACATTATTTAAACAATTCATTGGTAATCCTGTCTTGAAAAGTAGTGGAACGAAGAACAGAGGATGTTACTGGTCTTAAGGTGTTGCAGGACTACTCTAGACCTCACTTTTTTGATACAGTTTGACCTCTAACTACATCTATATGCATCATTTTCTATTGGTCTTCATAGACACTCCCCAGCTTCTCACCTATGCCCCTATTTTCTTTTGCATGTGCTGTAATAAGCACCTTTTTAATGACATTACACATGGTATTGTTCATCTGGAACTTTCATATAGATTTGCGGTATATATCACACTGCTATGAACAGAGGCTTAATAAAGACAATCAATAGTTCATCCACAAGTTAATGCATTATTTTGGCCTTTACATTGTTTATAGTGTCCAGCGCATTCAGCCACCCCAACAGTGCATTTCATTTCAAATCGAGTTATACATTGGTATAGCTCCACAAAATGAAAAACACAAAATATAGTTATATGTAATTTTTCCATTGATCATAAATGTGTACATAGCATCTAAAACTAATATCTGTGACAGGCTTCCTGCCCCTGAATGAATGCTGACTCAATGAGCTAAAACAAACAAAAAAAAAAAGCTTTTATATTTCATTTGTGAGTGCTCACCTGGTGCATCAGGGCCTAATCCTGTTCACACATTGAAAATCCCTGCTTCTTTTGCTGTTTGATCTGGTTACTGCCTTGAGCCACATGCTCTAGTTTTTACACCTACCCAGCATTTCCCTTACATAGGAGAGAAAAAACAGGGTCAATTGAAGAAAATGAAGAAAATTGCAATTTAAATATTCATAAGGCTCTTTGTCTTTTCCCTTCCATCTGTGTCTGAGAGAGCTCATGCTATTCCGCTGTGGATTTTGGCAATTACCTCTCATTGTAACCTCTCTGTGTCCAAAGTCACCCCCATGCTCTTGAGAGGCACGAGCAACCTTAACATAATTGTGAGGTCAGAAGAGGATGCCAACAGATTGGATACTGCTGAAGCTGACATCATTTCACTGTTGTTGAATACGAGCGCACCCTTGCATTGTCTACTGCGAATTAATCCTAATGCCATGGCTGTTCAGTCTGAAAAGATTACGTTGTATAATTGCATGTCTAGCTTTGGCAAAATGAGCCTGCGTGAATGCCAAGCGGAGGGTCCAGTTGGGGAAAAATATTTTGTTTTCTTTTTTACTCACACCTGTTACCTCCACATTTTTCGTTTAGTTGCCTACATACCTCACTTTTTATAAATGTGTGCTGATCCTACAAAATGGTGGCTTTTGAGCCAATTTAATCTTGAAAAATGTGGTGTACCTAAAGATGTGTAATGACAGCAGTGCCATCATGGTCTACATAGCTCAGACAGGATCTTGGCAAAAGGCTTCAGCTAAAGGCCAACACTCTGCCAGCTCTGTCACACTATCATTCCAGTATGGACTGTAGGGAGCCCGCTCCCTAGTGTCTCTGTTCTCTGAGTGCCAATTATGCCATCCAATTGAATTATGCCCCTGAGTGGTATTATTAGCAGTTGTTGAGGGATCCAAACATTTGTATTCATTAAGGCTTGTTCACAGAAATGACTGAATGACCAGCCCAGTCTAATTAACATGTGAATAACGACAATGCATGATGAATTTAAATGTTTATTAGCTTCACGGCTTGCAAAAAAAAAAAAAGTCCCACTTTTGGTACACTTGTTTTCCCCCTGTAAATGCAAAGTAATCTTGTCCTTAATGCCATTGAGTTCAGCAAGAGTACCACTCTGCACATCTTGCTCTCTGAACATCAGTCCCACAACATATCTCAAGTGGTAGCCAGGGCTCAGTTTGAAGTTGTTCCACACAGAACAGTATTCAGTTTAATGAAGCTTTTGAATCAAAGAGCCACCAACTCATCCTGGCTGCAGCTAATGGATTCCCCACTACTCCTGATTCTACATGCTACTGACCCGGGGAGGATTCAGGGTTTCTGTCCCCAAGCATAACCAACAGCCCATCAGTCATACTTGCTCCTATGGAATCTCATTATGAATTTCAGGGGCAACAGATTGCAGTCATAGAGCACCCTTTATTAAAGCTTTCAACACCATGCTCGGTCAGGTTTTACTCATCAAAACATGTTGACACCAGATGGTAAACAGAACTACTTCAGTGCATCAAATGTTGCCCCTGTTACCTGACACTTTAAAATATTTTTAAATTCATAAGCTGAAGGCAATCACTCCTGAAAACATTATTGCGACATGTTACCATCTTTTCAACACTCTTTTCTCTTTCTCTGCCTCAGTGCCCTTCCTCTATGTGGGTCTTTCTCTCCTCCATCTCTCCCACTGTGGCCCAGCTGATTTGGCTACTAGTTTGTGTCACAAAGCCCTCTCAGTGGGAGCGAGGAGTCAGTTGGCTGAGTCCTTTCCCTTCAGTGAAACGCCCTAGGTTTCTGCATGCTCTGGTAGTTCGCCCCTTTCATCCCGCTCTCACCCTGACACACTCACATCCAGTGTACACGTCTATTGTTTGTGGGCCAGACTTGGCACTGCCACAATGTGGGTCAGGGCTAAAAAAGCAGCGTGCACCCTTCTTATGTGTGAAGTCAACCCCGCCAGGAAGTATTGCTCTTTTCCCAGTTGTTTTGTTCTCTTTGGCAATATCTGTGCTCAGTGTAAGGCCACCGGCAGCTGCATAGTCAATGCCTTTATCTCTCGACCCGCGTGCAAGGGAGTTGGTCATCAAGCTGTTCACAAATAGGTGGAATGACCCTAATCTCTATTAGAATGACTCCAGCACATTTAGTCAAAGCTAGACTACAGTAATTTAAACTTAGCTGACCTTTCTTGTTAATGTGTTTTTTTTTTTAATATAAACCAGCAAAATCTCCACACTACCCCCCTAAAAGGGTTGTTTTTGGCATCATCCTTTGATGTGAAACACATCAGTGTAAAAGGAACATAACTCACTGACAGTTTATATCTTTTGATTATAAATGAATATGGTTTCACACATTTAAATTTCTGTGAGTGCAGTCATTTATTTTGTCAGACACCAAAAATCAAAGGTAGACTGTTGCAAGATGAGATCAATCAAGAGCTCCTCTTCCCCCCCCCCTCAAATTCAACTTAACAGAGCTGCTACTTTATCCATGTTTAATCCCTAGCCTCATTCCTCCATAACAGTTCCCCTATGCGCACACACATAATAGGGTAGAGTGTCTTATGACTCAAAAATTGGTTTAGCGGGGCTATTCAGCTTAATAGCCGTATGGATTGAATAGACAGTCTGCAGAGCATTTTGATTCAGTTCATTCTATACAACTTTACTCATCTTCTTTTAATGAAAAAAAAAGGAAAAAAGAAACAGCATCCAGTGGATTACAGAACCGAATTGTCTACTTCAAAGGCTTCGGCAGAACAGCAGAGTTGGTAACCTTGCCTAGATCCAAGTTTACTTGTCACTCGTTCTTAGCTCCAAATTCAATTCATACAATTAAATGTAATTCAGTGTAGGGAATGCAGGTAGCACACAGTGGTTTGATTAAAAATTTAACAATACCATGACAGAAAAATCGAATTAAGAACATGGCTGCATCAGTCAATCAAGTGCTAGGCTGTGGAAACTCATCAGTGTTTCACTGAGGGAGTGCGCGTTTGTGTGTGGACCTGTTTGTGTGCACATGTGTACACACATGTACACAGCCCTGCCTTGTCAGCACACTAGACTAGATAATCCACATCCTGGACAGGCGCAAACTGCAGTCTTCCAGAACACTGCAGAAGGTAATTACAAATTAGGCCAGCACTTGGATCATGAGGCAGGCGGCATTCTCCAGCGCATCCTATCACCTCGACTCTCCCCGGCCAAAACAGGCTTAAGCCAAGTGAACAATGACTCAGACCTCCCCACTGTGACAAAAACGCAAGCAGGCATCCTGCACTAAGCCCACTGGGGACTGTTGTCCTTGGTGAATGGCTTACCGGTGAATTAGCACCAGAGGTCATCGGTCGGGTTGCACACTGTGGAAAATTCTGGGGAGGTATACATTCAAGGGACTACAGTATCTGATACTATATAAAACTTTGAGTCAATCAAATCATTCTGCTGTTAGTGTGTCCAAAAGAAAGTACAATTTGATGTGAAGCTTTGGCAAGTAGTGCTCTTCTCAGAGCTCTTAGGTATGGGAATAAATGTCGATCTTCATTCAAAGATACTTTCTACACTGGCAGTGGCAGCTTATTTTCCCCAACACATAGACAGACATCTCAGACTGTTCTGATGATCATCATAAAGCTTCAAACTTGCATCTAGTCCCCTGACAGGATGTACACGCGTGTATGAGCAAGAGAGAGCTTGTAGCAACTTAGACAAGCAAGCCTGTGATCACTCTTTTGTGAGGCAGAAAGTGTGAGAGAATGTGTGTGGCAGGCGAGGCAAGCACGTCATTATTATTTCCAGCGTGCCGGTGTGCGCGCACATGCATATGCCGCCTGTCTTCACGGTCATCGGGGCTGATGATGTGTTCAAGGTGGCACGACAGCTCGGGGATGGAGTGCTGGGCAAATGCTAAGGGGAATACCAGCCATCGAGACGTTCCAGTTCATGAAGTGTGCAAATCAGGCGACAGGGGAGGGGGAGGGAGAGAGATTAGAAGGGAATGGAATAGCCAGGCCAGGGCCAGACCACCTCATCTGGGAGGAGGAGGAGGAGGAGGAGGGGATTAGAGGGATAGAGAGGACAGAGAGGCAGTGAAGGGGAGCAAAGAGGAGAGAGTAATAAAAGTAGGGATACAAAGACAGAGAGAAACTCAGAGATAATAGATGAGTGAAAGGATGCTAGATGCGGTGAAGTGACGGTGAGTTGATTGCAGCGAGTACTTCCCCATACAGGCTGTATCTTCAATGGAGCAGACTCCTAGCAAACAGCTTAGCTTTGACTGCCTTCCTCCGAGAGGATTTTTTTTCGAGAGCTAGTTACAGCGTGCATCAACAACCGCACAGAGCAAACACGATACATTATACACTCTGCCTTGCCTTAGAAGTGATAAACAAGTCTGTATACTAACTCGTCATGCATGTCATGTTGGCCTTGGGGCATCAAAAACAGAGAAAACCTCAGCCTTTCGTCTAACAGTAGTGACTTTTCCAACATCCTGGTTTCAAATGAATCTTTGTATGTTGATTTTTTTTTCCCCCCCTCGCCCTCTCGCGGTTTCCATGGCAACAGGAGTTGAGGATTTGGTAAAAAAAGAAGCTTTTTAAGAGTTGCCAACATTCACAGACAAGTTCTTGGATCCCTTTGCACCTTACTTTTTTTTTGCAAAGTAAGTGTTTTTTTTTTTTTCCTTCTTTTAACCCTCCTCCATTTTCCCAGCAATTTTCTGGTCATGTTCAAATAACCAGATTAGTGTGAAGAGCAGTATTGAAGTAGCAAGGGCAGGAGTAATGCCAACAACAGTGCCTGGCAATTTCACTTCTCCCAAACAAAAAGACACTGTGGCACATTTTAATCTACTTCTATTGTATTGTATGATTTAACTTGCGTTCTGCAGACAAACCTGTGGGCATTGTATTTTTTTGGGCTGAGTCAAACCCACTACTTTGATGGTGATATCCTGCAAAGAGCTTCACTGATCAAAAACTCAAAACAGTTTTTTAAAGGTTACATTCTACCTGTGTGAAATCATAATGAATACATATTTTGAAAGCACTGAGCTGCACATGCACCATATATTGTATTCAGCTCCGACTGTGTTAATCTAACCTAGTACATTTTTAAAGGTCATGCAATTATGTATATTATTGTCATTCTTTATCATGACATGGTATCTATCCTCATGATTTGAAGGCCTGACTAACTAATTGTTTATACTTGAGTGATGATAATGAGTGACTCCTCCTCGTTTTGTTAATAAGAATGTGGAACTAAATGGGCAGATCGGCTGAGTGATTTTGTCAGGGCGAGGGAGCAATGTGTGTGTGCGTGTGTGCACGTATGTGTGTATGTGTGTGTGTGTGTGTTTGTGTGTGGTGCTTCTCTCGATTAGATCCCATGATGTAATCCATCTTCTGGATAATTAGCATTGAGGGGATAGAAAGGAGGAGGTGGAGGGTCTGGCATACACCGTTATAGATGGAGTCTCTTCGCCTTTACCCTGATGGAGGGTGTATTTAATAGTTGTGTGGCATGTTAGTGTCTCAAGACAAACAACAGTGGATTCCACATTAGCCGAATGCTCTCTGAACAATTGTGTATCTATACCTTTTCAGTTGTTGCAAGGCTTTAACATAGTGAAAGAACAAGTTGGCTACTGACATTTGTATTGCTTGTGTGTATTGTTTGCAGCGAGCAAGTAGCATTATATATGTGAAAAAAGGAAGAAATACATTTCCTGGCAGGGGTTGTTTTTGAGAACAGACTGTCCTTCCATATCTATGACTGGTTAAAACATAATATCATTAAATGCCACCGTAGCAATGCAATCTCACTTTTTGTCTCTCCCTAAATTGCAATAGTCTCTTGTATTTAAACAGCGGAAGACAAATGCTGGCCTGCAGGAGTCAAACACCTTGTTGGATCACAACAATTAGGATACTGGCTTAAAGTATTTGTGGGTGGATTCAGGTAACCCTCTAGCAGTTACACAGACGATTGTATAAGCTTTACATACACAAAATACACACTGAGACACACCGGAGCAAAGATACAGTAGACTAATTGCACATTATGCATATACAGTATATAGGTAGTTAAATTAGGAATAAAAAGTTCAAATAAAATACAAAGATTCCCTGAAGTCTTTGGACATACCTTGTAGAGGGAAAGTGGACGTAATGTCAATGTGAGGCCTGCAGCACAGTTACTGCTTTCATGTTCCATCATGGGACCCTTTATTGTTTCAAACGGAGCTCTCTGACTTTCTGGTTTGCACATTGTCTCATACTTACCGGCGCCCAAACTATAAGTACAGAGCATCAGCGTGAAGGAATCAGATTTATTACTGGAGCCTGAGATTAAATAACAGCACACAGAAATGGTGCTGACCAACAATAAAATAAGGCTGCATGTGGAAGATGCAGTGCGGTGCTTGTTTCACTTTCCCACAAATGCCTAACAACAAGTGCACTTCAGGTCATCTATATTTAATTTGAGTGGCCATCGCAGGATGATGAATGGAAACGGGAGTGGGCATGTGTTTGCGTTTGTGCCGTCAGCAATGGCCAATAAAGTGGCCTTCCCTTTTGATTCAAATAGAGCTGCTGCCCTGCTTCTTCCTCAGAAAGCTACTCATTAAAACCAGCTACACGGTGGCATGCATGTGCACTCCAACATACAAGCACACAATTTTGTGTGTGCCAGCATGCTTTTGTGAGTGTATGCACTTTGTATTTGTGCTTGTGCAGCGAGGTACTTGTCGGGACTCATGGGAGGGGTCAAAGGGAGAGGTCGTTAATCAAGACAGACAGGAGCAACACCCTGGCGTTCCCAGGATGACGACGTTGCTGGGAGCTGCGGGTCCCTCAGCCCAGATCCCTCTCTGATCAGAGCACCAATTAAGAACCGTGCTGCTCCACTCCTCAGCAAGAGGCAGGGAAGACAACCTTTTGTTCCCTGGCCTTACATCACATTCTACGAGACAAGAGCCCAGGAGCATTTATGTCCAGCTTGGTTTGGTACAGCAGGAAACAAAGTACACTCTGTGCACTGTGATATATCTTAGAGGAGGGGCTCATGTTTTACTTTTTGTGAATTGCGTCATCATAATTTATGATATTTGCAATCCAATATACAAAGATATACGATATACAAAGATAATAGAAGGGATAGACAAAGCAATATGCAAGCTAAATCTTAATACAAATGATATTGTAATGCTATGGTGATGTAGTAATGTTTGGAAAAAAATACTTAAACAAAGCAAGAAAAGGCTGTAATTAAACAGCACAGGCAAAAACAAGCAAAGTGTCATTAGTGACAACAGAAAGTCTCTCTCAAAGATCATCCCATGCTTCCATACCACTCTTCAAATTGCAGGGCCTGTATTCATCTTTGTTTTTTTTATCCTCCCCCAGACAGCACTAATGATCAATTCCAGCCCTCAGCATATTTATTCATGAGTGTATTACACCTGGTTCCTCTTTGGTGCCGATGCATTTCCTCAAGTATTATGTGACGCCTTGCCACCCACTCTTCTGGCTCAGATGGCATTTCTCTCTTCTCCTTCTCACTATAGGGCTTTGTTGAACCTCACACATGCACACTTTTATGTGCACACACAGGCGTGCGCACACACACACTGCTTTTTCTCAGCGAATAATCAGAGCTCTTTTATTTAATTTCTCCGTCTCCCACTGCTATGAATCAGTTTTAGTCTCTCATTGTCATGGTGGTCATTCTGATGAAGAGAATGAAATGAGTGTTTTGAGTCTGTGCCCATGGGAGATTGTTTGTATATGTTCATTCCTTCAACAATTTCTCTATGCTCTGCCGTGCACTGTCACATGCCTTTTTTGTCTGATTTGTGCATCTTCCTCTTATTGCGTTCATACTGAACTGGTATCAAGGTATTGTGTGCAAATAACTCCATACCTCAAGAGGGTTAAACTAGTGAACTCTCAGTACTGTACTTGAAAGCACAGCTTCTGCCAAAGATGATTTCTTATTATTTTGATTCATCGTTTGTGTATAAAGACATTTTTTCTCACTATTTCCTTGAGCCAAGGTAACATCTTCAAATTACTTCTTTCATCTAATCGACTTCAGTTCTCTGTGATGAAACTGAAAAAGATGCAGCATAACTTTACATTTACAAAGCAAATGCAGACATTTCGTTTTTGACCTATTAATCAATTAATCATATAATTTTATCCAACAAAAGCGTAGTTTTAGTTACAGACACAAAGTCCACAGTGAACTAAGTTAAATGGATGTTTAACTGTGCTGCCTCCTCTGCCTAGACTAGACTAGACAAATTTGCTCTGGCTGCTGATGCTTTGGCATAGATTATAATCTTAGTCTTATAAATTACTGAGTTTATATTGGTCTGATTTATTCTATTTGGTTTTAAACACCTTGGACTGTTTTATGCTGTAAGCGGGGCTGTTTCTATGATTAAATCTTTTTATATTGTATTAGGGATTTTATTTATGGTTTAATAATCTTCTATCTGTTTAATTATGATTAGGAGAACATTTTGTCTGCCCCTTGTTGTTTTTTTTTTCTTTTTCTGATTAAATACAGCTTAACTAATGAATCATTGATTCATACACAGTTAGTGTAATGGCCTCCAAGTGGCCAATAGAAGGCATTGCATTGTCTACAGACACCACACTGACCTATGATCATTCATTCACTGGCCTTCTCTGTGCAATATTACTTGATTACGTGTGGGCCGCATCACATCTGTGACTCTGTGCGTCCTTGTTTGCTTGACTATGTGCGTGTAAACAAAGCCACTATGTTTGTCGGCCTGTTTCACCAACTCACAAATGCTTCAGCTAGAGTTTCTTCTCTATCTCTCTCCATCCTTTCATTTTTTTCTCTTTGCCAGACTGCACTGGGATGCACCATTTTAGGCTCAAGCTCGGTGGTTAGAGTTTCCTCCCACTGATATGATTAGGTGTCATTAGCCGGTTCAGGCTAGCCAGCGAGTGGAAGAGGTCTATAGTATTGATTGTCTCTTCTTTGAAGCCCTCAACCCCAATTTTTGGCCTTGTTTCTTTGTTTATCTCATAGAATTGAACCATCCTATTATGTTATCTGCTGGTGAGTTCAACCTGAAGTATTCAAGAATGGCATGTATATATGTCTCTTTGTATATATCCATTTATCTATCTATCCTCCCATCCGTCTCCGTGACTCTTCCTCTTGATGTCCTGCAGCCATCTCCTCCCTCGGCTGTGTAGTCGCTGAAGAATATGAAGTTTTAGCTGTGGCTGTCTCACTGGGGAAATATAAGTTGACTGTCTATTGCATTACTGTTTCTAAGCCTCACATCAGGAGGTGATCAGATTCCCTGAGGTAGAAGGAACAGGGGAAATGGAGAACAGGATGAAAGAATGCGTGTGCCGGTTTGTTTCTCGACGTGTGTGCCTACATGTTTATATCTTTGTGGATGTGCATTAGGGCTATTACTTTTCACTAAACCACATTTGAACAGGCTCTTGTGTTAGTGTATGTGTCTGAATCAGGTATAGAATCATTTCATTCCTTGCATACATTCTTCTTTTGTTAGGTATGTGCCTGTTAACATAAGCTCCTATTTCTATATGAAAACAGAAATTCAGGTAACTTTTTTATGAAAATAAAACACACTAGAATGAACAACATACAAAACTCAATTAGCTTTTAATGAGATATGATTGTTGGTCCCCGGTTAAGGTAATGCAGAAAAAGCGTCTGCCCTGGGATTTTTGAACACTATGTTGTCTCGAGTTTGCGATGGATGTCGTTTCAAACAAAGAAACTTAAAGTCAGCAGTTTTGTGTGGGGGGTAAAAAACAGCTTGTCACTGAGATATGCCAGTGGAGTATGGGCAAAATCATTCAAGCTCACAGCAAGGCCAAACATACATGCAAATAACAGCTCACTTATTGAAACTTTGAGCAGGTAATTTACAGAGGCAGAATACTATACTGGTATATGTGGTCACCAAAACGGGTAAAAATGCTGCATCAATACATGGACACATGCTGTGTGTGTTTTGTCAAGGAAGGACATGCAGGTGTAATGATACAAAGAGTGTTTCTTTGACACATATTAGGCCCCTCAGTACAAATTGAGGATATTGTAAAGCCACTATGTACCTAAACAACGTTGCTGATAGATACTCCCATTCATGGTCACACTCTGTACTTCACAATAATGCACTATGTGACAGAAGACTCATCATCTCAAGTTGGTTCCAGGGACATGGCAAGGACTTCAGCTAAAGCAAGCTTCCACAGTCCCCAAACCTTCACTCAGTTATTTATAAGTTAAATCTTAATCTGTATAGTAATGAGCTCTCCGAAAAATGGAGTGGACTGAAAAGTGCAGTATTTCCCTGAAATGTAGCAGAATATAAGTATTAAGTAGCATAAAATGGAAATACTCAAATAAAGTGACTTTTGCAAGATTGAAATATCCTGCAATACCGGTGTCAGCAACTGGCGCCAACTTTTTGTAAAGCTGAAACCAACCTCAGTTTTCTTACCATTCCCTGAGGTTGATGCTTGCTCCTCTCTGATTGAAAATATATCCCACTAATCACAAATGAGGTCTTCAACTATTTAGTTTTAAGGGTAAGCACTTTATCCAGTGGCCTATAAAGGCAAGGACCAGGGATACTGAGAGTGCCCAGAGCACTGCTTTGACGCTGAGTAGCAGCTTAACTGGCTTATAACGGAGCAGGGGAGCGAGTCAATCAGCTGCTATTGAGTGACTCTGTAATGGCCGGCCTGACCATCACACTCCCCAGAGAGCCAGTTTTGTTTTCCATTAAGACTGTCATTACACAGAGAGGAATGACACAACCTCCAAGTGAGTGTGCTTGGTGTGTGTATGTGAAAGAAAGAGAAACCAGAGTTTTTAGATGAACTTAGAACTCTGTGGTAAGGATGATAATGTCACTACAATTGACTTAATACTTCAGAAAAAAGAAAGAAACGCCATCAAACTAACAGCGCTTCAGTGCTTTCTAGTATGCCATGCATGCTAGAGATTCATACCTTTTCAGCACAGAAGTAACCTAAAATAAGAAGTGTTAAAGAAAACCGCAGTTTTCATTTAAGGTCACCCAGTGTCCCACAGCAGCTAAAGCGGAACTTGATGCCATCCCCGTCAGCCGGCTCACTGGCCCAGAAGGGAGAACCATTAGTTTTAATCAAGCATCACTCTAATTGAGAGGCCTCCCATCTTCATAAAGATAATTACTAGAAATGCCAGACTGTACGTGTGCGACCCTCCCAACCCCCGCACTCCCTCCTCCCCTAGACCGAACCCATGAATAGCGATAAACCACAAGGCTGGACATGTATCTTTATAAGAGGGCAAAGCCTTGGCATCTACTTGACTGGAACAATTAGTCAACATTAGCCGCAGATGGCCTCCTTAACAGAATTAAGTGCCGGTAAGTTACTCTACATCATCCTTACTGAACCTTTATAGAGATATCATGTGAATTATAGATAGAATAGAATAGAGTGGAAACTGGGGAATAAATGAAATATCTTCTTAAGAGGATTTACTGTGTTTATTGAGTAGACTGTCGTGTCCTCAGTATTGTAACACACAGAAACAATATTTAAATTATGTTTAGTAAATCATCTCTTCCTCTGATGGTCTTACTTGATATTATCTTTAAGGAAAGTGAGTACATGGAGCCCAGCCAGGCCTTTACGTGATGAAACCTAGGGCATAGTCTGGATGGGATGTCTGAATTAGAATATATGTTGGTAATAGTAATGACTGGACAGTATCGTATAGGTCAGCTGCAACCCACTTTTATTAAGGATGAGATTTATGCCTAATATTTTGTTTAAATTACATTTATGAGCATATTTATAGTTAGTTAGTAGTTAAAAAAAAATGGATAGTACCCTGGTACCAGATACTTTTTTGTATCACATCCATTGAGGTTCTAAGCAAGCTGAGCTGAGCTGAGCTAAGCTAAGAGGTTGTGGTGTGAAAACACGGTCGAAAGCTAATTGTTTAGAGAGAAAATCGGTTGACATGACATGAGACATTGTACACATAGCCGCAATTTTTAAATAGCCAAGCTACCATCAATAATGACCAAAATTTTTTTTAATTTCTTTTTTTTTTACTTGTGGCAATTTAGAGATTACTGCTTCTTTTAGTTTCCTGTTGCACTGCCATATTTCTAAATTAACAGTCTTTACTTTCAAATCAAACCTCATGGGATATTTATCAGTATACATTTGAATTCATACTATGCACTGTATCATCATACAGTGTCATCTCTTTGTGTAGCGATTCTGGTAACTTTATTAAAAATAAGTACTCAGATTCTGTACTTCAATGTGCAGTGTGTGCTCCAATGTAAACTTACATCCTGTAACAGTCCTGCCTTTAAAATTTTACTTAAGTCAAAATTACAGAAGTTTTAGCTGCAAAATATACTTAAAATATCAAAAATAAAATGCATATACTCTGTTCAGAAAACTGTATTATAATATATCATTGGATTTTTATTTCTGATTTACAGTAAACCGCATTTTAATCTTGCTGCAGGCAGCAGGTCAAAGTGAAGCTTTTCATTATCTATCCTGTTGGGTAGTTTATCCGACTGCAACAAATCATATTTTACAAATTGGTCATTATAATCTGTATTAAATCAAAGTAACTAGCAACTATAGCTGTCAAATAAATGTGGAGTTAAAAAGCATAATATTTCACTCTGAAATGTCATGATGTACAATTATAATAGAAACTGGAAGTGCTCAAGTAAAATTGTACTTGAGTGGATAAGTAAATGATATGAACTTTTCATTAATGCACAAATAGTACTGCTGCTCTGATTAGCCTCTATAATACTGCAGACTGTATATTAACCAGCAACAATTCATACATTTTTCTTCCTCGATTTTAGTTATTATGAGCGTTGTGAAATAATGCACACTTGTTCACAGTGTTCCAAGATTCCAAAGTCTCATCAGCTCTTTGATGCAACGTCCCTGTCTCCTGAACTTTGACTGATCGTTCTCTCTGGGCCCCAGCAGAGTGTCAAGAGAACGGATGAGGTGGCAGAGAGCGACTGACAGCTACCGGGCAGTGGCTACTCCCCCAGAAACCACACTTCAGCAAGCTTTTCTTTTAAAAGCTGGTATTAATTGAACAATAAGTACATTTAAGAATGCAAGCAATGTTTGGTGAATGCCTACATTACTTTGACAAATAAAGGCTGCTTGAAGTCTTGCCAGGCACCTTTCACTTTCAAAGAAAAGGCAAAAAAATGGTTTTACCTTTGCTAATTTTAGAAGGAACCTTTGTAAAGCAGTCTTTTGAAGGCAGAACTAACCCTTCAAATGTACACCATTTGAGTATTGTTAAATACTTGAAAGTTTTCTGTATACTAACAAGCCCAGCATGTCACACATATGGTAACAAACACAAGTGAATGGTTATGGATCTATCATATTCCCCAGTACAAGCGTTAATTTGGTCCGACCCACGCACAGGATATCAAGAAATCAATATTGCTTTCCTGTGTCTGTGGCTGCGCTAGGTGGGCCTAATTGAAATGTATGAGGGAGCCTGCTAAATGATCTGTGCAGGCAAGGGAGCCAGAGTGATTGCAAACATATGGAACGGTTCCTTAGACAAGAGAAACATTTGTACAATGCTGAGAGAGAAACAGACAGAGGAGCAAAAGAGCAAGAGTGAGGGAAAGCAGGAGAAAGACAGCAAAGAAAGAAAGAGAGACGGAGCAGGAGTAGAGTCAGTCATTACACTCGGCGGTACGTGACGGTCCTAAATGTTCGTGCAATGGGACTCAGGAGAGATATTTCATAAGACTTTGACAGCTTTTCACTTGAATGCCTGAGTTAGTTGGAGAGAGAGACGAAGGTAGAAAAAGCCCCAAAAGATGAACGTGTTTGGCACATTATCAACCCATTAAAAAGAAATGACAGCACAAACAACTGAGCATCCAATGTTGTCATCGTTAAGCCTTGACCTGCATGAATATTTGTGTTGTTGTATATTTGGGTGAGAAATTCTACATTATGGTTTCTGTCCATGCTTCCCTCTTTCCTCGTCCTCCACTCTTGCTCCCTTCCTCCTCCATCCATCTCTCTTACCATGTATCTCCCTTTCTAATAAGCTATTGACATTTTGCTTAGTAATGATGGCAAGAATAATGGGTCTTGTATCGTCCAGAATGAGCAATAAGTAGAAGTGGCATTTTCTAACCTCTGCGACAGGTAGACAGCGAGACTCACTCAATTCCAATTGGTCAGCTTAATTGGGCTATCTCTTCTGGGTAAAGGGTACCATCCCCTGGGCACTGAATTGGCAGCCCACCACTCCACCATGATGCAGCGATTAGCCAAGACCATCTTGCCCGAACACGTCTAACATATGTGAGTCATGTCCGTTAGTAGGTACGCAGTAAACCACACAACATGTGTGTATGGACGTCAGTGTTGGACATGATTTATGGAGGATGTAATAATGAACTTTATTAGGTGCCAGAGCTTGCATCACGAACAATATGTTAATTTAGACATAAGCTCACATATTTGATTGAGTATCATTATTTCAGTATTATTCAGCCATTATTCAATATCAGTTTTTCTGTTGTAGCTCAAACATGAGTGGTGAAAGTATAGTTTAAAGTCATGCAGTTACACAGCAGCTCTCACGTCAACAAGCATAAAAAGTCAATATGACGAACTCACCAAGAAAAGCATCTTTTTCCATGTGGCCCTTTAGCCTTTCAGAAATGCTAAGTTGTTGAGAGTTTGTACCATTTGCTAGCTTGCAGAGAAGGGATTATTTTATGACAGACGACTGGCAATAATGTGTCTTCTCAAGCATGCCTTGAGGCTACAAACAAAGCTCAAGACACATCCTCACAGCCTAAGAGAGGCTGGTGAGCGAGTATCAAGTGCGCTGATATAAGTCTTAAGTTATCTACACCTTGCCAGCCGATCTCCCCGTTATCAGGCTACTGAGTAGTGAAGATCCTCACACATCTATCCCAAATATATGGGGACCCACAAAGCTTACTAGTAGGATCAGGGGGCTGTTATCATCCAAAGCTGGAACAACCCTTATTTACAGTTATTGGGGTATTAAGGATGATGCTGTGGTTTTCAGGTAACTAACTAACACACTTAGTTTTACTCAAACCATCATGTTTTCCTAAACCATGTAGTTTGGATGCCTACATTTAATCAAATGGCGGCTGTTTCACAACGTTAACCATGTTTATCATTGTTACTAAGACAACAAAGGTCAGGTTCCCCTCATATATGCTGAATATATACTCAACATGCATATATGTGTTGTTGTAAGGAGTGTTGATAGTAGTAAATGATATGCACCTTCCGGCTTACTGTTACATGCAGTATGCCCCATGAGAACCATTCTAATGGTAATGATAACTAATTATGGACCATTTAATGGCCGGATAACAAGAGAATTGTCTGACCTTGCACACTGCTTTACATATGGAAATAAATCTGGATGTAGAGGTGCACACAGTCCATATTATAACTTATGAGAGCTTTTCCTCTCTGCATCAAGTATGACAGGTAGAAAAGGTCAAATGACCAGTGTTTTGAGGATTTTGCCCTCTAACTATCTCAATATAATACAAAACAAATGTTAGGGTTACATTTTTGTCAGATTTACTGCTAAAGAATAGTTTCCAAATTTCAGAGAAGACTGTTTGGCACAAGGATACCACAAAAGAGCATCTATTATTCATTTAGTCAATACATTGACATGGACAGCTCTGGTGAGCACCAGGGTAAGTTCAGGACAAAAAGCTCAGAGAAATGGAATCTGGGAACAAAGTTGCAGACAAAAATAAATTCAAGATCACAAATCTCAGCTAACGGATAAGTCTGTTAATAGAGTCTTTAAGATTGCACTACAGTAAACGGTTTGTCTTTTATGCTTTACATTGTCTGACCTTCACTTCTAATGCAAATGCAAGGCATTTTATCCGTAAACCCTTTTAAGAGCAGGAAATGACATACAGGATGACATATAGATGAAGATGCCATAGCAATAGAGCTGAGTGACAGCCAGAGTTGATTTGGTTGGCACTAGCCTTATTTCCTTTTTATGAACAAATTCAGGGGTGTTATATATCCTATACCATTTCCTGCCTATCTCAAGAATATGTCTTTCTCATTCATCCTGCCACTACAGACTGGTAAGTGTGTTGCAACAAGCGTGATCCAGCCAAGTGTGTACAGATGTGGTAATCCATTTGTTTAAATACATCTGACATGTTCATTAAGCTGCTAAGCCACACACCCTCACATTTTCCCTTTTCTCTCTCAATCCTTCTACCAAAAGCTGCTTTTTCTTACTGCACTGAGACGGTAATTACCATGCAGTCAAATGAGAGGATGGCAAGCAGAAACACAGCGCTTGTCTGTGGCTGCCTGCCAGCCAAGCTACTTACACTGTGAAGCACACAGCGCCCAGACAGCACAGGCCAGAGTCGGGCTGCATATAACTCTGGCTTCCTGAGCTAATAATGATCATGTCTTGGTCTGAGGATTTTTGAGTGAACGTGATATAGCATGTCGACTATCTTTGACAGACGGTATAGCTTTTAGGGGGCTGAACGGTGGGTCACTAAAACACAAGAAAGTCAGCCGAAAGAGAAATAACATTTCAAAATAATGCAAGACGCAGTGAGATGATAACACTTCCTATCTGATATACAGAGCTCAGAGCATACCACCAGCACTACTCTTCAGACAGGCTTCCAACCAGACTGTGCTATTTTCATAAATTCTGAAAAGAAAATCAAAGGTTCTCCATCACCTTTCCACTCTAGAAGCATTAGAGACTCTGCCTGTTTGCACGCCTGCTTTTCAGGCATGTCGCTGCCAACTTGGCATATTACCCGGGCACTACACTGATGTCGGCAATGAGCCATCACTGCCAGCTCCATGATTGCCATGATCTGGGTCGGCAAGAGTATTACATGGCCACCTGGAAAGAGGCGAACACCTGGACGCAGCTTAGCGCCCGGCTCAGCCATAATACAGGTCTTTTCTCTGCCAGTATATACAAACCTCCCTCCTCATTCTCATATGGTGCACACAAGTGATTAGGCATTGTGTAGGCCTGCTGTTGGTCTACAGTAGGTAACATTTTGCAAAATCAAACTGCATTTAGTGTTCAACCCATTCATCGGCCAGCTGAAAGTAAGGGCACCTGATAAATGATGCAATGTGTGATACTCTGCAGGCAATACTCTGTACCTAACAGGGACTTTTCAGCATAATTAGTTTAAATGATAAATAGTGCATCTTACAGCATGTCAGCCTGGGAAGGGTTCTTATGTGTAGCAGGAAGAGATATGAGATGAGTCACATCCAATGTTGAATTTAGGCACACAGTGTGACTATTGTGGTGCAATTCTTTAACAAGAGTTCAGTTGGTACAGTATGTGTCACCACTTGAATGTATGCAATGGTCACGTTAGGTAAAGAAAGTTTTCTAAAGCACATCCTACTGACAAAGTATCTCCAAAACCTCCAGTTTCTAAAGGGTTGTTTTCTTTTATTCAACGTGTCCAAACTAAACTAACATACTTTTGGTGGCCTCTGAATATACTGTAGCCCTGTGTAACCCTGTTCCTCTGCTTTCTTTTCTATTCAGTTGTCTTCTACTTCCATTATAAATCACGCAGTTATTTTATTGTGCACTCAAAGCACTGTGAAAACCAGTTGTGTCCTCACCAATGAATTTTCATGACAGCACTGTCATGGCACATTGTGCCAAAACAATCCTGCTGACCTCTGTCTCTACATTTCACTGTCTGTGATCAAATTCACAATTTCTATTCCCTCTTTTTTTTTGTTACTTTTACAGAGGCTTAACCCGTGCTTCCTTATTGTTAGCACTTAACTCAGACTGAGAGGATCCATTAGCAGCATCATTCAAATAAATCTGCCCTCGTGTCCACTGAGATAGCTAACTGGTTAAGTACATGTCTATCCTAGTTAGATTATTGTCTGGGCCTCGGCAATTCCTATTCTTTGATTTTCAGTGGTCTTCAGTAAGTAGTTTAAAAACTAAATGAGATGAGTGCTTCATTTTGTGATCTTCTAGAACAAAAGTAATCAGTTATCCCCACACTGTCATCATATGTCCCCTTGCTATCAGTTCTAATAGGCAAAAATTCCAATGGAGGACAAAAACCCTCAGACATATATTGCCACAAGACAGGTGTACCATACTTTATTTATATCACATAATTCACTTCAAAAACCCATTCACCTTCTTTGGAGAACCAGTCTTCATTGAATATGGTTCCCCTTCAATAAGTTCAAGAGTCACAACTCACAAACAGCGGGATATAAAATCATGCCTCAGAGAGCCTGGAGAGGTAAGATGTCTGACTTTTTGTGATCTTGACAATGGATTTCGTTGGGGGCCTTTAAATCCAGACAGCTCTCACGGAGGTATTCCGCAAAGCTCAGTATCCCAACTAGTCCACCCAAATGATCAAAACCAAGAAAAAAACCTGACAGAGAGTTGAATGCTGATTTAACACAGATGCTGAGGAGTGATAGTGACTGCCACAGAAGAGTGACAGCACATACAGCACAACAGCAACAACTCAGTAAGGCCGTGCAAGCAAAGGGTGTCGATGAAAAACACACAGAAAATTAGGTGGGGGAAACTGTGGCTGAACCAAATGTACTTCAGAATTTGTGCTAATTACTAGTCCTGTGGGTACTTGTTTGAGGGGAATGTCCACTGCTTATGTGTGCTTATATAAGCAATCAATGCCTTTAATTAAACTATTAGGTGGGTTTGGGTCCCAGCAGACTACTTCTATGCCTTAAATAGCCTTATTGTTTACCTTCCCAAGTGCTGAAAGTGCAGCACGTCGGGAGGTTGGAGTATTGTAACTACTGAAGCCACGGTAGACTGCTTGGTTAGATTACAGTATATAACAGTAGAGGCTACATCTGACTAGCAATTGTTATTGTTAGCATGACAGCCACTTGTATATTTTTAGGTTGATTTTAGCCACGGCTCGAGGGATCATACATGTCCATTGGTCGTTCGAGTGAGTTGTCAACCACTTTCATTGAGACTGAAATATTTTAACAGTGGTTGGATAGATTGTCATGACATTTTGTACAGATTTTCACAGTCTTCATAACACTGAAACTTATTGACTTTGGTTATCATTTGACTCTTCCTCTAGTGCCCCCATGAGTTTGATATTTTTGTATTTTACTAAAGTGTCTCAACAGTTACTGATACACAGATATCCATGATGGTGAAAAGGATGATTCCCAGTGACTTTGTGATCCTCTGAATTTTGATCTAGTGTCAGCAGGTCAAATATTAACTTATCCAGTGAAATATCAACATCGGTGATACGTTATGAATGTTTGGTTTTCGGGGAAATGTCTCAACAAATATTGGATGAAATGCCAAGAAAAATGTGGAACAACCATTCATGTTTCCCTCAGGATTATTTTTTGTATTACTTTTGCGGAACCTCTCATCCAGTGCCACCTTCAAGTCAAAACTTCAGTTTGTCCAATGCTTTGGTTTATGGTAAAATGCCTGCAAAACCCATAATATTCCTGTAAGTCTCAGCTGTAATCAAACAAAATAACATATCCAACATGAGATATCTGATTTACAATATAAGGAATAAGCTATTAGCATTCTGTTTTAAGTGGTGCACTTCTACCATCTATTCTGTTATTCTGCAAAACTCTGTCTTTACCTTGCCTTGAATTTTTCCCAATTTTTCTCCCCATTTTCTTTTTGAGGAGGTGCAGTGTAAGCCAACAGTGGCCTTTTACTAAATCACTATAGCAGCCTTGTAGATCCAATAACGCAGCGTTTACTGTGCAAACATGCTGAAAAAAAACCGCTGTGGTGCTTCCCTATCTTCATATTCAATATTTCACATGACCCCTCAGAACTGAAATGCTGTGAAATAGGAAACCCTGGCATTATTTTCAGTAGCCTTTTATCTTGAAGAGTTTGATTTTTATATAAGCAACCACAGTGACATGAAGAGCGTTCTTCAGTGCTAGCTTTTATCCAGCAGGGAGAAACAGGGGTGTATAGACAGACAGAGAGATATTAGTGATGCAGGATAGGTAATGAAGGGGGACAGAGGAGGAGGAGAAAATAAGTCAGGCTGAGCTCGTAAACAGGCAAAGGCAGAAAGAGACCAGATCCAGTTGAAAGAGCAAATGAGAGAAAGATAGTCAAAGCCTTGAGGAGGAGGGCACACTGTTATAACTTCATGCATGTTTAAGCAGAGAGGTAACATGAGTTAAATGTCCAGAGGCTGTAGGCACTGGAGAGATAACACCAAGTGAAATGCATCTGATGAGTGGAGCAGGGGTAGTGAAGCAAAGCCACACTGGGAACTATTTTAAATGACAGAAAATTTCTAAATTTAATAATGTATTAATCATTTTACTCAGATATGAAGAAAAATGCTAAAACTTTGATGGTTCCAGCTTCCTAAATATGAGCAATTTCTACACTTTTCCAGCACTTTTAGCCACACTAGCAGCATGGCTTTAGGGGTGGCAATGTCCGTTGGTCAGTCCAACGGACTGTACAGACTTTCAAAGCCTGACTTTTCCTTCAGCACCATCATGAAGTGGAAATGAGTGGTTTGGAGTGAAATAACTTTAAACCTTTATAAAGTATTGCAAATTAGGTACACACAGAAATTCTAATAACTTCAGTTTCAGTCTTGAAAAAAAAAAAATCACTAGCTGCAGTTCACATACATACAGTTCAGATGTACAGTATGTTCAGGATAAATGTATTGCTCTCTGTGCCCACACTGTTCCCTCCTTTATCTCTCATTGTCATACACTCGCACATAGTCTCCTTTCATCTCACCAGAGAAAATATCCTCTGTCAGTGGGAAAAATGGAGTGGAACAGATGGCATCAGAATGATTGAAACCACCTACAATGGTTCCCACAACTTCCCTATCTTTCTACCCCACTGTCCCTCATATGCTGACGACTTCTGTCTCCTCACCCCCCTGTTCCTGCGCTCCTGCCCAGCTACACCCATTGTCTGGATGCATCATCCTAGCCTCTTCAAGGCCATCCAAGCTCGCAGGTCTTGCCAAAGAAGCTCAGGCTCACTGGAAGCCCCATGGTGCGACACAAAGTCAGCCAAGAGGAGAAAGAGAGGAGGGAGGAGTTTGAGTATGAGGAGAAGAAAGATGGAGGAAATGAGAGGCAAAGTTTTTGCCTTTTTTCCCCACCAGCCTGAAATGTCACTCTCATTTTAGCTGCAGTATTTTTAGCCGGTCACACATTTACTTGACAATCTCAATGGATTTGCACCTAAATATTTCAATGATTGCTTCGAATGCTAAAATGTAAAATCCTGAAACAAACATGTATGTGTACATATGTGCATTATCCATAGTCAGCCATCTTTCTTTTTTCAGAACTACTTCTTTCTTCTCACCTCATCATCCCCACCCAACATTACCTCCTCACACCTCCCCAGCACCAGGCCCGGTTGAGCGCCAGTCATGTAAATGAGATAGTTAGCAGATCAAAAGGCATGAAGAGATATTTTTAATAGCAGTAGAGGTGTTGATTAGTGTCAGAGAAGGAGAGACAAGGCAAAGTGCAGGCAGCCTCTATTACACCCCGGTGCTTTGGGGCATGTTGAAGTGTCTGTGAGTGTGTTGACGTGTGTATAGGTGTGAGGAGAAGACAAAGTCAGGAAAGGTGCTTTCTGGCATGCATTTACAGTATCATCTATGAATGCGTGAGTGTGTGTGTCATCAAAGTGTGTGCACCTCTCCCTCCGGGAGATCATTGTTAATGCATAATACATAGCTCCATATTTCCAACTATAACAGCAATAATGTTGGCGCGCTGGGTTTATGAAGAGGAGATCAGGTGTAGGAGAAAGTGATTACAGGGCATAAACAGTGTAACTGATATTGCTTCATTGTGAGAAGTAACTGGCATGAAGATGACAGTACAGTAGGAGAAGATAGTCCTGAAGAAGAGCGCTAGCAACAATGTTAATCAAATGCTTCACTGCAGCTATTGTCGGTAGTTATGGAGGAGTCACACGGCTAACGAGTTGTCCTGGTGAATTAAATTAAAGCTCAAATCAGGCTAAGTGTCAGACATGGAGGCATAAAGGTTTTAAATGTGTGTTAAGTCATTAGAATCCATTATATGATGATGATCTGACTCGGCTATGTTTACTTTACTTTATGCAATTCGCATCAGCAATGGAGATTTACTTGCATAATCAGGGAACACTCTTCTCCTGTAATGCGCTGCATGTAATTGCGGGGTTAATTACTTTTCAGCTTGACATAAAGCAATATGTGGAGCATTTTTAATTAGACCTCTAAGGGATTGCTATTTTGAATTCTTTTATTACTGTGACAGTTGTGCAACACTTGCCATTTGTCTTTCTTTTCATCAAATTTCATCCAGAGCAAGATGTGATCCCAGCTAGCAGTCTTTATCTCTGAATCAAAATTTGAATCCAACCTTTAGATAAGGCATGAGAATAAATAAATAGCTTTTCAAAGCTGGCATATTAGTGGCTCCTTATTCTGGTCTAGGGGTTTGCCCGCATGCTTTTGCCCGTGTCAGAATTTTCATCTTCCCGTTCTCCCCAGCTGCTTCCCTCACACGGCTCTCTCCCTCTTGCTCACACAGATGGCAGAGGGGTCGGAGAACTTTAATGAATTTTCAAAGGAGCTGCATTGGCAATATTAAAAGGAGCTCCCAAACTTAAACACGTCTGACACCAGAGTCACAGGCATGCGCACGATGACATGGGCACGCACATATGGAGGCATGAGCATCCACTCTCCGTAATACACATGAATGGATGCAAACACATACGGCATGTCACACACACGTAATGTACACACGCTCACAAATACCAATATTACTTTCTTCTCAAACCAATAACATCCACAAACAGAGGGTGGAAATACCACGTCCTGTACACCAGTGGACAATCTTAATTAACTCCATTAGAATGACAGGCACCCGCTGGAAGGTCAAAGGTCAATTTTAATGATGAGCCTACATATGGCAGCCACCGTGTTGTCTTGCAAGGGAGACGAGCGCCACTTCTGCTGATCCATCTGTCCCGTGGTAATGACTGCACCTGGCCTAGCATGGGCCAACGCACACAGGTACCAGAGCTCTCAGAACTAGCTCAGTGCACAGAGGGAAACACAATTAAAAAGCAATGAACACGCTCGCATCTCGCAGCCACATTGTTTACTCATTATGTCTAATTATCTATTTGAGTCAGAGCTTTAAAAGACACCTTTGTACGAGCTTTTTAGAAAGTGGGAGTGTATACGATGAGGCCATAAATGACTGTGATCTTAAACCCAATGAATTTCAATTGGAAATGCTGTCAATTGTCAGGCGTCTCCTCGTGACCTATGTTAATGGTTTTCTTGTTGCAAGAGACCAATGTTTAGGAACCTGATTTGTGAGTTGAGAGTGAAGTGTCAAACATCATTACAGCCTCTCTGTTTTGGCATCTCCTACTCACACCAGGAGCCTGGAGGAACCACTCCAATCCAAGCCTCTTTTAGCTGGCCTTGATCGCAACAGTTGACATACGACTGCCTGTAGGGTTTCCCCCCGTCTTCACAAGTGGCTGATATGAAGGGCCAAGCCAATGCTGCGCTGCTAGAGGCATCAAGGCTATTGCCTCTCCCTCTTTTTATTTCTTCCTTTCTATTCTCTCTTTCCGTCTACTTCTCCCCAGGCAAGAGAGTCTTTATCCCACCTCTATGTAGCTGAACTCGGGGTCAGAACTCAGCATAGAGCCCACGGGTCTCTGATCTCACCAGCTCTGATCACTCATCAAGGTCTGCCAGGCAGAATTCTTTTAAAAGCTGCATTTGAAAAAGTCCCTTAAATCCCCTCAGTGTTTTTTTTTTTTTTTCACAAGAGGGTGGGCAAGGCCCCCAGGAAGATACATCAGACCATGGCTGCATTTGATTTATCTCTGTTCTTTCATTTAATTTTTTTATTCATACTCTTATAGCATGGCAGATGGCATTAGGGCATAAACATATCATCTCCTTTTAATATCCCAGAGATCTCTTTAAACTCTTAATGATAAATGTGTTAAGATTGCAATATTTTGAGCAAAAAGGGTGTTCAATTATAAATTATTTTTCATACAGAATCAAACAGTTATTAGCTCGTCTGTCATCGTCTAATTTGACTCTAGTCAGACCTGAGGGGAAAAAAATTAAAGCAGAGAGCCGAAGATCTGGGGATTTAGATATACGGAGCGATGGCGTATCGCTTATGTTTTGAAACAGTAGACAGCTGCAACAGGAACAGAACATCTGCTGCAGTGCTAACATAAGCATACCTCGCTCCTGTACTGTCATGCCTGAGCGGCCTTTAAACTGGACAGCGCACAGTCTGACAACCGCCTGATGAAGTTTGGAGTTTCTTTAACTGTGCTCATCAGGCTGTCACTCACAAAGTACGGATTCACACCTCGACTTGAAGAGAGATTAAAAACAAGTGAGCAATATTTTTTTTTTCCTCAAAGAACAGCCTTAGTATTGGAGCCAATCTGGCTTCTTGTCTGACTTGTGTAAACTTCTAGATACTTCTGCAGTCTGTGTGAGCCCAGGCCATCTGTAGCCTCTGTCAGTGCTTCTCTAATTCTTTGTTGCAACAGAAAAAAAAGAAGTAATGTTTATATCAGCTCAGATGGAAGGGTGCAAGCTCTCTCAGCATCAGTGATAACATGGCAGTCCTGTTCTCTCCTCTGCAATGTCTGTTTGACACCTTCTCCCTTTTCTCTCTGCATTGAGGCCTTTTTGCTGCTAGCTGGAGCTTGGCCAGTCAGAGCCATTTTGTCCCATTATGTGGCACTGTAAAAAAACAGCTGCTCCCATTCCACACTGATGAATAGGTTAAATGGCGACACAAGGAACAGGGCCTTTTTTGTCACAGTCTAAATTGACCGACAACAGGCGCTGGAGGTTCCACTGTTTCTTCTCGGCTGCCTTCCAGCTCCATAGCTTTTGATTTCCAATTAGTGGCCACTCAGTCCTGCAGCCATTTTAGAGACAGAACTCCCTCTCCTCTTCTCTCGATCTCTCTCTTTCTCTTTCTGTCTGTGTGTTCATTGTCATGTTTCCATGTGCCACTGAGAAAAATGAGCTAGAAAATGCTAGGAATAGCCATCGGACTGATCTAGTGAAACTAATCTGTAAAGAGCTACTACACTACTCAACTGAGTTCATGTGTAGTATAGAGGAATGATATGTTGTTTGCAGCTTGTGCCATTTTGAATGTTGGCTGCTCCATCATTTACTAAACAGTTGTTTGTGTGGTGGTACCCAAAAAAGGAGTTTATGCTATGAATTTATTTCATAGCATAAAATAGCAAAGGTATTTTAGCCAAACGTTATTTATATTTACAGGGAAAATGCTTGGAATACCTCAATAAAACATTTACACAGTCTTCAGTACAAGTTTACTGTATGTGGGCTGTAAGTACAGTTATGAATCAAGTGTTTAATAGCACATTGAAATATGCATGCTTAGGATAATACACTGCACCATGAATGTCATATTTTATAGTACATTTCCCTATCAAAACAAAGAAGTGCCTAGATACTTGTAGATAATAAGGGAAAGGGATCTTTAGAGGGAAAGAAATGATAAGAGCTACATTATACTTATCAAACGCAGAATAATACAGGTTTCTCTATTTCCTTCAGCTGACCTGAGAGCCAAATTTGCTGCCACTCTGATCACCCTAAGTCCTCCCTCTCTGAAGTCGAAAATTGGAGGGGTGGGTGAGCGTAGTCTAAAACAAAAAGTGGGTGAGAAAGGTTTTGACAGAATTTCCAGTGACTGAAGAAGAATAATTGAGCCAGTGATAATGATTAACAACCCTATCAAACTCTCACAGATATACTGTGGTCATTTGTGTTACGAGAGATAAAAGTCATAATCTTTATGGATATCTGAGGCCAGATCAAAAGATGGTGATTATTTCTCAGGGAATTACTAGAATGATAATGCATGATTTGTGACCACTGCATAGAAAATGCAAATCATGAGCAAAGTCGTCATTGTCAGACATTGACCCCAACATTATACCAGTTTAAAATCCTTATGCCATGAATCTATTATAAAGGGGTTACGTTGAATTTATCAGTAAGTGTAGCTGTGGTTGGCTGTCAGTGACCAAACAAACCTGCTCCTCTGTCTCTCTGAGAATGCAGTGTTGTCCCCACCGTGGTGCACTGACTGTTGCGTGATGAATGAGGAAAGTCAAGACCGACTGTGTCAAAAAGAATCTCCCTTGAGGAAACTGATGTCCTTGTCCAAGAGCCACAAAGTCTCAGAGGACAGAATATACAGCACCGCGAATACCCCACCAAGGGCACATGATGTCTCTGTAAACTTAATCCAAATTTTGAGACAGAGTGTAATCTCTGTCACCATGTTTTTTTTTTACACATCAAAAGCTTCAGTCGTGAAAAAAATGTTTACATTCTGCAAATACCAATTATGTTTACATATTTAACAAGATGAGGTACAGATGGATGAGAACAGCGGCTCAACGGTTTTAAAATGTTGACAGCATATTTCAAACTATATGTTGCATGATTCCCTAGATAATTCAGCCCAGCACAAACTAAAGTTCCCTTTGAGCATCATATAAGTAGATCAGCTGGGCATATGTGCACCATAGTCATAGTTGAAGTGGTAACATAATCATAATTATAGCGTCTTTATGAGCTCTAATTTGATATTGTAAATGAGGCTACATATGTAACTAGTGATAAAAGTTCAAAGTTTTATGAACTACAGAAACATTCCACTGTACTCCCTCTCCAACCTAGTTTGGCACATCAAAGACTGATAAAATTGTCACAGCACATACAAGAAAGAAACCACTAATCTGAAAGCAAACTGAAAGGGTTTATGGTGTGGCTGTCAGTTACTCATCGTGGCATTGCCATTTCTGCCTTATTGCAATGACTAGTCTAAGCAAAACTTTACAAAATTGAGTCCATGTCCTCACTAAACCCATGTCTGAGCAGTAACAGGCTCACTATGTCGCATCACAGAGGGTTTTTGTAATTCCCCCCAGCACTGACCACTCCAAACATCCCCAAATCCCTCTTGTCAATAGAGAAAAGACAACATGAGAAACGGACTCCTCAGCTTTTCTTTGCCTTGTCAAAAGTTTCCATATCGTGTTGTGGGTTCTACACAGCATAACTAAGACCCTGGAAGAAGCTTATCTGCTTAAAACAGGAGGGTGAGAGAGGGTGAAAAAAGTGTCTTCGTCTTCCATCTTTTTCCTGGTTCACAGAGTGGGTTTATTCAAGCCACCAGGGCTTTTGGTTTCTCCCTCTAGATCCACCCTCCACCATTACCGCTAGTCTAATCCACTCAGCCCCATGCTACCTCTACTGGTTTTGATTGGCCAGGCTTCCAAATTTCCACCATAGGACTCAGGAAAAATCAATAATCCTCACTGCTCTGCAAAAACTCCCTCTATTAAAAACACAAAATGTAATTCAAGAAATATGGAATGGCTGAAAACATGGAACTTCATGTTATTCTCATTTATTTCTTTTTGGTATAAATGGTTTTCTCAGCTGTGGAAAATTTCAGGAGAATCTATTAAGTTTAATATAATTTTGTGTGATATTATTTTTGGTGTGATTCTCTGATCGTTTAATTTTAGATCGTCCATGGTTGTCTGGTATTTACACTTCATGCCAGAATGTATCACATTTAAAAGGCTGCTACATTCCATCGTCTCCTTCCCATTTATATTGTTGTCTTTCATTGCCGTTCCTTTAAGTGTCTTGGTCTCTCACTCCCTCTCTATCAAACAACAGTGATGCTAATGTCATTGAAACCCCAGGTGCTTCCAGTGCCTCTTGAAGTCTGACATCAGTCCCTGCTACCCCTTCCCCTGGGTCCAATTTTCTCAGCATGAAGCTTCAAGGTCCTCAGCTGAGCTCTCTGTTTAGCAACAACAGTAGCAGCGAATGTGAATGTGTGTCAGACAGAATGGTAATGAGCGTCCCAGAGATTGAACCCAAGTCTTCCCCTCCTCTCCCTGAAAATAGATATGTTCTCACGTGAAAAACAGATATTGTAATCACATCCTCCCATCGTTGATCCCCTTGGGATTTATTGCATGCAGACCAAAAATGTAAATGAATGCAGGGGGTTGGACATCATTGGTGATAAATCATATTACTGGGAAATTCTGCTTAGCAACACAACTGGACTGCACTGTAAGCAATGGCAACTCTAGTCTCGGTGGCAAAATGTCCCTAACAGTACACAGTTGTTGTAAGTTCACACCATTTCTATTTTTTTTTTTTCGCATTTAGAAGAAAGCAGAACTGTACTTTAGAAGAGTACACTTGGAGAGGGACCACTTTAATTGCAGAAAAACAAACATGCTGTAATGGAAATCCAGTATATATTTTTCAGGCTGTCAGAGAGTTGGTGAAGGAAAGTGGAAGAGGGTGCAAGTGTTATAATATCCCTTTCCACAAATCTTTGGAGATATGAATGTCAGGTACCAATGACAGGCTGAAAATGTTGCTAAATGTTGCCTTTTTTAGTGTACTTGTTTGTGCCGGGGCCACCCTAATGTCTTTGTGAATAGTGTGAGACTGTCATTTTATTAAGCTGTTGAAACCTTGGACATCGGCTGTCAAACTAACAAGCTTAGGGAAAATGTAGCAAAGGCCAAAGCATAGAGGGTGAGAGACATTTGAGGGCTACTAAATTACCTCTGAGACATATGGAGAAAAGGGAACACCTCGGTGTATGTTTGTGAGAGACATTTGTTTGTTCGATGGTTACGTTACACTGGTGCAAAAAAAAAAAAAAAAAAGGCAAAGGCTTGTCAGTAATAGATTAGGTTTCTGCTTACATCCTCTTTGCCTCCATCCTCAAAATCTTGAAACACTGACAAATATTAATGCAAGTTGAGCAAACTCTGGATCCTCGGGGGAGACTATCTCAGACGTTTCATGTCCCTCAATTAATAAATGATGTCCTTCTCTTGACAGGGACTATTCTTAACCCCCACTCTGTGCAATGCTGGGACACCATCATTTTTCAGGAGCACTAGTGACAGCCTCAGCCTGCATTGAAGTTTAGCTTGCTGTACATTGTAATTTGCTGACGTTTCTTTTCTCTCTTTCTCTCCTTCTTATTTTCCCCCACTTCCCCTGCTCCCTCTTTTCCCCAATGGCCTGAGTACAGATGTGACCAACTATTCCACACTAGGTAAGACTCATTTCATTTTTCATAGCACTGTTCTCAAGAGTGAGAGTCATGTTTGAGTTGTCATGTGTTGTTGGGAGTGATGTGAAAGCATAAATATGGAAGAGAGTTAGAATGGGGGGAGGAGTGGAAGCAATACCAAGATGCTGCTGTTTGCTCAGTAAGGTATGCAATGCTCTGCAATCCTCACCCATCCCATTTTCCCACGTGTGCACGAGAATACACAATGGTAGCTTTTTCTGGCAAGCGGATTGTGTGCTCTGTGCCTTCAATTTGAATTTTATTCAAATGAGAATCAAATGGCCCAGATTGTTCAAAGAATTCGCCGGCAGTGTTGACTTAAACAAGCATAGCACGGATGGCGTCTGTTTCCACACTGCGGTGAGTGTGTGGAAATACCTCATATGTTAAGCTGTGAACCCGTCCGCTTTTCCCAACTCCACATGTCAACATGAAACCCCTGGTGCTGTGGACACTGACAGTGTCCATATGGTGGCATTGTCTTGGATGTCCTGTTTTCAGGGGGTAGCTTAGCAAATCTTTCTCACTTGCCTTCTGATCTTTTTTCATTTTATACTCGTTGTATGGTTGTGTCGTGGTTTCAGCGGGAGCACATTAACCTCCCTGCTGCTTCTTATGCAGACTCAAGAGACTTACGGCACTTTCACACCATCAGTTCAGTTCAAATGGACAAGCAGTTTGCCTAAAACTTTGATATAAACTTAATTTCCAAACCCAGTTTTACACCAACAGACTGTACCTAGGTCAACCAAAACAAGTTTGTCTGACATCAGTTGAAACACAGTACACTCCTGAGCAGTCAGAGCATGATTCATGTGTCTGACATTATCAGTGACATTGTTTAATTGTTAGCAATAAAATGTGAAAGATAAAAAAATACTTGATACCGGAAGCTTTTCATCTAGGAAGGTAGTTTATGAGGGGCAGACTTTTAACTTCTTTTTGGCCTATATGGGTCAGGCTCTCTTCATTTGTGCCCACGTAGCTCTCCCACTGGATGCACTTTGTTCCTCGTTTTTTTTCTACATAAGCCAAAGTGGGCCAATAACTTCTGCAATCACTTGCAATGGCAGTAAACAGTCGCACTTTGTTGCACAGAACAATGCAAGCAAACCACAGACTGCATCAGCAGTGAACAAGGTTGACAAACAAGCATAAGTGAAATAAGGGGACAACTGAACTTTGGTTAAAACCAAGAAGCCCAGTGTGAAAGTGACCCTAGCTGTTTAATGCTTAGCCGAGAGTAGCATCCTTTTGTTCTGTCAGACTGTTTCTCCAGATACTGAGCAGGTTGCAGGAGTATCATAGAGGTCAATTGCATGTTTGAATCCACCATAGTAGGGAATCAGACCAAGACAGCAGGACCTTTCAACACTACCCATGGCTCTGAGCATCTGTTCATGAGGGGAAAAATCAGTCATCTCATCTCCATAGTGGAGCAAGAGTATTGGACAAATGAGAAAAATGCTATACCTTCATATTAGTCTTTCTTGGCTGGTGATTTGTTTCGCATACATAGTTGTTTCTCAATGCACTTGACTTTTTGTACTCAGACAGGTTTGGGAGACCGCCACCACATTGTGTAATTGAAAACCCAGTGCCATGCCACTACACTATCACAGTTTGGCTACTCGGCTGAGCATCTGCAAGCAGTTCTGGTCCGGCTCTCAACTCTTTGAGGCAGGCATTGGCTGACTGCTCGGAAACAGAAAACCCCTGGCTAGCTGAGAATAATAAGTACCCATGGGAAGCTGCCAGATGGACATTTACTGTGAGCCTAGCTGGAGAGGGAGAAATCTGTCAAACATCACACTAGGCATCTGTGGGGGAGCAGTGCAGGTTCACGTCCACTATGTCGGATAAGAGGAGTGCTCTTTGTCGAGACTAAAAGCTGTTAGATTTTTAACATATCACATCTAGTTGATGCATTTACATTCTTTCAAGGTCAGCAATTTACATTACATTAAAGCCACCTGTTACAGTGAAAGCTTTAAATAATGTGTGGATAATGGACGTTTTCAATATGTTTATCATATGATAGTAGTAGCCATTGCAGATGCAGTCACTAAGTGCTGTTGAATGGCCTTCTTCATGTAACTTAAATTTGATTCCTATTTCCAAGCATTCAGTAGTTATCAATTAACACTAAACTCAATTTACAGCCAGCTTTGTCTGTTCTGCTGATGTAAGAAAGGAGATAAAGATCTGAATTTATGTTTGTGTGGGGATTTTTGGATACCTCCCTTTGCAAAGTTTCTCTTATCTCTCCCTTAAATTTTAGTACAGGCAGTTGTTTCTGTCCCAGTGATAGAATAATAAGTCAAAAGCATGTTTCTCACTTAGATAATCCTTGAAGCCCAGTCTTTTGACTTGGATTTTTTTCATACACTCTTCAATACAAAGCTATAGGCGAGGAATTACAATTGGCTCATTATGCTCTCGGAAGCTCAAGGGCTTCAGAGCTGGTAAGGAGAGGGAGAATGAGAGAGAAAGAGCACAAAGAGTTCATCCCAGTATCGTCAGCAGTGAAATAGGACCTTGGTTCTCTTAGACAAGCTGTGCGCCAGTCATTATTGCATTATGTCTGGCAGCACTCCTCTCAGACAGGAACTGAGCCACACTTGATCAGTGATATGACACTGGCAGAGAAGAGTGAGATTGCTGGCTGCTTAGTTAAGCAAATACCATTATGCTGTTGAAGTCTAAAAGTAGATCTGTACTTGGTAAAAATTATAAAAGGCCAGCACGGACAGTACCCAAAACATTGGTAGCTTTGTAATACTCAGGAGTGGGTTCTTCTGAAACGATTTTGGTTTATTCATCTCTCAAAGGACAAGAACAATGCTATTCACGGATAATACAACACTTTCAAGTCTCCATCTGGGTTTCTCATACCCTGGAAAAATGTTCATGTATACTGTTAAAAAAATATCATGAACAAACTCCTAATTAGAAGCATGTGTTTTTTTTAATAATTATGTCCATTATTTATGATGTAGTTAAACAGATTATAATCTATAGCCATGATCTCGAGTTCACAGCCTTCATAGGAATGTTTGTATGTAGAGCAAGCGAGCCGTCATAACCCCAAGCCATTAGAGAACAACCATAGCTTGTTCCTGTGGTGGGTCTTAATGTTAGCACTTTGTTTCTTTTAGCTGTGCCCTCTGGGTAACGGGCCATTTCGCTAATGGTGAGTTTCTCAAGCATGTGTCAAAAGCCTCCTGGCATTATCAAAAGCTCTTGAGGGAGCTTAAAGTTGCTGTATGTTGATTTTTCCCCCTTTTTTAAAAAAAGACCAACTACTGCTGGGTAAGTTGCTAATAAGAAATGTGACTGATTGCTTGTTAGTGTGCCTTTGCATACATTCTACAGTAATTACACTTCAGTGACAGTTGCACAGTGTTCACTTTTACTTTCTCCTTTGAGAAATCTGCTTACGTTTTATTATGGTAACAGATCCTGTCACCCCTTGCCTTTTATTTTTGATATGTTCTATGTTTTCTTCAATTAGACATCATGACAGATGATGGCACATGTGATTACCCATACTATGCACATACAGAAGCTTTAAGGATGGTATAGAAGAGCAATTTACACACCACACAGATTTGTGTACTCTTGCATGCCCTCATCCCTGCAAGTGAAGCCGGGCTGTTGTTACGAACAGATGGCTTATCTTTAACTTTATCAGCGGCGGCAGTGTCACCAGCAAACGCGATAAGTTGCTCCAGAGCCTGGGGAGAGCTGCATCCATCAGTAGCTAACAGCATATGGTGAAGGGACATTAAGGTGTCCTTTCTTTCTTTCCCTGCCTTCCTGTTCTATGAGTGCTTCTGCAGCCAAGCATCAGATGCTGACTTCACAGGACAATGTGTGTGTCTGAGTGTGTGCTGAGGTGCAGTGGGCATCCAACATGGGACCTTGTGTTTCCTATTAGATCTGTGTTTTCACAGCTCTGCAGCTCTCCTATCTATCTATCTATCCATCCATCCATCCACCTGTCCTTTCCTTTCTGCTTGTTCATGTCTGTTAGGAGATTTTAAGAGTTAAACATGGTTGCTGCCAGCCAAGGTAAAATGAAAATACTTTTTTTTTTCATTTGGAGAGAAATCACAAGGCAATATCAGCAACTATGTCTGTGTCAAGAAGGTGTTGTTTTCCTATCTCTCCCACTAATAACAAACTCCATTGCCATCCCAACCTAACCACCCTAGTAAGGCACTCTATTTCAACATTGGATAAAAAGCATGTTTACCAGATCCTCTATGTGTTGCATTCCTACATTAAGCTGAGTGTCAATCAAAGCCTTGTTTGCTAGAGCAAATGGTTCAGCCGCCCATGGACCAACATGACAGCATGATGTTGGACATAAATCAGACAAACTGCACAAATTATATTCACCCCTGGTGTAGATTGGGAAGTATTTAGTAACAATAGAAGTGCTCATGATGAGCAAGCTTCTCTGGAGGCACACACATACAGTTACATGTTGGTGTATACCTGTCATTAACACACTGGACTACATTTCTTATGAGCATCAATTTACTCACGTTTATAAGCAATAGCCTCCTGTTTAGAATTAAAAACCTCATTGTATAAGTCCTCATGACTAGTAACACCTCGCCTCAAGGCCTGTTCCATTACCTTACACAGGCTACATTTGTTCTCATTCTAGAGTCAATGTTTTTCAGCTAGAACTTAATATTGTGTTCTAATCACTGCCGGTGCCTTTTAAATGTACTCTCTCTTGCTTTCGGTTTTGACATCTCCTTTTATGCTAAGTTTCAACTCATGTTTGAAACCTCTGGTATGTCACAGCATGCATTCCACCCAAACCCCTTAGCCTTCCGTTTTCTATTGTTATTCCCATGTTGACATCTCTCTAATAAGCAGCGTTAATTAGCCTGCTCTTCAAAAATATAATTTTCTATTGTGTATCAGGGTTTGGTCATTAAATGAACAAAAGCAGTCAAACCACTGACACAATAGGCTCAGCTGATTATGGGTGAAGCCATAACAAAACTTGGTTGAAAAAACAATCAGGGAATCTGCATGATTCTACATCATCCTGTCATCCCAAGTTGACTAGACAAGTTGTGCTAAGAACACGTTTCTCAAGTACAGAAATGTGTTGTTTATGTTGTTGCAGAGTCTTTTTGCCAGCCCAGATCTGGTTGTGATGCTGCACATGTAAAACTTTCAACTTTAAGATGAGGTTCCTCTTGGTATGTGCATGTACTATTTTCTGCATTTACAGGAAATATGGTACTGATATGCTGCTGTTTTTAAGGCATTAAACTGTTCAGTATCAAGCCAAACATTTCTTGTATCACCGAGAAAATCTGCTGGGATATCAGTTGAAGTCATATGGTGTCCTTAGAGACAGCATCTGGCCCAAGTTGACTCGAGCATCGTGCATCAATTTTGGCAGAACATTTGAGAATGATGAAGACCACTGGACTGGATCCATGGCCTTTCTTCTCTGAAGGTTGAATGTCAGGGGTTGTCGGGTGACCAACCCATCTGCCGGTCTGGCACTGCCACATACAGTACAGGCTGGATGTTAGTAATGGAGTGGCATGTTTCGTGGGTGTCTAAGCAGAGACAGGCTGTGTTCCTTCCCTGCTCAGATGTATACTCTACATCAACATCACAGCATAGCATTCCAAAAGATTATATCATTGTCACTGGTTTGAATGTTTTGACAGATCCAAAGTGACAGTAATTAATTTGGTTTTTATAAGTAATGAAGGTTCATAGGGGTATCGAATGCAAAGGTAAATGCTCAATGATAATCAAGAATATCACAGAAAACTTGCATTTAAAAACCACTCTGCCTCTTTCTCATGACTAGAGGCTGAGGATTTCCTTTGGATGATTGCACTAACTTGTGTCATCAAAATCGGTTCTGAACTCGGGTCACGATCATGGCAGGATTAACCTATTGAGGGGGCCAGGGCAAAAATTGGATGTTGGGCCGCAGTGAACCCCACTGCCAATGTACCACATTCCAAATCTGGAGCTTGGGTCAGTTGCCTTTTTTGTCAGTTGTCAGTCGGCCTTTATCATAGTGTATAATTTTAAAGGGACATAAATGAATGTACCATGTATCCACATCATCATTCAGAATAAAGCATTTACACAGCAGTGTTTCACACAATACAACAAACTAGGGCTTGGAGCCTCAAAAAGTGGCCCAATGTATTAAATTGTTACTTCTTGTTAATTACTTTTAATGGTACAGTGAGTGTCACTGCACCACGATTAGGGATCTGTAGAGGCTGCACCATATTTACCCTGCAGAGCTCTATGTACACGGAAAGCTGCTCCACCATATCCCACTGCGATATCACTTTCTCTTTCTTGACCGACACCAAAATAGAAGCTTGTGTTAATTAGTCCTTAGTGGCCTGACATACGGAGAATCCAGGTTTGTAAATACAGGAGAGGATGTGTCCTCATCCGTCCCTTGCTACAGATTAAGGCCTAAAGCCAGCTGGGAAATTTGAGCCAGGGTTTTCTTTTTTTTTTTCTTTGTCTGCTCTGACATGTGCACTGACATTCCTGCAGGTCAAAAAGGAAAATTACTGTAGGCTTTGTGTTTGCTCAGGGCCTTTAGTGACCACAGGCCCTGCTAAAGGGTTACCCTCTGGGATAAGCACATAACAGTGATCATGTATTTGGATTCAAGCTTGAGACATATGGGTAGGTTAATGCACTGCTATGTTTACAGGAAGCAGGATTGTAATCCCACCACTATTCTCACTATAAAACAAAGCCAAGTTACAAACTGCTCAGAAGGGGCATCTCAATAATGACTCAGCTCTATGTGTTTTACTAGTCATTTCTTTACTCATTTGTTTGTAGGCTGAAAATGTGTTTCACGGTATGTGCAGAAGTAAAAATTTTTTTTTTAAACGGAGGATACGAATGATCATGCAGGCACATGGACACCTGCCTTCATATGCATATGTGAGAAACTCAATTAGGTTCATATTGGACGATCTCACAATTTAATCTTGAACACAATCTATCCCTTACCTCTAAGATAATTTGAAATATTTTAAAACCTATTCCTCACTGGGTGAGAAATTCCTTCAAATCAATAAACATGGCTGATGTAGTGTACTCCTCTAAGCTAATCAAATTACCAAAGCAAACATGTCCCCAAGCATGGAAATAGATGTTTATACACACCAAAAACAGAGAACACATTTGAGAAAAATTACAGAATAATTCATTGACCATGAAACATTGCTGCTTAGCAAGCTAATGCAATTTACATGAAGCATTCAGTTAGTAACAGTCATTTTAGTGTCTGTCCAGACACCACTGACTCAAAAAATAAAGTAGCATCATTATAACATTCTAACTTTAGATAAACAACTTTTAGTTACACAATAAGACACCTGTCGAAATGGTCATGATGTTACACTTGAGTTATATTTTCAGGTCTGATGATATTTTGGATCCCCCTGTAACCAATAAAAAGTTTTTAGGTTTTTTTTTTCCATTGCACCCAATGCAGTATACAAAACACTAGTGACTGTTAGCTCACAGGTATCACTCATACAATGACCAAATTGTATCAATTTGATGTTTTTCTAATGTGAAGAGGCTGTTAAATGTACCATTGCAGCACAGCCCCCATCATTAGTTTGCTATCTTGTTACTGTACAGCCACCACTCACTTCTTTTATTCTCTCACTCTCAAACTTTCCACTTTGCCTTGGTATGATAATCACCTTACTTGAAAGATGGCAGGCAAAGAAAAGAAATCAAGATGCTGTATGCAAGAATAACAAGCTGACACTGCACAGTGAACGGCAGTGAATAATCTTCCTCACATTTTCATTCCTCCCCCTAGATTTACACTGCAAACATAGTCTGTTATCTATTTTTATCCTGCTTTTTTTTTTTAAACCACCTGAACTGCATTTACTCTTCAGTTTTCCACTGTTTCATATATTCTAATGTATCATACATTGTGAGCTCTCCTCACAAACTCTCTGTCTGTGTTATGCACACAATTACACAACTCGCATTGAATAGTTTGTTCAATACTGAATAACCTTTCACATTCATAAAAGACATCATCAATCATATGCAGAGGGGCAAATAATGTACATTCACCCATCTTGGTGCAAAGATTTGCACAAATGTCTCTAATGAAGTCACCAGAGTCACTTTAACCAATGCGATTGTAAAATATAAAATGCTTTGGACATGCTGAAGTAATGTAACAAAATTACAGAAAAAGATTAATTTCTTCTCCAAAGAGATGATGAACTATATCAGTGTCTCTCATGACAATCATGTCATCACTCTCTGAACCATATTAATTACTGAGCTAGAACAGGTAATTTACAAGGCAGACATTCAATGAGGCTATGTTGAGTTGGGTGCATTATGATTATATTAACATAATCCGGTCTTGTTAAATTGGATCAGCAATATTATTAAAGCTGGCATAGCTTTCACTCAGTGTCGTTAATTCCTCTCATGCTTAAGTCCTAATGAGAAATAAGGAAGCACTTACAGGGAAGCGTATAGACTGAACGGCAGGTAGAGATTATCTGTCTTTCTCACTCAGTTTCTCTCACATTCTCTGTGTTTGTGTCATGCGCACAATTACACAGAACCAGACACACAGAAAAACAAAGAAAACCACACACACACACACACACACACACTTTCGCTCACAGTCTTTTTCTCTGTGCCTACCTCTCTCCAATGAATAGCACTTTGTTATAAAGCCAGAAGGATTTTCAAACACATCATTATAAGGCTCTGGGAAAACTGTATGGAATGAAGACCAGTTGACTCTGCATGATTTGGCATGAAATGAGAGTTTTGAAAATAAAATATGTAGTGCTTAAGTCTCACATAAATGATATGCTGCCATTATAAATGATAAAGTAGAGGCTGCAAAAACTCAAAGATGGAAAATTGCATTAAAAAGTGACTCATAATGTTAGAAAACTATTGTTGCCATGTAAAATGATAAAACCTGTAATGCATAGACAAAGCTTTAGCGGTCTTAAAAATTAGTACAATGCATTATTCATACAGCATGTCCTTTAGTTAACAAAACAGCTTCTATTGTAATACTAATATGTTGCATCCAGTGCCACTGAAAACTAGAAATATACTTTGTTTTATCTGGTCTGTCATCATGCCAATATTTTGTCATAGCGCACAGGATTTGCACTGATTCATGACAATTATCGGCCCTGGTTGGAGGAAGACACCTTCAGCAGCTCAGGCATGTTTGAATAAACTAACATGCAGAACCGCAGACAGCAGTCCATGGAGAACTATTCACTGTCTTATCAGGCTATCTGACAACACACTGCTAATTCAGGTGTGAACAGTAAACTCATTTTCATTTTGTAATCTAGCCATCCCTTCAAAAATATTGAGAGTCTGCCCATCTCGTTGGTTCCCATTGGACACACAAACAAAAACTTAATATGGAGAATAAATTGGGAATGAAATGAGTTAAAAAGGATTAATCATTATGCACACACATAATATGACAGTCAATACCCTATCGATCACTGTGGAATTTTAATTTACCCATAATGACACAACATTAAGTGAACCTGATTGATAGTTTTTACACATGGGAGAACACAATTATGTTCAGAGCAGGCTACACACGCACGTGCCAAAGTGCACACACACATTCCCGCGCACACGAGTCAGCCGGAAATCCACACACTCCCTTTCCATAATGTTATTATCTCATTCTCCATGGTCTCATTTTTCACAAAGCCCCGGGGTGTGTGAGGGACAGTCAGGGTTGAGCTCACACAAGCCCAGGCTGCACACCCGACTGCCAGTGAAGGTCTGCGTTAGTACCAAGTGCAACACTGCCAGAAGAAACAGGGACGTGAAAATGGAACGAACCCAGATGATCCTGAAACACAATGTGGTGCAGGACCCTTTGACACAGCCAGTGGAAGCAGCTGCTTGACTTTATTGGAGATTATTGTTTATTTGGAGATTAGAATTGGAGACTGATTATTAAAAGGACATGTTATTGCCGGGGAGATAAGCAGGTATTACAAGATGACCACAGTATAAAAGAGGGGTTGCTAGTTTATCAAGGCCAATTGTTTTCTTTGAGGCTCACTTTTTGGCCTGCAATCTGTTTTCTGTTTTGGAGGAGAGAGAAAAAAAACAACAACTCCTCACTCATTTGAATTTTGTGCATTCCAGCTATGAAGATTAAAAAGCAAATTTCTATTTCAAGTCAATTTTATTTATTTATAAAGCCCAATAGCACAAATTTGCCTCAGGTGTTTCACAATCTGTACAGCATACAACACCCTCTGTCCTTAGATCCTTGATTCAGGAACCCTCCACCCCCTTCAAAAAACCCCAGGAAGACTAACAGAGGATGGTATGGACAGATGTGCAATAGATGCCATGTGCACAGATTGTGTAGTATAGTATCATCACTAAAACATTATGATGTATGATAGCTTCTGTCGCAATTAATTTAATAATCACTGCTCCTATTTCCTATCTTATTTATCTTTATTATAACAATGCATATTCTTGTTGTCAGGGACAGAGGTGTAGGTGAGGTTCTGTCACAGACTTTAACTCACAAAAGTTGGGTATCAATACTTGTCTTTGTGAAGAAATTCTTTTGAAGTTATCATATACAGAGAGAGTTTTCTTCTCATCAAACTGGCTTCCTTGCTGTGTTGATACTGACTGCGGTATGCATTTCACAGTCAAGACACGCAACTGTCATTTTTCCCAGCTGTTACAACTGGCTCTGTTCTGTAGACTGCAGCACTGCTTGGAAGTGGTGCGTCATCATTGAAATGAATTTTGGGACCCTTCTGTTCATTCTCATCAGTAAAGTCACCATCTGATACATTTGCAGTCAACTTGTTAAGTTCTGCAAACTATGCCTTCCCTCCATGCTCCATCCATGAGTTTTTTTGTTGACACAGTAAGGCAGTGAATTACTACAGCCCATACAATGCATCTTGGAAGTTTCCACAGATTAAGTTTAGGAAGAATGAACTCCTGCTGTTATCTCAGTGGAGGTCTGATTGTATGTCAAAATTTCCAAGGATTCCAATGACACATTCATGCCCATTCATCAAAATTTCTATTTGATGAATGGGCATGAATGTGTCATTGGACTAAATACTTGCAAAAGTAATTAGGCTCAGCTATAATTTGTGTTTAGTTCTAATTACCAAATGTTAGCATGCTAACATACTACATTACAATGGCGAACATTGTAAACATTATACCTGCCAAACATAAGCATGTTTGCATTGTCATTATGAGTATATTAGCATTCTGACATTGGCATTTATCGCAAACCACCACTTTGCCTATGTGTAACCGTACAGAGCTGTTTGCATGGCTGTAGACTCCAGTCGTGTTCTCAGTTATGTGCTGGCTTTGGAAGGTTTCGACTTGTAGTGTCCATTGAAAATACTCTTTCTCCCGATGCATAGCATTTACAGTGTTATGTAATAACAAAGACTCCGGCCTTGAGCTGTGGAACAGTCAGCAGGCACAGAGGTGACGTCTTGCTGGAGGCAACTGGATCTAATGACTGGACTGCCAGCAGATAGCCCCACACATGATTAGTGTCAGATCAGTGACATCATCTAATGTGATGCCTCAGACATTGGCCAGCTGTTACTGTAGGGAGCCAACTCTCCGTCATCACTTCATTGGTTTAGAGCCAGAATTTTATTTGTGGCTGTAGGCAGTGGAAAGAAGTGGTTGGAAACCAAATGTCCATGTGTCTCTGTCCCACCAACAGTGGCATCCATCGCCTCAAGGTGATGCCACGGACTACTAAATCACAGAGTTAGTGATTAGCAAAGTTGGAGAAGCACAGTTTGGAACCAAAGCCCAAACCAATAACTCACAACATTGAATTTAACGGTTGTCTAGGAGGTGCTGTAAAACCTTTGCTCCATTTTTCAATTTCCACATTAATATCTTAAAAGAGGTTACAGGACTCATGTGGTGTTGACATCTCGCTCGGAGGTAGTTAAGAGGTTTGTGTGATCTACTCATACACTTCCACTGTGGTTATTTGAAACAATGTGATATGTACCGTTGTTTCAGAAAGCAGTATTGAGAGAAAAAGCAGATATTACAGCTGTCAACAAAACAACATGAGGTGTCAAATTTGCCGTGGGGAGAATATAAACCTATGGTTCCACTGATCCACTGAATAATACATTACACATGGGAAACCAGAACATATAGAAGCATTACACAACATGCTGAAATAACTTTGCTTCTCCCACTTGTTGTTGAAAAAATACTTTTCTATCACATCCACAAGAATAGTGATGGCAGCATCTTTAAATTTAGAATAATGAATAACGCCCCCTGAACGTGTGATGAACACTAATTAACAACCTTTCAGCTTGAGAAAATGTGAGTCTCCTGCCTCTTTGCACATTGCATCCCCTTGTTGCTGCTGCTGTGGTGGGTGAAGTGTAGGACTGAAAAAGGACTTTTTTTTTTAATGCGTCCTGTAAGATGTTCAGCAGCCCTCCTTAAGTGTAAATCTCCTGTTTACTACCACCCGCGTTCGCAGATAAGCCATGCGCTGTGATTCATGCTTTCTCACACACTTTGTTCAACATATTTGTCTTCAAGTGTGACTTACAAAAGTGCAGAACCTCTGCAGAGCCAGTTGGCCAACAATGTTTTCAAGATTTTGTCATGGGGACAAATGGTTAATTAAATATTAAATGTGTGTTGATACCGTAAGTAGGGCGGATAAGCTTAACACTGGCTGGTGGGTATGGAGCACTCTTGTTTTGCTTTTCTTCAAATTTAAGATAATAAATGAAAAAAGAATGAGCGTTTTGCTCAAAGGGAACATTTTAGAATATCCAGCTGATTGTTTAAACAAAAGAAATCACATTTAAAGTTAAATAGCTTAAATGTCTATCCCACATTATGAAAACATTATATTCAATCAAACCTTCCCTGTAATACATAATCAAATGACGTAGCAAGAATAAATGTTATAAATGTTATGAATAAATTAAAGCATACTGGATTTTGTGATCTAAATTTTGCTGTAAATCTAATCGTAGCTGAACATGTTGTAGTCTGCAGCAGCTAAGTCAGAAGAGAAGGAAGTGAATTCTTCTCTTCTCTGAGTGCTGGGCATCATGCCCGGACCTTCCTGATCTGTGTGATATATCCTCATCGGCTAACTCAAAGCAAGGCCTTGAACTTGGTCAATACCATTTTGTGTTCTGTTATTTCACACCATGCTCCTCTGGCTTTTCAGGCAAACAAAGTAGCCATTGGGACATGTGAAGACAGGAAGAGTGCTAAAACTGGACAGGTAGTCTGGGACAATCCACTGACTGTACCAGCCATAGATAAAGCAGATGCTTAAAGGGCCAATTGTTGACGACATACATTACTGAATATTAACATAAACAATATCATTAGGCATATGTAATTACTTTGAGCTTTACGTTTAAAATATTTATGTTTCTTTAAACTGATCATTATATCTATAGAGCGTCTCTTCAGTCCTCTGTTTACAGCCATTTGTGATGTAAACTCACATTTACCAATATCAGAAAACCTTAATAACTACATTTGCTGCTTGGTGTTTATTATGTAATCAGTTTAGATGGATCGGTGTGCCGGTCATCCCAACTGTCATGTGGGAGACAGGAATTCCAGATTACAGATTACAGATTTTACCTTCAGTGAAAAGATATGGATCAGAGTATTTGGACTTTGGTGCTGCTGGTGGTGTGGCTGCAGTGATGGCAATGTCAGCTGGTCGGTGTACACAACCTTTTGTCCACACTGAAATATCACAACATATATTTTCATTAGTCTGACTTTCTCTCTAGAGCCAAGATTAGGTTGACAATTTTGGTAATTACTCAAATGTCTTGACAAATATTGGATGCATTGCAAACGCTAATTTGGTACACATATTTTTGTCCCTCTCAGGATCCATGAACAAATACCTGCAAAATGAATGACAACTTTGTGTTTAAAGTTGATTAGCAAATGCTAGCAGTCTAACAGGCTAAGCTTTGATGGTTAATTATAGTAATTATACCTGTTAATCATCAGCATCTTAGCACCACCATGGTGAGAATGTTAGCATCCTGATGTTAACATTTAGCTAATCTACCAGTCAAAGTACAGCCTCACACAGCTGCTAACATGGCTGTAGAGTCTTACTGTAGTCTTGTTTTTAATACCACTGCTCATGTTATGTTATTCTCCATTTATTGTAGTGAGATGTGTTTCTACCAAGAGGCTCCACTTTCTGTATATTTGTGCGCTAGAAGAGTGCAAATTATTTTGATGGTATCTCTGGTGTATTTATTTTTGAATGGATTATTATCGTAACCAGTTTTATCTCCATATAAACAGGATGTCAATTATCAGTACAAAATACACACTGTTAGCGTTATGTGACTTCCATCAGCAAGCTCTACTTTTATTCCCGTAGCTTTCTAATCTTGCCTTGTATGACTTCCAAAACAAACACTCTCTAATGTCAAATTAGTAGAATATACTGTATTATACATGACTTTATGGAGGCCTATTTAACTGAATAGCTCTCTTCAGCTACAAGTATGATACTCTGTGACAAAGTCTGAGTAATGCTAAGAGAAATTAATCAGTCATCATCATCTTATTAACTGTGTTAACACAGAGGGCTAAAGCAAACAAGTAGTTTTCTTACAAGCATTAATATTATGCTTGTGCTTAACCACTGCTGGGTGTTGAGTCCCTGCACTGTATTTCTAAAGCTTGTGAAGATCTGACTGTAGAGTCTCAGAGGTGTATTATTCACAGAAAAATGGAGCTTACTACCATAGCCCTCATCCAACACTCACTTTAAAAGGTGTGCTCATGGTGTAGTGTTCCTCTTCCTATTGCTATTACCCATGTACTTGTTCTCCTGTCCTCTGTCTGTCTTACAGTATATTTTTCTCCACTTCTAACAAAGTCTCATCAGTTTCTTCTGTCAATTACGTACTATGCTTTTTTGTACTGTTATTCCCAGACAAGACTTCTCTATATCTCCATAGAATGCCACCCAGTCACGCCGTTATTATTCCCTGATTAAATTCTTGTTTGGAAAAAAAACACACTCAAGTCACTCAAGCTCTATTAATAAGATTGAGTATCCATGTTTAACTCAATCTAATGGATGTGTGAAATAAGCCCCAGCTATTAATGTTTAATGTATAATTGAATGTTCTACATGGCCAAACTTGTTTACTGGAATAATTGATGTTTCTGATTTCCCACTTGCCTGCAATACAAGAAGGGACAGACAGACAGCAGGGGAAAGAGACAGAGACCAAGAGAGAGAGAGAGAGAGAGACCCACTTGGCTCACCCTCTGCAGTTGAAGGTGGTGAGGTCAAGCCACAGATGTTAGAAGTAATTATCACGCCTGAAACCGGGCTCATTTGATTAGCTCTTAAAAGCTTGCGACAGACTTAATATTTCAACCGCAAGCTGCTGTCCAAAGCATTTTTGGACAAATGTGTGTTACATACAATTTATAAACTCCTCAACCATTAAATAAAGAAAAACAAGACCTTTCCTAATATGTTTACTTCTCCACATCTGCAGGTTCGAAAACCACAGCCTGAAAAGTGGAAAGATTTATTTGTGTGTGTGTGAGTGTGTGTGTGTATGTGTGTTTTGTCATTTCATCTGTTGGGTTTAGTTTTGGTGTTTACGTGAGAAGAACAGCAGGGTGTGACTGAGGTGGAGAGTGCAGTCTCACGGTCCAGTGCACATAAGACAAAGCAAGTCTCGAGAGTGAGCTTTCATGCTTTCAATCTCTCAGTCTTTCCGTGCTGAGTTTGCTCTATACAGGGCGTAACGATTTGAGGAAAATATCTAATTATTGAATTACTCTAACCAATATTGAGATTGTGATTCAAATTGTGATTATTTCCAATTAATTAAACTGCTGTCTTCTCAGGGTCTTGATTCAAAACTTTAAAGATTATAATGTTGAAATGATACGATGTGCTTAAAAGTTTGATTGGGAGATCCCGAAAACTCCTCACTTGCCTCAACATCTGCGAAGCTACTTGCTACCTTACAAGTGGTGTGCCAGCAAAGGCAGTGAAGAAGAAAACTTCAAGCCAGGAAATGAATGGATGTAAACAGTATATAAATAGAAGAAAGTTAGAACAATTCGATATATTTGGCCATGCAAATATTTTTGGAGGAAGAAAATACTTTCAGCATGCTGGTCAGACCTCAAGGATACACACAATCTTACCCCAGCAGCCCAGATTCTAATCCAGCCCTTTGCTGCATGCCATCTACTCTCTTTCTCTCTCTACTCTTCCTTGCTTGTAATTCTCTACCAGCCCATCAGCAGAAATACCTAAAAAATAATCTTAAAAAAAAACGACTTTTCTTTGTACAGATGGGCATTCATTGGACATACGTTGTCAGGCCGCCGTTGCAGATGAATGGTTTCTGGTTGAAACAGTAAAAATACTGTTAAATAAGTAAGTTACAATTAAAATTAGGGCTCTCCTGTCAAGTGCACTTTTTTAGTATAAGAATAATGAATTGTTCAGCTGTAGCTCTCTACCTAGCTAACAGTGTTCTTTAATGTTTAATGTATCATTTCACTTTCATGTTCTTTCCTCCCCTCCCCTCTTTCTGTTCCCTCCCACATCTTCACTCACATCACTCCAACCAGTCAATAATCAATGTGCATGGTCTGCCAAAGACAAGTCACCTGTAATACTGTTTACAGTGACTGGACAATGGCCAAGCCTTGATCAACACACACCGAAGAGCTCACAGATGCACCCTCTTACCTGCTGGCTTTGCATAGTTTCACACTTGAGGGGGTGGGGGATGCGGGGGCTACTTTCCTCTCTTATGTCGTTCCTCTCCCCCTGTTTCACACTCCTTCCACCTCAGCTGCTTAACCACGCTGCCTCGGAGTAATTTAGATCTCTCCCAGGTGGTTGAAATTTAGTTTGAACTACAGGCGGGTTTAAGCTGATGAATAGCTTTTATTGAACATGAATAAATTTAAGGATTGAGATTAGTCAGCTCCTTCTCTCTGATGATCAGAGTCCGCCAGAGGATGTGCTCAGCATTAAAAAAAAAACAGCACAGAAGAAACAAATGTGCACAGCTTCCATTGAAAGGAGAGGAGGGAGGATCCATTATGTGTGAGCTGGTGGCTGAGGATCATTTGCACATGATTATGAAAATACCAGTGTAGGATGATTCAGGTGTCCCAGAGAATATACTGTTTGTAATGTTTCTTGGGTTAGCAGAAACTCCCCTAGGTCCTAATCACTTGTGCTCGTGTCGACGTATCAGTGATGTCGATCTACCCCACCTATGTCCATAAACTAACCCTATTATTTAGCCACTTCAAAATTAAAGCTCCTGTCACCAGATCTCCTCCAATGTGATCACAGCCATTGACCTTCACATCCCTCAAGCAGCCACCGGCCTACACATTGATCGATCCCGCTGATGGCCTTGGTGCTAATCTTCCAAGGGACCGACAAGAGGTGACGGTATTTCACTGTTCAATCTGATGCAATTACCCTCAAAATAAACACTTTTTGGGTAGCTGCTGACCTTCCTGTGAAAGAGGGTGGGTGGGCGGGATGTTTGTGCACACGTACATGCCTGTGTGACTGCAGTTATTTATCAATCAAGCTGCATCATTAACAAAACTCTGTTAGTGCTGAAGCGCTTCTTTCTGTGTAAACTTTAATGTCCCGCAAGGTCAAACACAGTGCAATTTCACCTACCTCCATCTCGCTACTTATTTGTATTTGCTAGTGAATTTTATTTCTGTCTCTAGGTAAGGCCCTGTCAGTCCATTTCACAATAACATGAAGCATTTTCATCATGAAACAGAATCCCCTCTGGGAAGATTATTACAGCGGTTAAAATGAAAGGGATGTGATGAGATCACACATGCTAAATGGAATAATGTAATGTGCTGTAATCACTTTGGATTTAAGCAGTGGTAATTTGAGCAGATATGATTCTTTACCTACATACTAATTGTGCTAACAGTGCTGTTTGACCTAGGCCCTGTCTTTGCCATAGGGCAAAGACCACTAGCCTGTAAATACTATGCCTTTGAAGACAAAACCAATTGAGTGTGGCTAGACATAAGCACCACTTTCCTTTTAAGTATTCCACAACAGGTTTTTTACAAAGACATCCCTCTAAGCTACTTTCTCATACGCATCCCTAAAAACAACAGCACAACACACACAAGCGAGCAAAATCAATAATCAACAATAAGGGAATAGAAATGCATTTAATGTGTGATAAGAACTTCCTTGGGGCAAAAAAGTAAAGCAAGTGTTTATTTAGGCAATTTGTTAGTTAGCATATTCAAGAACTGTTTTCTCCAACAATTTAAAATGTGTTAAATATGCGATATCCACAAAAGACAGATTAAAAAGAATGGTCTAAATCAGAGAAGTGGAGCTCAGGCTCCAAAAACGCTGGATCCCTCATTTCCCATAATGCAGCTGAATAGTTTCTTTAATTAGATCCCTCCTTGCCTCCTAAATGTAGAAATGCACTTTAAAATCCCATACCTCCAGTTTTAAAACAAAGACTCTATGCCAAAAGATATCAAGTTTCGAGCTCAAGCGAAGACAACGATAACATAATTTTTCCAGCTTCCTCCAGTGCTTGTGATAAACTCAATGTCATCTGTATTTTAGAGGAGTGCCTACATTAAAATAATGTAAGATTATACTCGAGACACTTTGGTAAATTTTTATAGACTGCTTTGATAGAATATCACACTGAAACTGCAATGCACTTACTGTAGTGCACTGTGACACTTCAACAGGGCAGAGGCCTGGACTGGAATTTGGCTATTCTGGCTGATGGACAGTCTTCCTAACCACCATTCCACCCTGCCACTTCCATGAGATATAATTTCCAAACTGTGACAGCTGAAGCACAATTCAGTTGCAAACTTTAGACCCACTTTCATCAACCTTGCGCTCCAACTACACATTTGGGAATGAACCCCATGCACAGCTGATTGTAAGGAGATGGGCATCTGCCTGTCCAGATGCACTATAGCAGCCTGTTGTTGGAAAGCTAAAGGGACAGCGACAAGCACTTAGCTGGTCCCTCAGCAACCAGTCCCATTTCCTACCTCTTATCTAAAGTGACAAGAGGAGTTTTTCCAGCCCTCCTATGCCTGAGGCTCATCCTGCATTATCTCCCAGTGTACAAGCACCACTAGCTATCTTGTGTCCCTGAATCCTTCCGTCTAAAAATATGCTAAAGAGGATGATGGCATTGCTAGAAAATCATCAGTGTGAACCAGTTGTGCTGGTTAAATGTTTTTCAAACTGCTGATCATATCACAGGATGATGGACTCAGAGCAAGTGTGCAGAGAGTATGTAGAGATCAGTGCAGGTCCATTTTCCTATATCACATGCATGTACTGCATCGCCCTTACCACCAAATGGCTGTAGTTCCAATCCGATAAAGTGTGTGTGTGGAGAATGCAAAGCGACAAAACATGAACTAAAGCAGACACCCTAATGAGATATTGATTGCTCACACTGATGTTTACACTTTTGCCTGTCTAATACTCTCCAAGTCCACCATAAACAATCGGCCATCTGTTCAAGCACATTCTGAGCTCTGCTGTGCAATTCAGATACGTCTGATGTTTGGATGAATTAACTGTGCGTTTTGATTCGCAAGGCAGCCGGTATAACTAACGCTCATAATACATTCCTACATAGTTTTCATACTTTTATATACTCCCACTGTACAAAGTGGACCAAAACAACCTAAAATAACGACATGAATATGCATATTTTTTAAACAGTTTCACACCGAATGACTCTACCATAGCATAATCACACAACTGAGTTTGACACTTCACATACACAGCACAAAATGCACCCAAACAAAACACATGAAAATGCATGATTTTCAGCTGTTTTGACAATTTTGAAGACTCAAAGCCTACACGCAGAAAAACAGTTTCTCCTTGAGAGACAAGACTGAGAAAACCTCAGCAATTACATCTTAGCCCCCACTTTTCTCCTTGCTGCTAAGCACCAAATGGTACCATTTTTCTGTTCTCAAGTAACTAAAATGTATATTAATTGTGAAAAAGCCCCAGGGACTCCAGTCTTTCGGATAGTATTCATTAGCCATGGCTTGCACTTTATAGCCAGTGAATGCAAAACAGCAAATGATCGAAACAAATTTTTGTTCTAAACAACAAAGGAATGCTTACCCCAAGCACCCTGTTGTTTGTGCAATGGCCCTGCTGCCTAAAGTAAGGGCTGAGAGCTCCCATATAATGAACCTGGGAAGCTACACTTCGTGCAAAATCAATAATGACGAGCTCCTTTAAAACTCTCAACTTTGAGCCTTTGATGCCTGAGAATACATTACCGCCGTTAACTAGGGCTCCCGTCCAGGCAATCAGCATGCAGCTCACTCTGCAGGCTCCATTTGCCCCCACGTCCTCACACAGATTTCCACCATTACTATTACAATTACTGTGTACATCACAGCTGTAGTGTACTAGTTGCTTTATTTATCACCCTGATCATTTCCACTCAGCAAATCAAATGTTACAGTTTTATTAAGGGTCATTGATAAATCTGTGGACTGGGCATGACAGTGGCTATGAAGTGAAAAGCTGCTTGGGAAGGTTTGATGTGTGTGTGTGTGCGACGCTCTATGCATTCTGAGCACTTTATCACTGCTCAACGCCACTCACCCTGTAACCCCCCTCAAACCATGCCATGCATGCACACAACACATGATCTTCATGACGCCTTGAACACTCACACAAACTAGCTTTGCACATAGATGTTGCGGTGATTACAATGGTGATTGTGGCGGAAAATACAGATTGTGAAAGCTGTTTGCATGTCTGTGTGTGATGTAAAAACATGACCTGTAGTTAAGAGTGCATTTGCAAAACTGTAAAGAAGAGGAAATGTTTGGCATGTGAATTGTTTTGGCCTCAAAGCCCACGTGAGTTAAAATGCATCCGGCCATAGGCTGCCTGTAGCTGCTGTGCTCAAATTCACGGTCAGGCTGTATTGCTTTGGCTGTAAAGTGCAACTGAATGAAATACTTGTTTGCAAGTGTTTGCATGCATGTGTTTGTGTGTGTTGTGCTATGTACAAGCAGTCCTCTCCACTATGCTACCCGTCACTGTCACATGCTGGGCCATAATCACGTATGCGCTGGGCTTGTTAAGCACGTTCCCACTTTCTTTACAGCCATGAATTCCAAATGGGTGGAATTAAACTTGAAGTAAATAGGTTGGATTCTTACCTCACTGTCCACCATTAACTAATTGGCAGCGTTGTGCAGACAGCGAGGACTGGAAAAAAAAAAATGAAAAGAAGAAAAGGAAACAGTCATCTTTAGAGCGTGAGAGTTAACCAAACTCTGAGCAAGACAAGCCAACAATGAAGAGGCAATTCCCTTGTGTTTCCTCACACATTTCCACTTTAATTTAGTGGTACAAAGCTTTAAATGCTGAACTGAATCACTTTTATGAACAAAAGGATGGTAATTTTAGCAACAGAATAACAGACATCTGAAACTGGTATCTGAATATTTGAGTAAGACTTTCAATTAACCAAGTGCGTGTGGTGGCATATCTACAATAAGGTAACATACCAATATGTAACGGCATACTTACATTTACTTCCATACTGTACACATCTGTCTCTGTGTATTCATGCATTAAAATTGCATGCATCTGTGTAGGTTGTAAGCCTTTCATATATATATATCTGTATATATTTTAACACATGCATGCAGCTCATGGCCTGTTGACTGCATGAAAGGATGCTTGTCCCCAGCAGTGATATTTGTGAGATTACGTCTTTTATGCCAAGCCTTTTAGTGTAAGAGTATTATGCATGTTAGATCTCATGTGGGAGGAAAGCTATTTATACAGTTTATAACTGTGAATAAGGTGTAGAGGGGGATATACTGTATGCAAAACTGAGTGACATAACATTGTCTGAAAAAAGCCAGCGTTAATTTATGTAATTCTTTAAGCAAAAATTTTAAGAAATAAATAACTGGTTCCAGCTTCTCAAATGTGTATATTTGCCAATGCTTCAACTTCCTCTTGCAATTACTTTGTATACAGTGTTTCGGGTAAGATTATTATCTTGAATATAGGAGGATAATGGGAGAAAAGTGCACATCAATAGGGAATGTGGTGCTGTAGAATGACATCATATTACCCAGATGTCACTCCATACCTGGAAACGCATGTTGTCTTTTAAAGCCTTCTTTTGCGAAAGCTCTCTCGATATGAAAAAATGAGGATAGATGTGGTTTCTCAAGAGTTTTGTTTAGATCCATCAGGGAGGTACTTCTTGTACCAGGTTAAAATTCCTGCACTGGCCTTGAACACAGCTTCTGCAGTACACTTGTTGATAGGTTCAGATGTTTAACTTGTATTGTTAATCTGTTTGATGTAGGATGGTCAGCTTTGTACACTGTTCAATTGCAGCTTTTGGGCACACTTTCAGCACCCAGCTAGATACGTTACACTGAGTGTAATATAATGAAAGGCTATTGTTGTCTGTAAACAAAAGTATGATTTTGATGATAAGCAACAGAGGGACATACCTATACCACAGCCTTTTATGCTTCATAGAAAGAATTAGGCCTCTCCTTTTCAAATGTTCTCAAAACTGGTCACTGTGTGCCAGTAATGGTTACAGCTATACCTGTCATTTTGCTCATAGACAGTGACACTATAAATTGGCAATTACAAAATGTCAGTAATCAGAGCCGAAATTCTGTCTGTCATAGGCTTGCAAAATACAGATGGTTTTAGAGAAACATCGGGCTTCTCCTGGACAGAGGTTAGAAAGTACATTTTTATACTTTTTCCCCAGAAGGTTTCAGGTAAACTTGGCCCGATGAACAGATGACATTACCTGCAATGGGACATCGCTATTTCCCTGTTTTTACAATTTCCATATGTCCGTTTTTCCCATCTCCTGTCACCCTCTCTATATCGGCATCAGCACTGTATTACTTCACAGACATGTCTGTCTTTTGAGCAAGTATGACCTTTGCAGTGACTTTTGCATCTGTAAAAACCTCAGAATATCTTAGATTACAAATGAATGGATTCACTATCTGTGCTTTGGAGTTCATGGTCCATCCTGAATGACTGTCTGGGCCCTTTGCATATTGATGTTGCCCAGCTGTTGTGGGATTTTAAGCCTATTTTAGTCCATTTAGTCCATATCTGCTCATTACCATAGCAATCAAACTATCCAAGGGAGGTTTAAGTGTTTAAAATGCTGCAAAAAACAGTAAAATAACTTTACATTATAAAGGAATATTTGCTTTCGTGCAGAGAGCTAAATGAGAAGAGCTAGATGAGTCTAGAAGATCCTGGGGTCATTGAGCGTAACATGAAGCCTGGAAGCTGTGGGAAACAGTCAGCATGAATCACTCACTTTCTCTAAAGTTAAAATCCCACCGTCACCTTTACAGCTCACTAAGTAATGAATAGTATTAGCCTGGTTAAGACACATACTCACGAAAAAAGGTGTGTGTTTACAGGGAGTTTCATTTTCTAACTACTTTGCAGTCTACACTGGTTGCCTAGCTCCACCCAGAGAGAGGTAGGCTGTATTTAAAACCACATATCATACTGGCAGTACGCATTGATTCAGCCAAAATGCAATATGTCTTATGCAATATGAAAACGAAAGCAAAACTTTGCAGTATGCTAGAGAAACCTGGATGCCACACTGTCATCCATATCAATGACAGGAAAACGTGCTTAGTTGTTTTTCTGTATCAATTATTGTTTTAATAACTAATATTGTTGTATTTTAAGAACTGTAATATACATTACAGTATACAGTGATCAAATATCTATAATTAGAATTCTAATATACAGTAGGCTAAAGTTTTCATATAATTATATTTTGTTCATACTGAAGGCTACTATGAAAGTATGAAGTATATACTGCATACTGCTTTTGTTGATTATATGTAGTAGGCTATTTTAAATACAGCCATAGTTCCAGCACTTTCTTATAAAACCATAGCTTCAACTCACTGATTTATTTGACATATTTTGGTTTGTACAGATTAAACCAACTTACTCAAAGATATTTTTTAAACTATAGACAGAGCCAGGCCAGTTGTTTCCCCCAATGCTTTCAGTTGTTATGCTACGCTAGGCTAATCTCCTGCTAGCTCCAGCTTCACCTTTAATGCACAGACATGAGAGGCAAAGATCTCCTCATCTAACACTTAGAAAGACAGTGCATGTGTATATTTCCTAAAATGTCGTGCTATTCCTTTAAGACACGGATTCATTTACAGACTTGACTTAAAGTCCCTGATGATTCTTGTGTTAACAACTCGAGCTATCTCAGAACACACTGCTCTTTGTTCAACAGCAAGCGCTTCTTTCCCCGACAATGTGGGAAGAGCATGTTCTTCATCATGAAAAGGGCACTTTGGTTGGTTATGTTTGGTTTGTTAGAGGACACTTGCCTCCAGGAAAGAAATCTATAATAGAACTGTTGGTTCATCTCCTTCCTATAACACCTCTTCACCTGTTGTTCTTTACACGTGAAGTAAATACCACATATATCCTCACCCTGCTCAACACTTGATTTCTCTTCCATTCCCTGTCTGGCCATGGTTTTTTTTTTTTACCTCTACTGTTCCTTGTTTTAGCAGGCATGTTCAGCAAAGCCATTTTTAATGAGACCCCTCCCCTTTCCATCTTTCAGAATGGAATTAGGACAGCACTCAGCGACTGAGGGGAGAAAAGCTGGGAGAATGGGGGCACATGGCAGAATGAAAAAGTCTTCATTAAGGACAGTGAAGTGGAGGTAGGAGGAGAAAGAGAAGGAGGGAAAAAAGGAAGAGAGATTTAAGTGATCCAGAAATGCTTCTCTCCTCCTCTCTCTGCTACCTAATCAGGGAGACAAAGTTATGCCGGTCAGAGCGTTTATTATTCCAGCTAATCCCTCATCACGGTATTTCATCAGGTTTGGCATTTGGCTATCCGCATTAATTAGATGTTCGAATGGACACCGCGTTAATAACTGACACACGGTAGATAATGAGAAATCGTCTGCGCATCCGTATCCTCTCACCATCACACTCCCTTTGTCAGCACTGATACCTCTGTGCTTGAAACACTGCATCGTGTTTACCTGTGCCGGATTTCATTTATTGATGATTCAGGCTGTTTTTAGTGCCAGTGGCGATAATGTACTGTCTGCACTTTGGGAGATAAGTGTGTTCTGGTGCGATAGTTTGGACTTGTTCGGAATGTCTCTCCCTCTGTCTCCGTCTCTATTTTTATCTCAGCTCTCCTCCCAAAATTTTTTCTTCTGCTCTCTCCTTTTCTTTTATCCCACATTTCTCCTAACTCCCCCTCACCATTCTCTCCCATTCAGTCTTTCTCTATCTCACCTGTCTTTCTCTTTTTTTCTTTTTTCAGAGCCTCCCAGAGGAGAGTAAGAACCCCTATCTCTCTTTTGCACACTCTCCTCACTTTTTAGACTGTCTCCTCCCTCCCTGATTCCCCTCCCTCCCTCTTTCCCGCCTTCATCCATATCAACACCAGGTGAATAGCCCACTCCCTAATATTCATTCACACTGTTTCCTTTCTTCTTCTTGACTGCTTCTCTCTTCTCTGGATGTTTTCCTGTCTCACTGTACTACTTTCAGTTTACACTCCGCACTTTAATATTCCGTCATCCATCCTTGTGCTCCCCGTTGACGCTTTGTCTCTCCGCCCTGCCTTCCTCCCCTTCCTCCTTCACTTTCTGCCTTCTTAGAGTGACGTGACTCTCTCTTTAGTATTCTGTAAGTCGTTTCCAATTGTATGGTAATGCACCTCACTCCCTCACTCGGTCCCAGATCAGCTGCAATCATGGAAGTCATGATGTCTTTGACCTTACCGTCTTCTCAGATGTAAATGCAAGCTAAAATAATCTTTTATAATTTGTTACTTTCTCTATTCCCTCGCACTGAAGTGATGTGTTTTGTTGTAGCTCTCCTCCCTTCTTTACCACTCTGTGTTGCTCTTTTTAAAGCGTAATCCTTTATCAGACAGGGCATGTTGACTAGGAACACATTCTTATTTACAGGAACAGCCTTGGGGAGTAGTTGCAAAGGGAGAAAGGGTCGTGCTCATTCACACCCTCACACCTGGGAGCTGCCCACCAAGCAGCTTCGTCATCATATTGCCTTGCTAAAGGGCACCTGGGCGAACTTGAAAGAGCTCTCAGGACATCAGGAGATTCTGCCCATTTTCTGCCTCTCGTTGCACTTCGCTTTCCTACCAACCGGTTTTTCTATTCCTCCACGATCCTGACCGTCACTTTACATTTATTTCTTCCTCTGCTCTTCTCATCTGTCCCTGGCTGTCACACATCAGGAGTGTGTCATCGAGGATTCAGAACATGTCACAGTGCCGTCTGGTCACTCAGGTTTTTTTTTTTTTTTAACCCTCCTTCATCTGTGAAGGTTTCTCTCCGTCTCCTCCCTCCTCTTCCGTCCTCCCCTGCCACTGTAAACAACTGATTACGGCTTTGAGTGAATCCATCAGGTTTTTTTTCAAGCCTAATGATTCTTGTCATGGCGCAGAGCTGAAAATTGAGGCACTCACAGATCCCCAGTGTAACATAGCCTTTATCTTTCAACTTTCAAATCCCAGAAGCTCCTTAAGTCCTCTCTTTGGAGACTCAGCACCAACAGCCAAATCTCGAAGTCAATTTACCAGACGACCAAGTTGTCATTATTTTGTGCATACTGCCATGATCTTACAATCATTAAAATTTGCCCCTTACATAACCATCAAGGACACGGTATCTCTTGCTGAGACTAAGGGCAGAATACACTGTGTGTGCATACACAGGAACTCACACTCCGGTCTTACTTATTTATATGTTTTTGTACACTTATTTACTTCCCTCTCTCCATTTTGGAAGAAGTGATGATTCAAAAGGAATGAATGCTCAATAAGCACAAGCCATAAGTAAAATATTCAAATGGTGCCCTATTTACAAAGGCTGGAGAGCTTCTCCCACTGCTGTCACATGTTTGTTATGTGATATAAAAAGAGATGCAGCGGCAGCTCCAGAGACCTCATCCACAGATATTATGCACCAAGTGGAATCTTTTTATAGCAAGTGTAAACACATTAGTTTTCTGCATTTAAATCTACTCAATTTTAGGTATTTGTTAAGTATTGCACAAAGTATATGCCATGTCTTCATTTACAAAAGGTGGAGGATGCTTCTGCGTTTGTGTTCTGGGTGATGGATAGGATGTTTGGAGAGTACAGTAGAAAGGGGTTTGTGTGAGCTTATGCAAAATCCTGTGTGCTCCCACACCTGTGTGCAAAGTAGCGCGTCTGTGTGTGTGTGCTGTCGGCCGAGCTGCCAGACGACTGCTATCTTCGTGAGTCAGACGGGCAGGGAAGCTGGTGAGGCACGCAGATCGTTTGAAGTGCTATTCTCTCCCAAAAGTTCGATCCGCCCCGAGGAAATTTGTCATGTTGTTCCACCTTTCTGATTCCTGTATGGTAGGTGAGAGGGGAAGGGTATTTGTTCCTATTTGCTGTCGACATCTCAATACACATACTTGTGTCTAACAGACCGGTAAAGGTAACTAATACATTTGTTTGGCCTTGCTGTGAAATCCTTTTCACTCCTATTTCCCTCCTTGGTTTGGGACAGAAGTGGGCCAAGCAGTTGTTTTAGCCCAATTCTTGACAGACATCCTTTATCATCTATCCACCCACCCCTTGGGCATATGCTGGATTATTCTGCCCTTTGCCAAATCTCTCATTTTCTTTCTTTCAATCTGCTTATTAATTCTTGCTTTGTTCAAACTTTTCTCGCCAGATCCCCATTCCTCTTCTCGTGAAACCTTATATCTCTCTTTGTACCCACTGATTATCCCTGCTCATTCTCCCTCTTGATTTCCCATCTCCATCCATGCTCTGCTCCTCTATCTAACGCTATCTACTCAAGACTTACAGTATGCAGGTAGTAGCTCCTGTCATTCTATCTGAATTGAATACCTTTTCTTCCATTGGTTAATTAAAGCCACGCTCTCCCTCTCACATTATTAACATGACTCTTCTGAGATCCATCAAATCCCCTGGCCAGTCAGTAAAAAATGAGGCTGAAAGGGGAGGATGGAAGGAGAGTGAAAGAGAGACATAGGTGGCAATAGAGATAGAGAGGAAGAAAGAGAGAGCGAGCATATTGTGTGGAGACAGAGAGCCTCAAGAGTGATTCAGCCATTGTTACTCATCCCCTCCTTTTTGCAAGAGGGCTCATGTCATGAGTATTTTAAGTGCTCTCCATTCCGTTGTTCTCCTTTAATCCTGTTAGATAACTCTCATCCTCCCTCCTCCTCCTGCGCCTTTCTTTCTATTTCTCTTCTTTCCTCCTCCGCTCCCCACTGCCCACTCAGCAAGCGGCGAGTCTTGTGCTCTCTGCCACAAAAAAAGGCTAGAGTGTGCCTAAACAAGGTAGAAAAAGGAAAAGGGAAAGGAAGTTAGAGAGAGAGGGAGAATGCGGGAGAGAGAAGATGACAAAGATGTGGTGGTACTGGTAGGCGTTGGAGAAATCTGCTGGCCAGTGCGGGCTCATTTGTTATGAGGAGGGATGAGTGTGGACGAGAGCCAAGACAGTGGCGAGTGAGTTGTGAAGTGGTGCCTGAACACAGCTTGTAGTTAAGACATACAAAAGGAAACTGGATGGAGTTTGGGTTGATGTGAAATGCATGTGATACAGAAGGAATTGTAAAATTCAATTGTCCAGACACACTCTCATGGCTCATACATACACTACTTACTGGAAGAATGAGTGTTCTGATATCAAAGTGCATTCTATAACCTCAAAACAGGGCCTCCTCTTCCCATTCTCTGTTGTTTTTTTTTTAAGTGTCTGATGTTAAGCCACATAATATGTGACGCAATGTTTCAAACCTGCCTTGTAACTGCAATGCAAAACCAGTAACACTCCATCAACCTCTCTAGAGCCGCCTCTGCTTCTCAAGAAATACATTTCCCACAAGCCCCTTTCCCCAGCCCATCAGTTACATGAGGACAATTACAAATGAGGGAGTTGTAGAGCAGAAGCCTGGCACTGTAGTTCATTTGCCAAGACGAGGTAGCCACTTAGCACAGGTGAGGTGGGGCAGCCACATTTCCTGGAGCTCCCTACATGGGAAAAATGGGTCACAAGCGAAGTGGAAGAATTTGCTAGAGCAATAGCACAGACTAGTGGTGTGGGCGTAGAATTGAGTGAAAGCAGTCATGGCAAAATGTTAGGTCTGTGCTGTGGACTTGAGTCTGTTTGAGGAATATTCAGTCCAATCCAGCAATCCTAATTTCAGCCATCAGTGAAAGTGGATAATTCCCTTTGATACATGGTCATGCAGCATCATTACCACTCACTTGAACAAGCCTAACCTTCTCATTCAAGCGCTGGCTGCCTGATTTACTCACAGATTCCACTCTTCCTCTCAACATCCCCAAATAATATTAATTCAACACAGAGAGGATGTAGGTGGGGCAGGCACTTGCCGGGAAGAATTTGCATGACCCAAAAATGCCCTGCCTCTCCTCCAACTCCATAAATCAAAGGGATAGAGAGAATCCCCTGACGCCTCCGTTCTTTGTCCTCAAAGGTGATAAATTGATCCCTGGTTGGCTAATAAGCAGAAGCACAGGGCGGCACAAACTTCCCAAAGATTTATGCGGCGACAAGTGGATTTATAGAGGAGGAACTGTGAGCGATCTGGAGAACAAAATCTATTTACTTCTTTTCGTCCTCCCAGTACTCATGAGATCTGAAATGGGAACCCCTTAGGGAAACCTGGGGATGTGAGCGTTGAAGAAGTAATGCATCAGGACAAAAGAAATAGAGTATCTGTCATGGAGGCGATGAATGTGATGGAATTACCTGGTTTTGATTGATGAACATGTGTTTCCAATTACAAAGAATCTCAATCCATGTGAATATGCCCATTGCCTTTGGATGGGTCACAATTCAATACAACTTTGAGTAGATTTTGTTGCCTGACTTTGCCCCCGTTTCATTAAATCTGATTTAATAACAGTGCCGATTGCTGAAAATCAATATGATAGACACTTAAGCATTCTTAGGTTTGTCAGCAGTCTCGCCACATGAAGGGCGGCAAGATTGTGGAAGGCAATATTACGGCTCGCAGTCTTTGCTAAGCATAAGAGAAACCTTTTAAGGCATCTCAACCAGTCATCTTAATGACGTGAGGCGATACGGCGACAGGAAAAGTGGTCTTTTAAGAATATGATCAATGCTATCATCTTCTCCAAAGCTGACTGGAAAAAGGGACCAAATACAGTGGCTTAGAGTTTCCTAACACTACCAAAAGCAGATAGAGCTACCTTCCTTTCGTGTCCTTTTTCCTTCCAATTCTCCCACCTTCGCCTTAATGTGTTTTCCCTCTTCCCCACCATCCCAGCTGCTTCCTGTTTCATACTCAGTTTCATCATCTCATCTGATCTCTCACCCTTTACCCTCGTTGTCTCTTCATCCTTCATCGCATAACCGTTCCCTCAATTTAAACTGCACCTCCTCTCGCTTTCTGTCTACCACGCACGATCTCACTCACTCCCTTCTTCGTAGTGACAGCATGCTTATCCTGTTGTGTTGATGAGATATTTGAACGATTAACATTATGCATGCTGAGCAGATTATGATAGCCTTTGGGGAGGAGCAGTTTCAGCGTGATGGAAAGTTTTCAGCATGATAGAAAACTCTGCTGATAAGAGGGCTTTGATCGCAGAGAATGGAAAGGTACCGTACAAAAATGAAGCCTGTGCTCACCTTTTCTTCACCACCACAGCAGCAAGAAAATTCTGTCTGCTTCAAATAGTACAGAACTTGACTGAGGATAAAAAAAAAAAGGTGGCTATGTATTAAAGAAATAGCAATTACATTAAGGAGAGGAGGAGCACCAACTGCCAGTTTTGTAAATAAACGCATTTTCATGCCAACTATGCACATAAACAAAAAAAGTTGATGCTTCATAAAGTGATTTTTGGAATTTTTATCTTTGAGTTATGATGGTACATTTCTCACTGAGACAGCTCACATGGCAAGTGTGATATCCCGTCAACATCAGCCTGACTTTTGCAAACCTATGCAAATCTGTTTAAAATATCAAACCTCATCCCACCCAAGGCATATCTTTTTTGGGCTGCATGACGCCAATTCTGAACAGACATGTGATGTACTATATAACTAATTCCATTTACATCTGACAGTGACGCTACCCTGTGCCACTGAGGCAGCTGTTGGTACAGAGAGAGAGGGGGAAGCGAAAGGCAGATCACTTCCCAAATGCTCATTTTTAGCTGGCTTGTTTGGGCACAGCGCACCAGAGCTGACGAGCTGAGCACAGAGTTTTTGACACAATGGTGTCAAACTCGGGACTGTGATGTTCCGCTCACACAAGTGAATAGCATAGCACCTGCTGGCAACATGCAGACACAGACACAAACAGACTGTTATCAAGCCTGCGTGGCAATTAGTGTGTTTGGGAGTGCTGCGAATCCTAATGACACATTTGCCTTACATTGTATCATTACAGACGCTTTCAAGGAGATGGCATATGGAATCTATTGGAACTGCTGCAACATTTTGGAAATGGCAGTGCTATTTTGTTATCACTTATGCAATGACACAGTGTTGCTGATTAATTCTGACAAACCGCATTACTTCAGTAATTTCTAACTAACTTCTAAGTTATCATACTTGAAACAAGCTGGGCTAGCAGATGATCCATTACTAAGGTACTGTGTAATGTGTGTCTAGAGAATTGTGTTTTTCCTCTTGCTCTCTTCCTTAGAAACTATTAAACAGATGGAAACCTCGCTATTTTCCATGCCATGCTGTGTCAGTGCTGAAAATGAAGTCTCTTTTTTCCTTGTTAACGTTTCAAACTGTTTCACTCAAATGTCTAGTAAGCTGACACATATACAATCTTTAATCTAGCAATATGTAATGATTTATCATATATTCTTATGAGCACAATGAGTCCAATGGTTGCATTATACATGTACGGTGAAAGATGCCCCTTGTAGTGATAAGCCTTCCGCAAATTAGCACCTGAATGCAGTTTTCCTCAGCTCTACAGAGCGTTCTAGCATCTTTCAACTCATTGTTATGTTTTATGGCTCGCAACTTCACTGTTCTGGCTCACTGTCACCTGTCTCATCAACCTTGTTTAAAGTCGCATCAGGCAGCTGTTTCTGAGGAAAAAGCTTAGCTAAACCCCCCGTACACTGCCTGTCCTGCACCAAAGTGCAGACAAAATTAGCAACTACTGTAGCAGGTGAATAAAGAGTGGGGCATTTTGCAGCTAATAAGTAGGTGAAGGTCAAACCAGAACTAAATGATTTACGAATTGCATTCGCCGGTTGGCCAGAAACATGACTCTGAATCAATGCTAATGCTTCCTTGTGTCCGCTGGATGTGTAAATAGTTGGCTGTTTGATAACCAGTTAGCCATATCAGCTTAACAAGGTTAACATATATGCATATTTTTTCCTCTGCTGCTCCCAAATGACCAGGGAGGTTTCATTTCAGCCATGGTACCCAGACTTAATGAGATATTTCATTGACTTTTATAGTTTTGTCATAAAGAGTATTGGGTTCAGTATGATGTGTGCAATCAGGAAGCAATTATGTGACTGACATTTAAGTTATGTACTTTCGTGTCACATTATTACTAACTACATTATTACTACCACTGAAGTGCAACCCCAACTAGTATTTAGTATTCAATATTCAACACTGGGCTGTAATTGGACAGTTTTTTAATTGATATTTTTAAAGTATGGAATTGCCACGTTTTGTCACAGACTTGAAGCTGGTTCCGTTGGTCTTGCAATAAACATTAACTAACCCTCCACATGACAGTCCATTTCCTTTGCTGTTTATACAGTTCAATGGTGCCATAATTCCTTTGCTTTGTCAGCAGCAAAGTGTGTTGTAAATTGCCCGCCATTTATGACTGGATGTAATCTTCCCAGCACTCAGTCAAAGCCCAAAAAAATAAACAAATGAGGATTAGATTTTTTTTCTAACTGCTCCCAATTGACTGGAGCGTTAGAATTTAGATTTGTATGGATAAATAATATCTTCACCTCCACCTCAACATTCTGGTGGTTTTATGAGTCGAGCTGGTGTCTCTGTTGGTTACTGTTCAGGGGAAGGTCATAAACAGGCGATTTATGTTTGAAGTGCAGCCAGGAATGCTGATGCTACTGTCAGAGGGCAGAGATACTGTCTGGTTTGACTTACATTTAATGGAAATTGTAAAGTCCACAACTGCATGTCCTAACTCATGCATTTTACAGTATGTGCTCATACAGAGAAAGAGTTAAAATAACTGGCAGACAGAAGATATATAGGATGACATAATGTAATACTGCAGATGGGCGATAACTTTGCTCTTTGACTCTAAAAAGCAGGTTTCGCACTTTCAGCATCTTACATCACATTTTATGTCTAATTTGAGGTCTACGTGCACCAAGTGTGCCACCAGCGCTTAAGTGAATCGCCATAGTGAGAAATGAGACCACTTCATTAGCTCTCAGTCTTCCGGCGGTTTCTGCACTTGTGGAAAATATTAGAAGATTGAAACACATGACTTGCACCACTATCTCACAATGTGAGGATTACAGTAGTGTTCATAAGCACAACACCAGCTAATATGACGCTACATCGATTACTGTGCCACCTACTATTTTCACAGCAGTTATCTGGACTTTTAAGCCACCATTGTTAAAATATGGACACTTTAATTGCTATAGACAGGGCCTATTACCATAGCTTCTTGGGTGGCCATGGCCATGTTTCTCTAAATCATTAAGCTAATTATACAAGCTAATTAATCAGTATGCTTGGAATGGGCTGTGAGCAGACACTGCTCTTTGTTGGTTTGCATAATGAAAGGAGTCCATTTTTAGATGGGGAAAATGAAGAAGCGGAAGGAGAAAGAAACTTTGATCTCAAAAGTAAACATATGATTTTTGCATATCAAGTGCTTCGGCAAAGTTGAAAAAAAAAATATAGGAAGAAGGATTACAAATGCAAAAAAGGCAAACCAGATTCATATTTGTAGAGCTTTGAAGATACAGAATATTGCAAAGGGAAAGCAGATAGGAAAGGTAGTGTGTCTGACAGTGTCCAACATCCAATTATCAGTGTCATTGTCATGCGAGACAAACACAGACAGGGATCTGTCAATCATTGACGTTTAAGAATAGGCAAACAAATTCAAGCATGTATTATTTTTTTCCATTACTGAGATCAGTTTGGTCTTGGGAATTTTTAAGGTAAAAATGTAAGACTGGTAATATTGACGTGTGTGCATGGGTGTGTTTGTCAAAGCCTGTAGGTGTGTTTTCAAGAATGCGGAGGGTCCCTCGCTACCCTATTATTTTCCAATCATCAATCTGAACCAAGCGGTTGACAAAATCAATTAAGGTGCATTATATGTATGTGCACTGTATGGTTAACACAGGGTGGGGACGTCAGGCACATAACCATGCGTTCTTGCACACAAATAAGGGGGTTTGAGAGTGAGTCAGTGTCAGAAATTATTACTTACAAGCAGCATAACCAAACATCCTGCTATCCTGCCTTCAGTACGTGGTGGAGACACTGTCAGCTCTCATGCAGGAGTCTATTTTTAGCCGCTCTCATTATGCACAACAGAAAATCACCTCCTCAAAGTACATGAAGCATGTTTACAAAACCTAATGGGACCATGCTGATAACACAGCAATGCATCGTGGCTACAATGCGTCTTGGTTTATGCTGGTCTACATTCACCACACTATGTAAGACCTTATGTACAAATGTAGCTTTGACGGACAGTAGGGTGACAATAAGTGTTTGGTTGTGAATGGACATTCATACATTACACTAAAGCATGACTCGTCCTGACCCCTCTCTCTCTTTCTCTCCAGGGAGATTCTGAGGAGTTCTGTTCTTTCATCGCTCTGGTCCGTGGCAGCAATCGCAATAGATTATTCCAAACGGGTAAGATTCACAAAACCTTCCTTGAAATTGTTTTATTTCATAAAGCACTCCATCTATGACAATCACCAGTGCCCCAAATCCTGTTTTCAGTGTTCAAATGTCAATGCACTCATGAAAATCAACAATGTAATAATGTCACCCCATAGAAATCAAATCAAGGGTCAAACAACTAAATGTTATTACTATCGATGAATATATGGAGGGGACACATGTCTGCACCTGATCTATTGTTCAGTCAGAGTAAAATGGTTTCTTGACTGCCGACTTTTATTATATGATATGAACTAGTTTTGATTTCCTTTTTTTGCTGAAAAGTAAATGCATTTTTCACAAGCTGTGTTTACAGTATTAATAGAGGAGATTGTATTGCTGTAGTCATAGTTAAGCAATGTGACCAGCATTTTTCTCATAGTCATTTACAGATCAGTAATGTGATGCTGTTGTTCAGCTGGGCCAATACTTAATTGCTTGAAATAAATCTGGTATATTGTTTTTTCTGTATAGCATAATAGCACACCTAAAGCATGCTAATGGTGCCCTCTGGAGTACAGGACTCTCAACTGCTGCTGCTCTGTTGCTTTTATAAGAGATCTGTTTTCACATTAAGACTGTGTAGATGACACATCCATTCGCACTTCTCACAGCATTTAGATAGAGGGCTGACGGTTTCTTTTAGTATATTGTGAATACTTAAGCACATTTGCATGCACACACCGACTACAACAAGATGCCCCTTGAGAAAAAGACAGCAATTGTTGCTGCAGGTGATTTGAATAAAATACACATAATCATCTATCAAAATGATATTATCACTAAAATGTAATAATACCATTTGCCGCCTACACTCTTGTCACATATATAGTGCTCACATATCGCACTCACATGTTCACATGACTGCAAACTCTCAACTACAGCACACTGCAATAAATCAGGTGTCGCAAATTAAGTGAATTACTTCTTGAAATAACTCATCGTTATCATCATCACAATGATGTTCTAGTTAGGATAACTGAAAGTACAGTTCATGTCCTTTTGAGTTAGCGTGGAGTTACCCTCTATCACAGTGCTGTTTTTCAGATCAATGAGTAACGCTGTGGTTTCCCCCAGAGGACTTGTGGGTGCTGCTGTAATTGGAGCATTTGCGTTGCTGCGAGTTGCCGTTCCCTGGGCAGACGCCAGCATACACCAGAACATTCCTCTAAACCTCCATAGGATCTCCAATGAACCTATCAAATGCACCAGCAAGGAAAGTTTTCCTGTGTGCTATTTTGAGATCAAATTATGGCAGGGCTGTTGTAACCCAGTGTCTTGTTATTGGGACATGGGGCCCTCGCTTGTATTTCTTATTCTTACCAGCAGCCTCAAATATATTCCCAAGTGTGTTGAATAGGTGAGAGTAAATGCTGTGAGGCAATGATGCTTTTCACTTAGAGCATTTCACACATATGATGCCCTCTATCCCTTGTGGCAATTACTGTGAACATTTTCCGGAAATTTGTTGGAGGCTCAGGTGGCCAAGTGATTTAAATTAAAGAGGACAGCGACAAATGTAGCTTCAGTGGAAAGGCAAGACAAAATCAGTTAAGTACAGACAAGTGAGTTAGAGTAACTTTGTGTCTGAAGTATTGTAAATGACACCAGCAGAATTGTCACTATTGCCTATTCTGTTGGAGGCCATTTGAATGTCCTGTCCAAGAACCATTAAGGCATTAAAATTAAATTGATTCTGCTGTTTCTTCTGAGAGAGGAAATCTTAAAAAACCTTGTTAAATGATGTTATAGTGCATTTTACCAACAACAGTGGGTACGTAGGTGCCCTACACCTGTCAGATAGAGTTGTGTTATGTAAAGCAGAATTCGCAGCAGTAGCGGATGACCTGGTTTAGAATTGCAAGTGCAAGAGTCCAGCAGCCAAAAAAAACTTTCCAAAGTCTACTTCCAAAAACTGCTTACAGTAGATGAGAGGTGACCTGTTAAAAATGCTTTGTTTTAGAAGTGAGGATCATTTATAATTGGGAAATTGATAAAATGGTGAGAAAATGAGTACAACAAACCGTAGGACATTACTTCTAGCTTGAATAATGGCTCTTAATGTTAAAATAGCTATAGATTGTGTAAAGTATATTTGGGCCATCAGTGGGGTTAAGAGAGGGCCTTCCATTGGGATGTGTGTCCTAACTCACTATTAGGCTACTCTGCTACCTTGAAAGGTAACAATATTACTGTATTTCCATGCTTCTAAAATTTGACCTATAGTGTTATGGCTTGCAAAATGTGTGAGTGTGTGCGCCTGTGTGTGTGTGTGTGTGTGTGTTGTGGGCCAGCCCGGCTGTGATGATTTATTATACCGCTTGAAGGGACTTGTACTTTCATGAGGTCACATGAGTAACATGGCAGTCAGGCATAGCACACTGTTCTTTTTGGCCCTGCTGGCGATAGGAAGGCATGCCAAAACAGCTAAAACAGATTCAAGTTTGCATATATTCAGGTACACAGCTAAGTGTAGAATTACTGCGCACACACACACACACACACACAAACAAAATCAAATACTGTAATCCAGGATTAATACTTCTTTATCACCTGCACAGGAGGCAAACGTTATGCAAATGCAAATAAGCTATTCCAAAGGCACGTCAGATTTAGGCCCATCTTAAATATGTCTTTTGAGAGGTTAATTCTATGCAAATACAGCCTCATGAGTTGAAAAATACTTAGGATATTTTTCTTGTAACACAAAGGGGATGCCACTGAGATGCAAAGTGGAGGCAATTTGATTGACCTTGGATGATTACTTTGCGCTAGGAGTTTACCTAAGGTTAGGCCCACAACATTTTAGCTTTTTGTTGCAATCAGGAGTCGCACAAGTGAAAGAAATAGTTGTGGTCATGCATGTGCTATGGTTTGATTTGCATATTCAGACTTACAGTGAATTCATAGAGCTTAAGTAAGTACACCCTGCCTACGATTGACACATCTTTTGAATTGCAGTCAAATATGGCAAATGGCAGTAATGGATTGAAGCTTAAGTGTGGTACATTTTACAGCTTTGGTCCTCTTACATTCACTCTCAGGTATCTTTTGTCATATTGTGTGCAATATCAAAAGAGTAAGAAAAAAAAAACAAACATGCAAGCTGGTTGCTGGAGAGACACAATGCGCCACAACAAAAAGGAAAAAAAGGACAAAATGAACTTATCAAATCTGACATATTTGTTTGTGCTTTCTCCCAGAAGCATAATGTTGCCTGCTCTCAGCAACAGTAAATAAATAAGTGCATTGTTGAAAATAGTCCATGAAAAACATGCTAATATTAGAAATACATTTCATCAACTCATTACTTTTGCTTTGAGATGATGGACTAAGCCTCTCAGAAAAGCTGTTTGTTGATGCCAGTTGATTTTGTTGCGGTTGTTGACAGAACAGTGGAAACTATATTTCAGTCTTTCCAGTTTGTATGCTTTAGTGTACGTATTTTTTAAACCAAGCTTTGTGCCATACTCTCTGTTTAGTTGTTAGAGATGAAAACCTTATCCCATTGACATTTTCTCATTTCCAAGGTGGGGGCAAAGGGGGTATTCATTCCAGTGGTGTGTCGGCGAGGTAAAACTGCAGCACCGGACAGCATGTGGGCACCTGCATGAACCCGACACTGAAGCCTCATTTCTTGGTGAGTTGGACGAATATTCTTTCAGATTCAACAATCCACACATTTCCGTGGTAAACTTAACATTTGTGGCAGCTAATTTAGTTATGACTCATTAATTCTTGGGGAAAAAGAGCTTAATTGCAAAATAAGCGGCAGCGTATTTCTCTTCATTTTAAGCTTTTAATATGAGAAAAGCAGCTTTCAGAATAAATTGGAATAGCATTTTCATTGAAAAAATACACAACAGTGAAGGACACCCTTTTTTAAAACAAGCCAAAGTCTTTGTTTTTAAATGGAGATAGAGCTTTTGGTTTTGTGAAGGGTAAAAAAGGAACATAATTCTATTTGTGTGCATGACATAAGCATTTCTTTAACTTAAAGATTTTGTTTTTCATTCACCACATTTTTTTCCACATTTGAAAACAAAACCAGCCCATCACATTATACGACACTATGAGATGTTTTGTAGTGCCTTTGAAAGTGTCAGGATAATCTTTCACGATGACTTTGCAATTCATCAATTTTAATTACTTTGACAGGTTGAGGAAAAACATGGACTCAGATTCTGACAACCATGTTTAGCACAATCCCTCACCTTTGGTACTGCAAATGTGTAAAACAATAGATATGTAAAACAATTGTTTTACAACACCACACCTCCAACTCTCACAGACAAAACACATTCAATATTGATAAGAACTTTATAAAATATTAAACACGAAAAGTTATATTAATCAAGGTTTTAGTGCTTTATGATTGCATAACATAATCTGTTCAAAGCATTTGCGCTTCATTAAATGGCTTGCATCTTTAAGAGAGCACCATCATTAGCAAGAATGTGTTGAATCAAAAAACTCTTTTTTCTTCTCATCTCCATTAACACTCCTCCGCTCCAGAGAAAGGTTTTTTCATGCATATTTTGAAGTGTCTAAATTTTATGTGAAGTTTCTCAGAGGAAGGCGAAAATAAATTAGTAAGTAAACAACACAAACAAAGACGATGCTGAAAAAAAAGAATTGGAAAGACAAATAAAAGGGCTAATCAAGAACAAACCAGAAAAAACAACAGATATAAACTCTGCTGAGAGTTCAGACTGGACTTAAGCAGGGTACTGCAGCTAGAATAAGACACGAGGACAAGCTCATGCTGGGACAAAATGCTTAACACACTCACTCAGTGTGGCTGAATGTCCAATGTTTGGAATCAGTAATCTCTAAAATCATTAAAATCATACAATCATCACCTCTGTAATGTGGCTTGACTGCCAGATGTATACAGTAGACAGTTGAAAGTGTAGAAATGGGATTAGATTAAAAAGCACTGTTGCTGAAGCCATATACATCATTTTAAGCAGAAAGAATGTGATCATGGGACAAATTCACGGAATTGTTTCCCATATTTAACAAGGTCTGAAATACTAAAACCTGCTCTCTGAAGAGAAAATCCCTGCCCTGGGCCTGTGCAATGATGTAGCTGAGAAAATATATTCAGTGGGTATAAATATTGCACGGTGAGTACATGGAGGGCTTTTTGGCCAATGAATTATTACAAAGTCCAGTGGCTTTATGCCAGCCTCAGAGTATATCTTGCTCAGCTTCGCCCTGCAATAAGCTGTGGCTGGGGAATTGTGGTTATAGGCACACCACAAATAACTACCAACGATACCAAGAATACATCACGCTCATCCCACATGTTGTGTGCTTACACTTGAGTGCACTCAACAACAACCGGTTAGCAAAGAACACACACACACACAGCACAGGAGGAAGGATCGCTTGTTAGGCCTGAAACAGGGCAAGAAAGCATACATGCAGTACAGTGTATTTGCTGTGTGTGAAACTGCTGGGAGGAGGCAGGACAGAGAGGGAAAATGTTTACCCGAATATTTACCTCCATGATGCTTTGATAGATGCTTTATCCCCCAACAGAGTAAACCATGCCAGCTCCTTGAGCCGAACCTTAGAAGAGCGAATCTGGATGAATGATGATGAGTCTATTCACTCAACAGCAGTAGAACAAGGTTGTGAAATGAGTCCATCCTCTGCTTTTTTTCTGCTAAATCACTTCAGCGGACCGTGAAGTTAATGGTTAATACATGTGATTGTACCAATACAATGAGAATAAAAGAAGATCAAAATAAGCATCTAAATGGGAAAGGACTTTTGCTCTGCACACCGCATTGTAGAACCAAAGAAATGTCGGGCAGGTTGTGTCTTTTGGTGATTAGCGGAAAAAAAAAAGATAAAAAAAAAGCATAATCCCCAGACTGCTGACATATTTCTTTTGAAAACCGCCTGTCTGAAAAAGACAGATATGCTCTGGAAAATGGATCAAATCTGTTTCATGTCAGATAGCAGCAAGGGGTTTCCCAGGGTGAATCTCTACTAAGCCACAAACAGACAGGATTAGAGATTGAAGTAGTGGCCATGAAACATCAGGAAAATACAAAAAAAAAAGGATGATATTAAATGATTAGTAACAACTTATGATAACCTCCAAATTACTTACTTGAATACACTAGATGCCTCTACACCGTTTCCCTCTGTGGTTGTTCAGAGCATGTGTTGCCGGTACAAATGTATAACCTTCCCTAATATGTCGTAATAAAAGTGTTAATTCTTCAATATTACATTGGTATTGTAAAATTGGAAACAAGCATAGAAAATTAATTTCCTCTGCAAAGGAGGAATAATTCGGCAGCAGAGCCGAGCCACTGTGTGTGTTTAATGAAATGCACGGATTTATCTCAAGGCACTATGGATGAGGTATTTAAGTCTGGTGCATATTTCATGACTGTTAACTCCACAGCGGCTGCTCATTAGCCACGTGACAGGTGATAGTTCCGGTGTCTTTTGAAATGCATTATAAGATCTCTCTCACAAGCACACAAATACAAGCATGTGGAATGTGCATGGAGGCACAGAGGAAAATACACACTGAGGCAAAAACAGCACTGGTTGTAGCTTATAGACGTGATTAATTATATAATTCCTGATTCCATATCATAGCTCAAACACTTGTGGAAAAAGTCGACATGGCGAAAGCAAGTGTTATGATCCGGTCAATTAAAACCTCTGTATACTTAATCCGATTACAGTCCCCAAAAGGAAAGAAAGAGAAGTCTTAATGCAAATCTCCTTTATTATGAAACTTTTAGGGGAACACTATTGGAGTGAACTGTTGATGAACATCCTGGCTTCAAATTAAATCATCACGTTTATATATTTGGCTATTTTTCAGTCAAACGGTGGATATGCCACCCTTTCTCCAGTGTGATACAACCACAAGATGGTGCTGCGCATCACTATTTGGCCTCCAAGACTCCATCTGAGTCAATGCGATGTACCTCCCCTCATGAAAGTGACTGGCTTCTATTCATTTTGATTTGCTCTTGCCTCATAGATTTGAAATAAACCACGTCTTCATCACTGGCTCCTGGTTTATTTTTACACAAAACTAAGTGAGCTTCATTAATCTATTTCAAAAACCTACACAGGATTCAGTTATTCAGCTTACTTGACATTATGTAAGAGTACATACACATGCAATATGCAAATGCAACTTTATGTATATAATGCTGTGGATTTTAATTATTCTCTTAATTTAAAGAGAATGTCTTAAACATATCTATTAAAAAAAAGACTAATTTTAACTCTGAGGGGTTCAAACCAGGAGAAACGTCAAACAAACATCAGGCTAAATTAGCCGTTGAGAGGATTGCTTCCTGTTTGTAAGGCTTTACACACGTGTGTAATTACAGTAAATCACAATCATTGAAGGGAAATACATGTATGCATATACTGTCTGCAGGAGGAGTCATGCTGATAAAATAGAGATAGAGTTGTATTGAAATTATAGTGAAATCCAGTAGATGGCAGTCTGTCAATACAGAATCTTTCCACCCACATCCTCTTCACACCCACAGTTAGACTAGTAGGTGTGCCTCCTGTCATCAGGCGAGGTCCCTTACTTACAATGTCTGCCCTGCGCAGTATGACGTGTGAGCGCAAAGTGACAGTGCAAATGAACTTTTATTACTGCTGTAACGAAGCAGACAACCTATTTGGATGTGGTAAAAAAAAAATTTAAAAAAAGAAAACAGCACATGAATTAATGCCTGTATGATAAAGTCACCACTCACACACCTCTGCAGTGTCTTTTCCTCCTTCATTTTCTCCCCTTATATCTCTTGCACTCCATCTCACACAGTTGTACAAAGCCGAATGGCGTCACCACCCACCACTTGCGTGCACACACGCCTTTCATCACACACACACACACACACACCACCTCGCCATCTGTCTGTGCAGCGGCCCGTGTCTCTGGCACTGGGAGCAGTTGGGAGCAAGAGAGTGAAAGAGAAAGTGTCTCTTGGCTCTGTAGTCCTAAGTCCCACTTCCTCTCTTCTTTCTCCTGCTGTGCTGTTGTCTATCAAACGGTCTCACGACATCACGCTGTCCGCCGATGGGCCCTCCCTGCTATCGTAACACCTATACTTGATGCCATTTGGAGCAAAATCAAATTCTCTTTTGCTGGAACCTGATGAGCAAAAGAGATGGCGGATATGTGCCCTGTGCTTTCAGTGATATCACTTCACAGTTATCAGAGCTCATTTTAGCTTAGTTCATTAACTACAGGGTACACATTTCCTCTCAAATGTTAATGCCTACGACTCAACAAGAGGAAAAATAAACACGCTTGATTAGCTTATGTATTAGGCGTTTCAAATGAATACAGCAGATGGCAGAGTTATACTCACCGTTTCTTGAGAAGGAGAAATATAAAGTAAAAGAAACTGGGAGGGACATAGGCTGGGTGATGCGCTCCTGAAGTTGTAAGAATGCTGCTTAAATTTCCGTGCATACTTCCTGATTATATTTACCACGCCGAGTTTAAAGTATGTGCAAAACAAAATACATATGAACCCCAAAGTATCTGCAGACAAGAGAATGTGAAAAATCCACGGTAATCGGTGGTTCTCTGTCATCAAGACTGTTTTCCCACTCTACAAGATTTCCTTCTCTTTTCAGTGATTTTTTTTTTTTATAACCATGCGGCTTTAAAAAGAGCTTTGTAGGCAGCTTAAGTAATTTGAACAAAAATGCATTCCCCCTCTCTCAGTCTCCTCCATTTAGACAGCATGCAGAAGTGCCCTCATACTGGTGCTATATTCAACTGGAGTGATAAGAAATGGCAGCTATCAGCAGGCGGTTTGGAAGCTGCATATAACTGTTATTGTGTGCGTATATATAAAAATTGATTTATGTGGCCTATCACTTAGCAGGCACAATATGTGGATGAATACGGGCTAATATAACATTATGGAATGAGCGAGAGGGTTAAGGAAAGGGCCAGGTGCTGCCTCAAGGTGGAAAAAGTACGATCCAAGTTCAAAGACATATAATAATACACAGCACTGCTCCATGAAAGACACAGTATTCAATATCTAACACAATGTGAGACTGCATATGCAGAAGGAATACTATATAGTTTAAATAATTACATAACATTAATTATATAACCGTTATTTATATAGTTTAATCATGTTCCATGGACATGGCATATTATTTTTGATTTTCAACTAAATGCAAGGGTACTTTCTATGTGAACAATATGTGTTCCATTGGTTCAACTCATTTCATAAGTAAGACAGACTAAAACTTTTCACATAGCCATTGTGAATAAAAATCACTTTTTACACATTTATGGAACACATTACAAAAAGCTGTTTGAGTCACTTTATTTTTTAAATACAAAGTGTTTTTTAATGCAATTAATGAACTCAGTTCATAAATCTCCTGTGTCTCTCCAAACTGATAGATTGGCCCTACAGGATACCAGTTGATTATGATGCACAAATGGCGACAGGACTGGTGTCCTCTGCATGTGGCAAAGTGCATGTTTAAAATTCATTCCACAAATCAAACTTTTTTTTCCATTATCAATTATTATTATTAACTTTTTTACAAAAAATGTACAACTCAAAAAATGTTTGAACCTATTAAACGCATTCATGCATGTATACTACATTGCATGAGTGTTTTTATACATGTAGAATTCTGAACAAAATCCAACCCTTTTTTATGAGTTTTAGTTGCAGACTTGTAAACAAATCATAGATCTGAAAAGCTACTTTTCTGTTATGAATATCTGTCTCTCCTCCCTATTAAATGCAGTAGGGAGAAATAGGCTTGGAAGTAGCAAACAGCCTCATGTTTACCCCTTGGCGCAGAGCTGGTGCCATGTCCAGACTTGTAAATCAGGCCCATTGAGGTAGCATAATGCTGATGATTATGACAGCCAGTCGCATGGGAGTGATCGAGGGACGTTGAGTTATGGGTTTGGGGAGGATGCCCAGAACTAAAGAGTCTCACAAATGGAGAAGCACTTTCACCAAAACACAAGTCCCCAGATGGGAACTAATGCTGCAGTTGGCGGCTGTGCCACCCAAATGAGTGCACATTAGCTGCTCAAAACCCACAGAACAGTGAAGTATGTTTGTTTTTTTATTTCACAGTTCTGCCGCTTCTCTCTATTACTGCAAGATAATATTTCAAAAATATACAGACTGAATAAAAAGGCGAGATACAGCTTAAGTATTTTGAAAGTGTTTCGTATTGCAGCGTGCATGCAAGGCATCACTTAACTCGATGACTTCAGGATGGGAAATGCATTTCCATTAACTATATTACTAAAGAATGTACTGTTTGCTTCCTGCTGTATTCGTTCTACTCCCCTTTGTGGATGAACGATCATTCATTCGCATTGATCGTCAGCCATGATAATATAATCAGGCGTAAAGCCTGACAAGGCTGGCCGGTCCAATAGATCAGAGCTGCTGACAGCAGAGCTATGCACAGGTCATAAACCCTCACCTTCCCTGTTTGACCCCACATCAATTTGGCTCTTTCCAATATGAATGCAAATAACAATGCATTTTTGGTGACATGTTTATGGTTATCTCTGTATCTCCACTCGCTCCGCCTGCTGCCCCTAAATGTGCTGATGTTACCAAGCTAATGGGATTGAAAAAGGTAACCGATTGCTCACTAGTCGTCAGCTCACCACTACCCTCCCCTCCAACACCTCCTGAAAACGTAAACACAAGTGTCTATGCATGCCCTTGCTCTCACACACACACCTACATGTCCTCCACCCCAGTCACTTGTGTATGCATTGAGCTGATAAGTACTGTGGTTCATTTTCCCCATGGCAAGGCACAGTAAAAAACTGGGGAGTAATAATTGCTTTGGGGGGGCGAGACGAGGATGGCTAAATATGCTTGATTGCCTCCTAAGCTTCGGTGCTGTGTAATGAAATATGGCTGCTGCAGACAGGCGCTCCCGTGCGATAGCTTTCTTGTCACTTTCTCACTTGCTTTTTTTTTCTTTACCCCTTCGCTCTTCTGGCATTTTCGTCTTTGCTCACCCGTTGCCTTTGTTACAGAATGGAGTCCATCAAAGCATTTGTTGCCATTGAACACTTATCTTAGCTATAATGTAATAATTACGGGGCCAAATCCAGCCTAATTGAGTATTCCTCACCACATCAAAACGGCAGGCGCCCTAATATTCCTCTGTTCTACAATTTAATTTGTGGATTCATTAGCATGAACAGGGTGTATAGAGAGAAACCAGATAACAAGGAACTTGGCAAAACACACTGTTGATGAAGTCAGGTTGAAGGGGCTAGGCAGCAGCCACATCCTCACCTGGGTAATTATGTTTCCCTGTCATTTACATGTTAGGAGCCTAAAACTCTAAATAAAGGATTCTGTTTCTACGAATGTCCATGAAGAGCTTTTAATGCAATTATATATCGAGTTGCCCATATTTGCCTCTTTCACATGTAATCCGCCAATTACATTCGCACAGAAAATTGACTCTGAATTAACAGGAATGACAAGTTGGGCAGAAAGACTACTGTAATCATGACATTCATAATCATCATTGCTAATCATCTCATTTGACTGCAAAAAGCCCTACAATAATGTTTTAAAAGATAATGAGTCAAATTAAAGCTCACCCACTGTAGCTTAAAAAAATGTTTATCCTCAACTCATTTTTGTTGTAACCACCCAAAGCACATTTCTCCCTGTTGGTTAAATAAGTAGCTAATCATTTACAAGAATATTAGTCCACAGGCTTGTATGGGCACAGCAGCATCTGCTAATGCATTTAGCAAGGAAATAGCCTAAGAAAATCTTCAGCACATTAAATGCAAGATGTTTTTTTTTTTTTCCTCTTTTGCTTCCAGAATAACTCACAAGCCTAATTTGTTGTGCTACTTAAAGGAAAATGTAATTACACTTGTTTTCATTATAATGCACAAAGCCAATCGATAAAAGTGGTTAAGTCATTCTCTACTGCACATGCAATTTTCTGTTCCTTCAACTGAAATTTCTTTGCAAAACAAGTATTCTGTGTGTCTTTATGTATGTACTATATATTTTGAAAATAATGGTGCTGAGTAAATTGACTAATTAAATGAGCAACCTAACAAGCATTTTTATAGCAAATCCTGTACAGTAAACTTCGCTGATTTATTTTTTAGTTCCTTATTCATAATGAATGCACAGAAACGTGGCCTTTACTCCACGCAGACAGCTTGATGAAGCTATTCATCCTCATCCTGTTCTTTTCTGTCTTTCTCATTTATGCAGTTCTCTTTCCTGAGACGTCAACCACAGGATGAGGCCTGCGGCAGGTAAGAGACTGAAAAGAATAGCTGATGAGCTGAGGACAAAAATGATCTGACCTCTACTTTGCATCATTTCCCATTTGCTTGAATTCCAAGTTGTACATTAAAGGGGTTCACATGCTGCCCTTTCTTCATGTTTTCAAATTTATCAGCTAAGGGTTGGAGCTGATCATGTGTCCAAGAGTTCGTCTTTGTTTAAAAGAAGAGTTGCCCATTTTGATAGGCCAGAGAATTTGTCAAGCGATATCAAATCAAGCGCTAAGCTGAATCTTGACTCCAGCTCAATCCCTCCCATCTGCTGACCTGCAGTGGGGCGAGGGAAACAGACTATATCTGGCAACCTAAACCTTTTTAAAGTGACTGAGAGAGTGAGCGAGACTGACTGGCACTGATGGGACCAGACTAGGACTGTGCGATGCTGTGCTGTGCTGCACCCGGGCCTCACAAGCCTGATTGATAGAGTGTGATGAGACTGTCACTGAGCAAGGAGAGCAGCGGAGAGATAGGCAAGATGGAGGGAGGAAAGTGGGCTGACCAGGGTAGAGAGATAGAGAGAAATAAATTTGAGAACATGTGAAGGATGAAGTGGGGGAATGAAGTGGCTGGATGGAATGTGTTTCGGACACATGAAGGATGGGGAGGTGGGGAGGGTGGAGGGGGAATTGCCAGAGAGGTGAGTCAGATACTAGATGGCTGAAGGCTGCACTTATATGCGAGTTAAGTTTGACAGAGACAGATTTAGTTGACATGATATACTGAGAAGAACAGCAGAAAACCTCCAAAAAAGCAAAGAGGAAATTCTGAATTGATATCACATTGTCACATGATTGCACTTTATTTCAAGGGTTGGGGTTACAAAAAAAGCTTTGCATAATTCTGACGATACTGTTGGTTTTATCTGCTGAGTCTTTGAGATCTGTCTCTCCATGTCCACTCAAGAACAATGGAGGTGAATGGAATCTTTGGTACTTTCGAGACATTGCGATACATTGGTCTGAGTAGTAACTACTTTCTACTGAGAAACAGTCCCCAGTTCACAGACTAACAAGGAAAAGATGCTATATTTAGTAAATGTGCTATTTACCATGTATTTTTAATGAAAGTTGCAAAATGGTCATACTGAATTTTTCAAAACATTCACAATTGAGATAATTCATTTTCATTCACTACAGCTGCAGCTCTTGCAATAAGATATCCACTTTTACCAACTTGAGGCAAACGTGACTGAATGATAGGACTTCATACACATACTACAAAGTCAAGTACTCAAATGACCCAAGTTATTCAGCACCAACTCTTCTGATCCACAAAATTACATATTTCCTATACTGTATGTTGTTTATGTGAAATATCTGGCTAGTTTATCAGTCTATCAGCACTTGCTTTGGACACAATATTAGATATTGTGGCCACATGGCATCTTGGCAGTGAATGGAATACAGGCTGAGCTAAAGCCCTGTTCTGGGAATTCCACAGTTAGTGATTTCAGACTCAATAAACGCACCATGTTTTACTTTTATCCTTGCCTGAGGAAAGAAGGCTGACTCACTAGAACGGCAAAGTTATTATTAGTGCCTCACATGTGTGGAGAAAAGCTATGTGTATGTGCTTGTGAGTGTGTGAAAGACAGAGAGAGGCTGAGCTCCAGCAGCAGTGGTAAGTACGTGCAGGAGCAGCATGAGGAGCTCTTATCTGCCACCTGCCAAGCCCTGACCAGGGCCCTGACTCCTGCACTCCCTCCCTCCCTGTCCCACCTCGAGCGGGGCTTCCCACTAGTCTGCTATAGGCAAGGCGGCCAGGTGAAATGAGCAATTCCCATTCAGGGACAGGAGCGCCGCGTTGACTCGCCCAGTGAAATGGCTGCTCTCTTTGGCAGATCAATGCACTCTCTTTCCCTCGTGCACTGCGACTGAGCGATAGCCAGGAAGAAAAAGAGGGGGGAAAATGAGAATGGGCAGAGAGAAGGGAGAGGTAGTTTTGTGCGCACATTTGTTTGTGTGTATGTGTGAGTGTGTAGAGGGGATAGGGTGTTAGCAGGGCATTTAATGATATTTGCCATGGCTGCTCTGAGTGTGTGCTGTTGGAGGAAAATGGGAAATGCTTTGCATAAACTCAAAAGACATGCAATATTGCTGTTTCCTCTTTGGGAAGAGAAAGAGGCGTCCCCAGTCCCACCGGATATGAGAATATTCAGCCACTGAACTGGAAATTTTGCCAATATGAATGATATTAGTGACAATCATATTAAAATACTTAGTTGTGCCAAAATGAATTCCATATCTCTACAGCGATGAATCTCATGTCACTTATAACATAGGCGTGAAATAGAATAATCTATAGGCTAATTTCCTACCAGATAATCATACAGACCCAATAACATGAATTTCTTTTTTCGTGCTGTGTATGTGCTTTTCATACCATGTATTTGTGAAAATGTCTTGATGATGACACAGAATGTAATTAGGATTTTGTTAAGGCTGATGTCCAGTCATGTCATAGGTGACAGCAGCATGTTATGTAGTTATATAATATATAAAAGCTCCTGAATCATTTCTAAAAATGAATGACATCTTGTTCACTGTGCTTAGGACAACTACTGTAAATTCGTATAATATTCCGTACATAGAAGATTATGCTCAATGCACCTCATTCTGGTTGTATCGAATGTTCCAGTGGTGCAAACTGAACCACTGTTTTGTTTTTTTTGTTGATTGGTTATTGTTTACATGATTGGCTCAATATAAGTGATTCATGAACAAATCTGTTATTCAAATCTCAAAATTCACATTAGTTTGCTCATCGAATCCAAGCCATTTGTATATGCATTACTTTAAACAACATAGAGTTAGGGTTAGTTATTAGCTGTAAACAATGTTGCACAAACGCATTAAACCACTGACATACTGGAGGCTTTATTGCTCATGATCAGTGTACATTATGTTCAAGCCTTGCACAAAGGAGGCCTTGGTTACAATATCTGTTCAGACCATCAATTCTATTGACAAAGTCTAATAAACTGTGGTTAGTATTATTTTTCAAATGAAAGAAAGAGTGTTGTTATCAAGAAAGCAAATGTTTCTTTTTAATGGAAAAAATTATACTTGCAGTTCAAAGGAATATGTGTTCATTACTGTATGGACATGTCCAATATGAAAACAATTAAATACTGAATACAAACACAGTCACAAAGGTCTACAGACTACAGTAATATTTTTTTCTGACTTAAATGTAGATGATTTCAATTCTCCAACTCTCTTCTATATGACAGTCTCCAACAGTCTCTGTTATTTGATGTTAACTTGAGTCCATTTTCACAGTTTTTCAAAGGAGCTGGGACAGAAGCTCTGTGTCCACAACAAGACTAGGTCTTATCCTCACAATCAGGCAGGTCTGGATTCAGCACACAATAGTACAATCTCTCAATTTCGTCATATTGGCAAGAATTTTTTTTCAGCCAATCTCACTAAAACTTCCCTAGAATCTCATTTGCTTGGGGATCAATTGGTCATGTTTCGTAGTCTACAGTGTAAGCATAGCAAACAGCTGTGCACCTCAGTGGAGGGGCAGATTAAAATTTATAAGAAAATGAAATCACCTTACTCCCTCTTGTAAATCATGAACGAGTGATAGTCTCTAAGCAATCCAGACCACTTCAGATTCATTAAAGTGTGCTTGCCAAATCTGCGCTGACTTAAAATGACATACTGAACAAATTGAAAAAAAGCAATGCCTTAATGAATGAGCAATGAATTAGGGATCCAGTTTGAACATGGAAGTACAGAAGCACTTGACCTGAAGCTAAATTGTATTCTGTCTATAATATAAGAACGAGCCTTTTACAGCCGTGTCATAATTGCATCTGGAGCCTTAATCATTTGGTAGAACACATACTCCAGCGTGGAGATATGGAATTCATTTTTACAGTTTTAATGTTTAATTTTACAAGCTCATGAAACATTTCCCAATGAATTCAAATGGGCAACTAACTGGCATAGGCCTACAGATAGACCCAAAATTAATGACTCATCCTGAAATTGCCATTCCTTGTGACATGAAACTTGTATTGAAGGATATACATTTCAGTGACAAATGTGGCAGAGAAACTAATTTAACCTTCATTGTTAGTGTTATTGTTCAGAGGCCTCCGTTACTACAAAATTATGGCTACAAGTCAAATTGTTATAAACTATTTATTAGCCATTTTCTTTCTTCTATCATCTTTCCCCATTTCCAAACCCCCGCTGCTTTCTGTTCACAGTCTCAAGTCTCTCAACATCAATGAAGCCCGACTTAAAAATATAGTCTGACCTATGCAGACATGACAGCAATAAAGTGCACTTGATTACATGGTTGAAAGTAAGGACAAGGAGACAGAAGAGCACAGGATAAGAAAAAAAGAAAAGAACACAGCCTCTCAGCTTTGATCGCGCTGAACATGTTGAAGTTAGAAAGTCCCGTTTGTGTGCAGTCTTGGCAGAGGCAGGTATGGGAAGGTTGAATCTTGGTCATCAGCTGTCAAGGCGGTAATGAACAGTGTTTACAAGTAATACCATGCGCTGCCACATTTCAGGGTGTGAAATGTCAAAGTGTCCATTTTCCCCAAGCTAGTGAGAAGCAACACTGTCAGGGCTTCGGCTGTAAACAATAGGGAAAGAGAGACGAGACAGAAACAAGGAGCTTTCTCCGTTTCACCCATTACAGTCAGAGTGAGTGGTAGAATGTCAAGCCGAGAAAAATAGAGATGCTTGAAAACGTGGGGTAGAAAAAGTGGATTCCAAGTGGATTGCATTTGGCAGACACATAATGATAGCTGTTAAACAAAACTGAGGGAAGGAAAGCAAAGGAGAGGCACAAAGGCACAGAAAGACAGACAGATGATTCAAGACAGACAGGCAGAGAGACACCTGCTGTTGCATCACCTGCTGTAATAATAGTGTTGACATTCAAATAGAAAGCTCTGACAATAGGAGCTGGCTGAGGCAGCACCCAGTATGCAAATAAAAGGAACACATCAGGAAATATTAGCTAGCGTCAGGACTTTTTCACAGCACACATTGAAAACCACTTGACCCTTTGGCATCCCACAAGTGCTGCTTGTGTGTGTGTAAGCAAGCACAATTGACACATTAAATGAGCTGATTTACCACTTAAGGCTATTTATTGTATCCCAACTGTACATCCAAGGCTATGCACTGGTATTGTATCTTTGTTTATACTGTGAATAAAGGCAGCAAGAGTGCACTGAAGTTAATTATTCCTCTGCCTTCTGATGCAATTAGTTCAACCTCTGCTGTAGTGCATGGTGTTTGTTTATCTTGATTGGCATTCCAATCCCGCTCACTTTTCCACTGCTTCATTCCTGCTGTCATGGTATCTTGAATACCCAGGTTAAACATAATTCAAAAACGGAAAGGATCATTAGTTGGCAAATTCACTCTTGACTCTCTCTTTCATGCACCCCACATGGCCCCAAAAGGCCTATCAATCAAAATCAGACTCAGCTGATATCACATTCACCATTCCACATATTTTATTCCCTTTTAAGTGCTCAGCAGTCTTTTGTATCAATGTAGACCTATGGTGATTGGAGTAGAAACTTTTCATGTTTGAACTCAGTGGGGTTTGAAGGACTGCAGACATCAGCAGATCCTTGCTGATGTGCAGGTCAATACCTATTATGGTAAAAGCAATAGTCAATGTGGTGCTCTCACATTACCAGCTCTAGATGTGGTTGCTTTCAAAAGCTGTGACCCTTTCTATAGCACTTTGATGACAAATCTGATGGTTTAACCACACTGTGACCGTTTTTTTGTATTATTTGAGGGCAAAATAAAAAAAGATGAGGCATCAAAAGAGGAGGTTGACATCTCCACTATACGTGGCATAAACTCTATTATGGCCGACTGGTCCAAACTCTAGATTGATTTGGTGTTTGTCATCAATAGTCTTTGAAAGGGCCAATGCATGGAGCATACCATCGCTTTAAATCACTTCCAAAAACTCACCTTTATCGACTTGCCTGCTCACAAGTGCTTAGCTAATTATCGTGACTTCTTTCTTAATGCTGTATATTCTCATTCCATCCGCATGATCACCAACCAATTCAGGATAGTCAGTCCAGGGTTCTCTGCCTCTATCAACCTGCAGTATATATTATATTATATTATAATAATTTTCTTTTAAATTACTGGTCTTCTTTATTGAGTGATATAGAAGCTGTACATTTTAATTCACAATTATTCCCCAATGAAATTCCATGACATTATCACAGCATTGACCATTTTGATACAGGTATGGTTGGCAAAAGACAGATATATATAATATATAGGTGAATCTACTTAATAGATAAATCTCCTCTACTTACCCATTTGGACCATAAAATTGTACCTTATAAGGCAATTAACAGCTACAGGCCCCAACTTTACATTAAACATGGATTTTAACTAACAAATAATGTTAGTAATAGAAAATGAACTGATTTACTCAACACTGACATGTGGGTTTACATGTGTATCACTAAAAGCAACTCATCATCAGCAGGTACTGTATGTTACAGCTCAGTCTCCCTCGCAGTCATGTTGGTCAGTTCGGCAGAATATGACACACAGAGTGCCTTTTTCAGTGATAATAATGTGGTGTTATTCCAAGGCAAAAATTGTGGTTAAGTTGGTGTCTGATTCACGCTCAGTCAGTATTGATTGATTAACATTGGCTTTTTAAACCATAAAAGACAATCTTTTGTTTTAATTGCTTAATTGTAATCACACCTATTGTGGGAAGAATTAATTTTTAAAAATGCAGTGCATAAGCAGCACATCACGGATATAGCAGAACTGGCCAGTGCCAGAGTCCTCTCTGGTGATTCGGTTAGTACATTAATATTGTCATAAAAGGGGTTGCAATTATTGCCATTATGCTTGTCACTTGTTAAATCTTAGTCGTACATGGAGAGAAATTATTAAAAAGAACAAGACTGTAGAATTTGAATATATGAATGTATTTGAAAAAGAAAAGAAAAGCAATGCTCTGATTTATACAAGGGAGCAGAGAGTGCAGCCAAGCTTGAGCGACTTTTTAGTTTTCTATGGGAAATGAGATTTGGAATATGACAGAGCTCCTAATATCCTTACGCACAGCTTCCCAGCATGTATGCTAATGCCCTGTCCTGACCACTAATACACAACAGGAAAAGTGGGCTAAATAAAATGAAGGAGGAAGCTGTGAAATATAATTCTGAATGCCTATAACGACTACAGTATCAGCTGTCTTGGATCTGTACTTCTTCATTCGGATGTTCTCATTTGTATCCACACCTGTGTCATTCACAGCCTTACGTCTTAACCTAATTTCATGGTCTATGGGTTTGGATGGATGGCTCTGCTGCAACTTGTACACTGAGGGGAGCGTACCATCATTGTGTGTGTGTGTGTATGTGTGTGTATCTGTGTGAGTGTGCACTCACACAATAGCACAATTGTGGAAGCGCGAATGTGAGAGAGAGAGAGAAAGAGAGAGAGTGAGAGAGGGGATGCACTGCTACAATAGCATAGAGAATTGTAGTCACTGCCAGATATTAACCTTTTAACCTTGTACTTTTCTGTTAACAAAAATACATTAAGCTCCTCTGGATAGCAGACAGTGAATTGGGGTTTTACAGACTTTCACTGAGCGTGACTGAATGATCAGAGGTGAATCCATTTTGTGGTAATGCGCTTCAATTACAGTAAAAGTCCGCTAAAAACACATAAGTTAAACTGAGATGATATATTGCAGAATCTGGTAACAGCATGTGTTATTGCCTTTCATGATCTGAATGTTTGATGAACCACGCTCAACTGGAAAAGCAAGAGCAGGGAAAACAAGCCCACTGAAAGCAAATAACATGGTCAACACTGTAATGTGCACAATAATCTTATAATCAAACGCAAAAGAGACTTAGATAACTGGCATTTCTCATCGAAGTGTAAGTAATTCCTATTAATACTATTACACATTGTTCTGAGAGCTTTGCACAGCATAATGCCTAAAAACCTTTTTTGTCAATGTAATTGCTCAGTATAGTCTTGAGCAAAGTGTCAGCAATACCCTTTTAGTTTGCCAGGGTATCTTCTGGTGTTACGGCTTATTTAGCCAAACCAGGCATGACACCAATTATACTGGAGGGAAATCGATTCCTACAAAGCACTCTGCTGGGACAAACAATAAAATGATCAAAGTGACTGGATGTTTCGGCCTGCGACAAGCAACAAAATTAGTTTGTACTTTAAACTTAGTTTTTAACCCAGTCAAAATCTGTAATTCTTGAAGCTATTAAGAATATTCTCCAGCATGACGTGAATACATAGTTACAAAGATAGACGAAAAATAAGCAGGAGAAAAGCAACAAAGAAGAAAAAATGAAACTATGGCTTCAACAATTTTGTTGCAACAACACAAGGACGATTAAAGCCTATTGCATTCCTTCATTGCAAATTGTCTCCACTGAAGTCCAGACAGACAGAATTCAAGATAATTGCTTTTCCACACATTAATTGATAAGGCTGGTGACATTTTATTTCAAGAAACTAAGAAACAGATTAACTTCCAATGTCTGTGTTCTGTATTATTTTCATCAAGTGTTTACTTTTCACACAACTTCAATTGATATGCTCTTGTAAGAACGCTTAATGAAAAATGTCACGATTTAGACATAGGGCGTTCCAATATAAACCTTTACAGGTAGGTGATTACTTGTATGCTGGCAGCAATACCCTTTGACAGTAATTTTGTCCTTTTTTGGTTCGTGTACATATTCCGTACACTATGTACACAGAGAAAATACACAACTTTATATTAATTAAAAGGTAACCTTTGTCTGGCACGGTGTCATAAAAGACCACTGCTGCTGTATTTTTACTATCTTTTACCTTCCCTCTGAGGCATTTAATTCTCTATGTTGTCATTACACATGCGAATTTTGAAGTTCAGAAGGGAAAAAAGCACTAAGTCCCACAGTTTGCACTAAGCTTATTTTAATTACTGTAGTATCTCACTTGTACTTGGGTGGTGCAGTCCTCACTGAAATGTACAGTACTGTGAAAGATATTAAATTCATAATGAATATGCTAATTATCCCTTTTTATATTCAGAATCCTACATTGGTTTATATTCTAATGACAATAGCACCATTTTATGTAAGCTTTAATAAGCGCATGTGATTACTGATATTATAATAATGTGTGTGTCATAATACAATAGTACATTGTGCTGAACTACGCTATAGATCTAAAGTATTACTGTAATCAGTAAACCGTAACTTTAACTCATAAACGACCATATATGAAGAGTTAGTGACTGTTCTTTTCCAGTTCATTTTTAGGCTGTCTGCTGCCTGGTGCCACCCCGATGTCAATCTTCATTCCTGTTTCCAGACGCTAGTCTGTCGAAGATAGATCCCTCATATGTCAGAACCACACAGACCATTTCCTGGAGTCCGCTGTGACTGTCAGGCTCCACAGACCATGAAAGCCGTATATGTGATGCCCGAAATTACCTCATCGTAGAATGCCACAGACTTCCACATTGGCGTGGTCATAGCTATCCCTTCAAGAGGTGCTAAGGGAGCTCACTGACACTTTTAGGCAGTTCTTTGCCAACAAATATAGTAAAAACTATTTTACATTCTCAGGCAGAAACATAAAATAACTCTACTCTTCAGTATGTGGGCTAGAAATTGGACTGAACATGAATTATCTGGTTAGGGTAATATCCATTGATAATAATGTACAGGACACTCAGTAGGTTAAATCATTGATTTTGCAAAGAAGGATGAAGTCTTTTTGGCATTTTAATAAGGCACATTCACACCCACAAAATATGGAATCAAAAACACTGTAAATCTATGTGAATTTTTGGAATGTAGGCTATAATGTCAGCACTCAGGCTTATAATCTGTCTCTGTCTTAGCAAGAGATGTCTGAGGCAAGAGTGGGGAAGAAACCCAACTCTCTCTGGAACAATTATAGAAGTGCACTGCAGTCACTTAGCCTGCTAATACACGGTGTGATATTAATTACTGTTTGTAAACAATGCACTTTGCAGAGATTATTGCATGCACTCGGCGTCCTCCATTTGTGTTTGGTAATTCTCACAAGTGATTAAGTGGTGAAGCTAGGACAGCTGTTCAAGATGAGTTCATTGGCATGTTTAATTAATTGCACTTGAGATAATTATTCAATCATTACTTTGATTAATTTTCTGCGTCCCAGATAATGCATCAAACGTCTGCTTGATGTCAATAGTTTTGAAAGCGCAAGTAAAACGAGGCTAACCATTTGAGGGAGCTTGATTTAGTTCTGAGTCCTGCTTTGTGGATAAAATAATGCCAATTTCAGCTGACCATAATAACAATTCATTATTATGGCTGCATAGTTGATTTGAACAATGCTTAACACTCACTTAACTGCCACACCACTAAGGTTGTCCAAACACCCAACACCTGTAAGGGTTGCATTTTTCCATTTTGCATTTCCAACACATCAACAACACCCCGTCACTGCTCACTTCAACGTTTTGAGTCGATTCAGTCTGCATTATGTTTGAAACATGCTTATTCTCCACCCCCTCAGATATGCAGGGTAGTGGCAACATCCAACTGAAGGAAAGCCAGGCAAATCGTTTGTGAGAGATCTTGTCAAACAGATTAATTCCCACCCTGGGCCTCGGGGTTCTGGACCGTTTTTCTGTCATGCTGCTTTGCCAGGCTCCCTCTTGATAATACCCCAAAGATAAAATTAATTGTGCAGGGAGATGTGGGATGGGGAGTATCTAAAAGGACCTTGAGCAACACATGAAGCTCTCTTTTTCTCTCCGCTCCTCTGCATGTGAAAACACAGAAACAATCAAACCGTCAGAAGCATGACACATTGCACCAACGATCACTAACTTTGTTAGGAAGTTTCTGGAACTGGGAAGTTCTGAGAGAGATGTGAAGGGACAGAATCAACCCTCATGAAATATACTTGTCTAAGAATGTCTGTGCTCAAATTACCATCAAAGTGGAACCCCTCACTTCATCAGTAGTTAACAAAGAGGGTTGGCAGACCAATGTTTGTCTACAACTGTCTAGTTCAGGAACATGTTCTTTCCTTCTTTCTTTGACACCAACAATCAGAGTTCAAAGAACTAGAGATGTGACAGCTGTATCAAATTCTGCTCTGAAATCAGTCCACTGAGGAATCTAAATAGAACATGAATAAGAATCTTAAGCTATGCTAGTGGCTCTGAGAGGCTGTACTTAGGCACAGCGGTGCTTTGAGCTTAATGCTAGTGTCAATGTGCTAACTTATTCACAATAATGATGACGGTGATGTTATTAGTTCTGCATTTATTTGGTAATAAACTAAAGTAATTGATGTATAAAAAGTTTAATCTGATAGTGGCGCCACATGAAAGTCAAGGCACACCAAAGTAATTACAATTCATCCAGAGGGTGACATGAATGTCTGCACAAAATTTCATACAATAAACCTAATAGTTGTTCAGACCTTTTTTTTTTTTTTAAAAAAACCCTCAAATGTCAACATTATGGGGGCACAAGAGGAAAAGTTATGGGGTCACCAAAGCCATTAGGATTCATCCTGCCAGGGCAATTAATGTCTCTGCAAGATTTCATGGCCAACAATCCAATAGTTAATATTTCCTCCACACCGCTGGCATGGTAGAAAAAAAAAAACATTCCTCCTGGAAATACTGCCCATTTCGCTTCACTATACAGTATAGCAGTCAAATGCAGTCACAGTCTAAGTGAAGCAGACATTTCCAACAACCTCCTGTCACCACAAACAGCTCAGAACATTAGCTAATCTCTGCTGTGACAGTGCGCAAGAACACAATGTCTCAGGCTTTCTTTATCACTGGCCATCAAAAAGCCACCAAAAGACCAATTGAACCAAGACATATTCCATAGAGGACAAAGCAGAGGAGCAGGTAGATTGTGGCAAGGCTATTTTTCAATAGCCCCTTGGCTCTTGAGTTGCCCCTGTCACCTCCACTGGCAGATGGTGCAAATGAGCCTTGATATGCTAGACACTGTGACACTGGAACAAGAGTGTTGCTTTTAGTACTGTCATAGTCAAAACACATCAGCAACTGCTTCAGAGGTGAATACCATTTGTACTATTACTACAGCTTAAATCGGGATTTTGTCAGCTAGTGTCTTTTTGCCATGGCAAATGCAGACTAGAGTGACTTGGCTGTTATTTTCATATTTTTTGTAGCAAATACTGAGATGTTGGTGCTGTCAAGATTCATAGTGCTGTATGAATAAGAGATGAGATCATTGAATTGTTTGTTGGTACAAAATGCACATTCAGTTCCTTGTGTGAGGATTCTCAGTGTAGTTGAAGTGTAGTCCAAGAATATGCCTGTGCTTAAAGCAAAGGAGTCCTTGTAAAGAAATTCATGTTTGGCAGTTTCCCTGGATATGCATTTGGATCTTATTTTAGTAAATGTCTCACACATATACTTTTCCACACACGCAATCGTATACAGCCCCACATAAACACTCACAGTCCCTGGGCAGTCCACATCCAACAGTTTTGAGCTCAAGTAGTCACCGCTGTCACAGTGTGACATCATCAACCAGGCTGGCAGTGTCCCAGTGGTGTGCTCCTTTGGAGCCAGAGATATCCTTCAACAGAGCTCATCCTGTGACGCTGTTGTGTCACTCAGGGGCCCAGACAGGCAGTGCAGCAAGGATGACAGCCCGGGAATGAGAGCTCAGGAGCAGGTAGAAACTATTGACAGGACCCTGGGGAGCAATTATGAGTGAAGCCCAAGGGCTTGCTCAAAGAAACCTATGGCTTGTTTAAGTCTATCAAAAACAGTTCAGACCCCTGTTAAGGGATAACAGCTCTTGTTGGTTAACTAGTCACAAAAGTATGTTTGAAGCTCAACTGGTGACAGATTAATCATATAAACTCCATGGGGTTGTCAAACTTAAGAGTTTGGCTTAAAAGTGAATTAAACTATTTGGCTTTTCTGTCAGTAAAATCATCTGCAAATCTGTGAAACAGTAAATGTAGTGATGTGATTAACAAGCTGACCTTTCGCAAGCTTTTTCTTCCCTCAGCATTTGTATTTTTAAGCCTATAAAAATCCAACAGGAATAAATGTAATAGCTGCCGTTGACACTTAGGACATCACTCTCCATAAAATACCTGCAAATGATCAAGGCAGACAGATAATGGCTTGGAAGAGGATTCGGCTTGCTGCCCTGTGACAGACATTTCCAATTAAAAAGGGTAAATAACTTGAGATTCATCTATTTCACCCTGTCCTGAGATTTATCAGTCCACCATGCTTTAAATCTGTTCACCCCTGAAATGGTAATATCACATATTTGGATTTCCTAGGCAAAGAAAAATGTCATATAGTTCCGATATCCCCACACTCCCTGTGTGCCCTGTTGATATTAGAGCTTTCATGAAGTAACCCAAGCGTGCAAGGAAACTAGCGCTATCAGGACACCAACATGATATGCACAGTACCTAAGACTTTGATTTGACTTTGCACTTTACCAGTATACCAAGAATGTTTTTACTGTATATAATGGATCTACATTGTCCACCGGTAGTAATGGGATCTAACACTGTAACCTGTTACCACTCACTGTTCTACATGGGGTGCTGGTAATGTGTATAACTATGAACTTCATCTAACAATCAAGGATATTTCATTTGTTTTAATGTAAATGGGCTACTCCATTTCTGTTGGTCAGCGTAAATGGATTATAGCATTAGTTCAGGCAAAGCACTGAAGTTGTGCTTGCATTAATGGATACACATTCTGTCAGTAACTCCTCGACAGGTCTTAAATCAAAAAAGTAAAAACATCATTGTGACCTCAAAAAACAATTCATGTAGCAGCAGTTTCCTACACAAACCAAACCCCCAGAGACTTTTACTTGCCTTACCAAGTTAGCCAAAACTGCCTGGCCCAACACTGACCTAAATCTGGCACAGCTGGTTGCACAGACTAATGCCGCAGGTGTGATGAATGGGCCGCCTTAGTGCCAATAACTGGAGCTGATTTTCAGCCCAAATTGCCCCATGTCTGCATCCCAAAAATCCAGCCAAATTTGTACCTCTGGTTTCAGCACACAACCAAGCGTGCCGATATTCAGCTGCAATCAACGTAACTCGGCCATCTACCTGGGCTACTGTAGATTCATTCTTACATTTCCTTTTCGATTAACTTCATCCAACATTAACAAAATGCCGCATCATGATATTGGCGACCATCCATGGGAAAAAGTCCCCCTTTTTTGTAAATAAAGTGACATGACTCATTAATGTGATGAATGACCATGCAATTCCCTAGGACCTCAGCATCACCCCCTTCAGGCCTCTTGTGGGCCATTCCGGGTGAAAGCCGAACATTTAAACGTGTGCCTGTAAGTGCTGAGGCAAGCAGGTCCGCTGGCCAAATGGTTGCTCTTTTCAGTTGTTGAAGCTCCCAAGGACCCATTTCACTGTTAACATCAAATCATTAAATTCACCCCATACTCAGTCACTTAGAGATATAGAGAGATAGAGAGAAAGACAAAGAGAGAAGGTAAAGTTAAAGAATAAAAAAAAGGTAATTGTCAGCTGTAAAGGCTAAATAGGCCACATTTTTAGGTTGGAAATAAATGGAATCAAAACTGACAGTTCTCTCTGGTCTTAATTCCATCTTGTCGACCACAAATGCAAATCACTAAGTGCAGTTTTAGTTCATAAAGGAGGGTATTAATAAAATATGATTTGGCTAATGTGTCACTGTCAAAGCACAGGATTTGAGATTATTCTGCTGTATTAAAAATTTTATTGGATCTTCAGTCGGGTCTGAGAATGTCTGATGGCATCATGGCTCGAACTTGTATGAATACCCATTCAAAAGTATGCTGTAAATTTAACCTCTCCAGAAGATTTTTGAATGGTCCTAACAAGTTTGGTTACTCTATAAAATTGTTGTGACTGAGCAAAGTAGAAATGGTGAAATATAAGTGTATATTCATTATGTAAAAAATTAATTTTATAAAGGGGGCGGCTGTGGCTCAGAGGTAGAGGGGGTCGTCGCTCAACTGAACCCCAACTTGCTCCTGAAGCATGGCTTCAGTGTGTGAATGTATGTGAAAGACAACTTAGATTCCTCCTGAATGAATGATGTGTGAATGCGGATGTCATGTAAAAGTGCTTTGAGTGGTCGAAATGACTAGAAAGGTGCTATACAAATACAGACCTTTTTTTTTTTAAAGGGAAATTACCCGCAGCAGAGGGTGTAGTCCTTTAGATATCCAGTCTCTCTGGGTAAAGGTAACCTTGATGTACACAAATGTGTTTAGAGTTCAGTCACTGTATTATTTCATGCCACCTCAAGCAATTACAGTCTTCAGCTGTTTCTCTCAGTACACTGAGTACATTTAGTGTTTGAGGAGAACTCCTGCATCTGATGCATGCCACCGCGGGGTATAAAATAACTGTTCACTCCCATCTTTTGCAAGAGAACGTTAAATGATCGCTAATGTATGTAATTTAAAGTGCTCACCAGAGTGGTCTCATGCTTGTGCTTCTGGGATGTACTTTTCTGTGGTACTTATTGTTCAGGTCCACAAAAATCACCTCATACAGAATATATTAAAATGGCAGCCCCATTGTATCACTGGGTGTACTACAGAACAAATTGCATAAGTACAAACTACTTGCAATTGTGTCAAAGCATGCAGTAGAATCTATTAAAACCTGTTTTAAAAAACTGTTTTAAATACACTTACAGGGGTGGTCTGCACTTGCTACCACTGGGTGACTGGACTTTGTTTCTATGGGAACCAAAGTGCAATACAAGACACTTAAATTAGGATAGAGCTGCTGTGCTCTCAGGATAAGCAGTATGAAGCAAAATGAATGGAAAACTTTTTAAATAAATAATGGTGTACAGAGGGAGGAGCCGTCGCTAATAGAGCCACACACTGAAAGAAAAGAACACTTGAAAGAGAGATAGTTGGGAAAATAGCACTACATGGCTCTGCACTCTAGGGGTGTTTGACTTTACCACTTTCATTACTTTGAGCTCTGTAATCTTGATGTACAAGGCACACAGAGAGATAACAGGAGGAGGCCATCATGTTTGAACTAGTCTTAGTTGGGTACAGTATGAAGCTGAAATGGGAGCTCGGAGTCGCTCGGGTACAGTACTCTGTACTTCTAGAGCGATAAAAGAAATGACTTTATATCATGTTGCCTCCTCTGTATTCAGACCTTGCATCCACTGCCAATCAATTTCTAAATCAATCATAATAACACACAAAGAGCAATATATTCTTTTAAAGGATTATTTGCAGAATCTACGTGTGTGTGTCTTTGTATTAGGATGGGTATTTTTCGATCACTGATTTGATTAACTGTCTGAGCTTTTGAACGGTGTGACGTACAAACATTGTGATTGACTAAGATATTAAATGCACCTGCAGTTATTAAGCAGCATGTAGTCTAGTGCATGCTGCTTACTAATTAGTAACTCCAGTGAAACATGGTGCCTTATTCCCAGTCTGTACATCATTCAGCTTCCCACTGCTATGAGTCATGCAGTCAACCTTCAGTAAAGACTTCTTTCTATATGTATTCATGTAGTTGTGCGTGTGTGTCAAGTGTGTATCAAGTGCGGACAAGTGTACGTGTGCACCGTGAAGTTTGGAGAAGAAAAAAGTCGAAGCAACAGTCAGATACCTCCCTCGAAGGGCCAGCTGTTTTTGGCAAGCGCCCTCTCACCCATGTACATGGCATGAATAGAACAGAAAGCAAATGTGTCCCTCCTTATGGTAGGTCAGACTACAAGGCAGGCCAGATTTTTCGGGGGGTTTATTAAAGGGCTGAATCAAAAGCTGAATTTCAACACAGTGGCATATGAAGCTTTTGCCTCTGGGGCCTGATTTCCTCATTCTCTGGTGTTTTAACAATGAGGCTGTACTTGACAGTCCAACTGAGGCAGTCATGTTTAAGTGGCCCTCGAGTTCAGCCTGTTCTGTGTAACAGTTAGAAGCTCCACAGAGGATCTGTTTGGAGCTAATGGGTGGGAGGCTAATAAAATCTTATCAGGCCAATCCTATCAGATGCATCAAAATAGTACAAAAGTAAACTAAAACCCATCTTTGTCAACTTATTCATCACTCACCCTGAAATAAGACATAACTAATTATACACTGGTCAGAATAATCAAGTATGTTTGAATATCAAATGAACATGTTGCCATGCTCGACAAACTCATCCTTCAACTTTTGACAGCATTACTTCAGTTCGGCTTCCATTCCAACTGTATAAAATCAGACACACCTATATTTCTGCCACTACCACGCTGCTGCCTCAGACAGGATGATCCTCTTAGTGCCATAGCAATCTGGGACACTATTCCCACTTCTTACTTTTGCCAATTTGCTCCTGGGAGCCCCTGAGTCCTTGTCTTCATTAAGGGAGTTCCTCATTGATCAATCACTGTCAGAGAAGCTGCTCTGTAATTGCACTGTGGCCTAATCATGACTGACGTCTCACCCCCCCCCACTCTGTCACAGGTCTCAGGAGAGAGAATGTTCCATGACTTTCACACCTTCGACCTCAAGGTAGGTCTCTCTGAGGATTTTACTCTTCTCTCTGTGGTTTATCTTTAGGGCTTTATGGCTTTATAATGAATATTATAACTCAAATGTGAATATTGGTAAAGATGATGGGAACAGCTAAGTTAAAATGGGTGCGAGATAGATATAGAAGATTTAGAGGCCCCTATGATATCACTGCTCTGTCTTTTTTCTTTGCTATAGAGCCGTTAACTGTTTCAAGATATTGTGAAAATCAACTTTTTCTTATCATCACCTGCAAACCAAATATGCAGGATCAGTGATTAGCTATTGTACAACTATGAATAATATATTCAATATATTCAATAATACAAAAAGTTGCACAATACATTCAAAACTAGAATACAAAAGAGTGCCGTTTTGAGGCTGCAGTTCCTGGCTTGAATTCGTAATATTCATCAATCATGCCACATTTTCACTGTGCACTGATTGATATTTGCTGAAGAACTTGCACTCTGTCACATTCAGTGCACAGGCCCTCACATCTGTCAAATATATTACAGTGAATGTAAGACAAAACACAAGTCATAACTGCAACAAATTAACAGCCCTTGACGTCTTAACTGAGGCACATACAGTACTTTACCAGACAACAACTTCAGAAATATGTAGAGTTGCCTATAAGAAATGAAATGTTCTGTTATATTGTCCCTTGTTAAAACTAATGACTGATTTTCTGCTGTTGTTTTGTTGACATATGCATTTGCAAGTTTCCCATCGAATTTCCTAACATTACACCCAATAGATCACTAATACTGAACAATATTGCACTTTTATTCCTGATATGAAAACATGCTCACAAAAAACTTGCTTGTGTAGCACCATTGATAATCTGACAAATGACTTCTGTAACCCATCCAGTTCGGATGTCAAGTTGATTGTGTTTATTCATTGTTACTGAGAGACTGTGGCACATTGGATCTGTTTTTTCCTCGTATGAAAAGGAGATTCATAATATATTTTTCACTTTTCAAAATCCTCTCCGTTGCCCTCACCTCAGAAGGTCATGTACAACAACATATGACATATCATGCTTGTCATGCTATTTATGTAAAACTGGCCTGATAGACAGTATTCAAAGTGAGAGAAGCATTCAAAATGTGTTGAAGTAAATGAAGTCAGCTGTGTGGTGATACATTTTAGGTGTTTTTGGGCAAAAGTGCGGAGCAAAAAACCAAGTGCTGTAGTAATTTGACAAAAGTGTAAAATATCAACATGCACAATCTACAGGGTAGTGTCCATCAGTTGAGTATGTTGAAGACAAAAGTGTGGGTACACTTCACTCAGTTATACTCATGAGGTAATACAGGTTTTTGTAAACGGATGTAGATGCAGTTTTCTCTCGTGACCTTTGAAACACTGGAAACCAGGCTCTGATAGAGTGAAACGTCTCTGATACTGATCTTAAACTACCGTACTTTTCTCCCTTCTCTCCAGAGTTAAGCAGGGAGAGTTGGTGAAGAGCAGTTTTGAACAACATGTAGTACTGTAGAAATACTAAGCCAAATAGCAATAATTTGGATTCAAGCCAGTGCACACATAAGATTTACTGTTATCCACGTGGTAGAGATAATCAATTTCAATACAAATCTCTTTAGCTCTAGCCTGCACAATAATGATGTTGTGCTTTTTATAAATGCTTTCTCATAACCCATGCTTTAGCCATAGAATGTAAAGGACAATGACATGAAAATATTCTTCTCTCAGTTAACTTTTCTAAACTGCAGTCAGAAAGATGGCAAGTGATTTTGCATTCAGCTCCTTAATCTGTGGTGTCACACCAACACACAGATCTTTGGAGAATGAATTAGAAAAGATACAGAATGATGTAAAAAAAAGATCAACAGCGATTTTCCGGATTGAAATTGATATCTCTGCCATGATATTAGACCCACTGGGATGCAAAAGTTCCAAAAACTTGATGCGATTTTGTAAAATGATTGGTGAGTCTCCCATTTTTGTGACTGAAAGAGGTTTTACATTGGTTTGATGGCACTGATTAGTCTCGGTCCTCCTGTGATCTTACATTAGCACAAGGTTATTCATGCTTACAAACAGTGATTGGACTGAATGCCGACTAGACCTGCATTAAGTACTGTGTGTATGTAAACGTGGTGCTCAACACAATCATTTCCACTTATTTTTTAGATTATTTTGATTTTTAAATTCAGGTTAGTATCTAAAGTAGGATTTTACGCTCATATGTACATGACATGATCTGTCATCTCCAAGAGAGGGCATGGATACAATTGCAAATACCCCCTTCCCAATATGCTAATACTTTATCCCATGCCGTATTTCATGCAAATGTCTTTCATCGCTTTTTTTCAAATGTCATTTATGTGACAGCTGTAGCACAAGCATACATTATGTTTTGACTAGGGGGGGAATTGCAACATGGATCCAAGTCATTGTGAATTCTGCTCACAGTAAGAATTAGAGAAAGTCAGGAATGCTGAATTCTCCATCCAACACAACATGATTGTTTTATTAAACTCTGAAAATCTGTTTATGATTAATGCTGCAGTGGCAATACATGAAAAGGATTAGATGTAAATTGCAATTTCAGCTGAATCTGGTGGAGATAATGCAGTGCTACTTGTATTGTATGTATTTTACCACTGAAAGGTGTAAGGAGTTGGTCAAGTAGGAAAACAACTATATCTAGTCATAGTTTGGGAATTTGTACACACAAGATTCATCCTGAGTAGATTTTATTTGTTTTTTCCATTTGGAAAGTCCACATAGCCAGGGTTCAGTACAACTAAAGTGAAAATAAAAGTGTGGTATTTCCCTACCACCCCATGAGATTGCAGGCACCTTGACACTTACTAAGCCTGCTGTGTCATTGTATCCAATACTGTTCAGGACCATGTACTAGGAGGAAAGTTTTAAATTTAAAATGTAATCAGCACAATCACCACAAGCAATCAGTTCCTCTTCATTTCACCTGATCGAGCCCCCCCACTAAAACGAGTCTGTTAAATAGAGCATCTTATCAGGCCTGGATTAAATTTTGACTTTGATTAACATCTGTAGTTGGAGTTTAGAATGTCAAAGTTCAAGTTTGGGGAAAAAAATAGTTTTTAAAAATGCAAAAGCAGCAGGTGTCATTAGCAAGGAAGAGTTCAATATAGAACTGAAGAACTACAACATCACTTTGGCACACGCCTATGGTCTTTACATTTGTGTATACATTTGAGCTGTAGAATGACTTTTTGTATCAAACAGCTTAAAAACAGTTTGAAATTCCAGTTGCCAAAGTTAAAGGAATAGCTCAACATTTTGCTGAAATATACATCAATTTTCTTACACAGAGCTAGCTGAGAATATTGATACCACTCTGTACTGACTGTACAGTAAATATTAAGCCAGTTTAGCTTAGCACTGAATACTGGTGGAGAAAGCAAACAAAACAAAACAAAAAAAAGTCTACTTATGAGAAGTCTACTCATCTTTAAAGCTCACTAGTTAACAGATTATCTGGCTGGGACCAGTTGCTATCAGTAGAGACTCCAGGAAATATTAGTTGAAGTACTCCTTTAAAATCCCCATATACACATTGCTGTAGATTCACAAAGGCACTTAACACTGCTGTAGTGCTCTTATAAAACTGTGAAGGAAAAAAATGAAAACAATGTGTGTTTGTATCAGCTGTAGAGAGCACACTAACATGACTCGGAACAAATGCTTTCAAGAGACCGACATAATGTGACACACACTACACAGGTGCAGTTGCAGGTGCTGGTGCCACCTGCACACCTGCCCACTAAAGAGAGAAGAGGAGTGCCACAGGATCACACAGGACGGTGGAGGTGGTGACAAACACCACACAGCATTTTTATTGAATAAGGTTTTTGTGCAGCGTCAGTAACAAACCTGCCATGAAATTAATTCTCCATTTACCAGAGACTTAAATTTGTAAGCAATTTGTAATTTGAGACCATAAACTCGTTTGCAATGTTTGTCCACCCTGCTTCAATGGGACATGAATTTAATTGTCTATTTTGTATTGGCTGCAGGAGTTTTGCCATTTTGATAGCATTGTTTAATGAATGAATCACAAAGTGCTAAATATTGTTTTCCTATTTTTCTGGGTAATTGTTTTTAGATAAACAGTGCTGATACAGCGTGGCAAAGTAATCAACTTCAAGAAAAAGCTTGATGATTCAAATGATGCGAAAATTAAAACGTACCAAAGTACTGTATTTGCAGTTATCCAAAGTTCATTATAAAATTCACAACAAGCAGTGCTGACTGACCAACTATAAACATTTTATGAATTTCAATGTCACTACAGCTGAGCTCATTTGGCGAAAAAGCAAACCAAGCACACAGAGACCACATACAGACATAATAAACTGTCGCCCTGTTCACAGAGGCGTGGAGAGGTGAGAACACCTCCTCACTACATCTTCAGACACATCTGTGGTCATGCCTCTCTTCTGAGGAGGAAATAGGTCAGCTGTGAATACCTGGCTCCTTCCATCTCAAAAATCCTTGAACACACTTAATTAAGAGTTTAACTATGTGGATGTGTTTAGTGTGTATTCAAAAATGTTGACTTTTTTGTTTTTCAGAGCTGCTGTTGAGGAACTATGTTGCACATAATAAGGAAGGACATGTCATTCTCAGAATTTTCACTTTTGCATAACTGTCTAAAAACGTTAAAAGTAGCTTAATTAGGAACTGTAAAGGCACAATAATGCCAGCTTGGCCCACATCCAGACACTGCCAACTTGGCCCTCATTTAGACACTGAATCATTCAGATTGCACTGCTGTGATTGCTTAATTAAATGCTTGGCTGTGTAATGACTTTGCTTGAAAGGGAATTAAATGTCTAAATGCTGCAGAATCCGCGTTGAGCTGAACAGAAATCAATGGGACATACTGCTGGAACCTAAGGTGTTTTCCGACTTGTTTAGGGTGAATGTTGTGTATTGATGTCGTCCCTCAGTCAGTGAGTCAAAAGCTCATTCCTCTTGGTCCAAAGCATTGATTGTTGGCATACAAACAGTGTGCTTACTTTGTGCTTTCTATACAGCTCTAAGAAGGTAGTTTACAGTGCCTTACAAGTCAACAGTGTATGTAAAGCTGCATTTACTGTGTATTCAAAGAGGTTAAACTACAGTACTGACAATATCTGCTAATCTGCTATTTAGGGAGTCAGCATTTGATTGAGGGCCACACTGGAAAAACGTGCAAATCAAAACAAAATAATTCCAAAACCAATCATTCATTTATTTAGTAAACATTGAGACACTAAAGAGAGAAAGATTGATCCTCACTGGCAGGTAAAGCAGCTTACCATATATCACTATACCACATTATTATTATTGTTGTTGTTGTTGTTGTTAGCAGCTGCAGCATTAGTAGTAGCACTTTGAGAACAACTGTAAAAGGGACTGTAAAAGCAAGAAATACATCGTCAGAACAAATTCACACACAAAGGAAAGTATCCTATTGGTATCCAATTTGGCCAGTTTGGCTTAACTAAGATGGTGAACATGATAACATAACACATGCTTAACATCATTATGTTAGCATTGTTGGCACTAAATATCCTCAGTACAGATCAAATCCTAATTATCCTCCTTATGCATTTTTGTTACTATTTACGGTTTGAGTTTACAATGTGCCTTATGCATTACTGACCATTAATGGCAACAAAGCATGGCTAGATTTTTCTCAAAATAACTTTTAGAGTTACGAATTATCAGTCTTTCAGCATATTTTCAGTGTTTTACTATGAAAGCCTAAAGGCAAACATCAAAATCCAACCCACATGGAAATGGTTCTTGAAAGGAGAGCAGCCAACTAATCTCACAAACATTTGATTGAACCAAAGACCTTTAGAAACCGCCAAAGCTGGGAAGGGCATACAACTCCTAAAATGACAACCGATTATCAAACTGCCTCTGGCTCGAGACACTGTAATCCCCCAGATGTTTGCAGTCTATGAAATATGAGAGTCTGAATTAGATCTCTCAAACAATGTCAGCTTGTCTGCATTCGTAAACCCTCAGCATTTAAGTCACAAAATTAAATTGACCCCGTCAGAAAGCTTAAGGACAAGTAACAAAGCCCCCGGCAAGTCTTATTGCTTCATCTGCTTTCGTCTCATCTCCTCTGTGTAATAAGTTCCCACTCTAGCAAGACCACTGGGGCTAATAAGGGTTTTATCTGCTTTTGATATTAGATATTAACACCTCATCAAAGTTAAGCCAGCGGTAGGCTCTCGTCCTCCCTCCAAATTTACATTAGCGTAACAATGTCTCAAAAAGAAATCTTATCAAATTCAAATTAAGGGCTAGTTGAATAGCCAGAAGGACACTGCTATCCATCACTCAAAGAACATGTAATTTGGGTCTGCTGCAAAAAATACAAGCCGCTTTGGAAATCACTGAGATCATAGTTTTCATGCAATAACATTAATACTTTGAATTTGCTACTCATAGAGTCAAAACAGTGCCCATTTGTAGCACATGAATGATGAATGTTGCTGGGTCTGAAAAGAAGTCTGAGTGACACAGTCAGGATTTGCTGTTTTGAAAACTATAAATAATGACTCTAGTCAGCCAGTCCTCTTTACCTGAGGGCAAACAAATTTGTAGTATGTGTAATTTTGTTGTTTTTATCAGATACTCAGTTTAGGTTGCAACCCTGTGGTTTGCTGCCATCACCTATGAACTTGAATATAATGCACATCAGAACTCATATTAAGCGGAAATCATTAATGGTCCATTCTAAACTATTAGATGAAGCTGATGTATAGGTTACATTACTCACAAAGAACACATTGATGTCATTTTAAGTGTCTTGCGTATTTTAGAAGTCTTATTTCTTCGAAAAATTCTCAAGGTAAACCCTGTATCTAGAGCGAGAGTGCAAAGGTTTCAGACTTCTTATCATCCCTTGTGGCATCCTTTGTCAGGTTGTATGAAAAAATGAAATATTAACTGGAAAATATAGCTTGGAGAGATAGAAAATAAATTACTTCAGTGTGGCAGGGAAAAGAAGATTGTGAGATTTATCAAGTCAAGATGGAAATGCCTGCTAAGTCTGTGCCCCTACCTTGAAAAATTAAAGAGAAATCAAATGCCTTGGAGTACACAGCGATTGTGATGTAAAGCTGTGTGTGTGTGTTTATGTGTGTGTGCACCTGCATACTTGTTTTCTAAGTAATTTATTGTTGAAATGTTGTGTTATGTGTGATGTGTGCCAAAAGATAGCCGTCTTCAAATGATTATATTGCTTATGCATAGGCACAACTTTACACTTTCTGGAATAAGGGTCTTAGTGTATGTGTTCTCTTTTAGAGAATCAAACCTAAACACACTGTCCACAATTAGCCTAGCTGTACACTCCAGTCTTTTAACACTCAACAGATTTTCTGTGAAAAAGCTTGACTGGCAAAATCTATAATTGTACAGATAAGTGAACATGTTAGCTAGATAAAGGTTAAACTATCAGGGATATGTTCTCCATCCATCTAAAGCCAATTTTACACATTCAGCTCAAGCTATGGTGGGTGGGGAAGGGGGAAAAACTGGCAAGTCAATATTGATTGATCTGGAGCCTTAGCAATTACCTCCATGTGCAGAAGACCATGTTAAGGTCAGTATTATCTTAGCTCATTTTATGGGTCAGTGCTCTGGCTTTAGCTGAAATAAATTAATGGGGTAAACACTTTAGCTCACCTTGATGAAATTTACAGCAAGTGTAAAAGCTTTGCATAGGTGGAGGGTACAGTACCAGAGAGTGACCCTTGATATTTTGCTGAACCTTCATGAACTTGGTGGTAAAATGCAGTCCATAAAAAACATTGAATCCTGTGCAAAACAGTAGGAGTACAATTATATGCTGTATAAGTGTAATGAGCCTATTAAATTAATAGATTTTATAGTCCATTTTGTTTTTAGTGTTTAATGACCTCATTGTTTTAAAAAATTGTGCCGTGAGTCATAAAATAGCCAGTCATATATTTTCAAAATAAAAAAAAAAAACATATTTCAAAAGTTTTATTGAGACTACTGTGTATGTTTCTGCTTCTATCTCCTGCCAATTGCACTTATATACACAAATGCAATTATACAACAAAGCCTACTGGGTGTGTGCAACTGTGCACTTCCTCCATGTAGCATTGTGCCCAAGGATAGCATCAAAGTATCAAACTACAGCACATTATATCCAAAAATAATAGCAGCATCCCCAACTTTGCACGCTTTTTTTTGACACCTGTATGTATTCCACTTGCGGGACCGATGGAGTGTTATTATTCATCCAAAAAATTCCATCAGCTTTCGGTGTATTGGCATTCTTCTGTGGCCTTCAGGCTTACTTGCAAACAGCTCTGTTATGTTCTTAAGCTCAAAATAAATTCAATTTCCAATGCAGTGATCTCCTTAATGAAAAGTCAATGTCCCTCACTCATTGGCAAGCTCCCACGGGGGTAGTCAGAAAGATGAATTTATCAGCGGGCCGGAGACTGCGCCCTAGGGGACACCACCCCTTATGATCAAACAGAATGCTGCAGAGTGTGTCCAACCAGTCCTCCATTATTACCCAGCTTGTGCTCTTAATGTGAGCTGACGGAGGAGGGATGACAGTATTGATCTAATGAAAGTGCTATTTATATTCTCACAAATCCTCTCACCAGTGATTACAAAAGCACTCCACTACTGTGGCCAACCCATTCCTAATTTGTTAAGTGTACAGGGTGACAGTTTGTTTGGCTCATATGCATGCAGTGATATCTTGTCATGTTTATTTCTGCAAAGGGTTCAGCATGTCCTATCAGACTACATGCACCTGTGTCAAAACAGACTCCAACCATAACTCAAGTGTCAAATTAACATCTCTTTCTAAGCTAATATCTAAACAAAATTTGACTTAATATTAGAAATGTTTTTGCATTTGGCATATAGCCTAGGTTTTTTATGTATATTTTGGTGGAAGTTCTTCATTGTTGGGCTACATCCCTGTGAACAGTTCAGAGGTTTTTGATTATTAATAACACGATGTCTTGTCAGCAGCTAACCCTGTGATAAGGGGGACATGAGGTTGTTGTCACGGCATATGGTTAACAGTACTATAGATAAGCTTTAATCCTCACTAGGCTTGATGTAATGCATAGCAAAAGTGATGGGAGTGCACAACATGAATCACCAACAGGATAAAATAGCAGTGTGCTGAAATTGCACACAGCAGAGAGATGAACATGCAATAGGCTGCTTACAAAGCAGATGTAATTCATGCTCATCACACTCGTTATTCCATAAGGGCAGCTCTTCTGTAGCATTCACTCACATGACCCACAACAGGAAATCATGTGTAGTTTAACATGCATCCTACCCGTGGCTATGCGCTCAAGAATAAAACACTGAAATATGGATAATTATTGACCTCATATGTTTGACATCTACTCAGCAGAAACATGTGAGCATCACCAATGGTTCCATATCACACATACTCATACAGAGTTTATGAATGGATAATGATTACAAAAAAGACCAAATACATGTGAAAGGAGTTTTAAATTCCTGGGAGTTAGAAGCCAAAATGTACAGATTTATATCAATCTTACCTGAAACTGGTGAGTACTAGCTAGTGATTCAAGGCACCAATTGTATGTAGTTTTTATTTGGTAATCAACATTTTTTTGTTATTCACATAGCTGATTACCTGTGTTGTGAAATGCTAAATGTTATTTAGATTATCTAACTATAGTCAGACCACATCAATTTACATAAATCTGTGTGGTAATGTGGTGCAGTGAATTAGTGTGTAATGATATGATATACAAAAACATTATCAAGCTTTTCTTATGGACAACAGAGTACAGTTGTTATAATAAGGGTTTATGGGATGGGAACCATGTAATGTTTGTATGTTAATTTTGGACGTTTGATAAATAGTGGTGTCTTGCCATCCCATGTAGTTGTTATAAAAGTGCTAAATGTGTTGAAATACTTCATGGCAGGTTGTTTTAATAGGTACCTTGAATTCAAGTTGTGAAAAATGAACTATAATTTGGCTGTAATCTGCCACTGTCAAAATAGATCCTGCATTCGACTGTATAGTTGAAATCAAGTGTTTAGGTGCGTCTATTACAGTCCATCAAAGGTACATTTTAGTCACATAAGGTGGTGCAAATCTCCTGACATCTGAAATCATAAACTACGTGTAATTTACCATATTTAACTTGAATATCATTATGTGGTCAGATTATCTTTACATCCCATGAGAAAGTGCACACTATCCATTGAGAAAAGGGATCTCATTTATTGGATTCTTCACAGATAGAGGCTCTCTGTTCATGTCTCCACTGTGTGAGTCTCTCTAATGTGGCTGTACTGCCCATAAACAGACATTGAGTGATTAGTGCTGCTCTACCATTGACATCATTTGCATTTTAATAGACCATAATTACAACTCGGGGAAAATAAATTGCAGTTTGAAGAATGTTTGAATTACTCCAACTCTCCGGCTCTCCTTGCGAGATAGCAGTGAGCATATGCAGGAGCTGCCTGGATGCTTAATATCAGGTTCAGAAATGTACAGAGAAGCAGGATTGCAAACTGAAAAGAGCAGCAGACGACAATGTGGGCTGTGTTAATCATCAGTCATTGCATTAGACAGAGTTTTTGAAATTGAAAATTTTCTGTAACTAAACTGATACAGAAAAAGAACACGCAGGTAGGAGTTCATTGTCTTGCTTGAGGGTACTTCACAGTACAATTAGCTGTGGATGGACATACATTGACTATTTCTGGGATCAGATCTGTGACCTTTCAGCTACATAACGTGTCTCTAATCACGAAGCCACCCTGCCGCCCTCCTGTAGATTTTTGGCTTCTCATTAATTCCTGTGATAATTGCAGTTTGACCATTTAATATCCCCCAGTATGTCTTATCACTGCACCTCACCTGCTCAGACGTGACACCTTCCCGGGATTTGCCGAGGGATGTCTAACCCTGGCAGCTAAAGCCCATGTGACCCTGTAAGCAAGAGTGACAACACAATAATACTCCCTGCGCCTAATCTTTCATTGGTGGATTATCAGATTAGAGGCCCCAGTTGTTTATGGGCTCGGTGACTATCGAAAAAGTTGATCTGTCAAGTTTATCTTACACTTGTCGTATCAAGGCAGTGCTGGACCATACAGTTGGCTGTGGATGAAAGATAAGGCCGACATAGCTGAATGGAACCACCGGAAAATGAGAAACAAGGCTTTTCTTTTTACTCCAACGATACACTTTATCTAGTTTAAGAAATGGACCCCACCAAAAGCATTACCAGTCTTTTGGATTCACTTGATGTCTTTGACCTCTTTCGTGTGACAGAGCTGCCCTTTTTTATTTTGAAAGGAGATATCAGAAATCATCCACCAGTTTAGGACTCAGGTTAGTGGTGTGGAATCACAAGTTTCAAAGAGGACATAATCCATCCTCTTTCAAGCTGCCCCTTTGTGGCATTTCAAAGACTTGAACCGATATAGGTTTCTTATCAATCTGTTGTTTTGACAAACTAACAGGGTAGATGGAGTCCATTACTGAACCTTTGGATGTGGTTCACTAATTCAGACTAACTGGTTTCCTTCTATTACAAAGCAGTGACTCTGAAGGTCGCGGCCTCTTCAAACGTGACTGTCAGAACATATCTGTGAATAACAGTCAGAGATGAGATCATTATCTTTATAAATCTGGTCTTATCGGATTTGCAAGCCAAGGTGTTAATGTTTTGACATCGCCCCTGGGAGGATGGGAAGCTGAATTTCCAATTACTGGAGAAACATCCTTTATATGAGCTGAATGATAAACAAGCATTAAAACCTTCATGATAAAATATTATTCAAAATGTTCTGAGCAAAACTATAAAAAGCTCTTTGTCTCCAGTTTATGAGTATATATTATAATCATTTGTATGTTAAACGTTTAATATTGTTTTTGCATAATTACTCCAAAAAATGTTAAAAGGGTCTCGGTAGGTGTGATCTTAACCTTCAGTTTGTTTATGATTTGAACTTGGGGGAAATTACACGTATAAGTCTGTAAATGCTGAGGGCTTTGTACAGTAAGTAATCTAACAGTCCCATTGTATCAACAAACCTATGAATTTTTCAGTTTTTAGCCACACTAGCAACATGGCTCTGTAGACAGTAATGTCGGTCTGTCAGTCATTTGATCGGGTGTTCCTCTACCACTTTGGCCTGAATGAAATATCTCAGTATATATTGAATGGATTTCCATGAGATTAATGGTCCCCTCAGGATGAATTGTCATAACTTTGGTACTCTGGTAACTTTTCCATTCTACCAACCTCAGGTCAAATATCTACAAAACTAACCACCTTCCCATCAGTCTCAGGTGTACTTTGTGTTTAGTGCTAATTAGCAAATTTTAACATGCTCACACAAAAAACTAGTGAGTATATCAAACATTAGTCCTATTAACATTAGCATGTCAGCATACTGACATGAGATAGCACTTATCTCAACGCACTTTTGTGCCTAAGTGAAGCCTTACAGACACATTGGTATTGCTCTTGTCATTAGCATGCAAGTCTGAATACCATTGATAATATTGGCAGTAGAAGCAGTGACACATGTTTTCTAGCATTTAGTACAAAGAAAAAAGTTGAATTGACAGGGTATTTTGTGGCTTACTCCAGCAGAATCCTCTGTCAGTTAACCTCTGCCAATTATATTCTGCACTCAGTGTATTTAGTGGATCACATTCATCAAACAGTGGCTTAACTGTTCGGGGATGCATGTCATCACAGTTGTGATTCATCTAAAGCCCCTTTGAGTGTTGGGGCACTGCATAGTGCCAAACAGCCGTAGTTTGAATTTATATTTATAAGCACTAGCCTTATATTTTAGGATAGTAACAGCAGAACACCCTCCTAAAGGGATAATAATAATTTTCCTCTACCCCATTCCCATCTTATTTATGGCATAGCACACTGGTTTGTCACTTCCAGCCAGTGTGATTATTCACCTGGCGAGCATATTATTCTAGCAAATACCACAGCTATAAAAAATTTTCATATTTCATTCCAGGGGTTTGATGAGAATGCGCTGAATCCCATTTTCCAAAATATTGGGTATTCTGTGCGACAAGAATATGGCTTCCCTGATTACATTATGCCTCTGAGCTGTGTTTAGCCAAATGTGCATGACTTGCAAGTGTAATGTACAATAGGCTGCTGCTTGTATGTCACATTAAGGGGAAAAAAGATGGAAAGAAGGCAGAACATAGAGGTACCCTTTCATCAGAATATGCACATGCAGATGAAATTCTGAGAGTTGAATTTGTCCGTCACTTGAAATTAAAACTCAGCTAAGGTCATGTCTCAACAGAATGACTGCATGTGCTTTGAAATACCGAAATGTCCTAAATTATATTATTTTTATATTAAATTCTGGAGGTTCAAAGAAATATTGTTTTTTTTTCCTCAGTGCAGCCTGGAAAAGGATCACAGTCCAGCCCAGTCATAGTGTGTATTTATTTATTTAAGATTGTATTAACAATATGAAAACTGCTACATGTCACCATAGTCATTATTATTTCACACATACAAGCACATATTACATTTTCCCATTTTGAAAGCAGAAAATATCCCATGTTTAAGAACAAAATTATTCCTTGATCCTAAAACATGGGAAGCTAAGCCACAACTAGAGGCAGTTTGTTGCACAGATGTCCACCACATGGAGTGGACGCAACTCATTTGTTGCACGTTGCAGTTATTTATTCATTTCCTAGGTCTGATATAGGGAAACATCTGTCACCTTTGCCTAAATGGCTGCTTGCATGATCCATGGACTATGTTTCAGAATAAAACACCCCCATATTGTTTGGCTCGCTAGTCCAGAGCTCAGGTGCAGAATCCTGTTAGGCATTTGGAATGCCCTGCTGTTGCATTAGAGGCAGGCAAGACCCAAACACCTGGAGACCTCATGTGTGCCACCAGAATTAGCTGTTGTTGCCAAGCTATCACACGGCTTTGCTTTGTCTTTCAGTGACATCATACCTTACTTTAACTGTTTTTTTTTAATTTAAAAGAATATATAAAATTAAACTATTGATTTTAATTTGAATACAAACCATTAGTTCTTAGCGTAAGTTTATTAAATTATTCATTTAAACTTTCCTTCAAATATGTATTCGTAGATATATATAGTCTTTGAGCTATAGATCTTTTAGACGAAAATAGTACCCAATGAATAAATGACCTGTGTTGTATTTGGATATGCTTCAATTCCAATTCTTGGATCAGTGCAGTCATCATTGCCATATACAGTTTTAATTGCTCCTGTGACCCTTTCCGTTGTCGTTTTCCCAATGGCAGTCAGCTCGCCTCCAAAGTAAATTAATTAATTGGGCATAGTGCCACACTTGTGGAACAAAATCTGACACTCTTGTCTAAAGTATTTGAAGTGTCACCCAAGATAAGGGATGTCAGAGAGGTTCTAATTCTCAGAGCCCAGCCCCAAATAGCATCAATTGCCATCTGTATTCTCATTTCTGCAGCACTCACTAAATCAACACACTCGACACAAGCCTGAGGATGCCTCCGCACAATCATGCATGACTACATCAAAGCTTTTCTTTATTGCCTCTCCTCTTCATTTTTCCCTCCTCAGCCCCTCTTAACTGCTATCTGGAGCTAAAAGCAGTGGTACCACTGCAAATATTATCTTTGGGGTTCGTGCAAATACTAAAAATCCTAGCTGTCTCCAGTGAGTGCTTTCAGTCACAGCTGACAACCATGTTCAAGGGATAACTTTATCCTTGCACTGGTGAACATTTTGCAAGTGAACCTGCATATGCCCATGGATCACAAGGAAAGGTTTGTAGATTGACTCCCCATCTTAGCAACCAATTCTTAGTAATAGACTGTTCAGCATTCTTCAGGATCTGCCCTAAATTGCCTTTCTTCCTACCTCAACATATTGACAAGAATAAATCTCTAAAATGTTGAATGAGCCAAATCCCTAGATTTCCATGAGCAGGATGTTTCAATGGTAAGCTGGATCTGTCATTGGGGAGACCACTCAGCACCCACAAACAGATTGAGCAGGCACCCAAGATGGATCTGTCGACACTTCATTCTGCATATCTCTATTTAATGATATTATATTTCATTTCCCGAGCAAAGAAAACACCATTACCCAAAGCAGTGAGTCGGAACGAGCCATTCTGCAACAGATTCCTGGCCTCCTTGGTGGTACAGTAATTGAATTACAATCGCACATGACACAAAGTTTGAAAATGATTGTATTTGTTTCCATTTGTTCCTTCTATGTTACGGACCAAGCTCAACTTTGCACACAGTTAAAAATATTGAAGCATACTGCAGCTTAGTACTGTTTTTTCATTTTTTTTTAAATGTGACCATAGTCTGCTTTCAAAAGATGTTCTAAGATCCTTAGTGGATGTAGCCAGAAATTATTATGCTACATGCACATATACTGGCAAAATGACAAACGTCCGTAGCATGCTAAATCAGCACACGGGAAAACATGGGGGACCAACCAGCAGAGAGGTCACAAGAAATGGCAGCCTCAGGCAGCATTTAGGTTGATATCTGACAATGCTTATGATGGATCCATATTGATAATTGCCTGAAATTCATTTCTCTAGTAACTGTGGTTAAGTGCTTTGAAAGCCATTGGGGTTTTGAAAAGTGTGCCCAGTTGTTTTGACCACAGATTGAAAAGCAGTTATAATTTCAATGGGAGCGATATGGTCATAGGGGAAAGGACAAAGAGGTCAGCAGAAGTGGAGTAAGTGCTCCCTGAGGCACAAACACAACGCCATTCAAAAGGCCCCATAGAGACACCAGAGGAAATTGATTTCAGCTTCATTTGTGGTCAAACGCATGACTATGCTGGCGGGTGACCCAATGGTAGACCTGTCCACTCAAATTAGGAGACCATTTTGAAGATATGGCCACATGTGAATGGCCAATCACACTCTATGAATATTGCACCACAATAACAATATTTCACACATCAAAACATCTAGAGGTCATCCAGCGCTCCAATTTTGTGAGTGATGATCTTTTTGTCAGAGAAGGCCCCCATCAACCTAAGTAGTTTGCACTAAGGGCACTCTATGGTCTCCACTGGCAAAACTGAATAGTAACACTGTAAAATGTTTCTAGGGCACTGTCATTGGAACAAATTACATAAAGACATAAAAGCTTTCACGACCAGCTGCATGCATTTCGACAAAAGAGGGACTGGCACATATTTTTTGCCCATTGATAATGGACAGAGTGGTTTCAACTACACAGAGAAGTTGAAAAGCACCCCAACACCGATCACCCATCACCATCCCCGTGGAAAAGACAAGTGGGGTCAACATTGGGTGATGGACCATTTAGTATATCAGCTGTCTGACATGTTTTGAATGGATATTATTTATTCACCCAACTATTTAGATACGCACAAACAAAGAGTATGCCATTCACATCAGCCTCGGATGGGATAGAAATGGTGTAATTAGAGGCTCAGTTTGAATTTTGACGCAATCTTTGCTCTAGTGCACTGGTGCACCGTAAGTGAGCCAAGAGACTGTTTGAATTCCATGTATATTCCAACTATATAAACATGGCACACATACAATTTGTCATGCAACTCTTCTCTCTAGCAGGAGAGGTAGTAGTAGTAGTAGTAGTAGTAGTAGTAGTAGCAGTAGTAGATGAAACAGCTATGGCTTTGTTCGTAGCTTGTACAGTACGCCCTAACATAACATGAAGAGCATTCAATGACTAAAAGCCTACTCTAGGCTTTTTTTTGAGCCAAAACGTAAGTTGTGATAAGTTCAAAAATTAAAAGGTTGGCTCACTCAAATTGCCAAAAATTGTTTTCATTGGGGCTTTTTATTTGGTAGAAAGTAGTTTCATTGAAAACTGTTAGCATCAGTCACACTGCAGTTTATGCAGTGTGACCAGGGCAATGTTACGGGTAAGACACATTGTTGCTGAATTAAAAACTTTTTAAATCTCAATTTTCAATATTCTTTCAATGCAAGCTTACAGACAGGTTATTCAAAACCTTATATCTGCTTAAGTTATCTACAAAATATATAATTTGGGTAAATAGAACTGCAAGTATGAACTTATTGCAATTATTTTCTCTTACAGGCCATTTGTAAAACATCATTCTTTCATTTCCTATTCTTTTAGAGCCAACGTGCTCTGTGCTTATACCCACTACTGTCTTCTTACATGATTTTAGTAGTGTTTGTTTGCTTTGCAGCTTGTACAATGGTGCAGATCTCATTCAGAGGCAGAGAGCCAATATTCAGCTCAAAAAAGGAAAAAAAAAATCCCATGTTTTATTCCCCATAACCACCATGTTTATACACTACACTACAGTATATGAAGTTGGACAGGAGCAGTGGTACGGAAAAGTGGGCTGTACCAACCATTGCTATGTTGCTTCAACACCACGGACCTCTGGGTCCTTTGCTGGCTGCCAAGCTGCAGTCACCCACGGAGCTGTGTGCTTATTTTCTCTGCCCTCTTCTTGGCCATATGGAGCATAAGGGTCATAGGGACACAGTGTATCACAGATTTGTCTCTGTGTGTGAGAGTGTGCGTATACATGTGCTTGTGTATATGTATTGCCTGTTTGCGAAATGAGCCAGATCTGCTCGCTAGTGTCTGTGGATTTGGCAGCGGGGCACATTGATTTTGGCAGCATTTGCATTTTCCTGCCAGCCAAGAATACTTTTATTAGCTCTACCAATATAGATGCAGAAAGCAGTTCATAGTCATTTCACATTCTGCTGTGTTGGACCTAACACAACGGCTGTGTTGTTTTTCTCAGTTTATGCAGGGATTCCTTTTTTCACATTAAATGTAAAACCAAGAATTGCCAAGCCAGTTCGAGGTGCTTCTATTCATGTGACAGATGGACTATTCAAAGATACAAGTATAAGGAAAACGCCATATGATAAATGTAAATGCCAAAGGTCAAAGACACTTTATAGGTGCAAGATGATGAAGTGTCTGTTACTCCATTGCCAGCTGATCCGGGGTCAGCTTGTCAGAGCTGACATGGTGACATAGTAGCAACCTCTCATTTAATCACCATATTAATTCACCCATCACAAAGCCCTAATGACACCACCGCTGGCCGATTAATCTCTGAATTTGATTTAGTGAGTGTCCATTCATCATAACTGACTGTTTCAGTATGCAATCAATATGGCCCTTTTAGCACTACGGACACCCAGACCTCAAGAGGTACACAGTCATGGTGTGAAGAGTGTTGTGATAAACTAAATGCTTGCCCAGGCCAAAGGGGAGAAGCATTAATCATGTATGTGCTCGTGCATTCATCAGCAGCACCTTTTCCTCAGGTTCTCTTGAGCTCTTCAGACAAGAAGCAAAGGACACAGCACCGTATTCTTCAACACTGTCATGAACAGTGAACATGTTTCATGTCATTTCATAGCTTCATAAAAAATGGCCTACCTGACCACAATGAAAACTTGAGTTAATGCATCATTGTACTTCACAGTTGAGAATGAACTTCCTTGCTAGCGGCCAATTTATTTGTGTAGAACTGTTTATATTCTTGTATCTTGGAATAAGCGCCGTTGCTAGTGCACCTTGTCAGTATCCCTGCATGCGTTTGGACACACTCTCGCCCTTACATACACACGCCATCAAGCCGCAGGGCGAAAGCAGCTCTGCTCACTCAAGGGGAAAGTGAACAGCTGTGCCTGTGACAGCTGGAGCAGTCATGACATCCCTTCACCAAATATCAGGGATGGCTTAGGACGCAATGGCGTATCAGCCGAAAGGGGTCCATTTACAAGCTGGACGAGATGCAGAGGCTTTACCCTGCGACCAGGCTGAAGCATCGGAGCTCAGTTTTTCCTCCACGCATTTGCGGTGATAATGTGAGAAGTAATGAGTTTCTCCTTGGTCCTCAGCCCATATAATAGTCCCCCATTTGCTTCAAAACAAGCCCAATGGAGCAAATTAGAAAATGTTATGCCTGTGAAAAATGAGCTGAATACTAATGTTTATTTTCAGAGGTCCAGTTTCAATGATTCCTCATCAGAAACTCACCAGAATCTTGTTCCATTGCTCACATTTTCAAATCTTATAGAGAACAACCTGACAGTAACTGAGTCAAGAGAAAAACATCTGTAAGATGCCTTAAGTAAAAACTAAGTCTGTTTCACTAACCAACATTGGTAGCATGTCAATCATTTCTCCTTACCCTGGAGTTACATTAAGAATGCAAAATGTTATCGCACATAAACACTTTTTCTAATCATCCCCAAGTTTTGGTTTTGTTTGAAATATTAAAAATGATGGATGTCGAAAATGTGTTAGAACCAGTCATAATTGTGAAGGCAGCATTCAAAAAAGAAATCAGTGTACTATGCAAATGAGCATAATCACCTTCAGCCCCTTTAGCACCAGACCGATTTTAATTACACCTTAATTTCATGTATAAATACCCCCTATTCAGACGAGCTGCTGCAGTAAGCCCCAGCAGAATAGACTGAGTGGGAGGACTGTATAGGTACAGATAATTACAACTTACTGTTATGGACTCCTGATTATGTGAGGTGGTGGCCAACATACTGTCTCCAAATACCGCTGAATGAACTTCATTGTGGTGATAGATTAAAGTATATCACAGCCATGACAGTGGTGTCCTGTAAACTGAGCAGTACTTCATACATGGCCAGAACAGTGTCATTTTATCTTAACGATTCAGCTTGGCCAGCTGTGATGTTAAGGCAAGATAACTAAGACAGCAGTCTTGCCACTTCATATAGCCAAGAGTACATGACTTGACAGGTTATATAAAATCAGAAGCTGAATCTTACACTTTGGGAACCAACTGATAATGTGGTTTTGAAAAACTGTTTAGTAAGTGGAATTTTGTTGGGGACTGGTCTATGTGTAAAACAGACTTTTAAAGGTTGCCATCTGATTTTCTTTTTTCCTGAGTGAGGAAACCAAAGATTTGTGGTGACATTTGTGTTTCTAATTAAGACCAATTTCTCTACGAAAAGTTTCCAGGTTTTAATTATTTGATAGCATTAACTGATTTTACACACATTTGCTTTTTCCTTTCATGTATTGCACGAAACTTACAAAAATGATTTATGTATGGTTAAGTTAATGTTCTGTACTTCAGAACAAAAAAAATATATACAGTGCTACCTGGGGAATTAGCCCAGAATGAAAACAGCAAAGCCACAGTGTATCTTGAGGAGCCATTAAAGTTGAATGACTATAAATAGGCTTTTCTCCTGCAGGGACTGAACATTGAGCATTGTTGAAAACTGAAGGAGCATATGCTTAGGCACAGCTTGTTGCGGCCTCAGATGTTCCTTAACAGTTGATTTCCTCAAGTTGCATTTCCTTTTTCACCACGTTATTGTGCTAATTATTTTTCGGCACGTTCCACATGGGTGGCTCACGGCTTGGACAAACTCTGCCCAGTTTTTATTCTTACCCCAGAAGCACCGAACACAAGGACTGCTGAATATCAGTCCAGCTGTGTGACACATTGGTTCCTTAACACTGTTGACGGTTTTGATATGCTTATGAGAGCTGATGGAGCATTTTCTTGCTCTTCGCTTTTGCAGCCAAATAAGATTTGTGCAGAGCAAATTTCTTGTGGAGTTGCTCTGACAGTGTTGATATTCAGGTAAATAAATCACATTATTGTTTATATTGTGTATTTAGGGTGATTTGTATTATACTGTATGTACTCCACCTCCTACCACGCTGGAAGGCTCAGAAAATATGAACCAAGCACTTCCATCACTCACAAAGTGCACAGTGATGCCTCTAGTAATTGCCTTAGACAACAGCATAAACCGACATGGAGGCATAACAGCAATGCAGTCAAAAAGAAGTGTGTCATTGTATTGCTTGTCACGCTGAATTTTCCGGCTATACATTTTTCACATTTCCCACAAAGCCTCAAACATGGAGTGGAACCTTTGCTGTCTACCATGATGTGAAATGGGTCTGTACTTTGTGTGCACACCTGTATACCAATGTTACAGTTAGAATCTGAACTGGTTTTCATTTTCTGCCAGGAATAAGTACTGCGGTTTGACCTGACTGTAAAATCTCCTGACTGGCGTACCAGATAAGATCTTGTCTGAAATGGCAGCATAGCAATTCAGACTAAATCTGTCACTCTCTGTGAAGTTTCTGATCTTTTTTTTTTTCTTACAAGCAAGATGATAAAAAATCAGCCCTGTGGGTGTTTTTTCCTGTAAAAAAATAAAAAATAAAATAAATGAGCCAATGCATATTTCACGTTCTTTTAGGAGAAAGGAAAGTGCTGGCTGTTCTATAATTTCAGACTTTCCTACTGAGGTCAGGGGTTCCATGCTTGAATGCCCACATTTGCATCTTTGACTCGCTCTGGCCCAGTGAGGAAGAATGAGCTGTTGCATCTCCTGTGATGTGCAAAAGTGAGAATGTACAACAGCATTCACTGAACTACATGCGCTCCACTGATCTCAGCGTGAAACTATTTCACCACAGCAGGGTATGCCTTCTCTCACAAAAACTATACAAATGCAAAACCACATGAAAATGGGGACACACTTTCATAGGAGCACATGAATAACTGCGTTGAGACACAATAAGCAACATAGTCATGCAAAAAATTTGCTGCTTAATTCTATTAACATTCATTTTGAGGAAACAACACATGGTCATCATTCCCTGCCTGTTTTTGTTGTTTATTTAAATTTCTTTGCATGGCAGGTATGTGCACTGGTCTCTTTATCGCCACTGTTTTCCATTTCCCCATTATCATGCAGGATCGTAACAACAATAGTAACCAAAGGCGTTTGCAGTGGCAGGGCTATATGACCCTTGTTTGTCATTCCCAAGCTACTACGCTCTCGATTCATGCAGGCAAGGTGAAATCTGCATCCATTTCTCATATTTACATATGAACTAATGATTCCCCTGTGGGCTGACTGTGGCCTTCCAAATACTCTACATGGTGCAACCGGGTGATGTATAGTACTAGTGGGCAACTGAAGCTGGTGACTAACCCACTATGATACATAGTTTCACAGCCTAATTGCAGCTCCCAGCTGAATAGGCCATAAGCCAACAGAGACCCACTGACCTTGGTGAAAGTAAAAAAGGGCCCCATGCCTCTACATGACCCATTTTGTCACTGAAAAATCTTTGCTAGACATTAAACAACTCTGAAAGGCTATTGTGAAAGGTCGCATTTGGCAACAGTTACTACATGGGCAGGGATGTCAGGAAAGCTGCTTGAAAAAGACGTTAACATCTGTCACACACCCTGGGGAGAGTGCTGTGAAGTTATACAGTAAGTAGTGCTTTATTCACGTTTGTATATGGCAGTATGACAAAGGATGGGGGAATCGAACAGCATCACACAGCCAGCTATTTCTGTGTCATAGGCCTCAGTACCAACTGTTCAGTTCCAATATGCAACATTAAACAAACCACGTCTGTTTGCATAACTTAACCAGTACTGCTACATATTGTCTTGTCCAACTATATTAGACACACCTGGAGCAAATCTGCTCTAGTGGTGGTATGCCACACAAAGATATTGATGAAAAATAACATGCCATCTTTCAAAGAGGCAGATGCTACCCTCTTTGTTCTCTATCACCCGTCTTTCTACCCCGTCGAAGCTAACAGCTGTTCTTTTGCTGTGCACTCCAACAGCCAAGTTAAGGCAGGAAACAGATAATTGAAAACGTCGATCTCATTAATTATCCCTGTGAACGTTGAAGAAATGGCTTTCATTGGGAAATGAATAGCTCATTCTGATAGCTTCAGACATGAGTGCTTACAAAGCAAAATCATATTCAATGGCAAAATCTTTTGCCAATACTTACAGTGCCATCAAAAGCTTAAGCTGCATTTAATGTATTTGTACTGACAATGGAACAAATTAGTATGTTATTTGAAATTAGTTGCTCATAGTGACCACATAGAATAATCACCCAAGTGTGCTGCTCCCCTCAGTTCTATGAAGCTTTATGGTATCTTTCGGCTAATTGTATTTGCTTTGCTCTCACCACTCTCATAGCGTTGTTTTTAGCAAATAATATATATACATGCTGCATATGGTACATGACCAGCACCAAATGACAGACAGAACTCAGTTAACAACTAGCTAACAAATATAGGGGAGCATTTTATTAGCTTAAAAGCTGAGTATGGAAAATGAGTAGGAAATGGTGAAAATCAACACATAGCTAAAAGAAGTGCTTGGACTTAGATTTCATCAGTAAGTCAGAAACATGACTCGAAATAGGGTCAACCATCTCAACTGGCAATAATTTACTAATGAGTTTGCCATGTCAACCTTAAAGGTATCGGTGCTCCTGATTCAACTAAAATTTAGGATCACAACACAAAATACAATGGACAGGTTGCTGCCATCATCGAGCTACCACATATAGACAAACACATTTAAACTTCCACACAAAACCCTGAGAAAATGTGCGAACTCCACAGAAAAAGGGAAGGAATATCCATTGACGCTGGTGCTGCTGCAAGGCAATGGTGCTGTTCACTGAGTCAGAGTGCCATTCTCATGGTACATTATGTTGCACTCCATTGATAATTTGCCAAAGTGGCATAAAATGTAGAACACAAATAAGCATAAGCCAGAGTTCCTGTTGTAGAGCTTATTACATCATTAAGAGACCTCACTTAAAGCCAAAAATAAAGCCTTTCAGCTCAGAAACTTGCAACGTTGCAGGCAGCATATACTTTATCTTTGCATTGCAACTCCCCGCTGTCAAAACTTTCAAAAAGTTTTTAGCAACTCAAACATACAGCATGAAGCCACTCCTCACAACAGAGGAAGATTTTCTAGAAATTCTGTGACTAAGTACTGCAGATTATATTCTCTTGCATGGCAGATTTAAACCACTCTTCCTGGTCCATTTAGAGAGGTGCCAACCAGTGTTGTACCTGTAACACATACTACAACTCCTAATTGATTTTACAAGGCAGCTTAGGCTCTAATTGCTGATTTGCCTGGGGAGATTCTTGATCCAAATGGCTTAGCAACTTCTTTTGTGGTGTGCTGTTAGGAGATTTTCATTCATGGGAGAGTAGATAGGACGGGGATTGAATGAATGTATCAAGAAACAAGTTGGGTACTGCATTTAGAGTAAAGGCAGATATGAGCACACTGACGCGAGTTAACAGATTCATTCCATGTACCTCGTGTTCATTCCATATCCAATTTGAAAGTTATCTTTTTTGGATTAGCACAGCAAACATAGCTCACATTTGGAGTACGATGATGATGATAACCAATTACATCATTTCGGACTGCAAGATCAGGAGAGCAAGAAATCATTGTAGCGTGGTAAATAAATGCAAAATTGCTTTCAAAGTGTTCAGGGATAAACTTTTGCAAACAATTCAACACAGATCTTTTACTTGGATCAAGTGAGGAAGAAATTAATTGCATGTGTGTTTGGAGTAAACTACCATATTTGAATAACTGGATTACAATATCTAAAAGATCTGAGTGATAGAACACAGCACACTTTGAATTCCAATGTAAGTGATTTATTTTCCCTCATGTGATAAGTAGTGCTGTGAAAAACAAGAAAAATGTATATCCACTGTGTCCTCACATATTGTCATCTGTATTCATGTTGATTCTGAATGAAGCTTCAATTCAAAACACATCAATAAACTGCCTTAATGGTCATCGGCACTGAGATAGTGAATGAGTCAATCAGCATTAATAAGAGCAACAGGAAATTTCATTCAAATTCACATTATTGAATGACCATTAAGCTAATGTAGCTCATTTTACACACTTTGTTGAGGGAATCACATGTTACTGCAGTGGGCAAGGACAGTTTGGCTGCATACACTTTAGCTGCTCTATAGACAATGAGTACAATATCGATACTTTGTGAACCAATGCATTTGCCATTTCCCTTTGAATGCTCTAGTGGGCTTTTCATAAAGGTCCAAAGTTGTCAGCATCACTGGAATGTAAAGCTTTCCGTGTAAGATTAAAAAAATGTAATGGTGCAAAATTCAGTGTCTGATTCGCTCTGTAGACTACCTGCAACCTTTCCACTTCTGTGACATCACAATTTCACGTAAAACTATGGATTCACTCATTTGAATTAGCTTTTTCTTGTAATTCTACAGTGAATTACTTTAAGTTAAGAAATCTTGACATTTAGAGAAAGACTGGTTAAAAAGTGTTAAAAATTGTAGTCAAAGCTGCACCTAATTAATATCGTATACTGACAATGGATCAATTGACTTTGTGTAATGTAGAAAGGGTCAATCGAATGATGAACCCATAGAGAATTATCACCCAACTCTGCAATTCCCCTCAGTCCTATGCAGCATTTTAGTGTTTTTCAATTCACTGTTTTGGTTTTACGGCCCACAAATTTACTGTTTTGGTTCATTTTCATTGCTCTCATCAACAGCAGCAGGCAGCTGTTTTCCAGAAAAAAACTTGTTTGACCGACCCAAGTTTTTCTCCTGTTAACATGGGTCAAATATAGTGGACTTCCTCTACGTTGACCAGAGAAATCGTATAGCCCTGTTACTTCTCATCTGTTGCACTGATACACCATTGTGCATTTTCATATGCATTTTATTTGTTATCTTCTCTGATGTAGCCACTTTAATGCACAACACCAGCTCAGGTTCAGAATGAATAGACATTAATAGACAAGTAATTTCCCAGCAAATTAAATGTTCACTGTCATCTTTTTTTTGTTGTTGTAGGTGATTATAGCCTATGCACTTTTTGAAACATTATGTTTTTCTTTTATTATTTTCATTTATCTCTGTAAGACCATATTAATGGTATGTTACAACATATTACCCTATTCAAGAAAAATCTACTAACTAAAGGTCATTTTAATTTGCTCACTGTTTTCCCTGTGACTGATGATTTGCCTTTCAAAGAGTAGCATATTTTATGAGGAGCACAAGGATGAATAGTGAGCTTTAATACATACCTACCAATGCATTCATTTATCCTCAACCGAGGTTGTATATTCCAACTGTATAACCATGAGGGCGTTGGGTAGAATTTGAAGTGTACATTATCATAATAATATGATACAGATGTAATATTGTGCCACAGAGCCCTAAAGCACAATTTCAGATATATTCACCACATCACAGCATCAGAAAACCATGAATTTAATTTTTAAGCACAAATGTCCATCATTAAATCACTGACGTGCAGCCTGTCAATGATTGGCTCACACATTGTGCGTTGTTTTGGCCTTCACTTCCAAATCTGCTCCTCAAATACCCAAGAACTAAACAGTATGGGAATATGGTGGGAGTAATCTGACAGAATATATGCAGTTTCATAAGACTAGCCAGGCAGAAAATAGATTGGGGGTTGTGATTTGAGGGAGTTAGGATGGGAGTGGTGGGGGTTACAGAGAAATAATGTGTCACTCACAGGACAGGGGCTGCTGCCTCTGCAACCAAGACTGAGACATGACCCATAGCCTCTTTCATGTGATAAAACCTGAACATTTGTACCTTTCACCTTCAGCTGCTTTAAATGTTCTTAAGGAAAGGCAACAAGAAAAAGAGACTTGACAGGAAAAGAACTTTCTCATTATCTTTTTCTCATCATTCATTTTGTCTGTAGCGGCGTGAGCTCAGTCTTTCTGTATGTGCCTTGACAGAAGTGCAAGGTAATTATTGAAACATATGGATGGCTGGGCCCTCTCTTAACCCTCTCACTAATGATGCTTGGCTATTACAGAAGGGCACGGGAAGGACACTTCTACCATTAACTGATATATTCCACCAGAGATCCATGACTTCTCCTACACTTGTTGGTTAAATAGAAGCTGTTAGAGCTTCAGAAATAAGCGAGGAAAAAGAATCTGGCACACATGACCTTATTCATGTGCAAAAGTATTCATTTATACAAAAAAGAGACCATGACCCACGTGCTGCAAATACAAAGAGGTTTCAGAGAAAACATAGAACTGTTAGGAACATTGACTTCAAATTCATGACAAAATCTTGTGCCCTTTTCCCACCAAATTCTTGCTTTAAAGTGTAATGTCTGGTGACTACATCACTCTAACCAACATGTTAGCCAAACAAAATATTTTTCATCATAATCAATTTCAATCCCTGGGTTATAAAATGAATACAGCCCTGGTTCATTTCACTGACTGTTGTTACCAACAGAGTAAGGCAACCACTGATGGACTAAAACATTTTTCAAAAGGTTACTCACTGAGGCTGATGGATCTCTGGGCTTGCACATAAAATTACAACAATTGCTTAATCTTTGCTACATCAAAGCCTTTCCATTGGCAGCAAATTCAATTTAACTCTAGACGACCCACTTCAACTCCATTAACTTTCTTTGCTGAATGGGATCAGGGAAGATGCCTCCCCATAATACCAACTCATTTTGGGCATTTTTTCAGTTTGGAAGCTGCAGCCCTCTATGATGTTAATGGACCTAACAGTTACCCTCCCCAGCCCATGCAAAACATGCGAACATCCCCCAGGTACATCGCAGTGTGACCCAGCCAACTGGAGCTTTTGTTCATGTGGTCTTGTGGCTATGGGCAAAATTGATGCTGCTACACAATGGACTAAAAGCTTTGGCAGACAGCAAGACTCCCCAACACAATAGCTGTAGCTGGTCTAGAAGCAGTAGTTGAAAATAGCTTCACTCCTTCAGCTATATGCAGCTCTCACACAATTCAGCTGAAATGGTTTTTGCTAAATAGACGTCAGCATCAGCAGCAGCTCCTTGGAAGGCTGTTAAATATTTGCAAAGACGATTATTCAAATGTAAAGCTAAACTCTAAATACAACTGTAACAAAGTTTATTAATAGATATTTTGTGATATTGAGTGCTTTGACACAACCTTGCTGTGCTGTTGATTTTATCTTCAGGCAGTGTAGCTAGAGTGTCCCAAAAGTCCTGCTGAGTGGGTGAAACTAAGGAAAATGAAGGTCAGCAAGTACATGTGTTCATTCTTAGTAACAATTGTAGACCACTAGTGCCTATGGATCACCTCAACGCATTTTCCAACTGGCACCTAGTGTACATCTTTGACTGGTCCATAACACTAGTGCAATTCTCACATCCATCTCTCCCAGTTGCTAATTGAGACAGGAGAAAGGCTTCATCCATTCCATTCTTATCCTAAACGACTATTGGACACTGGAGACCAGATGGTCTATCTGCAAATGTCACTGGTGACCAGTTGTTACATTTGACAATGTGGGCTGATCTGGCAAGTATCAGTACAATTTCACTGCCTTCAAGAAGGAGCAACTGGGAAAATAGCCCATGGATTGATTTCATCCCTCATTCGGTGCACAGCAAATATTTTTGACAAAGACATATGGTGGAGAGAAGTGCACAGCAGCAGGCTGCCCAGCCTCAAGCCTGGGCCGTTTTCACTTGATTGTTTCAGGCAACATGCACATTTAAACAAGCAATGTATGCAATGTTCACAGGCAGGCAGGCAGGCAGGCAGACACCTACAGTATTCTCCCTAGAGCCTTTCATTTTTTCCTAAAGCTTCATAATGTTTACAAATATATTTCAAGACATTTCACCATGCTGGTGTAATAAAATAACGTTCATCAGCCTACATGAAGTGAAACTATTTGTCTCCAGACCACAGCACTGCATGCCAGATGTTGGCTGTAACATGTCAGGAAGGAAGTAGCAATGCTGCCTCGAAGCTCCACCTCAGTCACCCTGTCTTCAGCTGAACCAATCTTTGAGAAATAGAGTCTTTCACCTTCAGTCTATTTGGAATTGGGGGAACCAACCTGACGTTCAAAGTTGCTTGCTGAAGCAGAGTCCCTGTCTGGGCTTTGGCAGCTGGACTGATAGCCAGCCCTGTGGAATGGCAGCTGTTGAAGGGCTTTTTAAATTGCACCCAGGTTGATGGGTGGCTGTCAGGAGGGCAATGGACAGAGAATTTCGAAAGGGAAAAAAAAAATCAGGGAGGGAAGGATGGGTTGGGGGGTGGAGCAGGAAGGACACTGACCCTGACACCGAAGTATACAGAAAAAGAAATGTCCGGAATCCTGAAAAAAATGAAGTGTATAAACTACAGGCAGTGAAAAAGAGGTGAATGTAGAGTGGGGTGGGGGGAGGGTGCATTGGCACGGTGAAGGGGGAGGGGAGTGACAAAAGTGGTGGAATAAATGGAGCGCTAAGGCCCGTCATCGCCAGGGTTATTTAGGTAGGCAGCACAGCATCACTGTTCATCAGGTTAGATATGCCCAGATTATGTTTACATACAGCAGGATAATATCACTATCTTTGCACACTGGATCGCCTGTCACACATACAGATGGAAATGCCAACAAAGCTCTCATTATCCTTTTGATAGTGATTTACAGTAGCCTTTGTGTCTGTCCAATCTCACCATTCTATTAATTACAATAGCTAAGGCATGTTTCCAGTGGCTTTTGAATGAAATCACTGTGAACACACAATAGTATTTCAAAGTGGAGATGCCACGTTGACGTTCACAGTGCAGTGTAACACTGTGGGTGTCATATAATGACATATGTAATGTCATATAATGCCACTCTGATGCTTGATGTTAAAACACAGCCAAGTGTTCATGGACAGTGTTTGCCAGATGTCAAACTTTTAATGTGAAGATACAGACCACATTTTGTTGTGCATTGTATAATGACTTTATACTTGAATCCTAGCATAACACGACTCTTTCAGCCTCACTGGTTAATCTTGCCTTGCTGTGGTTGTGCTGCGCAACAGATGGTGTTTTAAGGTCATCATGTCTATTTCCCGTGCACGTGCTAGTTTTATTATTTGGGGATATTTAAGGCATAATCTAGAACCTGACAAGGTGTTGTCAAACTGCAGCTGAACAGACATGGTGCTTGTTAAATCTATTAGGCTCTGTGGAGTGTTTAAGGTTGAAACAAATTATCTTACTAAATTATCCAATTAGTACTGTTGAGTGTACTATAATACAGCGTATTGTGGGATGACAAGCAGCAATGTCTGCCATCCAACCATTTTTTGTACATTAAACTGCACACAGGTTTTGGCACCATTAAATGTGACTATTTAAATGCAGTTACCTTATTGTCTAGAGCTATTCACATTTTCTTGTTGGCTCAAGAATTTTCAGTTGCAGTTTATTTTCTACATCTCCACATTTTTGAATAAAATAACATTAATTTCCTTCTGTTTGCATCTCTAACCAATTGGTCCTGTGAGGTTCTGATAGTACCAGAGTAACTACATTCATGGCCAATTATTAGCCATAAATCTACAAAAGGCAGCAGGACCTCTGACAGGTGGCTCTCTTACTGCCTGCTGATTGCTGGAGTGTACCTATTAATCTTTTTCTGTATTCCCCACTGGTCAGGGAGCCTTTTTAGTTGAGGGATGGATCCCAGACACAATGGGGCAACCAATTTCCTCTGTGTTGTGTTTTGTTAGCTTTCATTTGCTTTCTCCCAAATGATGCTTACATTAGATTCCTCTAATGCAAGATACAACTGATGCTGAGCATCATCTTAAAGCAAAAAGATTAATTCTGAATGCTCACGTATATCAGATTTGCAAAATGTTTTCACACATAACTAGCTGACAAGTAGACAAATATTAAGTTGATGGTAATTACAACAACAATTCAAAGACCATTTTATATTTTGAAATGTAAAGGATTTGTCATATCCGAGCAAATGACTGTATGCTTTCATTGCATTGACTGAATCCAGACAGAGCACCCATAAGCCTATGCCTAGAACAGCTCCGTGATTACGCTGGTGAAATGACAGCATACTGTACATCAAACTGTAGCCATTTAGTCTCAGTAACTCCATGATATAGCTTGCATATAAACTAGGAATAAATTCCCCTTCAGCATTTTGACAGCAGCTATTCAGATACTTAGCCCTCATACTCTGCAGTCATATTCCTCTGCCAGAATCAATTGCGCTGGCAACCATTGCCAAGCCTGAATTTTATCTCCCAGCTGGAAAAAAGGGGAAGGGAACAGAGCATGGAGATATGCTGTTTATCAGTCACACGATTAATTCTCTCTCCCATCTCTCTCGATTCCCCTTTTGAAAGTGAACTTGGTATTAATCTACAAGACCTTGAGCGCCTTATGCACACAATCAGTAGTGACGTGCCCCTTTTTCCTCTTTTTTGGTCAATCTCTGACCTTTTGAGTGCCGCCCACATTTTAATTAGTACTAAACTAAAAAGCTGCTCAGTGGCCCCCCTAACTCCCATTTCCCCTTTGTTCTCACAGCTTCTTTTTTGTGCCCCAATGAAATCCTTGGGAGATATACCACATTCAAGCAGCGATTGAATATCAGTGCTGTAGAAGGGTTTTTTGTAACAGGGTGGAAAATTATAAGGGCTTAAGTGTCAGACACATATGCCTGCCAAATGTAATCAGTGGGTAATAAATGTTTGCCCTTTACACCATAAAAAAGGCAATGGCAGTGCTGAGTTTGTGTTCAGCTCAGGGCAGCAGATCCCTGTGCTGTTGTAGCTGTGATTAAAATAATTTCCCAACAATAAAAACTAGAGCTATGTTCACCTATGCCTCTTGAACTCTTTCCCACAAATTACATCAACTTCTTATCATAACAGCTTTTATGACTGTACTAATAAACTGTAATCTGACGTGTTTTTTTGTTGTTCTGCAGCTCTTGAACTCTTGGGAAGGTTGCTTGAGTGCTGTAAGGTAAGCTTTTACAATAACATCTGATGCAAGAGTCGTTGTGTAGTCAACAGAAAAGATGGGTCATGACATTCTAAGCTGGGTTTCCATTTCTGCTCAGTATTAATGCTGGTTGCAGCAGAATGGAGCCTCAGAGGATGAAGAGTGAAGGCCTCTTGCTCTTTTCTCCCCACTGTTTAATTAGCATGGTCTCAGAGACTGGGGTGCCGCTTTAGCAATCACGAATCCTGCCCAGCCAATAAGAACTTGTGTTCAACCACGTCTGACAGAGATAAATGGCATGCCGCAACATCTCAGCCGCACCCATCATCTCTGTTACCCATGCAATAGTGCATTGTGGGAAGACTAGAGGAGTGCCACAAATCACAGTGGGCATGTGGGTCATTCGATAACAATATAAATCTATGTGGGTGTTTTCGGTGTGTTTGTGTGTACAGCTTGTTTGCAAAATTAACGAGATCTGCTTGTGTTTGCATTGTATGCATGATTTTGTGTTTGCAGAGCATACATTCGACATCTTGACAAAACGCAATAGGTGCATTGTGGAAAAAGTTTGATAACAGTTCACCCCCGTTATCAGCCATGACCACACAAAGGAGCTGCATTAGAGAAGAGTGCCCCACATTTCCTAACTGACATGCCATTTATTTTACCAAAGTTTCACCAAAAGGAGATTCTAGGGCTGGGTTATGTCAATACGTAAGAAAGTTATGACGGTTTTATGTAGAGAATATGAGCCGACCTTGAGTGTGATGTTTTACTTCTGCTACTTGATCAAAGAAAGCATTTTGGAGCTGAAGATTTGATTCAAAGAGACCATATCTTTGGAAAATGCCTGTATTCACTGAATGCATTATATGCAACATCCTGCATTGCCTTTTGAGTCAGATAGATCTTGTCCAAATACTAGCGACTCTAATGGGTCCAGAAGTTATGTAGGCACAAATTTACCATAAGGAACTTCATTAATCCAAAACATACCAGGACAAGGACAAGACAGAATCTTCTAGTAAAGAATGATGAGCATGCGACTTGCCTTTAGCCTCTTTTGTCTGATGGTACATTTAATTTGCTATCCTTTGCTTGAAAGTGATCACTGAATTTCTCGGTTGGTATGATATGAGCGTAGCTTGAGGTTTTCTGTCAGAATTTTACAAGCTTCTTATTACTAACATGAAAGTTCTGTATGGCAAGTCTAAGATTACAGCACAGATTAACTAAAATTAAAAAGCATCCATTTCATGAGCTTAAATCACACAGTAAGGTCATTTATAAACATTTAGCTACTGGTGAACTTCCCAGTGAAACACACCATGACTATGAATCACAATTCAAGCCGGTGCTGGGTCAAGAAAAAACTGAACTCATCAGGTTGAACCTAATCGATGTCTCCAGACCAAACAAGTTAAGCCTGAAAAACTGTTTCAGTTTACGTAGTGCAGTTGTAAAGACTTGTTTAAATGAGATCAATTTCATCACTACTCACTATATAGTCCAATATAGTAGCAGTCATGAGTAATTTTAAACACAACCACAGTGACCATTACGTCTTCATCAATTTTTATTTCAATTTTTGTTTTGTGAAATGTGGATAAAGGTCCTCAGTAGGTGGTTGTGAAGAGACTTGAGTAAAAGCACTGGAACACATTTGGATTGAAAGTTGGGAATACCGATTCAGAACTTCTGACTTGTAATGGATTGCAGCATTTGCTAACCGGTAATCTTAGGGAAGCTCTTGCATGACTCGTATAAGAAAAAAGGGTTTGGTCCGTCTGTCCTGAACAAATAGGTAAGGGTTAGAATAATAGGGGGAGCTGGGGTTTCCTTGACCCGGTCAGGGGCATAGTCCAGCTGATACCAGGTTACAGTTACAGGATGAGATTGGAGGAGAGGTGTGACTGTTATGTAATGGCCTAACCCTCATAGTAAAGGTTCAGTTTAACAAATTCATCATTTGAGTTCCAATGGTGCCTACAGCTTCTATAACCCACTAAATGTAGGGTGTCTTTATTAATAAAGATTTGTTCCCATAACCTGACACCTTCTTATGACTAACATACACTCCAGTTATGGGGTGGTTTCAGCTGTAATTGTTGCAGCCTCCTGTTTCAGTGGATCATAGTAAGGGAACAGTTTGTAGCAGTGGGGGCATAATTAGTGATAGGCCTTGGACATGTCATACTCTGTTAGTCAGCCTCGCTTTAATTCCTTTGTCTCCTTTCTGCTCCTAGCATTTATCCAGGCTGTGTGTATAAGTGTGCAACTTTGCTCAAGCGTCACTGTGCGTGTGCATACTTAATGTATCTAGTAAAATATAATTTGACCCTTAATAATACTATTATGGTAATACAGGAAAGATGTTTTATCAAGATCTAAGTTGGCGCTCACATGCTCATGTTTGTCCTCCCTGTCTGTATTAAGATACATGTGAGTGTCCCTTTGATTTCCTGTAGACCAGAGGAAAACAATTAATCAATTTTGCTAAAAAAGACTTCAATATTTAGCTGGGTTGTGAGGCTCATTTTGGTTATAATTAAAGGAAACCTTTTTGGGCTTTCCATATTCCTTTTCAAGCAGTTCCATGTAGCAACAAAATGCACAACATAGGTGTTGTATGATGCCAAAACGTAGACTGGTGAATACTGTCAAAGGACACTTTTTGGCATGATAAGTATGTGTCTCTGTGTGTGTACGTGTGTGTGGAGTTTGCAGAGGGGCTTCTCAACCTAGGCTGTTGATGTGAGGGTGGATGAAAGCTGCTTTGAGGATACAGTATACAGCTAGGAGGAAAAGCTCTTCCTTCACCATCCTCCTTTGCTTTTCTCCAATTTTCCCTCTCTCCTTCATCTCCCTCCTTTCTACCCTCTCTCATTCTCCCACCACTCTACCCTTGCTATCTCCTCTTGACTGCCTCTCCCCTCCCTCTGTTGTTTCCCCATCCAATTTTCCCTATACATCCAGCCCACTCTCTCTCTGCCATAGCTGTCTTTATGCCTGCGCTCATCGATGTCTGCTCAATTCTCTGTCCTCCCTCTTTTACTTTTATCCATTCACTCCTGACCCCTCTCTTTCCCCATGTGAGGCTGGCAGTAGTGAAGGACACTGCCCACAGCATGATGATTAGTCTGAGAAACATTTCCGAAAATCAGGGATTACATGGGCATGAATTCAAGTCCATGTCATGCTTCTATCAACTTTTTGGCTATAAAATTCCCTTCAAACTTAACTATAGTTTGTGTAGTTGGAGCATCACTGTTGCTTTGAATCTGCAAATCATTTCAAGATGTAAATTTCTAAATGTGGAGCATGGGGTTCAGGTGAGTGCTCAGAGCCATTTACAGGAATATTCCTTCAGCCATAGCACATGGCACTGTTATTTCATCACGCTATATTAGCTTTACAAAGAAAAGAAAAAATCTAAATCCACCTTGAACTTCAAATGAAGTCTAATTTTTATAGCTCTGTTTGATTGGATTGTCCCTCAGGTAACCTCCTGAGCAGACCCTTCAGTATGTACCACTTGTATCCAAAATGAAATAGCTAAAGTAATTACTAGCTGGGTAAATAATTTTCTAACAGGTCTTGCACTGTAGCATGTGTGAGTTATATTATCATATCAGTACTTATAGTAGTATATAGTGTTCAGTATACACATAAATGCCATGTAATAAAGATTACACCAGGTTATTACTTTAGACCTTTTGCTTTCCATTACCCTTCATCAGAAGACAGATGTTGACTATGGTTTATTCAGACTTCAGATACACATCAAAGTCCACTACGTTGCATAAGGCTTTCTTGTTCTTGACTGTCTTAAGTGGGACTAATTTTCTGTGTATTTGGAGGAAAATTAGGACTGCTTTCAAACTAACAAATATGGCTGACTGAGATAAAGCTCCATGCTGCCTTGTTCTGCTCAAAAAACATGTTTCTGGTGGAGGAGTTGAGAAGTTACAAGGACATTTTAAATTCAATATTTACTAAAGAAATGGCAAACAAAATATGTATTTTCATGGGGTTACTTTGGTCTGCATTTTCCATTGCTTCTCCAAAAATTTGCGAACAAATCATGGGTCATGTTTTCCTCATTTGTGGGAGTTGTCAGCAGGTGTGGTTGATTCTTAACATTGAAACACAGCACAAAGCACTTTGTTCTAAGATAGCGTGTGGGTGGGTTGGTATTTTCAGCTTGAAAGGTGCAGCATATATTTTTTCTGCAACTGTCCAACAGACTGTATAATGAAGACTGTCCTGACAAAGGCTACCTTTCTGCAACTAGTGCCTTGTCCTTGTGCAGATACTTTCAAATAATTCTTAAGAGATTTCTCCTCAGTCGTATAACTTAAATGTGCTGTATCTTGCATCCACAGTAAAGCTTGCATCTCTCCCATGTGCCCATGCTCCCTCACACCACTTGTATTACTTTCCTGATTGTAATTCACTGTCTACTATTTGAGGAGCCCAGGCAGCTTGTTTGCTATTGATTTTATTTACAAGGCTTCTATATTTTACTCTGTGCAAATCAGAGCAATTGTTTCCAAGTGCATGCATGAATCAATGCTTCCCTGGAGCCTGCACTGGCGATTGCATGCAGCTCAATACCTCCAATTTATGTTTTAATTACGATGATCTACTAAGTGTTGGGAGCTTGGCCCTGCTCACACAATCAGCATCAACAAGCCCAGTAACATGCATTGTATTGTACATTGAATTTTACTGTCTACATAGGCAGAAGGCGGTTTGGACTACATTCATCAAATTGTCGTCAGTCTCAACTGTGCTGATTTGTGGTGGTGATGATGGAGAAGCAGTTATAAGGATGCTGCTGACATGGTTAAAGTTGACTTAATACTTGTAGGATGCATACACAATTGAAAACTGGTGGAAAAAAAATATCTTGAAAGCATTGCAGTTATATTCATATTTGCAGCACTGTGTTGACTTTTGGGAAGCCACACAAAATAGAAAATTGAGGTTTATTTCGTTATTTGCCATCAATTGTTGTTCAGACACAGTATAAAAGCAACAACTGCTCAGCTCTGACAGCCTTATTTGTCCCCGGACTGGATTTTATACCCCTCCATGTTTGTTCTGTACCGTTTTTGTTTGGAAGAACAGTATATCATTTGATCACTTGCCATTAGAAGTGATTGCTTAACTCAGTACGCCACATAAGCGGCTTCTGGCAAGCCTGAAAGCCATGAATTTTTATTGACTCCAGTAATTAGGACAGATCAATAAAAGACAGTTTCTTTCACTGCTTCCCAGGACTGTATTGGTTGGTACGCTCGTGTAGGTCTTGGTTTTACTGCAATCTCTCAGTTTTATGACATAAAATAACTATAAAATGCTGAAAAAAATGTTTATGATGTGTTTTATAAACATATAGCAGCACAACTAATTTTTTACAGTATCAATCCAAAATCATGGAAAAATACTATGCTATTTCATGGACAAAGAGACCACCAGGGTGCTACTCAGCTTTCAGAGATATTCTTTCTTTCTAATTTGTTGCTGTTGTTTTGTGTTACACCATTTGCAGATGCTCCACCAGTAATACCTATTATAATACAGTAGAAATATGGTCCCATAGTGTGTTGCTGTCAAGCCTCTTAAGTTGATAGCTGTGTCTTTGCACACTGCGGGAAGAATCCCTTTCTGTCAAACAACAGCTGGTGAAGACAACATGATGCGGAGGCCACGGACGAGTGAGCCATCAAACCTCTGTCTCTGACAGTATTTTGGCAAGCCACGTTTCATAAGAGTCTGTCTCACTCTGCCCTGCCTTTATGGTGCATGAATCAATGATAATTGCGCTGTGTTCTTACTTGAATGGCAGAAGTGTCCCCCATGTGGCAGTCAAAAAAGGGGAGTTTGGAGGGATGGATCAAGGAATACCCAGAAATTAATATGAATGGAATGAATCACAGTTCCCCTGGGATTGTGATTCATTAGTTGGAAAATGTTCAGTGCACAAGGCATCAGTAGCAGTGCCAATACAGCTAATATAAAATAAATCATGAGCAGCTATGAAAAGCAAGGTTACGTTATTCATGACACATGTCTGTGGTTGACATGGGTTCAAAGAAGAGTTGTGCAAGGCAATGAGTCTACAGGCTGCTCTACAATTGTAGCTGACCCGATCAAGTGTAGAATGTAAATAAAACATTTCCTTTAGAGACTACTGAAGTATTGTATTTTTCTTTTTCTTATTATCATGGTATTTCACCCAAGCTGCATGTTACAAGCACAGTGTAGATTTGATCAAACATGCTACTCAAAAGCTTTCAAGCAAACTGTGTGATCAAATCAAAGCCCAACAAACCTATCCCCAGCTCCATCAGGGCCTAATTCCATCCCAAACCAAGCTCCCATTCTCCTTTCCCTTATCCCTTCTGAAAAGCCCAGTGATTAGAAGTAGACTTAAAGTCGGCTATAGCCACCCCCTCCCACCAACATCACCTCACCCTACCCCATTCCCGATGGGACCTTCTTGAATCCCTAAAGCCTCGGCCAGTTTATCAGCATCAGGAGATCAGGCCCCCCTCCCCCTCCACGTCAAACGGGGAGCCCAATGTGTTCAGTGGCCTTCGGTGTAATCTCTTTGGATGTCGACAGATCTAGCGAGGGGTCAGCTGTGATAACAGGATCACTCAGGTGGAGACAGGGAAGGGGACCACTAAAGAAAGGGACAGAAGCTAAAAAGAGAGAAACGTGGGCAAGTGCAAGGTGAGTTCTGATGGGGAAGAGAGGCCTGACTCTTCAGATGAAGGAGGTTTTTGTGGAGCATATGCAAAGGTGCAGGACATGCATGTAATCAAATGCCCACACATGATCATGCCCACTTATTCAAAGAGAGCAACTAAATCTTGAATGATCAGCCAATCAACAACTATTTTAATAACTAATTCATTGTTTAAGCAAAATGCTAAAATTTTGCTGGTTTCAGCTTTTTAGATGTGACAATTTGTTACTGTTCTTTGACTGAAACTCAGCATGTGTTTCTCAGCTGTTATTCCACTACTCTCAGACATTGTATAGACTAAACAATTGATCGAAAAAGTGAGAAAATAATCAGCATATTTTTCAGTAATTAGTGTAATAGATAAGCTTCTGCTGAAAGAAACACAATTGTGTCTAAAGTATTACACTGGAAATAATAGAAAACGTTAAGTTGGGTTACAAACTGAGCCCTCTTTGTGCAGCGAGGAACCCTCATAATGTTACTTTGCCCTATCGTGGTCAGTCTTCCTCGTGCTGCATCCACTAGCACTCTGACCTGGCATCTCATTAAAACTGCTATCATTCATGGAGAAAAAAGGGCAGCAGTGGACATAAATAGTGGAAAAAATGGAAAGGTGAAAGGTTATACAAAACTGAGGAGCTACAGTATCAATTTTACGGTTGGGCATCTTCTAGGGCATTGAGCAACAAACACATGAGCCATTACTCACACCCTATCACACATGCTAGCATATATGCAAAGTTTTACAAACATATTTCATATGCATGCAGACACACAAACATTCATAGACTCTCTCGCTCTTCTCCCTTTTTCTGACTCTCTCTCTGACACACACACGCTGAGAGGCAGCATGGTAGGCAGTGACACAAAGCTAATGCCTTGTCACACAGGCTGTCAGCAGATTAGCCAGTGGATTACACCCCAGCCATTAGATGTGCACAGAGCGAAAGGCCGCAAACATGGCAGAGAGAGAGAGAGAGGAGGATGAGAGGAGTGAGAAAGTGCGACACTGTGAGTGATAGAGAATATTCTGGCATAAGGCATAGGAACAATCAATGGAGTATAAATTAAAGGAGAGGAAAACTAAAGGCTGGCTTAGTCATGCAATGAAAGAAGTCAAAGTAACACATGAAGGGAAAGATTTAAGGATAAGAAAAAGGGATTTGGTCAAGAAAATTTGCTGCAAGTGCAGTGGTAATAAGATAATCAGACAGACAGGACAGAAAAGGTAATAACAATGGCAAAGGCAGAGACAGAGAGAAAAACAGAAACGCAAGAGGAAGGGTGGGAGAGCATCAAACAGCACATGAGGGAGGCAGAGAAGAGGAGGAGAAGTTGTGTAGTGTGCAGGTGAAAAAGAAAAACAACAAAACAAAACCAAACGGATGGGAGGTGATGAGAGAGACATGAGAGGGGAGAGAAAAGAGAAAGAGGACACTAGAAAAACAGAATGAGAAGAGAAGAGAGGGTAGGGGAGGAGCAGAGAGAGATGGAAATGATAGAACCAGAAGTAGAGATTAGAGTGGAGAGATGGGATGTGAAGCATCAGAGAAGAGGATGGAGAATACTCTACGGTACATTACAAACAACGCAGCGGATGGGCGAGCAAAAACGAAGTGGAAGATGGACCTTAATGTAGAGGCTGGCAGAGAAAACGTACAGATGGATTCAGTGAAGGACAGCACAGGCAGGATAGACACATTTGGAGTTGCATTATCATAACATAATATCTAATTGTCTAGCTAATCGTACTTGGGCTCAGAATATTTTGTCTGTCAAGATAACTTACTTTAAAAAGGTTAAACGTGTACTTCTATTCTCACATTGTCAGTGCTTTTTTTTGTCACAGGTCACAGGTGGAAGTTGTAAAATTCATGATGGCTGAAATGTTTTTTGTTGCTTCAATTGTCTTACACCATCATGATTACTGTAACACCTGTGCTTTTATAGCTATGATAAGTCAAAATGTCAGCTGCTATATTCCATGTTTTAATTGTCCTCTTTTGTAGTCAGACATTGTCTTTCTGTTGATGTGGAGAAAAACATGAACATGGTCAGATTGGGGTACTGAAGGTATGATTCAGAAACTCAGATTGATGGTTTGTGATATAAACACCTTACAAAGTTGTAATCATGAGTGTGCTAGCAAACAGTTGACCATTTAGCATTTTGGAGTCACATCTCTGACCAACTGACAAATGGAAATCCAATATTGCTCTACTATTAGCTCTGTTTTGCTCTCCACCAACTCCCGAGAAACTGTATCTTTATCTTGCTTGGCATTCAGCATCTTTCACCAGCTGGCAAACTTTCTCTATCACTTAGTTCTGGGGGAGTGAGTTTATCTGAACTTTTTTGCTGAGATAGACAAACTAAAACAATGAGCTAAGAGAAACAAAAATGATCGCCTAGGATAGAAAAACTGCACAATTGGGTGATAATTTTTTGTGGGGTTGTCATTTCAAGGCATTGCTTTCATATTACAAAAATGTATTTGATCCATTATGAATATCAAAATATTGATTAGTACAGCTTTAACTTCCACAAATCAATGAAAGAAAACTTAATAGCTAGTGCAGAATCTAGCAGCACTTACAGGACAAGTTAGACTCAGATATATTTTACCTTGGCTTCGTGTTAAAATATATTTGGTTAGATTGACAACACAATCTCACCTCAACGTCCATAAAGTAGCGGTTAGTATGATTTTATCAAATGACCTTGATCAACAGATTGATTTTGCCACTTCAAAAATTCTGGATGTTCAAATTTCCATTTTTTTTTTACATCAAAATGCTAATTTTCATCATTTTAACACACTCCACTTTGAGGGCGACCGGTACACCATGTGCAGTCATTGGGCTTCAAGGTCATGATGGTGATTATTATTATTACCTCAACCTTTCAGTTCTAAAAAACACAAAACATACTCTAACTCTTGTCAAATGTAGACACACTGCCTTCTCCTAGATGTTGCTAACTACAGATGGTAGTACTCGTGGCAGCAGTGTCAGAAACTTTTCAAGCACTTGTCAGTTTAAGTTTTACCAGGACACTCTTGTATCACCATCTGCTGAGTAGAATGAAAGCTGTTCCCTGCATTGTGAGGCAATAATGATGCTTAAGCTTTTTTTTCTTTTCTTTTCTTTTTTCAATCGGTTTCTGCTTCCAAGTGGAGAGGTGTCAGGCCTTCTCAGTTGGTGTTTCATTTTATGGTAATCTACTTCACTGCCCCTACCTTCACCACCTTCAGCCCCCACCATAAAACCACTTTGCGGATGTAATGGCTCATAATTGTCTGCTGGATTTGCCTGTTAGGAGCTTCATTTCGAGCTGGTATTTGTACAAGAATGGAAGGAAGATGTCAAGTTAACAGGAGCTAATGGGAATTCCTGATATCCTTTTAAAATTGGAATTGTGTTCAGAAAAGCAATAAGAAGCATATCATACTGTCAAATGTGTAGTGTGTAAATTGCAAGCATAGTCTGCAGTGTAGAGGACAATGCAGTGTAAACACCGATTATTCTTAGTGACTAAGGTGGGAAGAGCTTTATATGTGTTTGTGTTGCATGTATACCTACGTGTGTGTGTGCATCATATGTGTGCATGCATGCATACATGGACATGTGCGTGTATTTGACAGCAAGGCTGATGTCATTCAGGGCGCTTTTACTGGTTGAGTGATTTGAATGTGTTGTGTGGAATGAGCTGAGTCTCAGAAGTGCCAGAGGGAGATGGGGGTAGACTAAATGTGTGAATCCCCATGGGAGATTTAGACTATTTATTATGATAAGCCTCTGCGCGTGCACATCCTCCACATAAACATATATAAGTACACACATAAACTCATGGGCACACATATAAAGAAAGAATGAAAGAAGGAGAGACAGATGAAGATTTAAAGATAGGGAAAATGATAGGAAGACAAAGAAGAGAGAAAAAGAGCGAGGGATGCTCTGAGACGTGATTCACACATGCACACTGATAGGCTCGTAGTTCACAACCTATAAAAACTAATTCCACACTAGCCTACCCATTGCCATCTCATGTGGGAGACATTCAACCTTTTAAACCCCCTCTCACTTAAAGCGGGCCCAGATGTAAGTCAAGGGGCTGCTTTGGATTAGCCAGAGAGAAAAACTCATTTCCTTTGCCATTTTACGAGCATTTAATTTGAAACAATTAAGATATTACGGTGCTGCGGATTCACTATACAGAGTGACAGCTGGGAGCAATCCCATAAACCCCTGAGCCAGTGAATGAGGCACCTTGCTACTCACCTCCTCCTCCTCCTCCTCCTCCTCCTCCTCCATCTCCTCTCTGTTATTTCACTGAAGCATTTACCTTAAGGCTCTGTTGAGGTGAATGTGCTACCTTTGCCTCAGCAGAGATCTTGCCGCAATCGCCAATTACTTTAGCAGCTCATAAATGCACCAGTTGGCTGATGATAGAATGGCCTAATTTCCCAAGACTAAAGGGAGGAAGCGAGCACAGAGAATGTTTACCTTCTGGATGGCTTTTCCTATCACACCTTTTATTGCATTATTGGATTTATAGCATAAGTTGCATGACTCATCTTTGGTGGAATAAAAAAAAGATGCAAACTAGGGGGCAGCAAATGGTAAGCTGAGATGCAAATTGTACACTGTAGCTCTGTCAACATAACATAACAGTGATTCTCATCAGTACCAAAGGACATATGGAACATATGTTTGAGGTCATGCAGTTATTTATTTGGATGACACATATTGAACGGCCCTCCATGTCCTATCTGTCCTACACTTGAAGAACTTTGTCGCTCCCTGACTTCGAATTCAACTTAGCTTTGTCAGCAATCACCCATCAATTCACCTCCTCCTCCCACCTTCCACACTGGCATAGGAGGGCATCAGAGGTGTGAAATTGATGAAGGTGCACTTGTGAAAATGTCAGTGGGGGATCACTGGCCAGAGAGGGAGAGAGAGAGAGGGAGAGAGGGATAGAGAGTGAGAACATGTTTTGGGAAGGGGGGGTGACAGATAGGAGTGGCAAAAGCTCCTTTTCATGAACACTGAACTGTAAAATGGAGGGCCCAGCGCAAACAATGGCCGTGATCAATCGGCTCTGGTGAGTGGTTTCTTGTAAATGCCCATTGCCAGACCCCAACCGCTGGAAGAGAAACGAAAAGAGAGAGAGAGAGAGAGAGAAAGAGTGACAGAAAGAGGCATGGACAGAGATGAGGTGTGTATCACTATTAGTTTGGGAGAGAAAGTCAGACAGGTAGAGAGCAGAAGGAGAACATGTAGAGAGTAGATAGAGAATGGGGAAATAAGAGAGCAACTGGGATAAGATGATGGCAGGAGAAGGTAAAAGGCTTTTAGAGCAGGGAAGATTTAAATAAATGAAAGGACAATGAAGGGGAGTGGAGGGAGATGGGAAAAGATAAGAGAAAAAGCAGGCTTGCATGATTTTTGTTCAGACACACCTATTTGAAAAAGACGAAGCTACGGAGAAGAAAAAAACATTATTTACAATAAACATATTTTATTTAGCATTATTTAATAGAGAATGTATCAGTCACACTTTTCCAAAGCCTAAGGTACCATAATGTAAGGTGACTATGCTGTCCAACAGTCCAAAACCCATATGTATCGAAATTTTCACAATTAACAAGCAATAGCAATAATGATTACTCAACAACTGGAATCATTGTTGAAAGCATAGCTGGAATTTTCTGATGACTGACCAGTTCTTTCATTAACGAAACATTTCAGCGTCAGAATATATGTACACACAGAGCACATGTTAATTTTTTGGGGGATGTTTTGCATTTGCATGGAAACAGCACATAATATAACGTAAAAGCAGAGTGAATTCATCTCTCAGAATCCATGGTGACGCATGTTTCCTGCTTACGGAAGAAGGTGGCGAGTGCTTCTTACAACTTAACTGCACATGTCTACCCTCCCTCTTAATAGGGAGCGCACTCCTTAGCTACAAATGTGATGTCATGCAGACTGACAATCAGTGGTGGAACAGTTAGTTGAGTCAGGATCAGTGTGGGAAAGGATCTCTGTCCTCATTCTGCATCTCACTTTCATGATCACAGTATCAATGCCAACTTTATATAACTTCAATTTTTACTTTTTGATTTTTACTATTACTTCACACACATTCAGATATAAATTTGCACTGTTTAACTTGGCAGATGTCCTGGGCTTGGTTCCACAGTGGGACTCTGTCAGGCAGGAGTTGACTCAATCTGTCTAAACCTCTTTCCCTCACTACCTCTATCTCTCGTCTCTCTGCGCAGGCTGCAGCACACCATGGCTGCTCACGCCATCCCAGTTGATCTCTTAATGGACCTAATTGCTTTTCAGCTCATTGCACCCCATGCCAACACTAAACTAAATCAAACCGGGGCCCCATCCATAAGCCTCATCGTGAATGAGATTCCGCTTCACATCATAATAAGGTGATATTGACTACTCATGACTCAGCAGTTCTATAACAGATGAGTAAGTGCGCGCCTGTCGTCACGGCGTGCCCCGTGACAGGCGGAGCTGCTCAGGTCATGTAACAGTTCAAGCTGCTCTCCTTAGGAGTGCAGCCCATTGTGTTCTCATTGACAATATGTATGTGACCCTCTCTATGGCAGCCAATATATTATGCAGTGTTGCATACTGATAAAGAAAAGAGGTATGCTTCCTCCATACAGCACAATCTGTAGTCAAGTCTGCTTCTGTGGTCTTACTATTGTGGCCACTGTAGTGCCATCTTGATCAAATATTGTAACATAAGCCCAAAGACAGCACCTCCAATCTGAGGTAATGTCACACTAGACTTAACATGCTTCACCAGAATTGAAGACAAGATGCAGTCAGCACTGTAGGCATTGTGATACCAGGCCGCAGTCAGCTGCACCAAATGTAGTTAATATCTAATCACTGGCAGCACAACCAGTAAGAGCTAATGTATTATGACAAGGCTCACTCCAGGTTCAGCTGGCCTGGTCCAACACTGCAATGTTACAGTGAATGTAAAGGCCCTAAAAGCCTGATGGGGTCCCAAATGAATGCAATGTTTTATGTCAAAGTTAGAATACTTTCGGTTTATTTTACATACTGCTGATATTGTATATTTCTGTGCACCTATTAAAGTTAGCAACATTTGAATCAATGTGATGAGTTGTGGGGTTGCTTGCTCATGTTGCCTGCACTCTCAGTCAAATCTGATCAAATTACACCCACGTAGTCCTGATGATGCAGATTAGCAGAGTTTTAAGAGTGAAAGTTTTAATAGAAAGTAACTAGAGACATTTTCCCCAAATCTTAACTTTGACTGTTGTTAATTTAGTCATGAATATTTAACACTACAGAGAAATGTTTTCTGAGGCTTTAAGGTACTGTCCGATTGTAGAACTCTGTCATCATGCAACTATTTTAGATCCAGGTAACTCACTAGGAGGATAATTTGGAAAAATAAATAGGGTTAATTTAATAAACTGTCTTCTGGACGCATTTAAGACTATTTCTGGGGGATATGTCATACGGCTTTCATTGTTTTCAAGTTACATATATCACTAAGTTATTATACACTGTAGATGTTATCACTGACTGCATAAGGCACTGTATACAACTGTCTGACAACAGACAGATAAATGAACCACTGTGTCCCTATCATGTACATAGTCATAGTGATCAGTCTTGTTCTCATAATTTCAACCACATCAATAAATCTTACGTTTTATTTCTGATGAACTTTGCAACTATTAAGTCCTCTGATTTCAGCTAAAGTTAATTGCTCATGAAAGCATGACTGTATGCTCTGTAATCCATCATGTCTGACAGATTCTAAGAAGGAGAGAAGTACAGTATTAGGTGTCTCAGCCAAGGACTACAGTTGGGTGTTGGTTTACAGTTTTCGTGCCTTGGAGATGTGTGTAATATCACCTTGGCATTTGTCGCTCTCAGCACCCCCCACCGACACCACCACCACCCGTCTCTCCCTCTCTTGACTGCTTGGGCAGCGACCATAAACAAGTCAATCTCAACACATTGGATTAGATTTATCCGCTTAAGATAGATTGTTATCCCAAAGAGCCCGAGTCTCGCTTGATGGGGAAATTAATTTTACGATGACTGGTTTACTTGATCAGGGTTGTGGGGAAGGTGGGGACTATAAATGTATCAACTCTGGGGCATGAGGAGCTGAAAACAACAGTCCTTGTTTTTGATTCAGATAAGTTGTCTCTCTTCTCTGCAGTATTATACATGGTGTTGTCTTTGGGTCGCAGAATCTAGAGTAATGACTTAAATGACAGCCATTTGTAAAGCACCAGCAACTTGTCATGGGCGAAAAGGCCTGTACCTCAAGCTATAGGAAGACTGACAGTGTAAGATATTGTATTTTCATGTCTGTCTAACATTAAACATGAAACTGACAGTTTTGTATGCAGAGTTATAAATGGGCTCCATGATCTTATGTACAGTGCAACTTTTCCAGAATTGAAATGTTGAAAAAATAGCTGTCAGCCCTCCCACATCTAAAGTGTTAAACTGATCCGGGAGTTATTGGGTTGAGTTAGAAGAGAACTGACCTCAGCCTATTGAACGACAAAACCCAGTCTAAGCATATTCCATAGTGTAAATTCATCTGAGAAGCAATGCGTAAATACCACTTTCAGGAGACTAAAAGCAAAGCTCTTTGGTTGCAATTTAAAGAACAAGGTGACTGATTTTCTAGACCAGATCAGTTTTCATGGTTGATGACCATGTGCTTGGAAAGACTGGTATAAGAAATAACAGCCAGGGGATCAGCACTGTTATTTGAATGAATCCTATCGTGGACATACATGTCTGCACTAAATTTCATTGCAATTTGACCGATAATTGTTGAGACATTTCACTAAAACACAAAAATTCAGTTGGAAAAGATATTGGGGTCATCAGCTGGAAAGCATTAATATCTGTACAAAATGTTGTGTCAATACACTCAGTGCATGTTGAGATACTTCACAGGGTTAGTGAAAACTTTGACCTCCTGGTGGTTCAAGACGAAAGGTCAGAGGGTAATTGAAGTTATTAGAATTCATGTTCTGGGAATCATGAATAGCTGTTAAAGAATCTCACAGCAATCCATTCAATAGTTCATTAATATCCATGGTGATATTTAGCCTGTAATAAATACAGCCGATATACCAACTAAATATGGCATTCAAATTATTCTTTGGCAGCCTGTAGGACAACCCACTACCAATGTTAAGTAATGAAAAGAAAAACAGAGAGTTTAACATTTCAAAATACATTTCAAAGTAAATGGGAATATTCAGAGCAGTCCCGAGAGATTTACTGTGTAGGCAAGTACACAGAGAAACACATACATCAAAAGATTTGCTTACACTATTCATCCAAAGCAAATGCATATTGATACTGTACAACCTTTAGCACCCTTAGCTGTATTTGCATTGCATTTGCATAGTAAATGTCAATCAGAGCTACACTTTGCATGACCCCACACACGTATGGATGTAAACATGCCCATGTAGTATTTCAAACGCTGCTGGCTCACACAATAGCAATGTGTTGTCATTGTCCTTTACAAAGAAAACATTTGCCTGGAGAGACTTTTTAAAATGGCTCGTCGACTGTCAAGAGTATTAATAGGCAAACTTGCAGCGTGTGGTAATGCTGTATCTCAGCCCGGCAGTCAGGTTCTCTCTGTCTTGGATCCTTCTTGTTGAAGGACAGTTGGTTTATAGACTACCGTGTCCTGTTGGGCGACAGAGTTCAGCCATGATAGGCCAGCAAGGCAGGCTCTTGATAAATCCTACCCTTGCCCCCATTTATCAACAAGTGCTAGTGTATTACTGCTATAGCTGGTGCCAAGAATATGAAAGCACAAGGTTAGATGCAGAGCAGAATTGTAAATCTAATAACTAGTGTCATCCAATTATATTCAAAGATCATGAATATAGAAAAGGGATTTGAAAAAAAAAAAGAGAAGCTCCCTGCAGACATGCATCGAAGGTGAATGTCAGGAGGCCTCAGCTAAAGGACTGAAATTATTGTCTTAAAGAGAACTGAGGTTTATCAATTAAAACATTCAATGTTTGGATTTTGCAACCTTCATTGTTCTCTTTTTTATCTTAATAGCCAAAACAGCTTTCCAACCTTCAGTCTTCACACTCAGACTCCTGATAAATAAGAATAGTTTCCAAATAATTGCTTTGGTGAAAGTCTGATAATCAGACACTTCTGATTTACAGTACACTGTGCCTCTAGACACAGCTAGCGATCACTCCCACAATGCTTTCTCATCGCCAGCAGTCGAGGGCAATAGTTCATATAACAGTAATTTCATCAAGTTTCTCTATTGTTCATTGTCACAAAACCAACACTTTCTTTTGGCCTATAAATCTACATGCGGAGGCTGTATCAAATTCTGCCCTTAGAAAATGGAGCTTGGTATAATTTGCAGGTATAAATCACCATCACTGTTACTCAATCAGATACATGACATGTCTGAGTGCAGGTAAGAAAACAGATCTGCTGACTGCAGTAGTCTGTCTTTCAGAGTACTATTGTTGGATTCTAGATGTTTGTGTCTGCAGGGCTAGGTTGTTCATCAGAACGTTTGGGTTGCTGCCACAAAAGCAACTTTTCTCAAAACACAATTGGTCATAGTCATCTGTCTCCCCGGGCCATTGCTGTTATTTTTCTGTAGCCCTACATCAGAGGACCGTGCACTTGACTGTGTTATCAGGAGCAATATTGTGCCTTTATGCATTGTTATGCACCATTATGTCTATTCAGTGACAGGGATGTGAATGAATCACGTCCTACAATCATTACAAATTTGGCTGCTCTAACATGCTGACCTTGGAGTACAGAAGCATTGCCTTAACAAAATAAACAAACTGGCAGATGATACAGCATGTGGTCCAAACAGACATTCACGCGCTCACATTCAAGCACAGTCTGACAACAAAATCAATATAATATCCCTACAGGGGCTTATAGTGTGACTGTGGCTCCAAGCATCGAGTCTGTAGTGACCTTATTCTGCTTGATGGCGTTTTTAATGGAACTGGTGTTGACATTACTATCAACACCTAGCATATCCAGGTATGCCAGGCTTCCCCTCTCACCTACTGAAGGACCAGTGGTAGGAAGTAACTAAGTACATTTAAGCTACTCATGCTTAGATAAATATTGATTTTTTTTTTTTATTTGACAGCTAAGTTGATTTTCAGGTTATGATGTTACAAACCTATAATGTGCATATAAAATAAGGTGCATTTTAATACATGAACCACCCAAAAGTTAAAATATCAGTAATAATCATGCACTAGTATATAAAGGCTAATAACGCAAAATTGACGAAAGTCCATTTTGTGGACATAGTGAGTACTTTAGGTCAATTTCAGGTCATACTTAGGCCTATATCAAACTTACTTATTAGTATTCATGTCACCATCAGTGGTGGAAAAGTATTCAGGTACCTTACTTAAGCAAAAGTTGAAATACTGAAATACCAAAAAAACTGTAAGAACCGAAATATGACCTGCAAAATATACTTGTTCCATTTTAGTCTCTTTTTTGTACATATCTATTAATTCTATAAATGAAAATTGGAAATTGTTCTGTAATATGCCATTGGTGACATTATTGATTTAAAGTATGAGTTAACCAACCCCCTACACACACACACACACACACACACACACACACACACACACACACACACACAAATCTCTCTTTAACACAAATCTTCCTCCAAAATAGCCATGTCCAAGTGCACATTCCTGCAGTGGAGTTGGGGGGGGAAAGTTGATCCAGGAGAGTTGGGAAAGTGGGACCTCGCCGAGTGACGTCACCCCTCAAACACCGACCTCTCTCTCTCTCTCTCTCTCTCTCTCTCTCCCGTTTTTGCTCTGCCCAGGGTTTCAGTCCGTCCTCGGGTCTCGGCACAGAGAGAGAGAGAGAGAGAGACTAAGACAGACAGACTGACAGGCAGACAGACTGACAGACAGAGAGTGAGGGAAGGAGAGAGCGAGGGGGGAGAGAGAGAGAGAGACACACACACACACACACACACGGAGGAGAGAGAGGGAGAGCGGGAGAGCGAGGGGCTGTGCGTCCCAGCCACACCGCACTCTTCAAACACAACCACAGTCTCGCCTCGTTCAATTCAATGAAGATCTAACGAGCACAACACGGACAGACCCAAAGCAGAGAATATATCACGCGCGCTCCACGTGCGTGTTTTTCGTCCTATCGCCCCGAAGATCGTTAATGCGTTGGTGACGGACAACTCGAGGAAAGACACGAAATAAGAGCGAACAAACGGAGAGGGGGGGGGAAACACAAGAAGGACCAGAGGACGGATTTGTTTCCTCCACGTTATTTTATTTCCCCGGGACCCGGCTGTCATTACTGGATGTAAAAAAAAAAAACAACAACAACAAAAAAACTCTCGACTTCTCTTTAGACAAGAAAACAAGGAGAGACTGAGTTTCAAAGTGATCGCAAAATGGTGATAAGGTAAGAGTGTTTGACGAGCCTGGGAGTTTGGAGGTTGTGACAGTCGGAGCTGAAGTCGCTGCCGCAGTGATTTCAGGTGTGCGGAGAGCCTGGTGAAGTTGGTTCAAACATATTAGATGTGGCCACTTACTGACATATGGACGGCGTTTATTGTGCTGGTGTGTCTAGTATACGGGCTGGCTGGCCTCTTTATGTGTACAACCGCTATATTTATGAGTCAATAATTGTTTTACGCTTAGTTTATTATTGTGAATGCGCGCAACCTTGGGTAGATACAGTAGCGCTTTCATAGCCACATCACACTGACTAAAACGCCACAATGGCGTGAAAGATCTCCGTTGACTGCTTCTATTTCTATTTGAATATGTATGCCCATAAACTACATCGGTGAATGGGCAGGTTGAATATTTTTGTCGTGGTGTGAGGTTTGTGTAGATGTTAGGAGAGGCGACTCATGGCAAAACCTGTTTAATTTTCAATTCATTATCACCACACATCATGATGAATATATTCAGTTGCCTTACATTTGCGTTTTGGCTGGGATACAGTTGATTTGTTCCCCTTTATGTAATCAAAAGGACACACAAACATGTTATTTTAAGCCCACGTTAAGCTGTGGCACTGTCATGTAAATGCTGATGATTTAGTGGAGCCTTTTAGAGTTGTGGAAACCTCTCCAGCGAGTCTATAGTGAAGAATTTTCAAAGTGCATTCCTGCAACTCTCCAGAGATCCCTCATCTTATCGGGCTTATTTTTAGAACACATTTTATTTTGGCGGGGTTGAAAGTTGACTGTGCTTTTTTTTAAAAGGAGCTCACATGTTTCAGAAACGCAGCTAAATATCAGTGAGGCAGGCAGAGAGTCAGTCAGTCACGCAACCGTTTCTGTCAGTCAGGTGAAAGTGAACCTTTATTTCCAGTTGAGCTGTGCGCACACCACCTGTGCTCAGTGTGCCAGTTGGGCCACTAGGGGACTCATTCTCTCAAGCCAGTTTGGGGAATGCAGTTGAGTGGGGCGAAATCCATGAGAAGTGGATTTGAGGTACTGTAAAGAACCCCCCCCCCATTTTAAAATGACAAAATCCCTGGTTATGTGTTCATTTGCAATTTGTGTATAGGTATTACAGAGAAAAAAAAAATGGATGAAAGCATTTTGCATGTGTAGTCTTAAAGAAAAGGCTATTTCTGACCATGTGCGTTGTAATATATTGTTGTCTGAGGCAATTGAGAAGGTGGTGATTGAAGGCGGAGTAGGCTAGTGAGATGTTCGAAGAGCCAGTAAATGTGTGTGTTTAAGCATGCAAATTAGTGTGCATGCGTGTTTGCTCAATCAATTCCCAGTTTATAGCCAGTAAGCACTCTGGGAGAGCACACCAGACCACATCCACTGTCTTACATGTTTTACAGTTCCCAGCTCAAACAATTAGCACTTGCCCAATTTTGACACAGCGCAATTAACGCTGTCACCACATATTCGATTTCCAATTTTGCTGTTGCGACAGCGGCGCTCAAAAGAGGAGACAAAATGGATAGGCACTAAGGTGGTGCCTCGCTTTAAGTGCTGCTATCTAAAGTCGCTGAAGGGAGCAAAGTGTCTCAGTCATGGAAAAGCGGCACTGACGCGGCCATCTTCTCTCAAACCCTCATCCTTCACTTGTAGGCATTTTTAAATCCTCCAAAATAATAGAAAGCTTTTTGTGAAAAATATTGACAGAAATTGTGAAAATGTAATTCTGCATTATAGCGTGGAACGGAAATGGAACGAAAAATGTGCCAGGCTTTTCTCTATCATTCACCAGTGTGTGTCTGAAGGATACAAACAGTTCATGGCATAAAAGCGATTCAACTGAAAAACGATAGAAGGGTTTAGAAGGTGCCTTTTAGGGAGTTAGGCCATTTTTGCATGCCTGTCGATGTACCTTTGACTCCAATGTTTTTGTGCCCATTCTGAAATCAAATCCCACATTTTTGACAGTGTCTAGAACGGACAATAGGGTATTTTCATGACTGGATGTTAGAGAGATGTCAGCGGTGTCTTTCAGATGCCCTTTGTATTGTTTTATTTCTTGACTGTACACTCACCTAACTAAGGGTTTTCCTCTGGCGCTATTACGTATGTCGGTTAAATGTTGAGCTCATAGATATAAGCTCATTAACAGCAGTGTATTTAATGCATCAGAGGCATCTTGAAGGACTTAAGGGGTTTTTAACATTTCTTCATCCGAGTCCCTCTTTGGCAAAAAGCCAGGTCCTCTTATAAACAAGTGTGCCTGCACCTAGCAGTCCCATTGTCCTAGCACAGCCAAGTAGCTCTGACTCACTGGTTTATTTTCAAGAGCAGACGAAAAGGGCGAGAAAAAAGTTTGTTTTCTATCAGTGTGTGTGTGTGGCCATGTACCTATGCCTGTGTGTCAGCACTACTTCAGGAATTCCAAGGCCAGGGCCCCTATTACGAGTGTGGAATGAGAAATCAACACTTACATTACAAAAATGGATACGTAAACAGAGAGGCCACAATTATCAGGCGCCGTGGTGTTGGAACTGGAGGAGATGGAGTGCCAATAGGTCTGTTAGCAATCACCCCCCTCACTGCCTGCCCTCTGTAATCCAGTGGGTGTATTCTAGCTTATTTTGTGCCAGCAGCGGCCCTTAACAACTACCCACTGACTGGCAGGCCGGCTGGCTAGCTGGCAGGGTGGGTGGTTGGTGGATGCTGGGGAAGTTTGACTGGTAGAGGTCATATTTAAGAAAAAAGGTAGCATAAGGGTAGCGAGCTGTATGCCCATGTGACGTAAAAGTGTTGGTATTTGTGTTCTACACTGTACTGTCCGTGGATGTATGTACATGCGAGGATGCATTTTGTACACCTTGCAGTAAAGTTTCCTCATGTTCATCAACCGAGGTGTGCGCCTGTGCGTCAGGGCCTCCAGCCGACCACAAACCCACTTCACAGAGGCCAGCTTGATGCATTGTGACAAATGAGAAAGCAGTTTGATTTCGCACAACACTGAGCTGCACTCCAGCATAATGAAGTGATCATGACTTTACCCTTGGTTCACTTTGGCCCCGGTCCCGCTGTGTTTTTCCCCTCTATTCAATCGCTTCACTCACTTATTTACTTGGCAAGCATTTCCTCCCGTAACCTCTAGTACTGCATAACTAGCGTCAAGGGTGGGTTGCTTGATAAAAACCACCGCTACGGGGCATTGGTTTTACACATAGGGGAACGCTAGCAGTTTTTATTGATATTCAAGTTGCCACTGGGTTGGAATAATAAGAAGCCTATTTTCACGCCCAGGCAAAATCACCTCTACTGTCCATCACCCTGTCAGGGCAGAAAGAAAGCTGAGGAGTAAATATTATTTGGCAGTGCAGGGAGCACAGAGCTATAGCTAGACTTGTTCTTTCCTTCACTTTAATCTCTCTTTTTGTCACTAATGCTTATTCTCTTACATTCTTCTTTCTTACTTTCTCTCCCTCTCCAATGCGTCCCCTCAAATCAAAAAAAGCGTGAAATCTCTCCTGCCTTTTCTATCCTGTCATCCTGATTTTACTACGTGTTTCCCGCAGTGAAATGTACTTGTATGTATTCTAACACACAAAGCACAGTGTCACTTCCAACATAATTGAATTACGTGTTGGGTACAACACAGAACACTTTACCTACAGGCTCTGCCTCCAGGCTTTGCGCACAGGGGGACTACCGATGTGTCAGAAACAAGGAGGACTGCTTTTCCGCCGCAGCTGTCCTTTGCTTGCAGATTGGGTTTCAGGAGATTTGATGGATGCCAAATGCCTGTAGCCAGTTGTGAAGACCTAAGGGGGAGGGAGTATGCTGGTATGGATTTGGATCAGGGTCAGTGGCACTAGCATAGGACAGGAATTCTGCCCTTGACCTCCATTTTGGATCACCCCCCATCTAGCAACTAACAGCCTGTCACTATTAGCACTTTGAGAGAGTTAGGACTAATTAGAAGAAAACTAAAGTCTACAATTGAAACATAATAATTCTGGTTTTGAATATTGCATGAATGAAATTGATGGGGTATAAAGGTAGGTTGATGATATTTTTAAAGACTTCATTCTGACCGTGTTGCAATCCAAAACATTATTTCTTTTTATGCCCTTCCCATTGTCTCATTTTCTCTTATCTCAATTTTTGGAAAGGCTGAGAGCAGAATCCACTGAGGTTCATTTGAATAACCGGCGGAATGAGGAAATAAAAGCTGGGGGAAGAAATAGAAGTGGCAGTCGGCTCTGTGCATTCATGTCACACAGCTTTATCAAATTATTCCACAATAGCAGCCACAGAAGTGATGGAATTTCAATTAAAGTATGACAGTTTTAGAATTTGTTTCTGCTCGAAAGAGAGCTAGTGAGGGTTGTGTTTCATGGGTTGGGGGCAAAAGAGTGGACAGCGGGGAGGGTCTTGTACAGAAGGCATATTTTCCAGTCTATGTTCTCTGTATATCCACCTCCCTACTCCTCCCCCCCCCCCCCCCCCCCCCCCCCCCCCCCCCATCCTCCATCAAAAGGGAATGACTTAGCTGAAACACTTTTGTTCAGAGGCACTCTGCGGTTACAGCCTGGAGCCGGGTAAAAATGGGGTGTTATGATAAAGGTCTTTGCGACGAGAAGTCAAAAATGGAGCCTTTAGTTGATAGGCTCTTTCCAAGAACAATTACGCTACCTGCTGTGCCAAATATAAGGGTGCAAGAGATAAGTGCAAGGCAGGGGCGCTCAGCTCAGACTGGTTGCTTGCTCATAAACTGGGAAAGAGCAACGTATATATGACCCTCAGGGACTGTAAACTGTTTTGGCGCTGAATTTGTAACCCACGCAAGCTCACAAACACTTGGCCACATGCACACACCAGATATATGCACTTGTACACAGGGGTGTGAAAGACCGTATAAAAATTCTAAGAATAGACAAAGCGTACAGTTGTTGCTGCAGCAGCTTGGCATACAATCATTTGCATAAAATACCTAAAATTAGACCTAACCTCTATCTTAAATGAAGCCTAAGAACAAAGGTGATGGAGATGTGTGTTTGTTCCCCATTTGCATTTCCTAGAGTTCCTCTGGCAATGGCAAAGAGGAGAAAATTCCATTAAAAAGTGCAGTGACATTGCCACATAGCAATTTCACGAATGAGGAATGCATTTAATAGTGGATGGATTTTTTATAATTTGGAAGTGTTTCCCCAATTTGTACCATAATTCTTGAAGTGACACGTGTTGTAATGCAATCCAGTGCCTCCAATCTGCTCACAGGGTCTGGCATGCACATGTCCACAGGGAGAAGTTTAAACATGTAAGGATACCTTACAAGCAAAGTGAGAAATGTTGTACAAAAAGGCAGGGAATTTCAACTGATTAAAGTCGACATTGTGTAAGTATCTGTTCTTTATTATACCTTTTTCCATTTTCCCCCTTTTTTGAATTTAAATTCAAAGTCCTGCATCACTGCAAGGTTAGGAGTCAATGTTCAAATTCTGTGTAACCCCGGCATTCTCTCCCTACTCAATCTGCAATTATAGCTAGCTGCTTTGAAGAAGCCAGGCGGAACTAAAATGACTTTTCATGTCCGGTATAATGACTGCCATTTGGAAGCGAACATGGAGAGAGAGGGTGAGAGAGATAGAGCAACAGAGCAGAGAGTGAAAGGAGATGGAGGGAGGGGCAAAAGGAGGGACAATCAGTGGATGAAAATGGCTTAGGTCACCTCTGGTTCTGACCAGACGGCCCAAACCAACCGACTTTCCCTCTGTCATTCCTCAGAGATAAATCTGCCACATTTTGGTCCTTTTTATCCCTCCCTGCGCTGCTCACTGAAACTTTCACCCTCTTCTCCCTCCTTCTTCATCGTTCCTGCCATTGGTCTCCATTCATTTGCCATCAACGGAAGCTTAGCAGCTTTAAGGCGGATTACAAGATGAATTGCACAGAGCGAGACACCGTATATTCTCCTTAGGGTGGGCCACTACTGCCAAAGGCCAGAGCTGAGTGCCGTCACCTGGGTTAGCAGCTGGCTATCTTTTACACTTCACTCACTAATGAGGCCAGACAGTTGGGGCTGAAGTTATAGCGCAGGCTGGATGCTGTGTTGGTAATCTATTATTTAGACTCTCGTGGGGAGGCTGGTCTCAAGAATTTCATGCATGCATTTTGCAAAGCAAATGGTAGCCCGGGGGGGGGATACAGAGCTCTGTGTGGGAAGAAAATGAGTGAGTATTAGACATTAATAGGAGTTGCAGTGTTTCCTTGTCCTGCCCATCTCAAACCTGTGAAGAACTGAAAGAAAACTTTTTGGTATTTTGTAATTTTTTTTCATCATAGAATGTTGCTCATACAGATGTGCTTCAGTGGTGCTTGCAATGCTGACAACACCGTCCAATTCATGACTCGTCTTTGTCTTTTTCATTCAGCGTTTCTTCCTCTCTTCCTTCCTTCCATTATTTCTTTCCTTGTTGTGATATTTTATGGATAGCAGATGAAGGCTGTGCTTGCTTCTTCAAACAGCCAACACAGAGGAGCGGGTATATCTTTCCGTTCCCTTTTCATGTATATTTTAGGAACTATTTCAGAGGGGTTTCGGAGAGTTGCATCACACTGTTATAGATAACACTACGCAGACAGGACTTGTTTATATTTAGTCAGTCTAGAAAACTATGGCGCACATGACCCCACTAATGTATTTATAGAATAATACCAGTGTTTAAATTTTCTTAGATACCAGGGGCTACTAAGGAACTTTTTAAAACATGCATTTCCCAACAGCCAAGCTCATTTATGATGAGCATCCAAACATTAGAGAAGCATAAAGGGCTGCTACCAGTCACAAAGTCAGCAAATAAGGCTATGACTAATGTTTACAGCCCCATGAACCCATTTGGCAATTAACTATATTTGGACCTGTGTATACGCAAATCTACTGGGAGATGAGATGGCAACAGTTAAACATAGCAAGGCAGTTTTAGCCAGAGCTGCTAAGCAGACTTAGGTTACTCTTAAACGAAGTTCATGCAGAATGGCTCAAGATACCACAAATAGCTTGGAGTTATAGACAGCATATAATACGTTATACATACCAAACCCCATGAAGTCACCAAGTTATTTATGACTCCACATGTAACACAGATCCACATCATTAGAATTTAATGCTGACATTTATAAAAGCATAAAATTGGCCATGTGACGAAGAAAAGGGCTTATCAAATCATCGAGCAAAGACAGTTGGTGATATCATAGTCATGCATAAAGTACTACATTTAACACCGGTGACAACCACACTAAACCAGTTATGCCATAACATTTATTGGCACATCTCGTACCCACATACAAATTTTTCAGATGCAAACATTGGAGAGTACCATCAGCCACCAACGAATTCCCCAAAGCCTACAGTGTAAAGTAAATTTCTCGGCTGTGCAAAAGAAGCCAAGTTAGGTGTAGGGCATCGCAACCTAAGCTGCCACGCTTAATCCTCCACCTACCCCTACACCTTGTCCTTGCATGTGTTCTCCCGTCAATCTACCCTAAAGAAACATTCCAGGAGAGTTTTAGCGTCACTGTAACTGGACACCATCATGCCTTGTGTGTGTGTTTGACAATGGGAAAGGGAGAGTTTGTACGAGGGAACTGGAATGCTTGGGTACGGTCTTCTCTTTTTTCTAATCAGTGAAAGTTTAACACAACATGCCTCTTGGGTTACAAGATGTAAGGCCACAAATAAGCTTGAAATCAGGTCCCTAGATAGAAAAACCTAAAGTTTAAGATGGGATGACAACATCTTGGGCATGTGTCTATATGTGACTATCTACAGTACAGTCATGAGTTTGCAGAGAGAAGTGGTGGAATTAGATGAGGGGGTGAGTTTGAGGGGGATACTAACAAACACACTTGCACATACATGTCATTTGCTGGACTCAAAGTTGCGATAGGAATAGCTGTAAGGCTCTTGAGAGTGAAAAATGCGGATAACAGGCAACAAAACAAAGAATAGAAAGGCACCCTCTGCCATGGATCAAACAAATCCAAAAAAGACATATATTAAGTAACTTAGATAAAAACTCAGGAGAAAAATCTCCACTAAAACCTTACTACTGTGGCTGTAGATGAAACTGAGATTCTGACTCACTGTGAAATGGCTATCACAGTAAGTAAATATATATTTAATGGTTCGCCTCAGGTCTAGACAGGGAAAAAGGCTGTCAGTTATAACAGTTTAAGTATTGACTCAGAAAAAAACTATTATGCATAACAAAATGGATGGATTGCAATTTAGCCGTTGATGCTGACCCCTCAAGCTTTTGATATTGCAAATGGATTTTCATTTTGCCATAGCTGATTTCCATTCCCCTGACAGTCCAAGAAATGCATGTGTGTTCCAGCACCAGGCTCTTTGTGTCACAGTCCATAGAAAGGTTCATTTGGTAGCCATGAAAACACATTACAATGCAATCCCTTCCTTCCCCTTCCTTCTGCTCTCTCCCGTCTTCCCACCCTTTGCCGTTATTTGGAAACCTTCCCGACCGTCTATTGTGATAAGCTAAACACAAAGCTGTGAGGAGGATGTCCTGCACTAGCTGCTAGCCATATTGTTGTCTTGCTCTTCCGCTTGGACTGCCAGCCTGCATAACAGTGCACCAGGGAATTAACCTCTGCTGCCGTTTCTTTCATATTGTATAAATTCTTGCAACGGCCACTCCAACAAAGCCGTGAGGGGAAAAGTACTGTAGATGTTGCCAAATTACTGACAGCTTCTCTCTAGCCCAACTGCATAAATACAAAATGAATGTGATAAACATTCAGTCTCTCTTGCTTGTGGCTGCCTGTAGTGCAACCTTTACAGAAATAAAAGGCCATGACATTTTTTTTAAAGACAAGTTAGTTGACGTGAAAGTGTGAAGTTAAATAAAGCAGAGTGTAGTTCAGTGAATGGGACATTACTACATTGTCACAGTTTGTGACCTTTCCCATTTGTTCAGACAAGCGAGGGTTTCTCTCTGTCAAAATGGCCAATGCCATTTGTAAGCGATTCCTCCCTTCCTGTCCTGTTTTTTTTTTTTCATATATGCCATCTGCAGTGACTGCATGACGCCACAGCTTCTGTGTCATCAGTGACAATGCTCACACATACACAGAGGGACTAGACAAGAGAGCGTGGAGGGGAAGAAAGAGGGAGACAGAAGAGACAGTGAAAAAGAGAGCTCACTTCATCCTTTAATTGTGTCTCTGAATGTCCCGGTGGACTTCATTACCCAGGCATCCTAAGAAATCTCTCTTGTTTGCTCTTGGAAACATGTAAAAAGTGTTTGTAGTTCTTTTTATGTCTCTACAGCAGCATGAAGTGCTTCAGTTGGGCTAGTCAAAATTTCTTTGTAGCACAGATTGAGGCATATTTCAAGCAGTCAGTAAAGTCAAGGATTTCTTTGCAGTAAGAAAGTTTAATGATTATGTGCTGAGCTAATGGATCTGATGGTTGCCCTCAGCCAGTCCTTAATCCCAATATCTTTTACAGCAGCAGAATTGAAGGACATACTCTTATAACTTCATATATTTAAATTTTGGCCTGTATGTTAGTTTAACTAAAAATGTATTGAATAGTTTTATGAGAAAAACATACATTATTTGAATTTGACCACATTTTAGTTGTGCATTTGGACACAAGGTGATTGTTAGGTAGTAAAATGCAAAAACAAAAATAAAAAAGCAAACTTCATTTTTTTGTCCATAGTAAATGGAATATAGTAATTCAGGTTTTGAAATATTCTATTTTATATTCAGGTAGTAACATTAGTCATTTCATAAACTACCATGTTTTTGAAAATAACACCCTTTCTTTTCAATTTAAAGACAAATATTAGTAATACATTCAGCTTCCGTAGACCTTACTGGAGGATTGGAGGTACTTTTTGACTTCATTAAATTCGAGGCTAAAAATCTACAGCATCTCTGCATAAAAACACAGCAGGAGAGGTGATTATCTTTGGAAATTAGCTCACTCATTTAGAGCTGTGTGGATGCAGATGCCTCCGTTCAATGGAAGCCTATTATTCCAAACGACTCTCATTAAGCCATAGTGAAATAAGGCAAGCTGTGGAAGCAGTGAAATAAAATCTTTAGACTGGCTGTGCAGAACTCTGTAGCGGTGAGCTACGCTGTCTTCATTAAGATATCTGACGTCAGGAGTGAAATGCAGAAAATGACTGGGTGTAAAAGGAAAATTGTATGCAGCTGATTTCTTCCTCTTATGCCCTATAGGAATGTACTTGCCGTTTTTGCTCCGAACTGAGGGAGCCGACAATATAATCTAAACTAAATGAGTGAGTTTACCTAACACTGAGGAGTATGAGTCACATCTGATATATCATTTCTGTAATTCAATGTAGATCTAATGATCAGAAGCTCTTTTTAATAACATTCATAGCGAGCCACTTTCCTGATGAGTCAAGCTGAGCTGTGCTCACTTTCATGAGACACAAAAGAAACCAGATCACATTCCATGTCGTACGACATTGGTTACCATTGAACTTTATGAAAATCCCAGTCCATCCTATTGCCATTTGCTGTCTGCCTACAACAAACCACTGCTAATGTCCCTTCCAGATAGGCATTGTTACAAAAGCAAAAATACTGTGTAATGTCTTGGTTAAATGTGGCGGTAACCAACTAACAGCATAAATGACAAGTGTCCTCGATCTCCTCTCCTCACCAATATCCGCCTTTTTTCTTTTCCTTCACGGCACAAGACATGTGCATTAGGAGCCAAATCAGGTCAGTCCATCGATAATTCATTCATCATCACTTGGTAAATCCCTATGCACCGGTGCACAAATGGATTTATGGTGCTTTGTATGCAATATGTGAGATATATTTTTGATTATCTTTGGCATATTGAGTAGCATGCAATGAAGTAAATGTAACAGTTAAAGGAATAAATAAAATAAAGTAAAAGTTTTTCCACAACACCTTTAGTGAAAATGCAAAAATTGTTACCTTGGTCACAAAGTGACGTCAGGTGATGTGTTGACACATTTAGATTGACCTTCAGTGCCCATTTGTGATCGTCTGTATCAGAGATGCTCACTTGCCAGGTCACATTTGGCCAATTTGCAAAAATTTGCTTAAGCTTTACAATTGCATTAGATACAATATTTGCATGAACTAAGCCAATAAAAAGTGTTGGCAGTGCAAGCAGGCTACTTTTCCCTAAAACTGAAAACAATGTACTCATAAGTAATACAGTTGGTCTGATTTATTCTTGACAAAACACTGATAAATGCTGTGGCTATGCTTATTATTCTAGGACTAAAGTAGCTTAAGTGACAGCATAAACCAATGCTGCATAACTAAGCACCATGGGACCGTACAGCATCTGGACTTACTTTTTCCCCCGGATCCATTTCAAGTGTTTAACACCAGGGGAGCACAGTTAGAGGAACGAGGGAAGAAGGGAGATTAGGTGGACTCTTGTCAAATGAGGAAAAATACTGATGGGTCTCACAGTTCCCTGTGGTCTCAACAACATAGCAGGTGGCCTTCATTTACATCTCTCATGAGCTTACCTCCTCCCTCTGCCTTTTCAGTTTATTTATTACAATGGGCGCAGGTGGAAATCAGATGACTGTCAAATCACCCTAATGTAACAAGGTTCTATAACATGTGCTGGCACACAGACACGCACAAACCCAGCAGACAGAATCTGTTGTCCTCGTCTATTACCGCTACGATAACCTCCGTCCATAGATTCATTTGCCATTTGGCCAGCGCCCTAAACATCAGTAGCCTGTATGAAGTGATGGAATGTACACATTAAAATTCGATCTCCTGCATCAGTACATCCAGTGCTGGTCAGGACGGCAACTATAAATTGCTGGCCATTATTTTCGATTAACCACACTGACACCATGGCCCATGACATTTCTTCCCATTTTTACCCCGTCACATTGGCGCCATATTTCCAGTGCAGTTTCATTTAGATTGTCCCATAGCATGATAACGCAGACCAGGAAACCTCGGGATACAAACCGCTAGGCGATCTTATTAATGGCAGAGCTGCGATAACAGTAGTCATCTATGTCCTCAGTTGGTATCTCGATCTTCAGGCACATCCTTCCTAGGGCCTGAAGAGCAGAGGCATTATAATGGGTGCAAGGGGGCAACGACATCACAGTTTATCATTGATATGTTGGCAAAGTTTAATTCCCTGCATTCCAAATACAGCAAACAGGAATCCTCAAACAGCAGTTCAAAGGAAGATGTAAAATGGCTGTCTCTGGTTGCAAATGCAAATTGAACATTGTAAAAGATGTCAACTGCCCTTAAACTGAAATCATTGTGTTGGTGAAAGTATGTATCATTTCAAAAATCCTATAAGAGGGGAAGTAATTAAAATAACCTCAATACATTTATATACCCTATATGTTCCTTTAAACATAGGTAGTACATAGCATGTTAATTTTCATGTGCCAGATTTCACAACCTCGAAAGCTTCACATCAAATTGAATATAACATGCCGATAGGATGAAACTAGTTATGGGCAGCTGCTAGCTGACATCAGGGAAAGCAGATGCACAACACAAGAGAAGGAAATATATGACATTGTTATCGTTTGCTCATTCTTTGAAATAATGGGTAGTGTCCCGAAGTTAGAAGTGCACAGTGTGTTCAGTGCTATTAGAATTATAGTAATTCAATATCCTCTTTGTTAAACCATGACATTATGCACAAATTCAAAATTCAACATTGTTGCTTTGGCATTGAGCCGTAGCTCATTTGCAAAAAATCGAGTTCAAAAGGGCAAAAGAGTAAACTAAATCGGTGAAAGCAATCTGACTGCTAAGCTCTTGTTTTGACAGAAACAAATTGTTGTGTCTGTGCGGAAAGTCCTCCTCTTAGTTCTTAATGAGTGTATTGGTAATCGATATCCCTTTCTTGTCCACTGGCATGTGACACTGAGGCCTTGACCCAAGAGGGACCCTTAGATGGGGAGTTGAGTGGGTCAGTGAGGATTGGTAGTCACTTGCTCATGCTTTGGCAGACAGGAAAGCCCCAGGTGAGACAAGGCAGGAAATAAAAGAAGCTTACCTCATTGCTCTTTTTGCAACTGTAACGGGGAGGCACAATGTTTCTCTTTGTTTTTTATTTTGTTCTATCTCATTTATTTCAAGGCACTTGGTATACACTCTGTAGTACATGCTAACTGATTTGGCTTGCAACCAAGTCTCTTTGAAAGTAGACCTCCCTAAAGAGCTGGGTTTACGTCCCTGTCAAATACTGCACAAAATGCCAGTTTGCCTGTCAGTCAAAGCTTCTTAGACAAACCTCTCTTCCAGTGATTTTGCTAGCATCCTGCTGATACAGGCACTTTTTTGGTAATGTGTTTTCAGGAAGATGGGGCCTGGTCTCCCGGTGGGGGTCAGAGCAGTTGACCCGACCCTGGCGAGCTCTCAGTCTGCCTGCGATGATTTTATTCAGCCCCACACAGTAGAACAGCGGGGTGTGACCCGGGTCAATGTGGCACTGCCAACCCCGATTCCATTGAGAAACCCAAGGCCCTTTGAGAGGCGCTGATCAAGGGTGCCGGATGTTTTTGATTCACACTGCTGAGCCTCTATATACAACAGTCAAATCTGAAATTGGGTTTGTTTCTCTTTTCTGGAAACATGTGATTCAATAGAGCTGGCTGGGTGCAACGGAGCTTTGCTATCCCTAAGAAAGATATAGTGTTTATACCGTTCATGCCAAACACACTGTATATGCACATCATTCAAGGTCTGTCCTTTTTTGATATTATTTAGCCTGATACAAAGCTGAACAAAGGTGAGTGAGATCTAGATATCTGGCAAAGGAAAAACAATTTGGCCAGGTGCCAGACTCAAGTCAAGCATGTGAGCTCAATAAAGCACACTGTATCGATTTGCGAGTTATTCATTATTTGTTTTGGATGTAGAGAAAGTTCTTTGGAAAATGATTTTGGTGTGCAGTTCAAACTCTGAAATAAATGGTTTGACAGATCATCAATGACCACAGAATATGATAGTAAATGGCCTGCTATTGATTTATTTCCCAATGCTCCTTTTCTCTTCTCGTGAGCTGTTATGCTTAAAGCAAGACCAAGCACTCTCCTGAGTATTGGATTTTTGTCCACCCTGCTTTCAAATGTGAAAATGAGGATTTATTTTGACTTGCTGCCTGAGTGATACTTATAAGAGCATGGATTCAACTCGATTAATGGAGATGGAGAAAGGATATACGTCACACCACACTTGATATCTCTCATGACAACAAACAGCCTTACCAGTGGTAATATGCAAGCATCTAGACCCTCACAATGCAAAAATGGCAGCTTTGTTTACTGCATTCAAAATAAATGGCTGAGGCCCCGCTGTCACTCACAGATGGCACTTCCTTTGAGAAAAAAAAACTGTAGAGCCACTGACTCGTAATAATGCGTTGGCATGGCGGCAGCCATTTTGCACAACCTCCGGAGGCACTGATCGTCACAGAGAGGCGTTGGCATTGTCTTGGCACAGGCCCGACCCCAGGCTCAGAGTAGTAACAGATAGCCAAGCTGGAGCTTGTCAGGCCTGACGCTTATCACTTTTGACATCTGTCCACGCCATCTCTCTTTCCTCGTCTGTTGTGGACCCCAGAACACTGACCTTGGGATCTCTTTCTCTGTTACTCCGCTGCCACAAACCTCCCTCCCTCTCCTATGTCCTCATTTGACACTGGTTCACTGTGTTGTTTTTAGGCTATCATTTACCTTTTTAGACTTTGCTTTGTCATCATACATGACTTGGAAACTGATGTTCAAGCACTGACAAGCCCCTTGCCTTCTTTGGATTTCTTCTTCAATGCAATATTGAGTAGATGTAGTCAATATCTATATTGTCATCCTATCTCATCTAATAAGTCTGGGCAAAACAGTTGCCAAAGCTGAAATATATTTCAAAAATAGATCATTAGAAAGATATGATAGCAGAGATGTGCAAGTACTAAAATGAAAAAAGAAACGTAGGCCGTTGATTTTTAAAGATAATTAGATAAGCCATGATTTAACTTGAGACTGAGATTTCTGTCTGCAGATGTACGAGCTGTTTTATATTGCTGCTTTACGTGTTTGCGCCAACGACAAGAAGAAAGACAAAAGAAAAAAAGACAAGCTGCCACACACAGCCCAGCGTTGACAGGTTGGCAGAAAATGTCTGACACGATGGGCTGTGAGGGAGAGCTGCTACTGCTGGAGTGCTGTGTTACTGTTCAACAGCCTAAAGAAAGGGTCAGTGTGGCACGTCCAGACACACATATGTCCAAATGGCTTCTTGAGTCAATTTGTGTTATGGCTGACAAGAAAAATATGTCAATCTGTTCTTACATATGTTGAGGGCCTATCAGTTTAGAAGCTTATAACTTCATTCTCTTTTCTCTCTTTGCAAACAACACAACCCCGACTGTATCTTAATGAGTCAAAGGGAGTCTTGTGAGTTTGTGTGTTTACACAAAGCAGCTGAGATACAAAGAGAGCTAGTTACACCCCCGACGGACTTGCAATCATAGATCATTTCTGCTTAATATTTTTTTTGCTACTCAATCACCATTAAATCAAAATCCACATCCACGGTTGCATTTACAGCACAGCATTACATTTTCTCGTGTGATATGGCACATCCTTTTACATTACGTTACTATGACTCATCAGTAGCCCTCACCCCTGGCCTCCCTTATGAGGTAATTAAGCCCTTGGTTGTTTGTTTAGCTGTCTGCATGTGTGTCCTGTATAAAACACAGGGGGGGCATATGTTCTTCCTACCATAAACCCATTGAAACAGCGGGACATGAGTGGTGAGGAGGGGTCGACTGTGCATGTGTGTGTGAGTGCACGCTCTAATTAGGCAGGCAGAAGTGTATTAGCCTCACTGGGCAACAGCCAGCTGGGAGCATCTGGAGTCGTCTTTCATACTCACCTACTTCCCCACTACACATACTTGTCCACACACGCGCGCACACACAAAATTAGAAAAGATATCTATGGAACAGCGGTGTGATAAGAGAGCGTAGGTCAGGCATGACGAGTCATATGCACAGCTATTTAAGTCTGCCACATTTTAAGCCTCCCGCACATCACAGCCCCCACCCATGTCCCTGTCTGGAGTCCTGGTTTTAGAGTAACAGTGCCGCTCACGTCTCTCTTGAGACTAGAATGCCAACAGCAGAGAGGAGGACTTCACCCATTCCCAACAGACTGTTGAAGATGGAGCAAAGGTGTCTCAAAGGACCAGAAGAATTAAGTTTCAAAGCAGTGTCAGTATCGAAAATAATCCTCACAGCCTAGTGCAGTCACTCTGCTGTATGTTTCATTAATGGTAGATGAGCTTCATCTTGATAATATCAGTGACATACTTCAGTCACTGCATTCCACCTTTAGTCCAACACAGGTTCCTGCATAGGTGCACACTCACCACTGCATCACTTCCTGTTCGTTAACTAAATATATTAAAAAGGAATACTGCTGTCAGACACTTAAGAGGGAAAAAAACAGAAAAACCAAGTTGGCATTTTCAGTATTTGTCCTGTACAGAGAGCTCAGTGAGCCAGCTGAATAGTGTTTCTCTGTGCTATTGATTAGCTGGTTAGGCTATGAAAAGGCAGGGACAAGACAGTCACTGAGCTCCCTTCCTCTGGCTTGCCACTGCATACTAGTATGTCTGTTCTCTTACTTTTCTCTCTTTACTCTCCCACTTTTATGCATTTTTTTTCCATTTATCTCAATCCTCTCTGTGTACTGTATTTGTCACCCTCATTCTCATGCTATTCTTATGTGTTTTACTATTCCGCTCACAGAGAAAAAGCCCCACCACGCCACTTGCCGAGTTAGATCACAGGAACCCAGCTGTTCACAGTCAAAGGCTGCTTCTTTTATTAGCCGTCAGTAGGCCGACCTGGTAGGGCAGAGAGAGGGAGAAAGAGTGGGTGGCAGGAGGAGGAGCGCAAGGGCAGCAGGGGGCACAGATTTCCCAGCTGTTAGTCCACAAGCTCTGCCTCCTTATCAGAGATTAAGTAGATCAGCGGGAACGCAAGCACATACGCAGAGGCAAGACAAGACAGCTGACAGAAAATGGATTGAGATGTTGCTCCTTAAGAGGGATAGTGCTTGCACATGGACTTCCAAACTCTTAGTTTTTTGTTGGCTGAGTTTTGCACACTGCACCACTGGAATGTACAATGGGATAAGACACAAGCCAGCAGGCGTGCAATATCTTAATGCTCCTTCAAATCCCTTTCTCCTGTCTTGTGCCCCTTTTATTTTTCCCTACCATCTCACAAACCCATACTGCCTTTCAGTCTGTAGAGGACTGTTTTACTAGTGAGCCAGTTGTTTAGAGGGACACAAAGGGCCTGAGTGTAAAATTATATTTCTAGCTATATAACCAGACCTCCATTGTGCCATTTTTACAATATTATTTTCATTAAGATTGCAGGGATGGGTTTCTGTCTTTGTTGTGCCTCCTCTCTATCTGCTTCAATACTAACCACAGTGGAAACAAAACCACTCAAAAGAAGTGGCAGCATAGAGTGCTCCCATTTTGTATGATTAAATTTACTGTGACAAGCACGCATGCTGTGTTTTGGCAAAACATGTTGCTGTGGGAACCCAGAAACTTCTCAATTTCTGAAAACAATGTGCCTCACGAGGTGTTCAAAAGACTTGACTTGAGTTTTGAGAAAGAGTCTTGAACAACGCTTTGCCTAAAGTCCCTTTTGCTCTGGAAGTACTCAGGATGTCTGTAATGTATTTGCATATTTATGAGAAATGGGTGTCACAGTGATTAAGTTAACTAGGAGCCAGAGTGCAGAGTGTGGATAATGAAATCATATAAAATGTGAAAGTCAAAGGACATTTTCTTTAGAAATATCCCTTTCAACCTTGTGGAGGAGTTGGTGAAGTTTGGTGAAGAATCTGGCTTCAGCAAGATGGTTTGGTTGCTGCTATGATTGCTGGAAGATGGTAAAAAATGGCCATGATATAGTAGACTTGTTAGAAGTGGTGGACAATCACTCTGAACGCTACAAAGTCTAATTATTTTAACTGATATATCAAAACCTTCGGAAGTAACCAACTGAAGTTCTACTTTGCGAAGAAAAGAACTGAATCACAGAGAAATCCAGAGCATGAGCAGTCAGGAAAGATATTTTCACCAGACATTCACATTGTGTTTAATAATCATGGAACCAATATGGACTTCATTACCAAGTGCTTGAGACCAATGTGGCTCAGTGGCCCCAGACAAGTAATTAGAGTTCACACTGAGACCTGACTCTAAAGTACAGTCATTATCCCAGGAAAAAATACAACCTTTCCAGGTCACATCACTTTGTTTGCAGCAGTAAAACAAGTTTATTTCTGCATTGAGCCACCATAATAGTAGCCCCAATCCACTTGCCAACATTTTATGGAGCACGGAGTGATTGGGGGTGGCTGAGAGATTCAATAAAAAAGTGGTTACAATTGGCTCAACACAAAGTAACCATGTGAGCATGACAATTTTTGTATGGTATTTGTGCTCGATTATAGTATATTTTTATATACAAGTGTATGCGATGCATGTGCAGAATAGTTTTCATCACCCTAATTTAACAACCACCTCCTGAATGAAGCCCCAAATGAAGGCACCAAAGTCTTTACAACCCCCTTAAGAGCTAATCAGCCATCTTGCAATGAAACACTAAAGTTTATATTGGCCCTTCTCACACAATAGTCCCTGTGTACCCTTGTTGTTGAGCTCAAAGGTCTTGGCAAGAATGAAACTCATCATGTTGCTGTCTTGTTGATTACTGAATGCAGACAGGAGAAAAAAACAAGGCCATAATCTGAGGACAAAATTTAGGTCCAGAGTACTCTTGGTAACTGTGGGCTTGACTGTGGACACAAGTTTCTCACAACAATGGGGAAAATGTCCCTTGAAAAATTGCCCTTGGAATGTGAGATCAGCCGTGAATTTTCAATCAAGTCGACTTTCCTCCTGCAAGACTTCTGAATCAGCAAAACATCTTGTAAATATGATGTCTAACCATTTTTCAGGTTTGCACAGTTTGCAGTGCTCCATTGAGTTGCATCTGTTTTCTGTAGAAAATGTATGATTAGGATAGTAGTTTGTGCCAATGTCTGGTGTTAAATTAACCAGTTGTATAAACTAGTGTTGTATAGGGTTGGACTGTTTTGCCAAGATGTTGGTACACTGATAATTACTAAATGAATCTAGTCAATGACAAGTTTCTCATAATGGAGATTTACAGCATACATAACAGGATCTTCTATTGATCGATCTCTGAGCAGTTGTACTAATGTTACTATATATGATAAAAAGACAATGCCACTTTAGCATTTGGTGACTCATATTGAGCATTTTTTAGTCGTCCTTTTGGAGTAAATCCAATGAAGTGCTCCCCCTCGTTTTACTTGAGAGGCACCACTTGAATAAGGATACGTGGGAGGATCCCGCTCAAACTCTGACTTTCAGCAGGCTGGAGACACATGCTGTACTTTCAAAGACTACACACTTCATCAAACACACCAGTGAAGGAGAAGGGGAAGGGGAGGATGACCCCACTCACATATACACAACACTACTGGCACCATCACCAATTTATCACATGTAATTTCCTCAGCTCTTGACCTGTGACCTCTCTCTAAGGCTGTGTTTGTATTGAGGGTAACTTGCCACTGTCTGAACTGTCTGTCTGAAGCCTCCCTTGAGGGACACAGCAGTGTTTGCAGGAAAAATATGCTGCTTAAGCCACTGACGGTGAATCCACCCTTGTGCCCAGCATGTGTTTCTGTCTCTGCGTGTATGTCTATCACTGTCTTTTCAGCCCTCCAGTGTTTTATGCATACTGCTCATTAGCCAGACAATAGCCACTTAGGATGAAATGCCATTCAGGGCAATATGTCAGCAAACCCTTGGGATGAAAGAAGGGAGGGTGGCAGCAGAAAGCGGTGTGCTTACAAAGACAGAGGAGGCTGGAACAAAAAGAAAAGGAGGTAAATGTGAAGGGAATGACAGGGAGAGTCTATGAACAGATTTAGAACAAAAGACACAACGTGCGCAACAAATGAGGAGGGGTTTAGTATGTTTTTCATTACAACACTACCTAATTAAAGAATCATCAAGACCTCAGTTCAACCCAGTGACCTGCCTTTTCTAAAAGTGACATTAGAAGCAAGTCCAATGAGTCAGAATGCCCTGACCTCTTGTGTATGCGAGACCTAGTAGAACAAGGCAATGCCACTGCTCTATGTTTGCACCAACCGCACCGCTGCAGCTCTAACTGAGGCACTAGCTCCATCCAGTGTATGCTGGATCCCCTCCCCTTACATCACCGCGTCTGTAGGCGGAAGGTGGGGAGGGGTACAAGATTAATGATGGTGCTAACCGCGTATTTATCATCCGGCTGGAGAGTAATGCGACACCTTTCTAATCTGAATATATTTCATTGGGCTGTTATGGCACTCAGCCCTGGGCTGTATGTATGTGTGTGTGTGTGTGTGTGTGTGTGTGCGTGCGTGCGCGCGCGCGCACTTGCACTCTGTGCGCCACTGGAAGTGTATTTGAATGTTAATCATATCTGCATAAGTTTGTGCATGAGAATGCGTGTGCTTGTAAAGTCATGAGAGTACTGTGATACCAACCAGCCGCCATAAACGCTTGTGCTATCTACCCTGGCAAAACGGCCCCGTGGTAATTAGATAAAGATGAAGTTCCTCTTTACAGCACATTGGGGCCACGCTCCTCAAGATCCTCTCCTCTGATTCTCAGCTGCCTTATCAGGTGAACACCCTTCTTCCATCCTCTACTCCATCTCTCTCTTTCATTCTCCTGCTACTTCTTTTTGGCACTCAGCAGAAATCAAGATGGATGCCTCCCGAACAGAGATGGGAAGATAGGGAGTGCACAAGGCCAAGATGGGGTCTGATAGGGCAAGCATTGGGCCTCCCGTTAGATCTGCTCTACTGTCACCAGGGCTGCCAGAACTATTGAGGAACTTTGGAGTAGAAACTACCTGGTGTAGAGGATAATCTGCTGTGGGCTTTTTTAGCTCAGTAGATAGTTTGCCTACACTTGGGCATGTACAAGACCACACAGAAACATTAAATCATACAAAAAATGTTGTATTTGCCATTAATGTGGTGGAATCTCAAAACACGGCAGCAGCTAAGTGTATGGCATCTGTTTTGCATACATTTTCCGAATCTATTTTTATTTTGCATATGGGGTCAAGATGCGGTCATGTGCATTTGTACTAAGATATGATGAACATAATACGCAGCACTGCACATGGAAAAAAATGATCCGTAAAATTCAGTGATAATGTAGGACACTTGAACAAATACTGGCCCCAACAATAATTGAAGTCCATAGCTAATTACAATCAGTCACAAGGTACAGCCTTAGTCTTAAGACAGTCTTTGCACTCCCATGAATCTCCTTCCGAGGCATTCAAAGCATCAAGCATAGAGGCTTATATTCTAGTCAACAATCACAGCAGCAACAAGGCCATTGAAATTTTATGCTGGAAGGGAGTACATATATGCACGCTTTCTTGCACAAAGAGGTTTTCTCTCAGAGATTCTGTGTCTTGTTTTCTTGTGTACCCTTTGCCAATCTGCCATTTATGCATGTGAATATATTTCAGACTCTGAAGCTTATGTGCGTCCCATTGTTCAAGTTCATTGTAAGGCAACAAAGGCAGAGAGGGAGTTAGACAGTGATTTTTTCGAGTGAGAGATTTGGATAAGGCACCCTACCCACTAACTAACCTACCCACCTACCCATGCTTACATTAAAAACATCACAGCAGACACTCACTGACAGAAACTCAAAACAAGATTATTAGTAGTAAAGATTCACATTCCAGCTCGTGTCCTGCTGCTTGTGTTGTGTTTTCTCTAATACAATTTATTGGGATTACATGGATGCTAGTTAGTATGTCCATCACCCTCCATGGCCACTTCTTCAAGTCGGGTAGATCAAATGCTGTTAATGTTAAAGTGGCTTGGATTAATCTCAACTAGAGATACATAAAGTATCAAGGTACTCGGCTTACAATGTCATACCGAAATGCCTGATGCCTTAGCAGGGCTCAGGGACAGATTTCTCACCTGTCATGTAAGAGATCCAGGTCCAGGTTTTTATATGCTAGTGCAAGAACCTTTTCAACCTCCATCATGTCAAGGAGAATAATAGGTCTAGTGCTAGAACAGCACTGACTGACTCATGATGTTTCAGTGTCATTACAGCCCTGAGCATCTTTGGGCAGACTTCAGCACCACTCCCCACCAAAGCACTCATATGAATCCCCAGAGGGTGGGACAGTTTATCTGTCGCAGTTAGCAGCTGGTGTCTACCCCAAAGAGTCCAATATCCCCCAGCTAGTATTGCCACTTCAGATGCTAGTCATTTAGCAAACAAGTCAATCATATGCAAGGCAACTGCCAGTGACTTGCCAAGGTCTCCAGTGATCCCAGCCGTAAAGATGAAGGGGGCAAAAAGGAGTCACAGTCTGTTGGATCATGGAAATCAGGTCAAATTGGTCATCAGCAAAATATCTGGGTCTAGCACTCTGCTCGAAAGATTGTCACTGCTGAAATTGTTTGCAATAACAAAAGAGTGGGGGCCCCTGGTGTCATTCAGAGTCCAACTAGAATTACAATCTCACGTGAGAATATTTCACAAACATCCCAGCATTGAAATATGTTTGTAAATTAGCAAAGAACCAGTTTGGCCACCCAAAAATGCAAAATATTAGGGAGGTAAATAGATAGCATTCCCTCTGTAATGCACTGGTGGTACTTATTGTCACAATAGCTTTGAAGATCTTAAAGTCTGCACAAATAAAAGCTCCTTCTGAAGTAAATGTAAAATTCCTTTTTTCAAACTATCTAAGCTCTTCATCAGAAATTCAATTTCAGTGGTAAACAGCACAATGAATAATTGTGTTATCCTAGCTTCTGTAAGGCAGATAAAAAGATACATATCCCTCTTGTATCTCATCTCTTGTCTGACAAAACTGCTTTAGATGTGGCACTGGAAACCTTGGAGCTGACATTCCCTGGCACCAATGAAAGCACGAGTTCGACAACTGACAATATTAGTGGCATTAACTCACTTGCTTTTGTCGTTGGGCTACAGGAAACTAAACAGTAATGTGTGCATACAAATTTCCCTTCTATTGGATTCAATTAGCTTCACAGAGATGGGAACTTTTTTAGCTTTGTAGTGTTTTTCTTTTATCATGTGGAGCAAAGTCTTGTACTCTCAAATGCTCTCCTTTAGTTTGTAGCTTTATTTGTCTGGCAATGACAGTGTTACCCAAAAATAGCAGTCAGTACAACTGGGGCAGAATTTGCATCATATTAACACATAAACTGTATGTATCTCCCCAACAAGTTTTCGCTGGCTAAACCAGTGGTGAATGCCTATGTCTTTCAAGCAAGTCAATAAAGCAGGAGGATAAAAGCCTGCATCAGAATATGAAATATCTGCACTACAAATAGAGAAACTGATTAATTTTGCATTTGCAGGATAATGTCCATTCAGCTAACACATACTGTAGGTAAAGTAACATAATCATCAATAACTTATATAATTAGGTAAAAGTTTTGTTTTGATTCAGTAGCATAAATGCTATCACAGACATGTTCAGTCATTTTCAGGGCAGTCAAACTAACAACTGCCAATAATTCACACAAAGTTTTGGAAACCATCACCTTTATCTATAGATGTAACTTACTGTAAATTATTAAAGCTTGAAAATGTGAAAATGCACAGTATTCTCTATGCTCTTAACCTCTGGCCGTCAATTTCCAAAAGTGAATAACTATTGGATCTCCTCGCACAATCATGTGCCAAACAGTCTAAGTGCAATTTAAAAAACAAGCCACAGACATCCATGCTAACAAGGTAACCCTTGAATTCAAGGTTACACATGCATACACGCATGCATGCACAGGCAAATATGTCTCTCTCCCTGTAGTGCCCTCCTTGGCAAAATCTCAGTGCCAGTCTCTTAATGAAATGCTCAATTAGGGTCTTTAAATAGGTAATTATGCAGTGCCTAATCCCTTAGCTCCTGGGCCCTATCTCATTTAGATGACACTTGGGCAGGCAAAATGGGAGGGGCAGGCACTGGGGCCTTAGTTTCTGTCATCCAAGCCCCTTCGTGGTGGTACAGGCGGCCCTGTTAATGATAAGGCACATCCAGGCAGTCAGTCAACAGCGACTCCCAATGAGGGCCACTGACAGCATGGGAGATGGCAATGTCAGGCTTGACAGTGTCTTAATCATGTTTGTTAGTGTTCGGGGGTGGAATGCATTGGGTTGGGGGAGCTTGTATAAAGGCTTCTAGGCGGGTGTTAGTTGTAGAGTGAGAGCAGCAAGGACTTGTGTAATGTGGGTGTGAATGCATTTTTTCGGACAATTTCCAAGTTAATTTTATATGAAACAAGGACAGAGGGAGAGAAAATCACTTCCAAATGTCAAACTGTGTATTTTGCTCTATACCAGGCATTGACAGAAAGAGTTTGATTCCCTGTACTGACATTTGTTTGAAGGTGGCATTTGATTTGAATTTCAATTTTCCAAACTGGCTGGAGAAAAGGACCTATTCATTCATTTTCAGCAACATAATAAAATGTCTTGTTCAAGTGCCACAATATACCATCAATGAGGGGGAACTGCACTTGTTTGGTTGCTAACGTAGCAATGGCAAGCATTTGTCTTAGTGAAACGACAAAGGGGGAATTGTTGCTTTTGCCTTGGGGTGAACCACTGCTTTCCCTCAACTGAGTGGCACAAGCAGCCTGCACTGCCTTTCATGAGAACAATAGCTTAGCTTGGCTAAAACACGTCCAAGGGCGTCCAAGAACTAAACAAAGTTTAGTCTTTCAAATCTATTAATCAGCAGCGCCCACATCAAAGTGCTCAGTAAACTTTAGTAAGGATTGAAGCACTGAAATATTGAAACAGCTCCCTAAAATGCTGTTCATCCCCACCCTGCATGTCCTTTGACAGTCTTATCAGGATATAGATGGGAAAGCAGAAACAACACAATTTCACCTCTATCTGTGTATTCAGCAAAAACATCTCATATCTGTGATAATATTTTTTTGTCCCGTTGCCCTCCCTGTTGGCACTGATGTATTTTCATGCAAAAAGCTTTGATAAGCTGCTGGTTCTAATGCCGTCTGACTGTTCTTTCAGTTGTTGACTCAGGCTTTCTTATCAAATCCGAGTCATGGCAAAAACACCATAATACACACATACTGCAACACAAGAATGGCTGTCAGTGTCCTCTTAAACACTAGATTGACCAGCACTGCAAATACTCAGGCTAGAGAGGGACAGGATAACATTTATGCATTATTTGAAGACTCCAGATAAAACTGACACAATAACATATTGAACACAGCAGCATTTTCACCTTTGAATTTAGATTAGATGAAATATCTAAAGCTCAGCTGCCCATGAAACAGAGGGGAGAGAGCCACTGAAGAAATCCACATGGATTGACTTTAAGGTCTTATGAGGAGCACACTTATGAAAACATCGGCCGCATCACCTTGGGTAAAAGATAGCATAAAGTGTATTAGGCTAATTGAAGGAAATTCACCCGCCGTTACCCGCTATAATGTGGCATTACATTTTGGCTCAGGGTATATTGAGGCAAATTAGCATTTAGATAATGGGAGACACTTGGCATTTTAATTATTTTGCTGCCCTATGAGTGTAGCATGTATGCCCCAAGCGCCTCCTTACATCCTTCATGTACGCCTAAGTAGTGCATTTACATACGAAACGGCTTGGCGTGTGTACAAAAGCCACTAAAATGTCACCACAGCACAATGTACCTTGGTGTTCAATTGTTTCGAAAAGATAAGGAGGCATATTGTTGTTGACTTCTGCCATATGTATTGGGGGCAACACCATTTTTTTTCAATAGAGCTCTGTTCTGATGTTTTCTGCCATGTCGGCAAGTGGCAGTGGAATGCTGTTTTGTCTGTTCGAGGACTCTGTACTTTGCATAAAACGACATGAGCTCAGGCTGGGAACAACCTCCCTCTCACCCTCCTTCCTCTCTCTCATTTTCTCTGCCTCACGGAAGTGAGATTATTCATCCTCCCACAGACCGTTGCTGTGTTGGGGGTACATGTTAAAGTGCCAGGAGCATGTGGTGCAAAGGGTATGCGTGCCTGTGCTCTGCTTGTATATGTCTATTTGAGCACATGAATGCCTGAGTTTACATTAGTGAGCATGTATGTGTAGGAGTTGTTTGTTTTACGCTGCATACATCCGATTGGATGCGGACCCGAGCCTGAGTTTGTGCTTTTGAGGGTGAGATGGGTTTTACGTCTGCCATGTTTCTTATTCTCTCATTTTTTCAGCTGCTGTCATCTTTCCAGTTCCATCCCTTCAGGAAACATTACCTTTAGACCAGCAGACTGGCCTCACAACTATTATCTCCTCTTCAGCAGCGTCTGATTTTTCTCCCTCTATCCCTCATTCCTCTCTTCCATCTCTCTAGCACTACCTCTTTTCGGCGTACAAGCACAGACGGAGCGTGAGAAAAGCTGGCAGTGAGGCACATTCCCTTGCTTCCCTCCCTCTGCTTCCACCTCTCCTGCTCTCTACCCTACAGTGTGCTCTCCTCTCCCTCCCTTCTTTCTCACCTCTTTTCTATCCTCTCCCCTCCACATTACTTTCCCCTGCCCCCCTCTCCTGTCTCTCACCACCTCTACCTCTCTGCCTCGTTGCTCCCCTTATCCATTATATTTCCACCCCTCTGTTCCGCCCTCCTCTCACTCCCCCTTCCTTTTTTTTCTGGTTCATAATATGTAACATGATTTTGCCCTCCCCTGTTCATGCGGCATAAATTTAATCCCAGCCATTCCAGGTTGGTTGCTGCCGCTGCTGCGTCTACCATTTTTCTCCCCCCCTCCATCCCCCCATCCCCCCATCCTGCCACACTGCCACACTCTCTGCTCCCAAACAATAGACTCCTCAAGATACAGCCTGTTTGCATCATAACAAGTTCTTTCCCTATAGTAAATGCTGATGCGCAAGGTCAAGCACAGCCCAAGTGGTACATGCTTGTACTATGGAAGCCGCCCACACTTTGACAAGAGAAGGCCTCCCAACAAGCAGGCAATCATTTAAATAGTTTACATAGCTCACATGCTTACCCAAAGGCTGATTGTACATGGCTGTGGTTTTATCTGCTGCCCATTGAAAAGGCATTAGTGGCTTCCGTTAGAATTCGATAGGAAGTGTGTTTACGAGTGTCATCAAGGTCAGAGGTGATCCAAACACGCAGACAAAGATGAAATATGTTGCTTTGGACTTTTGCTTTTTTCCCCTCTCAGTGTCCCTAAAGCTTACCCAGTAGCTCTGTAACCTTGTGTGTGTGTCTGTGTGTGTTCATTTGTGACTGCTTGTGTGTGCACTGTGTGGTGTATGCTTTCAGGGAGCAGCACAACAGGGCACTGGGATAATCAGTCACTAGACTGCAGGTCAGGGTCTTGCACTGTGGGGACCATCCATCTGAACCCAACAGCTGCTGGGAAACGTGGCAGGAGGAATGAGACGAAGGAAAAGAATAGGCAAAGAGAGAGAAATACAGAGAGAGAGAGAGAAACGAGTGGTGAGGTAGACCAGGTAGAGAGAAAAGTCAAGGAGAGGCTGTTGAAAACAAAAAGAGCACATACAAAATGAGTGGGAGGAGGAGCAGTATTTGTGAGCTGATGCTACGTGGTCGTTTTAGTCATTTAAGTGAATGTTCAAGGTCAGTTTGGGTGGGCTGAATTCTCATGAGGACACAACCTTGCTCTTTGCACCCAAACAAGGTAACGGTTTTCAAATTGCAACATCCTCTCCTTGACCTGTCTTTTCCAATACAAAGTTGTTTCTTTACACTATTTGTGGTGTTGTGGTGTGACATTTCAAAGTCCAGATCAGTTTGCAGACAAAAAAGTGGGGATGGCTTTGGTACTGGCCTGGTACTAATTTGCAATAGATACTCAACTGAGATAGGATTGTCATAGCTTCCTTGTCCCACAGCCACAGCAGGTGCTTTTAAACCAATTATTAGACAGACAAATGTCATCTGAGCCAATTAGCTTCCTGCTGTGTGTTTCATGTTGGGTGATTCATTCATAAGAAAACAAGATATATCCATAAATGTCAGTTACAGCAGATGCTTGTCAAAAAATAGTCAGGCTTGCAGGCAGAACAGTAAACCCAGAGTTTCTCAGGCGGTACCACCCAAAGGATAGTTTATGACCGTGGGAGGCTTGTTTGAGGGAGGTCAGGGGAGGCAAGAAGGGAGGGGGAAAAAGCAAATAAATAAGTAAAGCAAATAAACTCCTCTGATGTGTGGTTGTCAGGGCCTTTCATGTGGAGGCAGCACTTGAGGGTATAGCTTAGCTTAGCTTGTGGGATGTTATTACACATGCCGGCTGATCGGGAGCGATGTGTGAGAAACGGCCTTGTCACTCGGTCTTAAATCACACTATCGCGGGCAAAAGAAAGTACTGGTAGTTAAAAAAAATGAGGGCAGAACAGAAAGAACAGACAGAACAGAAAGACAAAAGGGGATAGTTGTTATGAAAAGAAAGAGCTACACATAAGAAAGAGGCTTTATGGAGTGAAGAGAGACTGACAGACTTTACACTGTGGCATTAAAGAAAGCACTAGAGAAAAAGATAAAAGGTGGCTGCAGTGAGCATGTAAAACACACCATGACTTAACCCAAACTTCCACCATCTCGATGAGGAAGTGGGTCTTTGCAATTTTATAAACCTGGTCATATTAGTTTAAAAACCCCTTTGGGCACCATAGCTGGGTTCCTGTCACAGGCAGCCATGTTTTACTGTTACCTTATCTGTCCAATGAGTTCGACATGCTGGTGCACAGCAACTTGTGTCCTTTTACTGTATATGACCTTTGACATCGAGGCCTTCATTTAATTATCTGTCAGAGAGAAAATAGGAAGGGGCAAAACAAAAGGGCAGATTACTGACCTCTTTGCCCAGACAAAGTGTGTAGCTATATTATTTTATATCATTTTCATATTGATTATTTTTAAACTGAACTTTCATGTATCAATTTCTTTCCTAATGTAAAAGATCGCATTAATAAACATCAGACAGCCTGTTTAATTGTGCGACATTTGCTAATAAATATGTTAAATAATACATAAAACATGTACTACAATGCATTCATGTTGGTATTCTGTAGCTAGGGTGCATAATGATGCATAAATGGCTGGAAAGTGTTTATTTTCCTGGTAGCTATCAAATATCTGTAATGGTGGTGAAATGTTTTTTAATGTAGGATTTTGCATGAATATGAAATAATTAAGATATAGTGGAGCAGCAAAGATACATTAAAACAACAATGAACAACAAGAGAAAATTGTGTCAATTAGAATTTGATTACATGAAATTACTGAGGAATTCTTAAATAGCTCTGATGCAATGCTGCAACTACTTAATGGCAATGATGTACAATGTTGTACTGACTGAAAACACACACAAAGCGAGGTGCCTAGGTTCAGATCAAAATGAAATAAGCTCCAACATACCGTGCTTTATTATTCCCCAATCATTGACTATTGTTGGAGAATAGTTAAATTATGAATTGTGTCAACAGCAAAAGGAAAGTAATGGAAACTGTATGTGCCGCAGCCCCAACTCTTCGATTTCTACAGCAAGGGCTGTCTGTCTAAGCATCAGCCCAAAGAGAGTCAAAAAAAGAGATCATTGCAGTACTAACACAGTACCCTACCCTGTGGGCTCACTACGATAGGCCTGCATATCACTGTAATTTGAAAGTGTGCATGCAGGGGGTAATTCTTGTATTCTTTAACTCTGGTAGTCTGCAGGGAAATAGAAAGTCCTGCCTCATAAAACTAAAGAAATTCTTATTTGCTGTGCCTGGCTGGGCATGATACTAGGTTAACTTTTTACAACCCAAAGCAGTATGGATCACATCCTCAGTAGTTTTGTGGCACTTTGTCCTTGCATGTGTTGAGCTAATTACAGAGGGATTGGCCTTAATAGAATTGGTGGCATTTTTGTGGCTGCTTTGGTCTGTTAGGATAACATACCGTGAATTCACTATTTCCTTGAAGTTCAATTCAGTTTGTGCATGAGCCTGAAATTAAAAACACCCCGTTTAAAAATTCCCCTGGTGCTGGCCAAAGTGAAATTAGCCAACTTGCACGAAGGATGGACATGATGTGGTACAACTGCTATTCCCCAACCCATGTTGAATTTGTTATAAATGGCACCGTCAGTAGCATTCTCATGTCAGCATTTGTTTCCCACTGGTTTGTTCTCAGTCTGGCAAAATATGACGGCTGTGCAAGAGCATGGAAAGACACAATTGGCGTGAAGCTGATGTTGTGAACCTGCTGCTTTGGGGAGCTCATAACGCTTCTGTCTGCATTCTTTTTCATAACAAGTTTATTGCAGAATGGCTGGAATACAAGATAAATATGACTGATTCTTTTGTTTTTTCCCCCTTAATAATACTGCTCGTCTAAATAGACTAGAATACCAAACACACAGGCTCAAATGAGAATAGAGACCAGCCATTATGGAGAATATAAACATCCCACCCTCCTTCTCTTTCACATTTCTGATAAGGATCATGGGGAAGGAGAGAGAGTAGACAGCTCAACAGCCCCTTTCTTTTTCTTGCCACACACTCCCCCCTTTTCTAATTAACATTGTGCATGTTGTCAGGCTTTGTTTAATAATGCATGATTGCTATCAGCAGCAAAATCCTTTGAATGAAGCACCACTGAATGGGAACACAATAATACCACCAGGGGCTCAGGAAGAAAGACAAGGTTGTTTTTTCTTTCTATCATAATAAATGTTCGATGGAAAGCATCAGTGCCACCAAATGTATTAAGTGGAGGTGGACAGTGCAATGCAAAATGGCCATGTTAAGGATAAAGTGGGCACAGGTGGTGCCGCCTTTGATGGAGTCTTTATATGGACTAATGGAAATAATCATTTTAACGCTCATGCATGTAACCACAGCACAAGCTTTCATACAAGAAAAAGCTGCAGTATTTAGGCTAAATCCATTGTCAGATAACAATGCAGTTGGCAAATTGCTGCCTCTCTTCCAGGTCTGCCAGGTGGCTCGTCCTCTCGCAGCACATATGGAAAGAATCTGCAGTGCAGTTTAAAAAATTAACACCACAAATCAACACCAAATATAATTGCTAATTTTTGGTAAAAATCAAGGTTTTCACTGTGTGTGTGTTTTAGCAGTGCTTCCATTAGCTTCTTCTTGTATTTACTTATATTGCACAGCCTCTTGGTTGTCTCGCTGATGGTTACACAACATACAGATGGTTTTGTTTGCCTCTATCAGCGTGTGTAAATGGGTGTGTGTGTGCATGCCGGGCGTGAATAGAGAGGGGGAGGGCTGCTGAGTTCGGTTTCTTGTGTGCTGCCTAATGTCGTGTCATTATGGAAATTCACACATTAATTAACTCAGAGACTATCACTTAGATTTGGAGGGGCAGATGCATAAAACAATAAGTGAAAAAGACAGGCAGCTGTACCTGCACTATGTATGGATCACACTGCAGCTCTATTCCCTCACGTCCTGCTCCGCTTTTTCAGTCCAGTTGATTCTAATCAAATTCCCAGTCGCTACAAACACTACTCATGTGAAAATCTGTCTAGTGTGCTCAAATGTATGTATATGTATAAGCATTTGTGTTTGTAAGTGTGTGTGTGTCAGTGGTGGTGTGAGCGGGGGATGAGATTGCCTCAAATTGATTCCCTTCGCCACACGTCCCCCGCTCTTGCGCTTGCTGCTAGCCCCGCGGCGGTTGGAGACAGGTAGTCGTGTCTATCTCCCCCCAACACAAATCGAGTGTGACAGGTGCGCTATCTTCCCGTCTTTTCTGCCATTTACAGCCCACAGAAATGAAAGAGGGAGAGCTGGGAGCGAGAAAGAGGATGATTGGTAACAGGGAAATGAGGTACTTTGTCATCATCGGACCCACTGATTGGGCTTAGGTGGGCTTATTTTTCTTTTTTTTTTCTTTTTTTTGTAGGTGACGGTCAAATCTGAAGATAAACAGTCCAATTAAGTACTATTTCTAGCAAAAGTGTTGCTGCCTCCTGAACGAATACTTACTAAAACTGGAGAATCCCAAAACTTCAAGAGATCTGACATGTTGTGTGTTTGATCTCACGGTACATAAAGTGTCTGAAATGTGATGGTACATGGACCATGTACTGGTCCGCCTCCACCAGTCACCACATCTGAATCAATAGCATCCTGCAGAACAATGCAAGCGGACTAGCTTGCATGCTAACCAGCAGTACAGTGTGTCATCAAAGCTCACACACTTGGATTAGCTGGGAGCCGTGTTACGAGCTGAAGACTACCGCAGAGCATCCATCACTAAGGATCAAGCTCTGGCTTAAGCAAATGGATGACAAGGGATAGAGCCGCTCTGCAGCTAATACTAGCTCACTGTATCACATTGATTTTCACAGCCATGTAGTGGCCCTTCAATAAAAGGCTGAAACATGAATGGCATTACTTGGCTACTCTGTGTTATAGATTTTATATGTTGTTTGAGCAGCACTGGATAAAGGAGTGTGTGTGCTGAAGCTATGCTATTCCATCATTTTGTATAGGCACTTAAAGCTATTAAAAGCATCTACTATGGATTAAACGTAGCACAAGAAGCATGAATATGTGCTTCATGTGAATTGGTTTATTAAATGTGTATATCTTTATGTAAGTAAAAGAGCATTTGTTTATCATTATCTTATATGGCACTTAAAAGAAAAAGATTCTCTCAATGGTCAAATGTACTTAAACACCTAGTTGAAGAACTATAAAATAGCTTTAAGTAATTATGAATATTTCTTGCATTTCTGGACCGTTCTTGCATGCACCAGAAGTACTCTTTAAGTGAAACAGATATCAACACTGATCTTAGGAGGACTTAAAATGTACTCTTATTATGCAGTGTATTTAATTGGTGCTCGCCACCAAAGCTGTGAAGACAAAATCTTATTAGTCCAACCTTTCATCTGTGTGGTTTCGCTCTCTCTCTCTTTCTCTCTCTGTCGCTCTCCCTCTCATGCACACGTGCACACGCATTGTGTGAAGTGACTATTCCATTTAGAGAACTGTCAGAACATACCCTGTGAGCACATCAGCCTCTTCCTATCCTCTGTCAGCTCCAACCGAGGCTGTGTGGGGGTATGTCAGAAATGTGCAGGGATAGATAAAACCCATGGAGCCAAACAGCTTTGTTTCATTCAGTTCCTCTCTCTCTTTCTCTCTCTTTTTCCTCCCTCCTCTCTCCCTCTCCCTCTTCCTATCCATCCTTGCCTTGCATAGGCTGTGAATACCCTGCATCTGAGAAATCAGACCAGACTGACTCACAGGGCTCTGTGAGCCAGCGCCACCGAGGCTGCCAAAGCATGCTGGTGCCAAGCTGTCCCACCATGCACAGAGCCAGACCCACGCTGCTGCTGCCGCTGCTGCTTGTCCTGGGTCTGTTCCTCCACCTCGCCGACGCTCAAAGTAAGTGGACCGTTGGCTTTCACGTGGGCCTCAAGTGTTGTGTCCTGCTGGGTTGGGGGTGGGGTGGTAAGGGTGGAATTGGTTTTTTCTTACTTTTTTTTCACTCAACATCATCAGACACTTAAATACTTCATGTTACACACATATGCAACGTAAATACTTGAAATGCATGAAACCTCTTAATGAAAACCACATGCTGGTATGTAGTATGATCACACTATTGATACTAGGCTGGTATTACCACTGCAAGTATGAGATGTTTCTTTACTTAAATATAGGAAATTCTTATATAATAATTCAGTAAGGTTTTAATAAAGTAAGGCCACTCTGAAGAATTAAGTTATTGTCACCCTCCACTCAAGTTGTGCTCATTGTTACTTCACTTGGATGTTTGACCTTCTCTGCGCAGAATAATGTATGTGCAGAGTCACACAGACACTAGACGGCTGTTTTCACGTTCATGCTCAAGGGAGAGCATGTCTCTCTGTTAACCTTAAACCTGAACCTAAGCCTTAAGACAAAATGATTTTGTGACATCACACCTAATTTTAACGCCAGTTGTGGTCAAATATGCAGCTTACATGGGTGGTGTGAAAACTTGAAGTCTCCAATGCATAGTAACAGTAAGAATACAAAAATTGAAAACTTTAAAATGAACCTCATTTGCATATTCACAGATTATGGATTTTTGTTTTATGAGGGAGGAGTAGTAGCATAATTTTTATATTTTTTAAATGAATTTCGGGGGGAGGAACCATATCTTACACATATATTCTTCTGAACACAGCATTTTTGTACATCCTAAAAAACTTATAGAGGAGACCTGTATAGATACTAAGTAAATTTACAAAGAAAAAGCATCACAGCTTGATTCTCCCCACGTCACACACACATATATTTCACAATGATACATCTCACCAAACTATCAAATGTTTTCAAGACCCTATTTTCCAAATACCTTTTTTTGCAGCAAAAACTATCATGTGAACCAGAAATGCTCAGGCCTCAGCCAAGAATCTCATGATCAGAAGTCATTGGAATTGAGTTACTTGACATCAGACACCTGCTCATTGATGTGTGACAACAGTTTTCAAACCTCATTGAGCTCTGGTCCTGCACCACAGCATCCCCCTCTCCCACCCTCTCTCTTTTTTTTTGAATCATTAGCCTCTGGAGTCACAGAGGGATGAATAAAAGTTTTATTGCTCCCTTTGCACTGACTGAAATCCCCTCAGTTCAGCTGAATATCTATGAATGAAGGGATCATTCACCCAAGGTCATATACAGCAGTCACGCAAAGTGAAATTGATGGGTGAGATTTTCAACTTTGTGCTTGAGAAATGTTCCCTGTTATCTGTTCAAATGTGTTTTATTTTTCTTCTCTGCCTCTCGTCACATATGTTTCACAGCGGGGAAGAGGCAAATGAAGGAATGTATTCTCCATTTATCCCCCGTTTTATGTGCAGCTCCAGGATTTATTGACACAATTTAATTAAGAGACCTTCCCAAAACAGCATTAACAGTCGATAAATGTTCCCATTGAGGAGACTTTTTAGTAGTTATCTTTTGAGAAACTCCCATCTTCCAATCTAGTGTGAATTTACATAACAGCATTTGATGAGTAAAAAAACACTATTGCCAAAACCTTCCCTCAGACAACTGTCTCGATAAAACTTCCACTCTTGTGTGTCCAGACATTCCACAGTCACATTTGAGCACAAATGTAACAGAGACCTGCACAAGTGCAGTCAGCAGCCCCCAAATCTTGACGCCTCTGTGCTCACCATCCCCCCTAAAATCCCCCATTCATTTCCTTCCTATAGCCGTCTGTCTGTGAGCAGCTGCTGCTACCCCATGCACTACTTAGACAGCTGTGCTGGGTCATCATTTCAAAGCCAAAACAAACCTATCATGAGGTAGCCACAGTGGCTGTCTGTTAATGACTTGGGGTGCTGTGTGGGAGTCAGGGAGGTCACAGGGACAAGGTACATGTTCTGTCTGCAAGGGTAGTAAGAGAGTGAGTGTTTGTCCATAGGCAGAACCACTTCAGGAAGTACATATTAGCCCTAGGATTTATATCTGCTCCATTCTTTTCCTGCACTGCCTGATCTCCCACATGCACGTGTTCATCCCCTTCTCAACTCCCCTCTATTGTTTTTCTCCCTAATCGCTCTCTTGCCAATTTTCTCCTCGTTTCTTATTTGGGTTTTTTCTGTCTACCGTTTTTACGCCTGCTTCTTTGTCTTCTCCGCACCTTCTCCCCTTGCTGTTTGGAAACAGTGCAATAGCCCCTTCCAGCGACTGAGAGGCTCTCTCTTTTCCTCTACTGTGCCACTGCACATCCATAACCAGCCCAGACACTGTGGTGCTCTCTCCTATTCCGTGGTGTGCTCCGAGAACCAAAAAGACCTCCACTCAATTTACCCTGCTCCAGACTAACCCGCAGCACTAAAAGTCCGGCTGCATTTCCAAAGGGAAAGCTGCCCTCTGTCGGTGCTCCATCCGTTTGGGTGTGAGCTAGCCTGAGGCTGTGGACACGGTGGAGGATATGAGACATGCGAGAGCAGAAAATGGCTGAGTCGGCCTGCTCAACAGATGGCACGATCTTCTGAGCCAGTCCTACTCGCCACCCCACACAATGGACACTGCAGCCCCCTCTCAAGAAAAGTGCCAATCAGGCCCCCAAATAAACACACACACAGTAACTGTGTTAATGGGAGTGCTACCAAATTTGTTCTTTCTGCGAATGTTTCCAAGTGGAGACCTGTGTGTTGGTGGGAAGAACATGATGGGATTTTAAAATGATCTTAGAGGATGGTGTAGCTATGTTTCTCTGTTTGGTCTGTTGGTTTGTTATTGTTTTGTCTTTGGCCTTCTCTCTCTGCTGCTCTGCTCATTTTCTCCTTCACCCTGTCCCCCTCGTTCTTCAAATGCAGCCCAATTAATTTGTGTGGCAAATTGGGCTTGGCAATAGCTTGAAAGAAGGGCATAATTGTCCCTGGTGAGCCAAGGGGACAGAGCGCGAGAGGGGAAGAGCAGGGAGGCAACAAACAATTCCTCTGTGTCTTTTGCTGAACAGTAATGTAAAAAGGAAGCGTCAGTGGATGAGAGGGGAGCTGGAAGCATTTAACATCTCCACCTGGGCAGGGATGAAAACTTCAGTGTGGGCATCCGCACTAAACAACATGGATTGCTACACAAGTTGGACACTGATATGAAGCACACAAACCTGGCTTAGAAGTGAGAATGTCTCTCAATCTGAGTAACTTTAACTACGGTAGACACACATATACTGATTAAGCTCCATTACCAGTAGTAGCTGAACTGAAATTGCTGACTTTTCCTCTCTCATTGATGAAGAAATTTATTGCAAAAGTAGGGTTTAAACAACAATGAAATTGAAAAATGAGATGAGCTACATCTGTATTGAAGACCAGCTTACAAACACCCACAGATTTTATGCACTGCACTACCCCATGCCGTGTTGGACCATGTCATACCCTAGGCTTAATGGTGTTTTAATTGATTCCTCCCATTGCTGGTGGAGGGCATGGTGAGTCCCAGTGAGCCAGCAAACTTCTTTTCAACACGTCAGATGAGTATTGACAGGCTCCTCGTGCCACTCTAAACATTAAGATGTTAACACCCAAACCTCATCTCTCTCACTCATGCTTATTTACACCCAACCACATTTACAGAAGCATGAACACACATGCACTCGCGCACAACATCCACAGGCATCAAATCCATGTGCAATCCTTTTGAGCCGGCAATCAAAGGCAAACCACATGGGACGAAAACAGCAAATCGTCTATCGATGTGGCGCTTCTTTTGAGCCACTGCACTGTGAAAAAAGATGGTGTATAATGGGGGGAAAATTACTCGAGCTTTAACGCAATAGCAACATAGAGATGGTCACATTTTCATGTTTGTTATTTGATTAAGTTTTTCTCTCCTATTACCCTGAGTTGAGATTGGACCCTCATAATGTTTTTGTGTGAGGAACCAGTTTCCCATATGTTCACAATAAGATATGTCCAAGCACGCTACATATTTATGATCCAAGAGCATCTACTGCTCTATGAGGAGTAATTTGTTTAGTAGTACTGCAGTTACTATCCAGAAGCATCTGCTAGTGTTACAGTAATTTCTAGTATTTTGTGGGTGGAAAGCAGATGATCATAACTATGATTTATAGTGGTATATCTACAGCATACAGAAAATCAGGGAGATGCTTGCACATGTTGATAATAATTGTGCACACACACAAAGAGACACACCATCTTTCCTATGAACATGAGAATGTTGTCTTACAATGCAATACAACATAAATGTTCATATAGCACATACACACACTCCCTAATAAGGATCACCTTGTAGCAAGTCCGAAAGCTAATGATACTCTATTCCCCAGATGACATCAGGCTGTAATATGTGTGTTTTATGCATGCCTGGCCTAATATGAATTATTGTAAAATAGTGTTGTATTTGCATATGAGCTTCCGGGCTGTACTGAAATTAGCATTTTTACAACAGCTCAAATTAAATCCCTCTGCTTAATTTGCCTGCATGCTAATTTGATTTAAATTGAGTCTATTCCATTCCCTTTTACACTCATACCCACACAGCACTAACATACAGACCACGCACATACACTAATTCAAGCACATACACACATATGAACGCACAGTATGTACCCTTAAGAGCTGCAGCCTACACCTCACCCCCACCCCCACCCCCTGGTACACATTGAATTAGACACACAAAAACCAAACACACAGCTTATGTATTTGTGTATCCACGTAGAATGACATTAAAGTAAGAGTAGAAAAGAACTCGTTGTGTTTTTCAACTTTAAATCACTGTAATTCCCCCAGTCTACCACCTCGTTCATCATTCTGCCGGACACTGCTCAAGTGGAAATCTCATTGTTGGCTCCACTCGTTCATTTCAAAACGTGTCTTAGTACAGTACATCTTTAAAAACAGCATCAACATCTACAAGAGGAGAGGGTACGCATCCTGTTCACACTTCAAATAAATGTGGTGAAAACACCTTCGCTGTGAGTGCCAGCACTTAATTACCATCTAGTTGTTTGGATGAAGACCTTGTGACAAGACTGGGAATCTGAGATAAAACAATGTTATCAGTGCCATGCAAGATGCCTCTTGCTTGCAGGTTGAACAAAATGAGTAACAAGTCATTATCATTTTCATTCGGCTGAAAATGCCTGTACCAACTCCTTGTCAACAATGTGCTGTGCAATTATGTTTAAAGGTTGTATCAGGCCCATTATTAACTCCATGAATGCCAATTTCTCTAGCAACTACACCCAAGTGTATTACGGCCTTTAGCCTCATCTATGGATTGCAGTCATTTTGACTTGCACTTAGACCACAGGATCTCACAAAAGCCAAGCAATTTTCACCGCACTCCAGACCCTCCCACTCTCAAGAAAAGCAGATAATCACATACAATATGGAGATGTTGCACAGGCTCCGATGCAGGTAATTAAAGGCTAGCCCCCAGGCGCTAATGCTATATCTAAGTGCACTTATGTCTCCAAGACACATTGACTTGAAAATGGTGGAGCAATTTAACCATGCTATACCATTCATGTCTCAGAGTGGAAATATTGACAGAACAAAAGCACCATAATCCAAATTGTAAATCCACTGGAGTAGCAATCAACAAACTCCCAGAAACCCTTTCTCCAAATCCATATATTTGAATTCCTCGACATGAAATGACTGGTTCTATCATACTGTGAAATTGTATGGATTTCAGTCAGTCTGGCACCTCCTTATCTGTCCTTGGAGCATTTAAGATGCCAAAAAAAAACACTACAAGACCATGTTAACGCAGTGCACCAGACAAGGTCTCTATACTTACACAGTCTCTTTCTCTCACACACACACCCTCACACAAAGGGTACCTTGTAGCATGCCTTTGAAGCTGGGATCAGCCGGTGAGCCGAGCACAATGCCAGCTGTTTTGCATCTGCTGGGCTTACACTTGGCATGATTCTGGCCTTGCTGGCATATGTACTAAATCTGATCACCCTTCATACGCTATGCCAGTGAACTGTATAACAATGCAGGTGTTTCATGACATTGCCCCAGTGACAGTGCAATTAATAGATTGATGCTGTAGCTGCAGTAATGGGATTACTGGACCAGTCAAGTCTGAAATACATCAGCCTCGCCTGCACAGATGATGTTTTACTGCAGTGTGCAGTCTGAACAATGACGAGCTTGAGTACATATTGTCTACACATGTAGTAATCTAAGACGGGGAAGTCATACTAAAACATAGACCGGAGAACGATAAGATGTCTGTATGCTCATAGTACAGTTCCAATAACAAAATTCATTTTCAACAGTTTAAATACAAAAATACAAGTCAAAATGGCACAGTGTTTATGGATCGCATTAATGACTGTATGTTCAAGATCAAAATATTCTGTAAGTGGTGAGTGCAGGTTTGCAATAATAACAGATTTATCTCCCAACTCTGGATTGACTCATTAAACACTTTCTGCATACAGGTGTCCCAGAGTAAATTGTCACTTTTTCAGGCTTGGCTAAAGCATGACTTCACCTGCTATACCTTCAGAGCTTATTAATTGGTTTTGCACAAGTAAAGCAGACCCATGATTACAGTTTCATCAAATATTAACACTGTGTGGTTACAAGACATATCTAAAGCACAAGGCATTTGTTAAGATATGAATCTAAGAACCAGACTGCATTTTGTGAACCATAAGTAAAACAGGTGCTATAGTAAGTCAATAGGTAGATGTGCAGTATGACAGAACCTGCATGGCACCAGGATTCATTTGTCATTCTATTAATGAATTGTTCTCTTAAAGATACTTAAAGAGCCACATGGATATTGCTGAGTGCATACCTTTGTGAGGGAGCAAAATCCTACCTCCCTGGGTATGGGTGTTTGGGGAGAGGGAATGTGTTTTTGTGCACTTTTATAAATACATAACAGTTCGCTCATAAAAGAGTTTTAGAATTATCAGCCTCAGAATTCCTGCATGTGTGTGTGTGTGTGCATGTGGTGGTGCATGTGAGCTTGTGTGGGTAACACCTGGCCCTAGGCTGGAGCTTTGGTCTCACTCCAGGGGTCCTGAGAGTGCGACACATTGCACTGATCGGGGCGCAGCACATTTGTGTGCCTGTGGGGTATGTTGAGATTCTGCGGTGGGGTTAATGGTCTAAACCATTCATCTCCATGGAGTGCCTCGGGCCAATCTCTCAGTCCCAGCCAGAAAGCTTACAACCCAACCTTCTTACCTACAGCACTCTCCAATGCTTGATGCCGATTGGGAATCTTTATGCCCTAAGCTCCTCTTGTCAAAGTTGATTTACATTCAGTGGAGTGATGGAGTGAGTGCTCAAAGTCTGACTTTGGAGAGCTGTCGTTCACACCTAATACTCTCTCACACACTACATCTGTCACTCTTTTGCCCCTCCGCTCTCTCACTTGTTTGTTTGCTTGCTCACTCATTAAGTGACTCTCTTGTGCACTTATTCACACATGACTTAGGCTCGCTCTCACTTTGGCTTCTCTACGCGACCAAATGAGTCATGCTATTTGAGAAGCTGAGATTTATAGTGACACACAGCTTTAGTGTGGTTTATTAGTTATGGCAAATGAGAGTGAAAGCCTCCATTGAGAGGCGAAAATGCTCTCACGCCACAGCCAGACCCAAAGGCTTTTCCAGTTGAAACTGAGCCAAGCCCTTGTTTCTAATGGTCCCCAAGGTTTCTAAGTGCCCATCCCATCACACCGTGAAAAATGGAATATGCATTCTCATACACACATGCATACAAACACAACTCATCAGAACATCCATGAACAGCCTGTTTAAAGCCTTCAGCTTTAATAGCCCCTTAGTGCCATCTTTTATATCATTCACTATTGTCCCATCAACTATTTAATTACCACAATCCCCTCCATCACTAGAGTCATGATGAAGGATATTTACAGTTAAGTGTAGATAATGTATGTATAACAGAGAGGTAAGGGTTACAGTGGATTCTCTGAATCATTAACTGTGAAGGCAAACACGCAGTCTAATATATTTCATCACAAACTTTTACCCCACAGAATGTCTGCGTCACGTTCCGGCTGTGGTCCGGTTCACAGCTGGAGACTCGATGATGTCAGGACTTATGCCGACATTGATATTTTTTAAGTGTACTTTCTAAATAAGATTTTGCCACCCTCCTCCCCATGCACCATTGGAGAGAAAAAAATAACGCATGATAAGGGTGTCCTGAAGAGATTCCGTTTCACTTCCTCAATCTCCTTCCTGCCGCTTCCTGGGTGCGACAGAAATTTCACCCCACATGATCTGTTGCCTCTCATTATACGGTGCAATTTAATTGTCGGTGCTTTTCCCCCATTGTGATTACTTAAGGAGAAATGTCCATGTGGTGGATAAGCTGCAGTTTTGCCATTAAGTCCCACTGGGACAGTCTTATTTGCGTCTTTGGCAAAATTATGCCAACTCCAGTGGGTGGAGAATGGGAACACCCAGGAGACATTAGTCAGTTAACATGTAGCAAAGTGCCACTGAAAGGCCTGGTTAAATATGACGAGATGAGATCCATGCTAACTGTTTGGCTGACTGCTGATACTGCTTTCATTCAGCACGAAATACAGGCTTGTCAAATCATTTATTTGCCTCAAAGTGCTGATAAAACTAAGTAAAATAATTTACGTGGCAATGTAATTTTGCACATGGTAGTGTGCATAACCCTGTATGCATATGCAAGGATATACATTTTATTGTACACACTCCCACACAAACACCTGATATGTACACATTCTTCAGGCATACAGTATGTTTTTATATGCTTGATAGTCTGAGCAGTGTACATGTATAAAAATAGTATGCTCCACACAAATACAGTACTGGACACCTAATGGAACCAAGAGATGGACAATATGGCATATCAGTAATAATATGCTTTCATTCTCCATTACTGCCAAAGAGCACCACTGATCAGATGGTCTGGAAAATCCACTTTGACCTACGCTAAAAATAACCATATCCTCTGATGTCTGCCTCAGTAATGGGCTGTATGCACCATATACAAATGACAACTTTGTTTTCAGACAAGACAGTCTCAATATTTGGTAAGACACCTAAAAGACTAAATACATTAATACAAATCAAGTATAGGTAAGGGGGAGGAGTCAGTTTGACTAACAACCAATATGTACATTGTCAAAGACATGGGATCTAAAAATACCATGGAGCTCTGAGAGATTAGACGTAGGTAGATAGAAAAGAAAGCAAAAGATGGGAGAGAAAGAGCTTAGACAGAGATTAACTAAAAGAATGTATGGATTGACTTTCAAAGGCATTTGAACTAGATGAGGTGATAGGAATCAAGGAAAGGGAAAGTTAATACAAGTTACAGGGATTTCTTCACTACTTAGTCACAACTCTGTTTTTTGCATAGCTCAAAGATAATTTCCAAAAAGTAATCCTGCAGTCTACAACTTTAATCCTACAGATATGATTAGGTTCTTGACATCTTATTAAATTATCTTAACCGTTTTTTAAGGATCTGAAATTTGGAAACGAAAGTCAAAGGTAAACAGATTAAAGATATTGAATTTTGGATTGAATGTCACATTTTGATCTTATTTCAAGTTTCTTGTGACACAATGAAAAAAAATTACTACTGTCTAGAAAGTCACAGTCATTAAAGTTAACTTCAACCAATGTCTATCAACGCTGGGAGTCAACATTTCAAGGCTACATGAATTAAGTGTGTTTTTATTGGTGTGCACAGTGCCACTTTGGCTTGTGGTATTATTATTATTATTATTATTATACCTAATGGAAACTGAAGCACCATGGGGGAAAAATGAAAGAATAATGCAGCTTTATAATGTGTGCTGGGTATGAAAAAGTGAGCTGAAAATACAATCTTATGTTAAAATCATAATCCATTGCAATAGATAGTAAGGCAATAAGCTGTGAAAATAACCCAGGTCTGGGCAACTTAGTAGTAATCAATTGGTTGCATAGTGACTAAAACGATTCATGGATGGAGACGTGAGTCACAATAATAGCAAACAAAAAAGCAAAACAGAACCATGAGAGGGTATTCTTATCTCAAGATGACTGCTATCTCGTGGAAGACAGCCACTTTTGTTTTGCCATGCCTCATTGTGTGGAGTCTTTGAAATCCACAAGGGCCTGTTACACAGCATTCATTTTGTTTCATCACTAGCACAAAGGCTTGACTGACATTATTTGAGATAGTTTGTTTCAGGTACAATGAGAGTAATTATTCAGGCTGCATTGAGAACAGGGATAGTACCAACAGAAAGTAAGCAATATTATTGGCAATGATGGAATATTACAGCAATTTGTTAATAAAAGCTGCACAAATAACTGCATATTTTTTCTGATTCATAGTCCCAATTCATCAATATGTCACTCCTGTATCATGTAGTGGCTTTTTGGGCTTTGGTAGTAAATGTCTCTTTCATATATCTGGTCAAGGTTCCTTGTTGTAACTTTAGTAAAACTGGAGAAAAACATTTTGGGTTTGAGTCAGTTAATAGGCAAAAATCGTCAAAGTGATCAGACCGTGGCATGAAAACTTGTAGACCCCCTAAGGCGCTCTTGTGTCCTCCGAAAATCTAGCCAAAAACTGCACGAGAGAGGAAAATTTTTCAACTTAGACATGACCAGTTTTTTTTTTCCTTTTTCTGACATATTCAGGTACGGTAGAGCCCGTTTCAATCACTGAAAGAAGCTGTACAGCATGCCCTTGGTCATGCATGCAGAGAAGCACGTTCCTGTTTACTGCAGCCCTGCTGCTGTTCCCAGCTGCCCCTTTCTTTTTTCTTGACTCTTGCCTTCTCAGAAGGCAGATCTATCCACCCGGTCACTGCTCTACATCTGTACAAGATCTAGAAATATTGATTAGGTGATAATTAAATTGTCCATCCCAGCTTGATATGGATTAATAATTGCCCACTAATGCCCTCCTGACATTTTGTTGTATTGACTCGATACTGTTTGCAGCAGTGCGCCGATAATTATGACGCTTGGCATTCTTCATTTTGTCCCTAATGAGACCAATCAGAGCTGGCTCGACTTTTGCCTAAGAATTAGAAAGGAGTGAGACGGGAGGATAGATTTTCTCTTAGGAGCCATTATTCAATGCTTTGGGCCCTATCACAGAGATATTTCCTTGTCGTACAAGAGCACCTCTTTTCTTACATTACTCATTTCTTGATGTTTAATTAGTGTTTTGTCAGAATAAGGTTAAACTGACATACTATGTTGGTCTGGATCACATGAAGAGGACATTGTTGGACAAACAACAGCACCAGTACTATAAATACTAAGATGAGAAGGTGGTATGGGCAACGCGCCACATCACTGCTTCAACTTCCTCACTGCCATCTGTGAGTGTTCCTCCTCTGGCATTCTCACAAAGGCCTTTTGTGCATTCTTCGCCTTTGTCCCTGTTTGCTAGGTTTAATTAGGTTATTTACTTGAGCCTCACCTCCCAGTGTTTCATTATAGTGGGCATTGCAGATAGGGCTTCACACGGGGCAGGGGCAGATAAAAAGTTAGGACAAAAGATGATAAATGTCGCAAGTGGGGACCGGAATGCAATCTGGCCGCCACGATGCAGAGATGCTCTAATGGCTTCCCAGCAAGGAAGGGGGAAGGCACTGTCGAGATGGCAACGTGATAAATGGTTCCGGGATGGCTGTAAGGACTGTAGGCAAGACAAAGAAAAAGAAAAGAGTCATGGAAGGAGGAAAAAAACGAAGATGACCACAAAATGGAATCTAATTAATCTGGACTTGGTTCCCCCTCCTGACAAATTCAGTGCAGAAGAAGAAGGGGACGGGAAATTGTTTTTTAGGGACGTGTTCAGCCCCCCTTCCCTCCCCACCATTCCACTTTCCTCCCAGGTTGAAAAGGCAAAGGGACGTATGGGTTCTGACAATGCCTCTGCACCTGTGGAATGATTAATGACAGTGGACTAGCCTTACATGCTGCAGAGTGAAAATTTTAGCTCCAAAAACACACCAAGGAGAACTCTGCTACAACTATGATATATTTACCAGTACATTCCACAAATGTAGGTTTTAGGGTAACTTTTAGTAAAATATTGTTGATATCATTAGAATATAATGCAGATTTTACTATGTAAAATTTACAAATGGTTTATCAATGGTAATGTGTACCACTACCATAGAATTCATGTAAATTATATATATATATATATATCTAAAAATGTAATACACAAAATGGTATAGACTATGTACTGTCTACATTTCTAAATGACTTATTCAAGCAATTAAGTGATAGTGATAAGTGATATAAATAATGTATTTGAATTCTATCCATTATGATTCAGATAACTGGCATTTCAAGCTATTACAAAAGCAGTAACAGACTATTACTTATGGTCTTTGCACCTTAACAAACTGCCTCCATCAGTTTGACCCTTTACAAGATGAGAAATGAGTCACTTTGTGTCTTCTTTATGTACTTAAGCGTAGTAGATTTCATAGAATATTCATGAAGTCAACAATCATGCCGAGTCAGTGCGCCGGCTTACTATTTAACCTTTAATCTATGTGAGAAAGCAGATGAAGTCATTATTTACTGAAGACCACGGTACCTTGTGGCATTTTGTAACAATGTCATTGTCTCTACTCTCTGCCCCCCTCCCAGTTTCACTACTCCACATTAAAAGCTAATAGCCCCAGCCATTGCTCACAGTTGTGTTTTTAGAATAAGACTAAACGACAGTGAAATTGTAGAAACATAGGTCCTTATGCTTTTACTGGGAAATTTTCTGTCCCCCAACTAGCTGATTTATGATCAGAATGACACTCTGCCTTCTCAAATACACAAGCACATTGCCTAGACACACAATTAAATATATTGTCTGTACAGTATTTCTATTCACATGGTTATGTACATAAACGTAATGCACACAAAAACTGCACACGTTCACTCACCCAGTGGACTAGAGCCCATTACTGCAGGCAAACATTTGCACTTGAGGCCAGCGCCTTTGTGTACCCTTTCACTTTGTCAACTAAGGCTCAGTTTGGCAAAGGGTGAAAAGGACTAAGAAGAGAAGCGAAACTAACTCCATCAGTCTAAAGGCCACATCTCCGGTCCCCAACAGTCCTGTACCCTAAGGAGGCTCCTCGTCTTTGGAAATCTGCCCTTTTTTCACCCTGCCTCCAAGAAAACATGACACAATATTCCATTAAATCAGCCAACCAAACACAGTTGGAAAAATATAATATACAAGAAAATATAATGTACGAGAAGCATTTTTATGTACTTCATTACAACCATGAATTCTCTGAAGTTAAAATGTCCTCTGAGTAAATATTACTATGTTACATTTTTTAATGTGCATGCTTGAGAGGGGGTGGGGTATACGATGCTACTAATTAAAGAATATCTTTAGGCTATAAAACAAATTGCCTTCATTGCCAGTGTATACACTAGTGGAACAACATCAAGCCAGCAAATACAATAAATTCCATTTCTATACACGGCACATTGCAGCTTGTGCACACAACTGATTAGCATTTATAGATATGAAACAGCCTCCTCAGTGTAGCCTCATTACAATTAACCAGAAAGGAGACGATTTAACAAAAATGACCAACAATTACTCAAAAGTCTATGGATGCCACATTGGGAGCAACAAGCATTATTAAGCTTCTTACATTAAATAAGAATTGCTTTATCAGCAGAATAAATCATCCCCACACGTCTGGGTGTGAGCCACTGACACTCGGCCTATGAACATACACAGTCACCGTGTGTCTTCTCTAGAGTGTCAGCTCCTTCTCTGCTGCAGTTGCTGATTTGGCTAAGTACAAGTGAAATTACTGATGTTTACAAATACTAAAAAAAAAAAGACTGTTACAGTAACGATAGTAAATGTAATTTTTTACTTCCATCCCTGCCAAAGTCATGTATTACACCGCATAGATCATGTTCATTTTCATAACCTCCAATATGAAGCAAACATTTCCAAGGTTAAAGCACTTGTATTTTTTATTCAATGAAAAATTGAGCCTATTTTGATTGTATTATGTGTACAGCAGTGTGATACTATGGTACATTTCCTTTTCTTACAGTTTGATGAATTTTAATGAGAAAGAATTCACCTTAAAAATGTGGCTCAAAAGCAGTGTCTAGTAACACCCACACATTGTAAACAGACAGTCACATGCACACACAGAGTCATCCTCTTTACACTTCTACTCATCTCCTGATGAATCACCCCCACATCCACACACATCAAGAAGGAGCCTTTCAAAAGTGATCTGAAGCACTTAATTTCACTGGATTATTTTAATTATGTCCCCAGAGGGTTGTTGTTTTTTGGCTCCTGGGGTGACATTGCACTGTTTGCTTCCAAGGGAGAACACCCATCCGCCAGTCTGACCCTGATACCACCCGCCCTCATTTGTTTCCCATCTGTAGCTCTTCAAAGACTCAAAGACATAACCCCACACACACACACACACACACACACACACACACACACACACACACACACACACACACACACACACACACACACACACACACACACACACACACACACACACACACACACACACACACACACACACACACACGAGCTGAGCTGTTTTCTTCAGGGGTTCGCAATTAAGAATTCAAAGATCTCAACTTTACTGCACGTGGCTCAGTTGGAGACATACTATGTAGCTGACAAAAACAACCCACGAATGCACAGCTTATGTGTTTCCCTGCAGTATTTCATACTCATCTAATATAAAGCAAACTAATTAAAAGTGTAATAAAAAGAGCAACATTAGTAATGACAATAGTAATTTCAGTTTAATTAATTTGGACAATTATATGGTATTTTAGCAGCTTAGAGGCAATATTTTGACCACAGAAAATATTAAAATTCTTAATTATTGCTTTTATGAAACTTTTGATAAAATCAAAAAACTTGACAAATTAAACTGGGAAATTGTAGCATTATACGCATATACTCTACATGCCATGTAAGAAAGGAAGCTAATGTACTGCTTCAGTCATCAAACACAAACAATGACTGTATCTGCGCCTATTTAAAGCCATTTACAGCTAGCAGCAAGTATAGTGTCAAAACTATGTAATACTGTTCTTACAGTTATTCACTTCCACCAAATAGGTGTGTGTCACTGTGTGTTTTCAGAATGTTCTTATCCAACTGTATTCGGACCGAGAGCACTTGTTGTTGGCTTCAGAAAGGAAAAGGTGTTTTTTTCCTCAAAAACCTTTTGATTAACACCATTTTTTCTTTGTCTCTTTCATATGCAATATTCTTCCTTCAGTGCTGCATAAAATTAGTAGCCTGTGAAAGGTCACTTTGGTCCTTGAGTGACTGTTTGTGGAGCCTCCCTTGCATATTCTTTGTCCCAGTGGTTTTTGGTTTGAGGATAGCCATGACTACAGCTGGATACAGAGAACAATGTTTGTTGCTCTTTTCCAGTTTTAGAAAATCTGCATTTTACTTGTAGTTCCATATTTTTACATTGTTATATTTATTCTCTGCAGATTAGTAAAATCTTCCCTGAACTCTTGAATGTGAAAGCTCGTAGAACATGATGGTCACAGTAGACATGGGAACATTAGAATTAAAAGCTTACTTATTTTTCCCAGAAAAGCTTGGTTTTAGGTATAAGCTGGTTTGCTAAACTCAGGAACACTCACAGGATATCTGAGCTGCTGAAAGGAAGCCAGTTGTCATCTAGCAGGATTGCTGGAGAATGAGCTAGTTTGCCTGTAAGCACCTGAGAAAACACAGTGCAGGGAATGTGTCACCTCTTATGGCCTGACAACTGGCATCCATCAGAAATGACTTGGCACTACTTATCCATAAAATTAGAGTCTGTTTAAATACACAATGTCGAATCCCTGGAATGATTTGCTACACAATCCATCTCTGCTCCTACGGAGACAAATATGAGGAAAGCTTTTCCGCTCTGTGGTTGAGGGCAAAGACAATTATGTGAAGTTTATGCTGTAAAGAAACAGGACAGGCCCAGCATAGTGTAATTCTCTCCTGAATAGAGCCAGTCAAATATGTTGCTTATTTGATTTTCCATTCCACTTTTCCCATCCATATCTTTTGATTTCTGCTCCATGTAGTGGAAAGCCACCAGCTTTGCAGATTGTCATCTGTGCATGCTGTCATGATGTTTTTTTCATATCAATTCACATACAATGTACATCACATGTGTGGAAGCATCAGAGTCATACACAGTCATGTTTCTTATTATCTACACGATATTACATTGGCATTAAGCAGACATGGCCAAAGACTGTTTATCACTTTTGCCATTTTTAACATCTTTTCAAGTCTGTGCAGCCCCAGCATGATAACTATTGGCCATTTTGCTGCAGCACTGCCATTTAATGAATCGTTCCATTGCCTTGTGGATAACAGAATGAACGAATGGCTTTCTGTGTTAGTGGCTGCCACTGCCTATCCTATCAGATAATTAACTTTTTGCAAATAGACTGCGCTGACTACCAAACAGAGTAAGCTTGCACAATTAGAATTACTTATCTATGTTCTCTCTTTTTTCCAGACGTTGGAGGAAAAACAAACAAAGACAAACAAATCTAAATTTCATACTTCTTGCTTGACTGTTTTTTCCTCAAATGGTCACACACGAATTGGCCCCAGATTTGTGTATTCACACACAAATGAACAAGTAATGAATGAGGGGAGATGAAAATGAAGTCTTATTGAAACCGAAGCCTCTGTATTATTTTGCATCTGCGTTTGACAACCTCAGCCCAGATGTTCACAATTTCCAGCAGGAGGATCTAGTGTTTTCCACCTCCACCCCCCTCCTCTTAAGCCTTTTTTTCTCCACTGGCGGATGGTCGTACGCCGACAGTGGCGCAATTCAATATTTATATGTTTCCTTCTGTTTGGTTTCCACCACAAAGGGAGGTGGGCTTTCATGTGTCTGATTCACAGCAGCGATTCAGTTCCAGCTTTTAAAGCGTTGGGGGCCGTTTGAACAAAGCCATCTGTTTGAGTGGGCCGTTTTATTAAGTGACAAACTGGATCCCTCTACCTCGCTAATGTGTCCTGTGGGAGATGGTGGTAGCTTGTGTGCGTGTGTGTGTGTGTGTCTGCGTGCGTATGTATGTATGTGTGTCTGGTAAAGAGACAGACACAGGAAGAGAGAGAGAGAGAGACAGAGAGGGTACAACATTTCCTCTGCAAACATTGTAATATACCACATTTAAGACTACATCGCTGATGTAGCTGTCATTGCAGAACTGGAGGGTTTCTGGCTTTATGAATCTACAATGATAATTGAATAAGGGAGCCTTTCAGTTTCCATCCTACCCCATGAAACAAGCTAAGAAGCTCAGCGGTGTTCCATAAATAACCATTTATATTTATTTAATGGAACCTTCCAGAATTTTCATTTGTCCCACACCACCCAATTTATTAATGTTGTTCTCCTATTTGCAATGTTCGCTCCATTGAGTGAGATTATTCTAACATCCATGAGAGTGTGTGTGTGTATGTGCATGTGTGTACATGTGCATGATAGGTTGAGCACCTCTGGAGCCTTTTCTCTCTTCCCCCATCTTGTCAGAGAATCTGTCAGTGCACTGGATGTGGGACAAGAGCATTAGCCATTCTTTTTGAAGCTGTTGCTGTTGTCTGTGCAAAAGTGCCCTAACTCCTGCAGAGCTATAGCCAGAAGCTCAGACCTTGCATAGCAGTGCCACTGAGCATGAGTAATACACACTTAGTGGGGTTAAGAAAGTCCCAATGGAATATGATTTTTGCAACCTTCGTCACTGGGCTGAATATTTTGCAAGGAGAATATGCGGGTAAGATGTGCATTACAGTGCATGCTGTAGTTTTCCTGCTTTGGAAAATGTGTTGTAAGTGATGATATGTATTTATTTATTCACGGGAGACTCTCTGCAGCTTATGAGCCAAATAAGAGACTCTGACCCTATCACAAAATGGACCTGCAGCCCTAGTATCTATATGCAGTCTCAATATTAATGTGTCATTAAGCTGCATTCTTGTATATTCGATTGAATTAGTTTTACATAATGACTTATGAATTTTGCTTAGAGAGCACATTTAAGCAGTTTGGGGGGAAGGGGGGTGTAGGAGAAGGCTTGTATTATGAACTTCATTATGTGTGACAAGCAGCACAATATTGATGGAGGAGCGGGTCCCCATCATTGCACTGCATTAAAACCTCTGCAGTGAATTAATGTACTATTCCTGATCCAGTAATTAACAATCATTCGGGGGCCATATCCCTTTTCAAGTAATCACTAATTGCAATAAGAATTTCAGTTTCCATTTAAAGCAAGATTACCGATGAGCATGCAATGCAAATCAGCCAACAGTTCTAATTAAGCTCCTATTTCTTTTCTTTCTTTCTGCCTAGACCCTTTGTGAGCACATACAATGTGGAGTTTGTTTCCTCTGCATTACAAAAGACAAATTTTTATCATAATGCTGCAGATAGAGAGCTGTGTAGTGCCCCAAGAAAATGGTTTGTGTGTGTTTGTTCCATTGATTAGTATGTGTGGTTTATCTTCCCTCTCTTTTTTCACTTTTTTCTAGCATTGTTTATCTCTGTGTTCATGTGTCTGCATTACTACAGTATGTTTTCCATTTGGCGTGGGGTGAGATGTTTCTGAACACAGTATAGACAGATAATTAATCCATAGAGAGGGTGTTGATTTATACAACACACATATGCAGCAGCATTCTCAATCAACAACAAATTCACCCCATTGCACCTTTCTTTATGTGAATTCTATGAAAATGATATTGCTGCAATGGACTTTGCATGACAATGCTTAAAGGATTACATTAAGTGAAATGTCCTGAGTATGTACACTACATGCGCCACTTTTAACCTCTCCCAACATTAGTCATCCCTGTCAGTCTAATGTGCACCACTAGCTGTCATTGTGACAATTCATCAATATCGCAGAACTGAAATGCTGCGGCTTAAAGATGTCGAATGAGGTTAATGGCATCTTTAAATGCTCCTTTCTTCCAACCGTATGTCCAAATGGAGCAGGGTATTTGCAGACTGCCACCCAATGTGTTAGGATTAATTATCGCCCTCCACAACCCCACCTCACCCTGCAAGTTAAAGATTCAGTGAGGAAATGGCCCCTTTCATGCAAATGAAATTGAATATGTCAGTCAGTATAATTGTGAAAACCGAGCCGTCTTGGACTGGTGTCTGTGCCGAATAGAGGTTCCAACTGAAAGTGGGTTTATTAATGTTCTTCTCTCCACTCTTTGATTCATGCTCTTTAATGGCCTGGCATATCAAACTTTAGTCTATGGCGGAATCCTTATGACTTGAAATGTTTTGGCCGTTATGAATGAAACCCAGACTCTGATCTATTTGAGAACAGTATTTAAATGCAATGTTTGGCTGTGAGTTAATCCAATATCAAACAAACTTGTAATAAATGCAGATCCGCAAGACGATCTGAATCCAACTATCTGCTAAGTTCAGCATGACGAGAGAAAAATGTAATATCATTGGCGCCAGTCCTCAGTTACACAGTCCACTCAAAATATTCTAGTCCTGCAACAGGTACTTAAAGTTCACCCAACAGTCCACAGCAGACGCCCTGTATTCACTGCTGGACCCAACAAATACCAAAACAGGGAATTCAATATGTTGAAGGTCAATTAAGTTATACTATCTTTTAAAAAGCTTTACTTCCTGTATCATTGCTTTATGTTCTGCTCTGTTTACATTTTGTTTAGTGACCATTTATCCCTATTTTTTCCCCAACTTTCAATTAGTTTTCAATTAAGAAATCCATTTGGTATTTGGTTATGGGGTTTGTATTAACCGGGTAGAAAAAAATCATAACATTTTCTGGGCCTACCTTTCGTTCGACATTCAGCAATGACATTATGTCATTGGTGCTGCCTGTCTTCTGTTCTGACCACAGTATGGTGGAGCTTGTTTGCTAAAGATCGTTTCCCACTTCCTGCTATAAGTCTGATATTAGATTTAGATTTGTACACCAACATATTACATACAGGAGATTATTCCTTTTTAAATAAGTTATGTAAACACAACTACGAGACCTTAGACATTTACTTTTTTCTTTTCTGGAAATGTATTCAAAATGACAACACACAATGAATTGATTATGGCCTGGATCCCTGTATATACTTATTCTGCAAGTTAACAATTCTAGTAAACTGTGGGATGCACAAGGGGTTGAGCACTGCCATTTCTGTGAGATTCAACAGGAAAACATTTAGCCTAAACTAAAATGGGGGAAAATTATATACTTGTCATGAAACAGTCTGCCCCCTCAGCCCTGTGGACATGGGTGTTCTTCAGAACAGTAAAGACTTTCCTCACCCACCAAATTATTAACATGGCATCGATCCATGAAAAATAGAGCAAGGGAGTGTTATAAAGAGCTTCTTCCTTTCCAGTGGCAGCAAATATGAACAAGGTTACATAATGACCTCCTAGGAGAGAAGGCACAGGCCCATGTCACTAACCTTTTAGCTTGTGACAGGCTTTACACTTCTCATTTGTTTGCCGGCGACGGCTTAGCACTGGATTAACAGGTGCCTAGCCACGGTATTAATTCACGTGGATCATGGTTACCTCTCAAAGGAGATGCCAACATGCAGCAGAGGTAACATGAGCTTTGCCTGGATGGCAGTTGTTTCAATTCATTTTCTAATATTAAAGGGTTCTGCCTTTAATATTAGAAAATGAACAAAACTATGTCCAATGATATTCCATCAAAATTACTTTTTCTTAAAATTAACATGATTACAGGAAAACATTTGGGCGATAAATCTTTCCACCCTCTAATTAGAGAAGCTTTTGTGTTGTAATGGATGCTGTAATTTCCCAATATGATCATTGACAAATCAGGGTTCCGTGGTAAAAGGTGTTCTTTGCAGTGCATGAGTTTCCAAAAAGTTTGTTCACAGACCATATCTTTTTGGTTGCTGTCATGGTGCTAGTCGTGGCATTGTTCAGAGAAAACCGAGGTTTCAATCAGCCTCTGCCTACCTGAAGCCATACGAGGAGTCTACCAAAATGGATGTTTGTCAGCGGCAGACCTAAAATGGGGGTATGATGGTGATATCTGCGACCATGTCTGTGAAAACACCATTACCTCCATGTCACGCCTCAATCACTCCCCATTGTGCGATGACTCTCCCCCCACCCTCTTCCCTTCACCTCCAGTGCTGATCTCCCGTACATGTCGTAGCAGTCTATCACAGCCAGCGTAGGGAGACGCACCGAGCCGTAATGGATGGCCCTGGAGCAAAAACAGCCCCAATAGCATATCAATTACCCATCAGCACCTTCTTGGCTGAATGCCAATGTGCACCACACCCCAGCCAAGTCAATGAGATAACGTGCAAATGCAGATATAATGGTGCTTTTTGCTGCGTACAAATTACACAGTGTCAACTCTGCTGCCCACCTGTCGGATCTGTCAGCCGGTGAATGAGAGATTCTGAGAAGTGTGTGCATTTGTGGGGATTTGTTAATGTGTGTGTGCATGTCATGAGGCAATCAAGTGATTTCCCAGACTCATTTGCCCAGTGGAAGCCCAGCTGCTTGCCTGTTTATCTGTTCGCCCTTTTGATTGCTGACCACACATCTTATGTCACCTCTCTACGAATCCTGCAGGTTAATTTGTCGCTCACTCACAGTGCTGTGCTGCTGCTGGGCAGTACAATCTGGGAGGGGAAATCAGTTTGCACGCAGGCACATGAACAAGCACAATCACACATTCTCACACACACAGATGAGGTGATTTAGATGGTTGGCATTACTACAGCTGTGTGGCCCCTAATGGCCTGCTGAAGTGATTGATAAAAGGCAAACAGTTGCTCTGCAGGCGGACAGATGGAGATACACCTCCCACTGAAGCTGGCACTCAAGCTTCAGAGGAAAATACTAAGGGGGTCTGCCTTAGCACTATGACATTATTGCTATTGAAATTAGTCTTGATCATCATGATAAAGCTAGAATGTAAATCTCACAATCAAAACCTCATCAAGGAAAGACGGGTTCCTTTGATTACTTATCACTTTCATGTGTTTTGATTTTTCGGCGGTTGAAATGGAAACGCTATCTCATGAGCAGGAACTGATTGTCTTAGAGGGAAAAAAGGGAACACAGAACTCAATTCTTTGAATTGAAAGTAAGTAGAGAATTGCAATAGCTGACAAAGGCAGAAATATATTGGGGAATGATTTTACTTGACAAACTGTAATTCTAAAAGTCAAACTCTCGTGGAGATCAGTCTACACAAATGTTATTGTACAGTGTAGTAAAGCCACTATTGTACATGGGAAAGTGCATGCCATGTCCGCACAAAGCAAACACTGTTCCACATTGCTATTCTCTCACCTCCACTCCCCTGCATTTTTAGCATTTTTATCCTCATTGCCTTTACACTTGACTTGTTGTGCTGAATTGAGGGACCAATTAGGAGCAACAGAATGCTCACATCACCGATCAGAGCATTGAGAGGACCATATCAGGTGCGTGTCTCATTTGCGTGGGGCACAGCTACTGTTCCAATTGCTGGTTTTCTAAAGATTCGTGCTGTCTTCTGCTGAACTGACAGACAAGCCTCTGTTTCTCTGCAACTGTTGTCGTTAGAAAATGTTAGCCTATGTCATTAGAAAAACTGAATGTCCACATGATCCATGTCCAGTGGAACACCATGTGAACAGTGAGACAGGCAACCTCTTGTTAAGACAGGTGACTTTCATGTTGAATGACATGCTAAGACCAGTTTTGATCCTTTTGTACAAATTAAAAGGAAGTGCTGAATGATCTAAACTTAATGTTTTTCTTCCTTCAAAACAACCTCTTACCCACACGTCTGTAGTGGCATTAAAAATGAGTTACTAGAAAACACCTCATTAGATATTACAAAGCAGAGTTTAGAAAAAAATAGTAGTTATTTCCTTTATTGCCTTCTTTGAGGAGTGTGTTGTGAACAAAACAATCTATATGAGCAGTTTCTATATCTGTCTATATTGTCAGAAATAGAAGAGGAAATCTTTTTTACAGATGTTTGCAGCCTTGACACAGTTGCTACTCTTTTTCAGTCTAAATAACTGACATCCAAACCCCAAATTCGTGTAAGATTTCTAAACAAATCAAACATCAAGTATATAATCTTTTCACTAGTGGTTGATCTTACTTTTTTCCCCACAAAAATGTGTCCTTTTATCCAAGAATTCCTCCCTAAAAAGCCTCAGTTATCCTGTGGAGGAGATTTAGTGGAAATACTTCCAGGGTCAAGATAAAATGTTTTGTTCACTTTGCTCCCAAGACCTCTGTCTTTTAGCTGATCTCAGACACTGATCATCTGTTTCCACTTGCACAATAAAGTCAGTACAATCTCTTGTCTTGACCTCCAAAGACAATCCTCTTAACAGCCACATGCTGAAATCTGCAACTTTGTTACTTTCTTGTGCGCTGGGCTTGATAAGGGAGATTAATTGCTCTGTCTGCTATGCTTAGCATGCTCAGTAACTATTTTTGTTATCTTTTATTCCATTTCTGTCTCTCTCCAGCACCACCAAAGTTTTTAAGAACCCCCAATGACCAAACAGGCGTGCAAGGAGGCGTGGCGTCCTTCATCTGCCAAGCTACAGGAGATCCACGGCCGAAAATTGTGTGGAACAAGAAGGGGAAGAAAGTCAGCAACCAGAGATTTGAGGTATTAGGTCTATTGTTCTGATGTAAAATGCTCGACAAAATTGGAATGCTTCAGCACTGCTTTGGCTCTGCTTGCACATAATCCATCGCGCCAAGCCCCGCTCGCTTGCTTTTCGCCCTGACTTGCCACCACGCATTAGCAGGCTCTAATAATCATGCTGGCCAGGCTTTTAAACATGCTTGAGTTTTAATGAGCAAGTATACAAAAGATCTGGGGACAGATTCGTAATTAAATAAGAGACAAGAAAAGAGCAATTGGATAGAAGAAAAAACTACTTGTGGTGTGACCCAGATACCTACATTAGCATCATGCCACATTTGCCAGCTTTATGCAAAGTGAAAGGGGAAGTAGAGCTTTCACTTCGAAATATCCTTTTGCTTTGTGGCATCTTTATCTAAATGCATGTCCTACCTCCTTCTTTTGGCTGAAGCTTTGATTTCTGGTCAGCTTTAATCTGCACTAGGGCTCAATACCCATGAGAAATAACATATCATCGCAGAACACTGATAAGATTTCTATTAATTTCTGTGTCAGTCCTCGGGACAATCATGGTGTCACTTTTTTCCCCCTCTGCTCTAGTTGCCATATTTGCTTGCTACTGCACAGCAGCAATGGCTTAACAGCTTGGAGACCTCTCCCGCATCATCTTGGTGCCTCGTAACCACAGAAATCTAATCTTATCAGAGTTCATCGCGTTTGCATTGCACATTGTGCTGAATGCTAACATGCTAGTTTCCATTTTCTCATTGCCTCACAGGGCATGCTGACTGCAGTGTTTCTGTGCCCATTCATATAACAAAAACCCATTTCCTTTTAGAAGACTCACAACTTATCTTCTAATTTGTTGTCTGGCTTTGACTTAGAAAGGAGGCCGTTTCTTACCATCACCTGCTGTCAGCTTGAATGCCAACACCGCTGTATTGCTTGGCCAATGAAATGTTGAAGTGTATTGTTAACTAACACATGCACAGATATGTTGTGAACTTTAAAAATGTTTGTAGGCCTCTGTATGTATGTGTGTGTGTGTGTGTGTGTGTGTGTGTGTGTGTGTGTGTGTGTGTGTGTGTGTGTGCGTGTGTGTGAGAAGCAGAGGTCTCAGGTCTATCTTTATTGAAATCTACCTCTATGCTTAAAAGAGATTGAGTTATGACACAGGGCTTTCTAAAATCAGTGAGTATACAATATGTAGCATGCAAAAATAGCTGAATAAGCTACGACAAACACCTGTTTGTGAGCATTTTATGTGTCGTTCGTCCAATACAGTCAGTCTTGTCTTTTGTACCACAATTTCACCTCATGGTACAACTGTCCGTAACCGTTTATCAAGCCACTTTTAACTGTTTGTGCTTGTTTCTGTCCCATTGACACAATCCAGTGTGATGCATTTTCAAGGGATAGAATGTTAACTTTAAGAGTGGGACATATTCAGATTTAAATTTAACTGTACAACCCGTTAACCGAGCAAAAATGTTCTGACCAAGATAAAATTCCCCATTCTTAAAGTTAGTCAGCCGCATCAATTACTTTACTAATTTTTACCAATTAATACACAACGTTAAACTATACATCAGATCTACTTAATTTACTAGATGACAGCACGTCTGAACACATAGCAAATGGATCTAGTAAATATCTACAATGGTACCCCTAAAAAAAACAAAATAATTATATGCTCAGTACTTACATGTTATCTAAAAGCTTTAGAGTACTGCACAGATCATGAAGTTACTTTTTCTACATGTTAAGCCTATAACCAGGATATTCACAAATTAACATAAAATCACCAGGGTTCAACGTAAGGTAGGCTTTTGTTTCTGTCTCAGGAAGCACATTGTGTCAATCACCATCAGTCTTGTTAGCCAAATGTCCTCGACACTGTTTTTCTGCAGAAGGTCCCTCACCCATTGTGAACAAAAAAATCTCCTGTAACATATCCTGTCTCTCGCACCTGCAGGTGATTGAGTTCGACGACGGCTCTGGTTCAGTGCTAAGAATTCAACCATTGCGCACGCCCCGAGATGAAGCCATATATGAATGCGTCGCCTCCAACAGTGTTGGAGAGACGAGCGCTACCACCAGACTCACTGTTTTACGTGGTAGGTCCTTTCTCAAAACCTCCCTCGACCCCCATCCCCACCATCCACCCAAAAAAAAAAAGACACACACACACACACACCACTAACATGCCCCTTTTCTCCCTGCTAACTCAGGTAAGCTTGCACTTACTTGTTTTATGTCTCTTTTCTTTGTTTCTCACTGTCACACCCAATTGGAGACTCTGGTTACACTCACGTTGTGAATTCTAACTTGATAAGATTTAGTCCATTAGCCATTTAGCCAAGTAAGTTTCCCTTTCTAAGTGACTTAAGTCATTTGCATACAGATTCCTGACACAATAATTAAGATGCCAGTTAAATTATGCAAATAGCCATCCATTCCTAGCCTGTGGTGGTTTAATGGAAAAGCTCAGCAATAATTTTCAAATCAGTCATTTTTCATCTCTGCACTTCAGCTTTGATATTCATTTTTCTATGCAGAAAATAAAGCAGGGTATTCTCATGATTAACAAGCATGTATCATTTATACAGTAGTATCCTAGATGCGGGTTCTCCCAATGTCAGTATCTTTCAGTGACCAGTGGCTGATAATAGCCAGCACTCCTCTACACAAACATGTGTAACAAACCAGATGGGAAAGGTCAGCCACTTTGTTTACTTCCAGTGAGCTGTGAGAATAAAAGTCAGATGTCAAATATCAAGTTGGTTGACAGTGCTTCTTCTATAATAAGCACTGAGCAAAATTTTTATCTTGATTACACACAACATTCCATTCAAAGGTAAATATGTGGTGGCCCTGAGCTCAAAAGGCTGCATAATATCTTTCTAAAACATGACTTGTTTGGTTGTGAATGGAGAAAATGGCTTTAGAAAAAGCCTTGGGCTGCCTGAATGAGGTGTGCTCCATTATGTGCCACAATTACACAACATGGCAAATGAGTTCCTATTGAGAGAGGTGCTTCCATCCTATAGAAAAAAATCCTGGCTCTGTGAGTCTCTGAAGCCCCCCCCTGCTTCTTATCTCACCAATGAGCCAACAAAAGGCCCTTTGCACTGTCTCCAGAGGCCGACTGAAAGAGAAAGGTGGCACGTTCATATGCAGCTCTGTTCTGTTTACTCTGGAGCACAAAGTGAGTCTGTATGTGTGTGTGTGCGCGCATGCTCTCACATGCAATATTGTGCACATTTCCTGTTCACTGCTGCCCTGTCTCTATCTCTGTTTTTTCCCATCACACGTACACGCACACATGCGCGCACGCACACACACACACACACACACACACACACACACACACACACCAATAGATAGCTGAGGAACAGGTATAGAGGCTGCTCTTCCTGGCTCCACAGCCTAGCATTAGCATGTTTATTACCATTTCCATTTTGCTCTTCTGCTCTCTCTCCTTTCCCATCAATGTATTGAAGGTGAGTAGAGGCCTATCACGGACGAAAAAAATAGAAAGACAGGAAAAAGCTTTTTCTTTCTCAGCTTTGGTGCAAATAAAAAGCAGTGCTTCCTGCCCTCACATTCCCTCCCATGGATACATATAAACCCAAAATACTAGCATTGTGAATGATTCAGGTAATAATCTGCAAGATGTTTATATAAATATATGTTCATTTCACCACCCTCTGTTACCATTTGCTATAGCACAACAGGGATTCAACCTATATCCAGTTCGAGGACTTACATTCATGAGACATTTGGTGTCTGGTAGGTCTTGGCAAGGAAATGTATTGTTCCGCACAATAGTACATTTAAAAAGCAAATAATAAACAAAAGAACTGAATAAATATATTGCACACTGATAGTAATTCTAGCTTGGCAAAGTAAAGATGAAAATCAGATGTAAAGAATAAGAAAAGGGCATCACAATTCTGGTCACAATCAAGGATATCAAGGATTACCATAATTACATAAACTCTAGCTACCTATTTAATTTGAGTCTTTTATTCCACAGCTATAATTTCAACATTGTAGACATCCATAATACAGACAAACCTATTTCGTCCCGACTTAAAGATGACTTTCTCAGGAAGCTGGGAGTAAGATGACGCACTGCATTGCGAGGGCAACGTACTGTATGAGTAAATTGAGGTAACTTAAGGTAGCACAAGGTTGCCTCATGGATACATTATATATTATTTAGGAGACCAAAAAGCCTCCTCCTTCTAAAACTACTCCGTAGAGTACAATAAATACAGCACTGTTAGTTTGCTACTCATCGTTCCACATGACATAAACTGCAGTTTGAAAAATGCAACTCCACATTTTTTACGTCTGGTCTCTCACCACGACTAGCAAAAAATTATTTCTCTCATCCTTTGGCCCTTTCAGTGAAGAAATACTAAACTTGCATGCAAGTATGTGATGCAGGATTTGAGCGATAAATAAATAAGCAAACAAAGATAAGTGATACTACGCCAGGCCTAATACATATAAAGTGACTGTTCGTTTAGTTCATTTGGGCTCCAATGGTCTGTGGAAACGACTGCAAAGCATCTGTTGTGGGAAGCACGCCACAGGGGGGGATGCCTAATTCCATGAAGGAAAAGCACATTGTTGTAATTGCCACGGTATGAGGAGAGGGGATTCGAGGTGACAAATCCAAGTATTGGAGGATATTAGTATTCGGATGGGCCTCTAACTTGATGGGAAGCGCCATTAGTAATGAACTTCCAGGCTTAGAGACACGATTTGCATGAAAGGCGAACCCTGAAACATAATGATGTTCCAAGCCAAATCTGCCAGTCCACGGCATGAGGTACAGTTTTGCTTAGTGCACTTTTTGTGCTCTCCGTTTTGATTAACTACGAGTTGACCTGTCTCATATGTGACTCATGTCTTTGAATTAAGGTCGTCTTGATTTGCTTTGTAATTGAGAATGACAGAGAAGGATTGATAATTTAAGAAACAGCACGTTGTGGATGTCATGGCTGGAATATAATTTCAGTGGAGTGGCATTTGATCTCATTTATGGATATGCCTCCATAAGATATTTTCGTCTACACATGTATTCATAGTGAGCCTGTCACAAGAATATCTGTCACTAAACAATGTTAGACTTTGAAGCATAAGTGAACAGAAGAAATACCCCAAAATGGATCCAAAGCACCTCACAGGGTCCAAACTCTTAGCTTGCAGTACTTCCTGCAGAATGATGTGTGGATTTGAGTGCGGCAGTTCATGATTCAGGCATGATTAAGGATTTATATTGCATCTTCATACTCCCATTATGCTGTCAACAGCCATTTCCTGTGCCCCACACACAAGTGTGCAAACTTATGCAGCTGTGCACAACTTGACAGTGGGAGCGGAAAATGGGAAGTCGCTCTCCTGTGACGAAAAAACAGAATGCATCATTTCCATTTGTATGGAATGGTGCAGTGGCACAGTCAAAGCCGTGTAGCTGAGATGGATCTTTCCACATACAATGAAAGGGCTCCTACATGATCAGTGATTATTCATAGACAATGTATGCACTCCACTCTTTGTCACTGCTATGAGAAAAATGGTCTCCACACTTAATGAAAGACACCAAAAGCTGCCTAATTTATATTCCAAGCCTGATTAACTGAAATCCATAAAATATTGGTCAAAATAACCTGCCTGCATAGCAGAGACGTAGAAAAATAGTACAGTGACTGATTATTTAAAATTTACCTCAATGCTTATTCCTAACCATCGTTTTTCCATCTGTATACTCGCACCATTTTCTCAATGCATAATGCCTTGTTTCTAACAAGTACAGAGCGAGAGATGAACAAAAGCTGGTCTGCATGCTCAAATTGCTTAGCAAGATAAACGCTGTGTCAGCTGTCTTGGACTGACGGACCAAGGGATGCAGTGGGGATGAAGCAAGTGACCATTGTAAAATTACTGTGCTTGTGATTGGTGGCTTGAGTAGGGGGACAGCAGTTACCATACAATTCTCCGGTTTAATAAAATATATATATATATATATATATAATATTTTTTCCTACCACCAAAAATGGTGCGGTGGAAACATGTTGACTCACTGTAGGAGTTTAACTCTGTTGAATATAAAACGAAAATATTCTAAATTACTTGGAACAGCATTTTTAGATTTGATGGAATTGTACAACCCAAGTGGTCGGTCCACTGTGAAGCACAGTTGATACAGATTTATTCACTTATAGTGTTAAGGACTATTAAACTTCAATTTTCTTGTCACAGTGTAATAGTGTTTCAGAAGATTTTCAGATTTACCTGGTTTTCCATCTAAATAAGTACTTATTGTTATTTTCAGCACATTTTCCTCAGAAACTGACATGCTTTTTCTCCCTCTCAGCTTAGCATACTGTGGCAAGTGTGCAGCTTACTTAACAGAATCAGTTATCTGCATGTTCATTAGATGTTTCATAAAATATCCATATCCAATATCCAATATCCAAGTAGAGGTATTGCTTGGGATTTGGCCAATACAGACTTGATGCAACTCTACCATGTACCCCAACTTCACTCTCATAAGCCACAACAATGGAGCATACAGTGACAAATTATTCATTATTGTAATTAAAAAGATGGAGTTGACTGTCCACACAGAAACTTCTTGTCTCAGAAAAAAAGAAAATCACCCCACCCACACTCGCCTGTATCATACTGCATGGTTAATCGTAGGAGCCAATCAGTATCTGTGTAGTATGCAGGATGATTTAAGACAAAACCGCTGCCAACAAGATGGATGATAGACTTTATAGTGTGGATAGTGTGTGAGAAAACATCTGCTGGAGCAACAAAGGCACTACTTGGACTGCACCGTGAACATGATAGATAACTCTGCACATGTTGTGGCTCTGTATTTGTTTTAATAAAAGCAAACACAGCCTCCTGAATTAATAATTATTGATTCAGACAAATGAGGAATTCTCTCTTTTTTCGTTTTTTTCCACCTCGCTGGCTTTAGATGCCACTGTTCTCCACAGTGACCTCACAGCACTGGCAGTGTAATTAGGTGAGGAGTGATTTTAAAATGCAAATTGTTCCTCACATTTGATGGAAGCACACCTCCATAACAGTAAACACACAAACTATGGTAAAGAAAGGTTAGACATTTCAAAAATGTGCCTTGCTGCTCTGATCATAAAGGTATATAAATGTAGACATGCATATGCAGTAAATATATTTAGTAATTTGTTATTAAATCCATTATGTGGTATGTCAAAGTACACAAAAATAAACATTGAGGCTTCACTTGCAAGTTTAGTTACATGCTAACATTTCATACATCCTCTAGATATGTCAAGACAATCATTAGATCAATCATTTTGTTCAGAATCTTTCAGATTTTCAAATTGTTATCTTATTTCAACATGATACATTTCCATCCCAATTTGTGCACATCAAGAGATACACTATATGGCAGCAATATATAAAATACATTTTACTGGCTAGACAGGGTAGGACGCAAGGTCATGAAACAAGGACTATGCAAGTCTGAGCCAGGTAGTTGAGGGGTGCTAATGTTAGTAGCTTTGATCCTAGCTGCACTCAAAAGTCATTTTCTGGTAGATTAATTGGCTACTGCGGGGTCATCGTTAATGCACCTAATGATCTTGAGAAACTTTTCAAGCTGTACAAAGCTACTTGCTAATTACAACCAAACAACTTTGGACTGAGAAAAAGTGATGTGGCAAGGATTGATTTTTGGGTGTAATTAGTTGTCTATACATTATTACATTCAGTACAGCAAAGACAAGTGCAGTGACTAATTAGATGTTTTATGGCTGCATGACAGGAAAAGGAGACAAAACCTTACATATTCTCATCGCAAGTTTCATCAGCTTTAAGCCCAGCTGTCAAATCTCAAAACATGTGGTCTCAATATAGTAATTTCCACAATAAAATAATGCCACCCACCGCTTGCTGTGACACCCATCGTCTCCCACAGTCACTTTTGGGGTGAATGCCTGTCTGTTAAATTTGAAAAGCCTGATATAGCCCCATTTTCCATTAGGGCTCTTTGAGAGGCAAGAGGTCCTCTCTGCAGGATGTTAGCAAGCATGAATAATCTCTATACTCCCCCGCTTTTATGTATATCAATAATTGAAATGGCAGGTGCTAGGTTTTCCCTTTCTTAGGAGAGAGTGAACTTGTATGAAGTCGGTTTCCTTAGACATTTATCCCGCATGTCTCCCAGAGTACTCGTCTGAATCTAATGATACTATGTTCGAATGGAAGAGTCCCGGGCCGTGACCCATAAAGATATCTGGCACTGTCATGCACAAAATGCTAAAAGTGATTAAAGTTCAGAGGATTTCGTGGAAGCATCCTGACAGCTGGAATGGGATACTTTCTTGCTAGTGAAGTAATATACACCTCCACATACAAACATTAACAGTACCATACAGTCTTTTATTTTCCTTTTACAGACTTCTGTAAGTACACAAATGATATGCCCCACGACAATCCAAGCCATGATATTAGAAACGCCTGTTTGATCAAACTGACCTGCCTGCCTCTGAATGTATAGTCCATGAAGGTTAATGAAGCAACTCAGTGTCTTACAGTTTTGCCTTGCGTCATTTTTCCTGTCTGGTAGGAAGACTCACCTGGTTGCTGATATTCTCCTGAGCCCCTGCTGGCTTTGGCCTTTATCAGCTTCCCCTGAAAAGGCAAAATTAATAATAAGTCAATTTTATATGACAATCAATGTTGGTACACAAACATGTTTTTACTTAATAAAACTTTGAAACACAAAACGTCATATAGTCATTCAAACTTGGCAGTAAGAGGGTAAATATATGATGGATAAGCCTAAAACATAAAAGCAGAACAGATGCCTGGCAGAATGTGCGTCAAAGTGACAGGAGTGTCGTAGAAATGCACGTGTTGCTAAGGAGAAGGTAGTGTGAGGTTGTTTATATATTCCTTGCCACGTCGTCTTTATTTGCGAATGCTCAATGCACTCAAGAGGATCAAATGAGGGTTGATGGACTGTTAAGAAAAGCTAAAAAAGAACTATAAAAAGAGGAGGCTTTCTAAGGTGTGTGAGTGAGAATAAGCAACATGCATTTTAGCATTGTTTGGCAAATAGCTCAAAGCATTGTCAAATAGCCGTCTCCTTCTTCCTTAGAGTATTACTAATAATAAAAGAAAAAATGCTGATGGCAGATAAGATGGCAAGAGCAGAAGTTTTTTTTTTCTTTCCCCAACTCTAAATAAATGGGGCACTGTTTTCTGAAGTAAATGGAATCATTGCTCAAGGTAACAACCAACAAATGGAATATGCAAAGTGAAATCCTGAAGAGGGTGGGAGAGAGACAGAAGGCAAGGGAGGCGGGAGACAGACAAAGACAGATCGAGGGAGGCTCTAACATCTAGACTCTAACATCAGGCATCTTTTAAAGTCTTAAAGTCTTACTGGATCGTGGCAGATGAAGTCAGCCAGTGAGGAAAATGCAAAAGACAATGGGAGTGTGAAAGAAAGACATGATTGTAGGTAAAATATGTCTTGAAATCTCTCTTTCTTCCTCTCCACCTCCCCCCTAGGTGATCTTTACTCAGAACAGTACATCTGGCTGAGCTAACGTGTAGCCTGTAAAGCAAGGGGCGGAGGGGGGGGGGCATCTGAGCGTAAATGGAGCTTTGTGCTTGGCTTCCTGCCTGCCTTGCTGCCTGCCCAGCCAGGCCTGTAGAGAAAGGCCCCCTCTCCGCCCTTCCTGCTTCATCTCTCCTTTTCATCTCCCTCTTTACCCATCCATTTTAGCACTAACCCTAAGGGGCATCCGACACTAACACTCACTCTCTGCTTTCATTCTCTTCCTCCCACTCCCTTTGCTTATGTTGTAAATGGAGGAATATCACAGCTAATCCGTCATGTTTATGAATGACATGGGGCCTAGGGAGAGTTGGGGCGCCTTGCCAGAAGTGCCGTACATCTCTGTTGCATGCCCTCTGCTTGGCTGATCCAATCTGCCCCAGCAGCGATGGCCATAAAAAATGTCTATGGGGGATGGCAGGCTTGGAGGAACATTAGGCAGGGTCATTTTAAAGCATAACTCCAACAATTTCTGACCTGGATCCTATTTCCCCACCACGGCCTTTCAAAGTCCAACCAAATCCCCAACAACTGTTTCTCTATGGAGCTCCCTTCACGCAGGTGTAAGGCCTTTCAATATGGTCCGAAAGGTAATAGTGGACACTCATTATTCGAAGCCTAGCGAGATCCACAAATGAGATTAGTGTTTAAATATTGTACTTTTTTTTTTTTATAAAAATGATGTACCATGACACCAGTATGTTGAGTTCTCCAACGTCATTCAGAATGAGAAATGCACCTTTATTGTTCACCTGTGAAGGTTTTTCTTGGCGACAGAGGCCCAATGATTAATTGATTGACTCTACAATGGTTTCCTCATAATCTCATGCATTAGGCGAGGGTTTTAATGACAAATAAGCAGCATTCAATTAATTATACAATCTCAAAGGGGATTTATGGAAGAAACAATCAGTACAGGGCAAAGGGGGAGAGGATGCTATTTTTCACCAAGACAGAGTGCCATGAACCGAGGGTTACGAAAGCTTTCTACACCTTCACCTTCCTTCTCCTATGTTTTGTGCCAACATTCATCATCACAGAGTTTGAAGGAATACACTGGATAGTATTTTACAACCCATTCCTATTTTTGCTCCTTTAGGCACCTAGGGTAAAATAAAATTTTAGTGAATACTAGACGGTCATTGTCTGCCCTCAGGGTTTAGCAGTTTTTCTCAAAGAGTGTATTTGTTCACCAAATTACTGAACTACCTTTTAGAGGTACCAAACAAGTAAGACGTAATACCTCTTTGTGCTGGAGTGGGCCTATTTCTCTGAAAACTCTATTACAGAAAATTGGAATTAGCTGTTTAAGCCAACAGTGGCACATTCACAGTAATATTCATTAGCATGCTTCTATACCTGTTGAATCAACTAATGAAGTAAACCAAAGCATTTTTGTCGTCAGCCCAGCTTCACTCATACTGCTAATTTTTGTTGCACTGAAGTACCTAATTCTTCACTACAAACAACACCGCATACTAGGTAACTTTTGCAAAACTATGCCACTAATGTGATACTTTTCTGAAAGCCCTGGTGTGGGTACACCATGTAGTTGCTTTTTGTATCTAACATGTAAACTGCTGTACATGACAATCGTTTTTCGTTATCTTTCACTTTAAAATCAGACACCTTCATATCTACGAGTTGATTTTAAATGACAGACGTTTCTCTGTAAAAACAGGGCCTTAAGGCACACAAGAATTAGAGTGGCCACTGACAGAATCCTGTTTCTAAGTTATCCACTTCATTGATTTTATTATGAAGTTTGAAACTTACATTTGTATCTTTGGTGGGGATAAATGAATAGCAAACATGAACTCTCCTGCACTCTGCAGGATACGAGAGGATTAGTTCTGACCTGTGAGTCTTGCAGACACATTTGTAAACCTAAACTGTAAAGCAGTCATGCCTTGCCACTTAACATTTTCTCATATCAGCTTGTCTTAGGCTTTGGAACAGAAAGAACAGTGGCCCCAAGCATATAATTTAGGATGTACTCTCACATTTGAGCTCCTCAGGAGTCTTTTCCAGTCTGGGCAATCATAAAAACCACATCAGTCTAGATACATGCCATGTTTTAAACAATTTGAAGGTTGACTCTGAGTTCACTTGCCTGTGAACCCTTAAAAAACAACTCAGGAAGGTGAATTTCAGATTTGTCCCCCACCACACACTAGTGTGTATCCTATTAATCGGAACTGCTGAGCATTTTGTTTTCCATTATTGGATTAGTTAAGCAATATCTACCTTGTGCAGGTGCCAGGAGGCTTATTTGGGAAATCTGGCTCAAAGGAAGCTCTAGGGGAAAACCTAATCTTATTTAGACTGGACAACATATGTGCCAAACACCACTGGGATGTATCAACGAGATAAATATAGGCTTTAGATCCTCTGAGGGCATTTAGGGAAAATTTCTGACTTCGTCATTTCTTCTTTTTTGCTCTGCAATGATGCACATGTGTTTTTATACTCTGCGTGTTTGTCTGACTTGTTGCCCTCCAAATTAATGGTTATATCTGCCACTCATGAATCATATTTTACACTGCTAATGTTAAGGGTTGTTGCTTACACTTGCATCTTAACTATCCCAAGTATCCTACCCATGGCAGTTCAAAAACATCCATATGCTGACAACAATGCCAAAGCATGTGTGCAAAAGTAATTGTCAAAAGGTTGTCTAGGTCTATGTGCTGTAGCTCTGTAGGGCAAGTCATTATCATAAGTACAAAATAAGTTAAGACCAGAAATAATATAACATTTATAAGCAAATTCATGTGTTTTGGTGAAACTAGGACATGAGAGATACAAGTTAGACAAACTATTTAAAACATCCCAGTCACATGGTCAAACATTAATGTGGGAAGTTTCACCTCTTCGCAAGTTTATGGGCAGAATGATGGATGGGGTGTTGAGTAAAGCAACTCTGTCTGAGTCCAAGTTTGAGATAGTTTAACCAAGCTGCAGGTAGCTGATAAAGCAAAGGGTGGGCTCAGATTTAGAACCTGTCAATCATTAGGCACTAGATTGTAAAGGTACACCTTTTTACCACAGCATAAAGTGTACCTTGTAAGTAGAGCAAGGAAATCAACAACAACGTGGGTGAAAGTGTTGAAATATTAGAGAGAAGGAAAGAGAAAAATAGAGCAGATGCCGTCATAGAATTGGCACAAAATGGATTTGCTGTCTGTCTTTGTTAATCAAGAGCTCTTACGTTTGGTTGAGTAATTTTGTTTGTGTGAAAACAAAAGCATAATTAACAGTTCCCTCTCCCGTGCCAAAGGAAAAAAAAATAATTGAATACGTCAGTTGAACAGGAGCCGAACAGAACATTTTGTTGAAGAGGATTCAGGTCGTCTCTGAACGGATGTATTAACTAGGCTTGCGACAAATTTTTTGAGAACTGTAAACAAATTATAATGGACAATGTTTCTGTGTTATTGTGTTCCTAATCAACAACCTCTTTTGAAAAAAAAAAAAAAAAAAAAGTTTATACCACAAAGACCAAATGTCTGCTATGAGAGACGCTTGGTTAAATATAGTTTATATATGTGTCTATCAAGATTTTATTTTCTATGATCTTACTGCACTGCAAGAAGCCTGTCATCCTTCACCTTAAATTATATGCATGTAATTCTTTTCCTTATTAATTACCTTTCACTAGTTTATAAAACACCAAGTTCTAATTCAATCTAGGTCAGCTAATGCATTGGGAAGCCATGACACAAGCCAATTCCAAATGGAGTCCTTGTGAGTAGCAAGAGTGCTGTATGATTAACATGATTAGCACTCTAACCCTGCTAAATTCTTCTATCTTCTTTCTCACTTCTTTTGGATTTTTGAGTGTGGAAAGAGCTTTAATCAGTGTCCCTCAACTTGAAATTATATGCTATGGTGTGGTGGGAAAAATGGCTTTGGCTCAGGCTGCTGAGAAAAATAAGCAGTGCTGTCACACTCCATGGGTAATGTTTTGCTCTGGTCTTTTTGTGCTGGCTGAAATCTTATCTGGGGAGGGGTAGCGAGAATCAGATTGATTCCTTAACTGGGCAAAAATAAGCTTTAGGGCAGAGGGAAAAGGAGTGTAAAATGTAAGTGTCATACTTGAAGACATCTGCCCCAAATTCCCACACTTCCATAATCCAACATCTTTGGTGAGAACAGATTCCCAAATAACAATACGTCCTGACACACACTTTTCTCCACCACACTGCCACAGCAAGTGACCTGTGACAGTCTCTTTGAGGAGATTATATCCACTAAAATACATCCAACAAATATATCTTATTATGGCCTGCAGGGATTTTCCCTGAAGAATAACCTCAATCGTGGGGTGAAAAGTCTTGTTCCGCTTGGGAAGAAAAAGGTCGAGCTGAATCCAGTTCTTGTGCAGCAACCACGGAACTAAAGCCAGAATGTGACCGGAAAGCTTTATGTTTTTATAGATATACTTGGAAAGTCTGGTGCAATGAATTTTCTCCTCAAATTCCTTTGTACTTATTGGGTAATGTTGGAGCCAAATGTGATTTCAGTGACATAAAATAGTTCCCACTTCTCACTTAATTAGACTTTATCAGATTTACACTCAATTTTATGAACATCTTATTGCTTTTGTGTTACTACACTTTGAAGAATGCCATTCATTCTATAATATCACATTACATTTTTTTATGCCATAGCCCACGATGTAAATGTCAATCACTATTACGGATAAGATGTCAAACCTGCTCAACTTGAAGCTGTAAACCTACGTAAGCACATTCAGCATACTATCAGTGCCTGGCAACACCAAGTCACTAAGTAATTGCGTTGTTCAAAACCTGTGCTCTGTGTATAGTTGATCATTCACCAAATGAAAAGACTGTCATGACAGTAAAAAGTGGTAGGTGGACAGTAGGTGCAATACTTGAGGAACATACTTTTAATTTGGTTTCTGTAGGGTGTCCCACAGATGTCAACATTTGATCAAACTCCAGCCTTAGTTTTACCGTCTGATTCCACCATCTTTATAATGAATTCCACTCAATAGATGTAACTGCATTAGTCCTGTAATACCTTGTAAACATCACATCAGACTGCACATACACACAAGTGCCTTGCTGTAGCACTAACTGAGCAAACATGTAAACAGTAACAAATTACATTTGAATGGCGCCTTTATCTGTTGAGACTCAATTAGGCTTATTTAATTAGAGCCTAAACAAGGAGGATATTACTTGAGTTTGTCACTCAAGCCATTACATCACACTAGGTGAGAAGTTTACTTTGAACAGAGGGTGTGAGTGTATGTATATTGGTAGCAACTGTAGTATGACGACAAATTGTGCTGAATTTATGCTGCTCTCAAACAGCATTTCAAAAACTGGAATGGCCACTGTTGTCATACAAGGCAAATGTGATTTCACTTGTGCTCGTATTTTGTATGAGTGATCAATAGATATAATCTGCTAATGGGTCGAGTTTATGTTCAGTGGCCTTATGTCTTCAGTAAAAATCTGCTCACTGAGGTACTTTTTGAGCCAATGTCCTTTTTATACTCCTCCCATACTTGGCACCACACACTCATATGGCCTGATAGCCTGGCAGTGGCTAATGTGTGCAAATTGTCATTGGGAGTCTTTTTATATCAAGCACCAGTGCTCAGCACTTCTGTAGAAGGTGACTTCAGCATTTCTCTCCCTTCCATCTCATTTAGTGTGTAGATCCATTGTTGAATATACAGTATGGGTCTGTAAAGCAGAAACTGCCCTTGTCTTAGCCTGTCCTTGAGATTGCAGTTCTCAGCGAGGTAGATTAAGGAAGCAGGGAAAATCTGTAAGAACCTTTTTTTCTGTTAATTTCACCTTTCAGCTTTGACTTTCATATACTGAACAGGGTAGCTTGGTGCAGTATGTTCAAGTCATACAGCATTTAGTATATTAACCCCAAAACGCACATTCAAAACTAAATGCATTACAAGCACACCAAACTGTTCAAGTTTCCAGTCCTATCAGGATGCAGTCAGAGTTCCTAAACAGGTAATGAAGTAGATCCTTGCAGATATGTTATGTATCCACAATTCAAAAAACAACCTCTTGACTATTGGCAGAACTGCAAGGAGAGCACATGGGATTCATTAATTATTCAATCTTTACATTTAACACATTGTCAGTAACCCAACTTCTTTAAAAACGTATGACAAATTTGTCGGGGCTTAAATTAAATAATGATTAATCTGATTTCCTTTGGTCTCTTGGTCTTGTAAAGAAAAATGCTGCAGCAGCTCTGTTGATGTGAGTTGTTAATCACAGAACGAGCTGGCAAATGTGTTCAATTTCCCTCCGTTTATTTACTATCACAGTGGTAATTCCCTTTGTCTAGTAAATGAGGGTGTAGCTGAGGGTTGCAAGGAGCTTGAGAACGTTTATTATTCTTTTTTTTATTTTTATCTTAATCTCAAGTTTTATGCAAGAAAAGTTTTAGGATGCCTCACTGTTGATGTCATGACTTTGTGGCCATTCTAGATGAGCACGAGTGCACAAAGCAGCTGTAAAATACATTTCAAGGCAAGAATGCATTCAAAAGGCCAGAAACCTTTGTAACAGATCATTAATTTTAAATGCACAGCCTGGAGTCATATCAGCTTCCTGCACTGGAGTTATGGGCTTGCATCATGTAACATACACATTCTATAGGAGAGGGAAGATGGGTTTAGTGAAAGTGCCCTTTGTCCCTTTGACCCAGCCTCAATTTTATGGGTTTTTCTCACAATTTTAGTGTTGTCAATCAGTTGTTCTATAATTCTGACATAAATATGATGGTGTTACTGTCTTACTATGTTACAGGATCCTAATTTTGAAAAGCGATATTGTTGACCTTGGCCTCGGCATTTATCATTTAAAATGAATGTTGTCCCACACCCTCTTTTTTCTCCTTAAAAACAAGGGACATTGCATACTGCGTCATGAGAACGATTCTGACTTCTTAAAGGACAGCTAAATTATGATCTCTTGAGCACTGTGTTTTAGAATACATTGCAATTTCACAGGAGTTGCTTTTTATTTCGCATGGATTGTCACATCCAATTACAATATTCAACACGCATCCATGCTCCTAGGCTTGCTTCTGGCTATTGTGTTTGATCAGGTATACTTTTGACTCCTGTAGAATCGACTAATTGTCTGTTCGACCTTGAACAGGCTGAAGGGAGCTTGGACAGGAGCTACCTTGTACAATTAATCCCCCCCACCCTCCCTGTCTTTCTTCATTTGAATGAGCAACTTTTAAAGTGCAGCCTCTCAAATTAGACTATTCTGTTCCTTGATGGATGTTAACGTGGTGCTTTTAGAAAGGATAAGTTTTTACAACAAACCTTTTTTTCTGTTTTGCTCTTGTTCATGCATGGTCTTTATGCCGTGTGTTCCTTCTGGAGAATGCACTTGTCCTTAAATTTTAAATTGGCAAATTGTAGGGTGAGAAATTGTACGTGTGAATGTGCATGCAAAAAAACACATGAATGTGCTCATGTAAATGATAGCCACACTACATTATTTTGTACACATTTGCACCATTTTATAAACTTTTTTACCATTTTGATTCATGGTGAGTTCTTGAAGCCTTTCATATTAACATCTAAAATTTATGGAACATATTATTCTGACTGTAAAGCATATATCACATATATATATATATATTACAAAATCAAGTTTACAAGAAAAAGGGACATCATTTGGGGCATTTCCAAATGTTTTATCCTAGAATTGATTCTGTCTTCCAGCTTAACTTAACTGCTTTGACTATGGTGTTCAATAAATATGGCCACTTTGTGAATTGACCAAGTGGTTATTGTTTTAATGAGCACCACATCAATTTTGTGCAAACCCAGTGCCAAATACCTACAAACTTTTAACAAGAGTAAAGCCAGAGCATCTCTCATTACTTTAATGGATACTGAAAGGGATAAAAGATAACATATATATATTAAACTTCCATGTCAAGGACTTAAAGTGATGAACCATATATGGATGCATGGGTCAAGATGTCCTGCATAACTAACAGTGCGCAACTGCCAAGAAAATGACCAGTGTTGAAAGCACGGTTTATATAGGATTGGAATTAATTAAACCAATTTAAGACTAAAGAGAGTGCAACAAAAATACATTTCCATCACTGTCAAAATACGTCAGGTCAGGCAGGGACACAGAGTTGCATCGGAAAGTTTTGCAGTTCAGTCTGAAGTCACTCATTTGTAATACAGTCTCTTTCTGAGAAGATTTATCCATCGAGGTGGTTTCTCATGCCAGATACCCAAAAGCATTGTTGGAAGGCAGCCATGATTGTCGTTTGGCTGTGTGAAGGCTACGGCATCTCAAAGCTGTTTCCAGACTGATGTCTCCTCATGAAAATTTAATGAAGAAAGTGTCTCCAAAAAGGTGCCGTTTACGAGAGCAACGGAAGACACTAATTAGCCGTATCACAGCAGGAGAAGGAAAACTTAAAGGTGCACATAAACCTCATTGGCATTCAGACTGAGCAGGTCTTGTTTTGCAGATTAACACTTAGCTAACATTGCAGAGAGGCAGACATTTTGCATATGGGGTTCTCATGGTGTATAGAATATTCCACTCTGCGCCTTCTCAAAGAGCATCACTTGCTGCATGCCAAAATACTTCCTGTTTAGAGCGGTGAGCTTCAGACAAACTTGCTCTAGACCTCTGCTTTGCTAAAAGAAAAATGTTTGGAGCAAGGAGCAATGCAAGTTATCTTCTCAGCAGATCGCAGCAAGACACTGCCAAACATTTTAGGTATTTCTCATTGTCTCTCTACTGTTTGCTTTATGTTTCACTTGTTTTGTTGCTCTGCAGTCATATAAATATAATTTCCCCAGGTTCTCTCTGCTCAGTAGCCCTGCAAAGGGTTTGAGGAAGACCACTGACTTTCTGAATATGACCTGTCCTTCATCTGTTTCCAGAGGACCAGCTGCCACCTGGCTTCCCCACCATAGACATGGGCCCACAGTTGAAAGTGGTGGAGCGAACACGCACCGCCACCATGCTCTGTGCCGCTAGTGGCAACCCCGACCCTGACATCTCCTGGTTCAAAGACTTCCTCCCCGTCAACACCACCAACAACAATGGACGCATTAAACAGCTCAGATCAGGTAGGTTTCCTCTGTTGAAAACTTAATTACAAAACAGGGAGTCTTCTTTCTTGTTATCCTCTATCTGATCTGCTCCCCCTGTTGTCTCCTCTGTTCTTTCATTCTCTTCTTCCTCCCATAATTTAACTTCTCATTTGGCTTTTCATTTTGTAGGTAATGGCATTATTTCTACTGTTTCCTGTCCTCTACTCTCTGTATGCCCTGGTGTGTGTTGTCTGTATGTGTGTGTCTCCCTTTGTCTTCCAGTGTTGTCATGGGCTGTTGGGATTGTTCCCCTTCTGTGTTTGCTGGCTTCTGCCCTAACTTCTGCCCTCATTGCTCACTGCTGTGACTTTTTACAATGAATTCTTTTGCTGTTTTGTGTTGATTTCATTTCCACTGCATTGGTGCAGTACTTTTTTTTGGATCCATTCTCTTCATTTCTTATGTCTTTTTTTAACAATTAATATTCAACATTTGGCTTCATTCAGAATCTGTTAAGGAGTGCACAATTTTAAAATAGGAAAACATTCTGAAAAGCAAATTAATCACCACCCTTGTGCTTTTGATTAAATTATACTTTCCAAAGAGGGATCCTTAAACCTCCTTTGAATAAATATTTGCTATATATAATAACTTTTTTTAGGTTAAAGATACACATCTAATTCTGAACAGCCACAGTAGTGCGTAAAAGTTCATAAGGCTTTTCCTTTACCCCTTGATTCTTTGAATTCACAGCCCCTGCTTTAATGTGTAGATGCCAGCTTTGTTTTTATTTGCCTGTGACATACCCTAATATACCCATTCGCCCGAATATCCCAAGTTTGATTTCAGTATCTCAAAAAAGAGATTATTCTATTTTCTCTTTCCGCTTTATGTGCCAGTGAACGGCAACACATTTAGCACAACTACTTGTAAATTTTAAGTCTTGTATGTTTGTCTTCACAGATTTCACAGCTGTCCTTTGTTAACTCGTCTTGTTAATCTTATTTCCTTGCTGACTTGTTTAACAGAACTGTGTAGAATTAACCCTTATTTCTAATGTGCGACTTTGATTCACATACAGTTATTAAAGCATTAACCAAACCTTGTTAACTAAACTTACTTAAAGAACATAATCATATTCTTATGCTGTCTTTCTTCTCTCTATATTTTTAAATCTACAGAATCCTTTGGTAAGTGCTTAGCTCTAAAGCACACATCACCCCCACTAATTTCCATGTTTCCAACAACTATTAAAATGCATGGCATGCATTTTACTAACAGATAGTTAAGTTTAGTTGCAGGGCTACTATTAGAGGCACACACACTCTTCCCTCACCCCACGGTGTTCAAGTGTCCTATCACTGCCATATAGTAGCTATAGTATGACTATAGTATGAGAGATTTTTATCACTCAACTTAAGCTTAGTATTGTCACATACTGACCTGGGTAATAACCTGTCCTCACATGTTTGTTACTCACTCACTGACCCACCACTTACTCACTTATTTATTAACACCAGCACAAATAGGTATGGTAATTTCAAGAATATTAGGGAGGTGACCAGTTCTGCATAGCTCAGTTCAAGCAAAGGGATCTCAAGTTTGTTTTTTTGTTTTGTTTTTTAAATATGTCTGCTCTCAATCTCATACACAAAGTCCTCAAAGTCTTTCCCTTCAGTAGATGGTCTTCAGAAGCAATTGCCACTTCCAAAATGGCACCTCCCCGTGGTACATCAATGTACAAGTTCCTCTCTCTGACCTATGACTATTCTATGATGAATCCTGTCTTTCTTTGCCAGTAGAGTACAGAAAAGTTCCTATTCTCTCTCTCCTTTCTCTTTCCTCTAGTACCTTTATTTACGTACCCTGTTAAATCTAATTTGATTCTTCTTCCAAAGCCCCCAGCCTCTATCTACTCGTACTAATGCTTCTTCTTTCTAATCTTATTTGCATTCATATTATCCACCCAGGTGGTACACCAATAAGAGGTAAGAGTGCTGAACTGACGTTCACAGAATGAAAATAATACAAATTCATTCTTGCTGTCAACCCATCCATTCACTCGAATCACCTCCATTTTTGTCCTGTTTACCAAGACCAAATCCCATTACATTCATATGGACCTTCCTTCTTATTTGTCCTGTTTCGTTGACTAAATTTGTATTCCATCTTTTTGTCTATGCTTTATTTACTCCTTTGTATTCTGGTTTCAAGAGCCTGTTTAGCTCAGTTGTGATATGCTTGCCCTGGCTCAAATAAGCATATCCAATGACAATTATTTTTTAAACTATAATTTTTTTGTTCATTTTTGTTTTCTTTTTGGCCATAGCGAATCATGTGTCCCTCTTTTTGTCCAACTAAAACAACCAAGCATTTTTCCCCCTTAGCTGTTCTTGTTCAGCACTAAAAATATGCACAGATGCTGTGGAATCACGCAGGCATGCTGAAGACAACATTGCCTCTCCTCTGCTTCTTTTTCCCAAAGAATTCTTTCTATCTTTGCAAACTATTTTTTTCCATTTCTTCTATTTGCTTTCCTCTCCTGTACCTCTACAAAAAAGCCCAAACAACCACTTTTTTGATAAAGTTTCTACGGTGCTTTTTTTCTCTTTCACCTATTTTTCTTACTTTTCTTGGGTTTGGAGACTATTTTACTTTTTGACTTTTTTTCTTCAGGGTTTGGGGAAGGCAAACAGTAGAGTCTGGCGAGGACCTGATTGGCTCATTTTTGCCGTGTGACATGAAGCTGGAGAGTTGTTGATGCATAAAGCCATTTTTCCCTTGGTCATGTGACACCACACTGCTGATCCCATTGGTGGATTTTTATGGGTGTCTTTTGTAGCTTTCACAAGCTAAAGCAGTGGTTGGTTACTTTCTTGTCGGCTCAAGCCGATATTTTGAATTTTGTCTTCTAATACAAATGCATTTTATTTTTCAGCTAAGGGTTGTCAGAAGGTTGTAAGTTGTGCCGACATACATTTCTTGCCAAGATTTGCATGTCAAAACTTTTGTTACAGAGGGTTATATGTTGGTTTTGCCTTACATAATACTTTAATTAACATTTTTCCACATATATGAGCAGCATTTTTCAATTTTTTGTATGGGCTGCATTTTTTGAAAGTCACTTCACCAAGATGAAGTCCCAAATTATTCAGCTAGGTGAATGTTACACTTGATCTGTGATTGAATATGCTAAAATTCATACCTAAAATTCTTTCTTTCAATTGTCCTTCCTTGTTATGCTGCTTTCTTATACTGTAAACCTCTTTTGTTTGATCCATGTTTCCCTGAAGCAGTATCACTCATCCCCATATTGACCAGTCCGGTGACATGTTGTATATTGAAAGACTTGCCCCTGTTCTTGAAATTATGACATTTTTTTGACATTGGCACTTCGATTAGTGTCTTTTTAGACCCTAATAGCATTATAAGCAATCAGGCTTTTTCTCTAAAGAAGTCATCAACAAGGTAAATGTTTTACAGAGAAAAGATAATTTAGGTTTTTCTCTTTTCCTTTCTTTTGGATTTGGTTGACAATGTGTTATTTTCTTTTCCCTTGTTGTTAATTTAGGCCTGTTAAGAGGAACAATATATTTGTATTGCAATGTCTTGCATGACTACCACTTGCAGCTATTCCTCAACTATAGTATGATAACACAGTCTCCATTTTACCTCAGCCAGCGGATCAAGCTGTGATAATGATGGGGGTTAAACTTTAAAATATAGAGTTTATAGTTACAGATACAAGAATGGAGTACTTCATTCATGCAGTTTATTGGATATTGTTTAATTACGACTTTTCTCAAAGTGTTCAACTACTGAAGCTTAAAAGGACAAAGCAAAACTAGAAATGAAGGAGGCTGATGTTGGCCTCCTTGAGGTCAAACAATTTCTTTTCTTTCTGCTAGTGAACTTTACATGAACAACATCATTTTAATCAAACATACTCCGCTACTCCATTTGCTATTCCCAACCAGGAGCCCTCCAGATAGAGCAGAGCGAAGAGTCTGACCAGGGGAAGTATGAGTGTGTGGCGACCAACAACGATGGAACCCGCTATTCTGCCCCAGCTAATCTTTATGTCAGAGGTAGGAAACAAGCTTTAACAACACTGGCATGTTTCTATCAGACATTATATTAACTTTCTCTCAAAAAATTCATGAGAGGAAGTCAGCCAGTAAAAGTCTGCAGGGGCCAAGTCCAAATTGGCCATTGTAAGTATGCTTTGCTTTTGATTTTGTGATTGATATTTTATTTTATTTTTTTTCTTTTTGCACTTGACTTACCTGCACTGATTTGAACCTGCAGTTTCTGCGCCGTTATGTGTTTCTGGTCCTTTCTGTTGATTATCCTGAGTAACACCAATGACTAGACTGCTCGCTGTGTTAAATTACTAATTGCCTTTCAAACCTGACGGTTGGAGGTGGTAAAAGGTTGACGACCTTCCTCCATGAGTCCTGACTCCTTCCCCTGCAGTGTACAGACCCTTTCTGGCCTTTTTCCCCCCAATTGATCAACATTAGAAGGACACCTTTAATCTCACATCTTTTGTCAGCGACTTCAAAATGTAAATTAAGTTTATTAAAAAGTTAAAACTGTATAAAATTACATTAATATAGAGGGTATGCCATTAATCTACTCCATATAAAAAAAACAGCTTATAAAAATGTTTTTATTGGATGCAGCACAGTGTGAAATATATAGTGTAATCTTTTTGATTAATACAAAATTGTACAGGTGGAGTGGCAGCAGTGGCTTGCTATTAATAATCTTTTTTAACATAAGCTGTGAACCTTTTTTAGTTAAGTTAAATTGTTGTTACTGCTTCAAACATTTACTTGCAGGGAGCAGTCAAGGCTTTATATGCTTTTAGATACCAAGCCCACCGCCACTCCTCCAGTTGTCAAGTATTGTCTAAATTAAATTTGCTAGCAATACACATGTAGTCAATATATAATTTTCATTATTTTTTTTAAATTTTTCATTTAAATTTTGCAATGCTCTTCAGTCCTATGGTTAGCTTTTGTAATCATCAATTACCATCGGGCTCCCAAATGACATTATACACAATATATAGGAAAGCAAAATGCATTCATTTAAATGATCAATAAGCTAACCACATGGCTCGGGCAGAATTTGTAAATATAAAGTAAATGTTATTTCTTCTTTAAAATGTTTGAGCTCGGATAGGTCAGACTTATGTTTTGTAATCTTGGTGTCAGGGAGATACAAGGGGCTCCCTGCACCTTAGAGACAGACAGTCCTTCGAATTGTTTAAATAGAATTTGAACACCTAAAACATGGCCTTTTTACTCTCTGTGTTTCCCTTGTTTTTCTCCTCTCCTTATTTCATTTTGTTCTGCATCAAATTCCCTACATCCCTCAGAGCTGCGAGAAGGTTGGTGTGTTTTTACTTTTTGAACACAACACAAAACAGACGTTCATTTGTTTGCCACAAAAGAATCTCAATTTTTGACCTCTGTTGATATTATTTCTATCTTTGTCGCACAATCAATGTTCATATTCCCATTAAGAATGGTTTTTGTCAGAATGCTTGACTGTCCAACAGGTGGTGCATGTTTGCATCTTTGAGGTGGCGTGGTAGGAATGATATTTGCATCAGTCTGAGGATCGATTTGCATGGTCACCACTTAATGCTTGAGCAAGTCATTCTCTTTCCCAAGTCCTTGCCCCAACCCTTACCATGTCAGTGTTCCTGTTTGATTTCTCTGATGACTAACACCACCTCAGGTCAATGCAATAAATGCAATAAAAAAATGAATGACAATTTAATAATAAAATAAATTCTACCTGAAAAATCTAACAAAATATAAGACACATAACACCAAGAAGACCAATGTCCTTGATTTCTATTGGTTCCTGGATCTGCTCCTGTTCTACGTAGATGCATGGTTGTTCCACTGAATCATTCTTATACAGCCATTTAAGCATCACTGCACTCAAATGTTCCCTGCGGTTCCCTCTTGAATTGAAGTTTCTCAGAGTTAAAAAATGTTAAAGCAAAAGCCGTCCTTTATTGTAACTGTCACGAAAGTCAAGTGCCAAGCTGTAAAAACAACCTTGCACTCAGAGATTACACACTTCCTCTTGACGAGGATGTTTTTGCACTGGAAGTCATGAAAGAATGATGTATTTAGAGCATTATCCACAAGACTTGACAAATGTAATGATATTCAAATGAGCAGGATAATATTATGTCTGTGGGGAGTGTGATCCAATTGGATATTAATTATATATTGAGTGAGAGAAACGCTGTATTTAATAATGCAAGCAGTTCCCCCTAGTTTTCCTCTCTGGAGAGCTGCAGTCTGCTCTACAGAATGGGCTTTGTAAATTAGTAGCAGGCAGCAAGAAGAGCCTGCCTATGTTGCAGTCAAGTATTGTAAGTACCTGCACATATAAGTACCATAACACCACAAACTACTATAGACGCTGTTTATAAAGCAGGGTCAACTTAACATGCAATAAAAACAAGTATTCAGACATTCAAGTGATATTTTCTTTAACGGTTTTCTTCAAGGCACACTACAGACTTTTATTAAGCTCCAAGCTAATAATAATCTTTCAAATACCATAAGCAGTAACACTGACATTGCTTAATTTCAATCCTCCCTTCATTTATAACACCTGTTAGTCCCTTTCTGTTTCCCTTATGCCTAAGTCCCTTAGTTTCCACACATCATCTATATTTAAATGTCTGTGTATACAAATCCTGGTGAGAAAGAATCTATTGTCTTGATTTTCCTTATGTCCATTCATTTAACCTTTGTCCTAACATGTTGTTGCCTTCTCCTCCCAGAATGTTTAGCTATTTACAGCAATGTAACACTGTCCCTCCATTTACACTGAGTGATCCCACATCTTCCTTCTGACCCTTTTACTATTTATTTTGCTCCTGCAGCCGTCTCCCTACCGACTCCCTCACATGGTTGCTTCACAAAGTCATGTCTTGTTCCTGTATGCATGACAGACTCTTGCTCCTTCCCAAAAAGCCTTGAAGCTGTCTATGTACATTGTGGATGTTATACATAGCCTTTTATTTCATTTCTTTTATTTTGTTGTTTTTGATAATTGTTTTTTGGAATGTGTATACACTAGAGATGTCAAATGTTTTGTTTTTTTTAATCCAGATTAATAGCAGTATTGCTGTAAATTATCATTATCATTCAAAATAAAAATCAGTGATGTTTCCTGCAGATGTCTGTCTCAGGCCATCTCCTTATCTCCTTATACAACACGTGGCTTTCCTAGAAACCCTTGACACGTGACATGTTCCCAAGTAAAGCTAAAGTTGAATTTGAGAACTTTCAAGCTGAATTATCTTTCTCAGACCGTTATCTTAAACTGCACTTAGAGGCCTGTAGGTCTGTTGAAATGTTCTTGAATGTTAATGTTTTTGATTTTGATTCATTCACAAGCACGGACTGATTTGGAAAATGTCATGACTATAGTGTTGACAGACACGTTAGTTCTTTAAGTGCCAGCATAACTGGCTCTCTTGTGAAAAGCTTAAGATCTCTCATTCGTCACTGAGGTCACCAGCATCAAGAAAGCATGTATACATTTACTGTTATCCTTTGAGCTGTTCTGTTCATAAAAAGTTACAATAGAGGTATGTCTTAGTCTTGTGAGTTTGTCTCTATAGTGTAAATGCATAACATTTGACAGCCCTAGTTTCTACTTTGGACTAAGCCTGAGAAGCACAGAAAAACACCAATCCACCCAATACATTTGTAACTTCTCAAGAGCATTATCTATGTTTGTGTGATGAGAGAATGTGATGTGGCACATTATCTCACATCAGCTGGAAGATGGCAGCCTAAAAGTTGTTTCTTTGCATACAACTGTGGAGTGCTGTCGACTCTCCAGCACTTTGTGCAGTTCTGTGTATCTGATACAGTATTTTGTGCATGGCACTTGTGTTGGTGTTACCCCATTTACCACTGAAATCTCTTAACTCTTAGATCAAGTATGTTTGAATGTTTTCTTAATCTTCATTGAACAACTTTATTTTGTACTGTAATCAAACTTTTAGAATTCTGCTAATGTTCTTATTATGCAATGTATAAATATTTGAATGGCAGTTTTCTTTTGGCAACATTTAAGGAGAACATTGCTCAAGGTTTTCAGTTGTATTTTCTGCTAGGTTTTCACACCATGTTTTGTCTTTTTCAGTACGCCGGGTGCCACCGCGATTCTCCATTCCACCTACAGACAATGAGATCATGCCAGGCGGCAGTGTCAATATCACATGTGTGGCAGTGGGCTCTCCCATGCCATATGTCAAGTGGATGCTAGGTGCTGAAGACCTTACGCCAGAAGACGACATGCCCATTGGACGGAATGTCTTGGAGCTAACAGACGTCCGGCAGTCTGCCAACTACACCTGTGTGGCGATGTCAACCCTGGGGGTAATAGAGGCTGTGGCACAGATAACAGTGAAAGGTAAAGAATGCTGTAAAAATGCTGTAAGTAAGAATGCTCTCAAAATATAAAATGCAATTGTTTATTTTTTATCAATTTACACAACGCAAAGTAAGCAAACAGAAGAAAAAAATAAATAAAATCAATATTTGGTGTGACCACCCATTGCCTTCAAAACACCATCAGTTCTTCTAGGTGCACTTGCACACTGTTTTGAAGGAACTTGGCAGGTAGGTTGCTCCAAACATCTTGGAGAACCTCTTCTGTCTATTCATTTGATCCCAGACAGACTACCATCACTTCCAGGATTCCTTGTTCCTCATAACGCTGAAGATAGTTCCTAATGACATGCTGTATTGTTTGGGGTTGTTGTCCTGCTGCAGAATAGATTTTGAGCCAGTCAGATGCCTCCCAGATGGTATTGCATGATGGATAAGTCTGTAAATCTGTCTGTATTTCACAGCATTGAGGACACCATTAATCCTGAGCAAAACCCAACTCGATTGCAGAAATACAACCCCAAATCAGCCAAATATTTTGAACTTTGACTCACCAGTCCAGAGCACCTATGTTTTTGTGCACAGTTGAATCGCTTGGCCATGTTTCCACGTCGGAGGTATGACTTTTTGGCCACAATTCTTCAATAAATACCACTTCTAGCCAGACTTCTGTGGACAGAGGATGCGTATACCTGGGTCCTACTGGTTACTGCTAGTTCTGTGCTGATGCAGTATAACTACCTTGTGTCTTGTTGCTGTGGTCTGTCTTGCCATGGTGTATGGCCTGTCCTCCACAACCTCACCTTGGTAGCAGAGTTTGGCTGTTCCTTACCCAGTTTTAAGCCTCCTATACAGCTGTTTCTGTTTAAGTTAATGACTGCGTTTCAACCTACATATGAAATGAATGATCATCGGCACCTGTTTTATATAATTGGTTAATCATACACCTGACTATGATCCAACAAAATCCCTGACTTTGTGCAAATGTACCGAGAAGAACTGATGTTGTGTTGAAGGCAAACGGTAGTCACACCACACCAAATATTGATTTGATTTATATTTTCGTTCTGTTTGCTCACTTTGCATTTGGTAAATTGAAAAAAATAAACAATTACATTTTATATTTTTGAAAGGATTCATACTTGACAGCATTTCTTCACACGTGCCTAAAACTATTGCACAGTACTGTATATATATAGCTCATGTTAGGAGTAAACTATTCAAGCAGAGACTACTGGCAATGCTTTAAAGAATGTTATTCACCTCTTACTGTCATGATAAGTCATCTGTGGAAGATTCCTTAAAGCTTTAGACAAGCTCTGGCACCAGCCTCACTGCATTAGATGCCAGATTGAGAATATAGTGAAGTGCTTATCTCTCAGCTGGAGAACCACAAAGCCACAAGCTCACCATTTCTGTTAGCAAGAGGTTGTGGGGGGGTGAAACGTAGTGAGTATTGTTTGGTCTCCTCTGTAGACATGGGACTTATCTGAGTGTAATCATATCTACACTGCAGCATACTAGAAAGATATCCTAGATTGGTGTCGCCGTGTTCACATGCACACAGGGGACAGACTAGCACACACACACTGTGCTTTGTTTTTCCTAGACACAACAGAGATATTAGTCATAATATAGCAGTCTGCCATTATGCTCCCCCAGAAGCACACTTCAGATGGCATATAAAGACAATATACTGCTCTGAAATATTTTGCCATGTGCCATGGTGCAGGGAATTAAAGCAATAAATTTACCTGTTAAATTATTAAAGTGATAAACACAGGGAAATCTGAGATTAACAACAGCATTCTCAGTTGCTGAACAGGGGGTATGGAAGCCTTTAATCTCACACAGTTTATACACCTGTAAACTAGAAATAATACTGAAATAATATTAAAACTATCCACCCACACAAAAGAACGCACTCTTATGACTCCAGATATTTGATAAATTAATTGTAATCAATATAATTCAACTACCTACAAATTAAAATAAAATCTCTATGTATTATAAAATGAAATGAATTACTCTACAGAGGAATAACTTTGTGATGTTTGCTGTGTATTTTGCATGTCTGTTAATATCTATGTTATAATAATCATCACAGCATTGCCCAAGGCCCCCGGCATTCCTGTGGTGACAGAGCGCACAGCCACCAGCATAACATTGACTTGGGACTCTGGCAACCCTGAACCAGTGTCTTACTACATTATCCAACACAAGTCCAAGTATTCAGAGGACTTGTACAAGGAGATTGATGGTGTAGCTACCACTCGATACAGCGTGGGAGGCCTCAGTCCGTACTCTGATTACGAGTTTCGGGTGGTGGCAGTGAACAACATCGGTCGAGGACCACCCAGTGAGAGCATTGAGGCCAAAACAGCTGAGCAGGCACCCAGCACTGCACCAAGGCAGGTGAGAGGACATATGCTAAGCACCACCACTGCTGTCATCCACTGGGACGAGCCAGAGGAGGCTAACGGGCAGATCATGGGCTACCGAGTCTACTACACCATGGATTCCACCCAACACGTCAACCTCTGGGAGAAGCAGATTGTTCGGGGATCTAACTTTGTCACCATCCAGGGCCTCATCCCCAATAAGACCTACTACATCAAGGTCTTGGCCTATACTTCAGTAGGTGATGGACCTCTCTCTCCAGACCTTCAAATCATTGCTAAGACGGGAGGTAAGCAGGATTTATTTCATTGTTAGAGAATCCAAATGGCTATGGACAAACAAATGGTCATACTCAATTAAAAGTGTCACAAATATTTTTGAGGCCACATTTTTAGTCCTTGACCCTCATTAGTGGGTTGCAGTTGTTAACCAGAGCTGTAAACACACAAACATCTTCCAGCTGTCTTCAATTGGATTTCTCAAGTGGGAAAAAATTTTTTATGATACAAAAGTTAACAACGCTTGAGAAATTTAAATGTCTTGTTGTTTATCTCTCTAATGAGTCAGTCAGTCATGTGTTTTTCAGCATAAAGTAACCATGTATAATGCGTCTGTACCGTACTATTTTGGCTGAAATGCCTCCTGAAATGTGGCTCTTGTAGCAATAACTCTTACCACAAAGTGGCATCTGTGCAAGTATGACTGTGATGGAAATGAATAGAGAGAGAGAGTAATGAATTTCATGGCTTCGTTCCAATTGCAGTTCCCTCCCAACCAACGGACTTCAAAGGAGAAGCCAAATCAGAAACAAGTATTTTACTTTCATGGATCGCCCCAGCGCAGACTGGACAGGAAAATCAAATCACAGGATATGAACTTATGTACAGGAAGAGAGATGACAAAGAGGAGGTAATTATTTCCTGACTTGAGCTATTTTGGCAGCTCATTAAATTAAAAGTCTTTAATAACAAACAAAATTCTCTGAATTGCACTGTAACCAATTATTGAGTTGGAGTTTGATGGTGTTATGCAATTATGCATTTTTAATAATGTAGTGTTATGAAATTCTGTCTTTTTTTGGTGCTTCCCCGTCATATTGACACCATTAACTATTCTAAGTAATGAGTCATACATATTTGCATAATACCAGACCTGTAGGATTTAGTTGGTCTATTTTATATTAGTTATTTTGTAATTCTCATGTATCTACATGATAGTGGACATAATAAATTAAAATTCAGAAAAAGGATATGTGTGTTTTTCTCATATAACACAACTGAATAGCATAATTTACAGGCCCAATGTTATTTAAATGTACATTAAAACAATTTAATGGTATTTAGTTATGAACAACGTAATAAACAATTCTGTAAGTTAGACACTAACATATAACACTAAAATATACAGCCACATGACTGCATAATTGCCGTTTGTTAAATCAGGAATAGTACATATCAGTAACTTAAAGGGTTGAAGCTATTTTCGTTTTTTGATTTTGGTCAGACACTGTTGCAAACAAAGAGCCTTAGAATAATGGAGTTTACAATGTGTTTATAGTGGGGTTTATAGTGTTTGTCTACACTATAAAGTGTACTAACTTGAGTGTCACACTCACTTATATAAACTTGCAACTTGTTTCAATTCTGACATGCCTACATATACAGTTTCTCTTTGGAACTCCTCGTCATTATTTAAAATCTGACAATGTGAAACCTTCTTCACAGAAACGTATCAGCTTTGAGCCGACAACAACATACCTGCTGAAGGACTTGAAGCCCTTCACTACTTATACTTTCCGGCTGGCTGCCCGGAGTAAACATGGAGTTGGAGCTTACACCAATGAGATCTCGGCAGAAACTCCACAGACACGTAGGTCCTCTTCCATATCTGACAGAGTTTAAACTATTTGGGAAAGAATTTTCAAATGCATTCCAAATTTCTCGTGTGCAGCAAAATCCAAAAAAGTGACAAAAATGTCAGCAAGGTCCTGAGGACAGATAAGGCCAATATGATTTTTCTTATAAAGGCTTCATGCATTTGAAAAGACGTTAACATTTAAAATAGTAAATAAGTGTTACAATAAGTGTTAAGTCTACCTGCCCATGCAGTATTCACTTTGAAAAGGTTGCATGGACAGCGTGCCAAGGCTTTCCTGTGACGTCAGGAGACAAGGTTACATAAACTACCCCCTTCACCTTTGTTGTGCAAAAAGGGTCTTACCTTGAATGAATGATAAAGCCGTGAATAATTAATTTATATGAATGCCCACATCTGCGTTATGCAGCTGTTTTTGTTTTTTTCAACAAGTCAAAGGGCATTTTAGGAAGCCTTGACTCTTGACATCGCATGTGGGCCAAAAATGAGAGAATAGAGGATTTTTGAGACTGAGCTTTCTATGTAGCTACACTACTAATAACCACTTCTCTGGATAAGGAATTTTCCTACTTTTGGCATTGATGTTTATTCTCAAACTAAAATTGGATTCAAGAAAGTTGTGGATTAATAATATAGAAAGCTCAAAGAAAGCATTGTCTCTGTAATTAGGAACATTTACTCCCAAAAGACCTCAGATTTATGATACAGGTTGAAATTGAATATTTGGATTCTGTTTTTCAAGACAAAATTACACTAAATTCAGCACAGTTTAGCTTGTTTTGATTGCCAGTCAAGAGATTTCCTGACCATGGGTAAAAAACACAGAACTATTGTATTGACTACCATAAATCTGAGGTCTGAAAGACAAGGGCAGAGATCAGGTGGGTATAATAGCTCAGAAGTTCAAACTCTGCACAGATGTATGTTCTGAGGTAAATGAAGTTAATTAAAAAGTGCATGCCAATGATATCAGAATCTAATAAATCAGTCATGTCTCCTTGGGAAGTTCTCTGTTGTACAATCAGGCTTTTACCACAAACCAACAGGCTTCGGAAAGGTTGGTGACAAATACAGCATTTTTCTATTTTTAACTAGTTAAAGCATCAACCTTTATGTTTTTGGATTGATGGTAACTGCTTGCCAAATTTGTCTTAGCTATTGCTACATTTATTTTGGAATGGTTTATCTTCAATAATTTCTGAAATACTTTGAAATAATTTTAGGTTTTCATTTTAGAATTGAAGATTCTAAGAAATATACATATATATATAGGATATATGATTTTTGTTTCCCTTTGTTTTTGTAACTGATTTTTTCATGACAAAGGTAGGTTACATATTAAAGTTGTCCTTTTTCCAATCAACACTTTCCATTCATCATCAGTGTTTACACTTTTGTGTTGTCCCTTGCTTTTTTCTTTATTTGTGATGTTTCATTGAATTTAAGTACTTTTTATTTACCTACATAAGTCCTTGTGCGTTTTCCTCATTTTATTTTCCTTTTCTTTTTTCCTTTGTTTGGTCACTTCTACCATCATCACACTGATCAAAACAAAAACTCTCTAAAACAAAAAACCAATGAACGGCCTGACCAAACAAAAAACCCTGTACCTGCACCAATATCCAACCCACCAACCAGAACCCTCGGGCCCACCTCAGGAAATCAAGTGCTATAGCCCCAGCTCCACCAACATCCTGGTAAGTTGGCGGCCACCCCAAATGGAATTACAAAATGGGATCATAACACAATACACCATCCAATATGCTGCAAATGAAGGGGAGGATACCACTACTCGTCAAATCTCCAGCATTCCTCCGGAAAGCTCTGAGTACCTTTTGGAAAACTTGGAAAAATGGACAGAGTACCGCGTGACGGTCACTGCTCATACAGATGTCGGAGCAGGACCAGAAAGCGTGCCACATCTCATCCGCACAGAGGAGGATGGTATGTGTTCGCTAAAACAAAGCCAAGGCTGCAAATCCAGTCTACCCCTCTTAACTTACCCCATCAAAATACTAACAACCTCGCCTAAATCTACAATTCCCTCTTCTTCTCTACCCCCTCTGCCTGCTTCTCATGTGACTGTCGCCACTTGATACCTTTAGCCCTATTTTGGACTATGCACTTTTTTACGCAAACAAACTGTGACTCACTTTGCGAAAGCACTCTTTTTGGCTTTTTCCCTATGCTGCTCAATTTCAACACATGGTATGGTATTTTCAGCTGCAGGCCTCCAACTTCCAGTCCCAACTGTCATTTTTGAAATACACTCTGCAGTGTTTTTGAATGGCAGCATTTTTATATAACTCACTTTTTTAGGAACTTGGCAAAAGGACAAGTTCTGGACAGTGGGAATAACAAAAGGTGGAAGAATTTTTTGAAGGCCATTTTTTTTTTTTCTCTCCTCATGTGATAGAATCATTTTTTATTCATTTTTTCCTTGCTCCATAGCCAAAATTCTTGTAGTGCTTCAAGCATTTGAAACACTTGAAGCCCCCCTTTGGCTCCACTTTTCTATTTTGGCAAAACACATTTTTATTCCATGTTTTAAAAATCCACTCTACCCATTTTTAATGTTTCAAGATTAGGTCAGTTGTCAGACCTGTTTTTGCTGTTGTTTTTTCCCCCCTTACCATTGTTGAAATATTGGTGTCATGCAGTGCTTGTTGCAGTTTGCTGCACTTTTGTGATTTTTTTGTCACTGCAGCATTTTGCGCTACAGCTTTCGGGCAAGATTTCAAAAGAGGGTGAAGGGGTTCTCTATAATCTTGACCTTTTTTCTTCTATCCCATGGTGTTCCTCCAGTTCCTAGCGGGCCACCTCGTAAAGTTGAGGTGGAGGCTGTCAACTCCTCATCAATTAAAGTGATCTGGCGTTCGCCGATGCCCACCAAGCAGCACGGTCAGATCCGAGGGTACCAGGTGCACTATGTCAGGATGGTTAATGGGGAGCCCACAGGACAGCCAGTCATCAAGGACATCCTGATTGATGATGCCCAGGTACAACACCCTCCTCAGCCAACCACCTCATTTCTCAGACACACAGCATTCCTTCCTCTCTCTCACTGTTACATGCACTATAGCACAGTCTTTCATCTGGAGTGGAAAAAGCTAATTTTCATTATGTCATATCAATAACTGATCTCAGTAAAATTACTTTGAGTGTTTTGTCAGGAATTACATTACATTTCTACTGGAGAAGTAGAAGTTGGGCACATGTATTTGCTCAAGTCTACATATGATCGTTGTTACTTTAACTGTAATAATTTCTATCAACAAATTTATTTGGTGGTTGCAGACAAACTGTGTGTGTAGATTTTCTCACCAGTGACTAGTGTCTGTGCCTGCCCTTATTTGTTGTCTCTTTTCTCTCCATATTCTTATATCATAATCAGTGGGAATATGATGATTCAACTGAACATGTGAGTAGTTAAACTTGGCAACATTCCAATCTTGTTTTCCTCTGCTGTTATCCTGCATGAATGGCATGTGTCTTTTGTACATTAGGAGTCCGAGACCTGGTTTGAAACATTAGCTTGAGTGCCATTTTAACCTCATAAGTTATCAAGATATTTTTCAAAAGTGCTGACATAAAAAATCAAATTAAAAGTAACTGACTTAATAGCAAATGCTGATTTTAAAGGTCTGAATTCTATTAGTGTTGACTGAGGAAGCTATTTTGTTACACACCAAAGAAAACAGAATCAGAATTATTCTTGCCCAGTGAAGCATGCCTCAAAGTATATGCTGAAAGAATGTGTCTGCTGTGTCCTGTGTGACGATAATGCTGACATCACATCCCATTTTTATATCTCAACTTGCTAATATCTGCAAATCAGCCAGTGAATGTCTTGCAACTAAAATCCTGTATCTTTACAGGAAATGATCATCACAGAGCTGCTGGCTGAGACAACATATTCAGTTACTGTGGCAGCCTATACGACAAAGGGTGATGGTGCACGCAGCAAGCCCAAACTGATCACCACCACTGGCGCAGGTAACATAACCATCTCTGCTGACAAATCTCCTGTGTTTCTGTGCTAATATACAAGATTTTATGTGCAACTGCATTCCAGCTCTGTAAAGCTATGAAACTGCTCCAATGAGGAAAACAAGCACAAGGCTAATATTCTTGTCATCAAATGTGAAAAGTGTGAATGTAGCCAATTGTCGTCTCATTTGGTACTAGTACTTAATTAGTACTTACAAAGTAATGGAAAATGTAGAAAAACTGACAAAGACCAAAGTTATGCCACAGTAAAAGCATTTAGCTGTACACACAGACTGACAGATAGTAGATCAACTAAATGACTGTCTACTACAAATCTGATAAGATGGATATGTATTTGTAGAAAGAGATAACAAGTTGTCCCTTTCTCTATTGGTACTGTCTTAGTTCCTGATAAACCTCGGCTAATGGTCAGTACAACCAACATGGGAACAGCTCTGCTTCAGTGGCATCCCCCAGCATTAACCCATGGTCCCCTGCAAGGCTATCGCCTCCGTTTTGGCCGCAAAGATGTGGATCCGCTGACTGTCATTGAGTTCCCTGAACGAGAGAACCACTACACAACCAAAGAGATCCATAAAGGAGCCTCATACACTTTCCGCCTTTCAGCGCGCAACAAGGTGGGCTTTGGTGAAGAGACAGTCAAAGAAGTCACCACAAATGAGGATGTTCCAAGCGGCTACCCTCAGAGCATTACTGCAGAGGGTGCTACCACCTCTACCATTAAGGTTAGCTGGCAACCTGTGCTGCTGGCAGAGCGAAATGGCCGAATAGTGAAATATGCTCTGCAGTATAAGGACATCAACAGCCCACGCAGCCCCTCAGAACTCTTCATCACTGCACCGGAATCAACAGTCATCCTGGATGGCCTTAAGGCAGATACCACTTATGATATTAAAATGTGTGCCTTCACCAGCAAGGGTGCTGGTTCCTATAGCCCAAGTGTCCAATTCAGGACAAAGCCTTTGGATCAAGGTAGGACCAGTCCCTGAACCTTTTTAGCCCCATCCCTTTTAAAATCCCTTTCCATGCGCAGCCCTTTCCAACCACAGCAATTTCCTCTGCAAGCCTCAAATGGCAGAAGTTGACAAAGTATGGAATCAACCAGAGGATTTTGGTATTAACATATTGTCCTACCCTTAGTCTTCCTAATCATTTTATGAAACTCACATGGAGTAAGTATGTTTGTGTCTTTGTGTTTTGTCAAGCAAAGGTCAGTCATTAATTTAAGAGTTGGTGTTGGTAAGAAGGTAAGAGGACAGTGTTGAGTTCAGTGTAGTACTGATTTCAGCCTGGTCTTGAAGGAGACATTCCCAGGTAAGCACTGGTGTGGGACCAATGGTGTCAACGGATAAAAAAAAAGTATGTTTTGTGTCTAAATCACCTGCTCCCCGTTTCTTTTAGCAGTGTTTGCAAAAAATTTCCATGTGAGAGCTGCCATGAAGACATCTGTGTTGCTGACCTGGGAAATCCCAGACACCTACAATCCAGCTCAACCTTTCACTGTAAGAACTATCTAAATTATTATAGCATTTTTATATGCACTGGGGTATTCCACACATTACTATGACGAAAAAATTATTCAGTTAGCTCCCACAATCAAGAGCAAGTATACATGAAACATTAACTTATTCACATACAGATCCTCTACGATAATGGGCAGAGTGTGGAGGTGGATGGGAAGTTAACACAGAAGTTAATCACGGGTCTTCAGCCTGAGACACAGTACTCCTTCCTCCTTACCAATCGTGGCAACAGTGCAGGAGGTCTACAGCATCGCGTGTCTACCATGACAGCCCCAGACATCCTTCGCACCAAACCCTACCTGATTGGCAAGACGAACTCAGATGGTATGGTGACTGTGGAGCTACCATCAGTGCAGACATCTGAGAGAGTAAGGTGAGTAGAGATGATCAAACTAAACTAACTGTAAGGCAGGCTGTAAATAGTCTAAAAATGATCCCTGAGGGAATTGCTTCGATCTGGAATGCCATCTCTGAGTTGACTCTGAATATCCAGAATTTAGGATTGCCCTACTTGGATTTGAATCAAGCATAACTTGATATGACTTCATAAAATGAGCTCTTTTGTTGGATATATGACTTGTAAAGACATCACTATGGCAAAGTGGAACTTTTTTCTTTTTATCACTGATATGCACCTTACTTATTATTTCGTAATGATGCATTGTGAATGAAAATAAACAAGTTAACTTCATTGCTTGCCTTGTCACATTACTCACTGAAGCAGCCTGACTCATTTAAGCTCACTCCTCTCAGCCTTGTAAAATCTCTTTTACCCTTTCAACAAAGACTGGGGTTGTCAGAAGGCCAAGGAGCACATCCGATTGTAAACTGATGCTTCAAACCCAACTCGGATTTTTTGATCTTGCTGGATGCACTCGGCCCACTGTCTCCCATGCCAGAGCTTAAGCTAATTAGGCTCCCATTAGCCTGCCACACTGCCTTCCTGGCTAACACTAGCAAGTGCAGTGCCCAACCAGGAAGCCCAGAAAACGCTGGAAGGGGCTGTTATCTCTCTTGCCACTCTGATGAAGGGATGAAAATCCCTCTAATTCTGTATCTTTTCTGCATTCACAGAGGTCCCCTAATTAACCCACAGGGGGCCTCAGTGACGTGTAACCATGTTGCCTGACTTCTCTGAACATGCTCAAATCAAATTGAAAACATAGTGGAAATTGGTTCTAAGCAAGTGATAAAGAATTGCATAACTTGCTAATGACTTGATTATGCATCTCTTTTCATCTGTTTTTCGGTAAGCAGACTACGTTCTCAGTACAGGTGTACATGGTGGGCAGCGGGCAATGCTGTGTTTGCTCTTGCAGCCAAAGAGGGTTTTGTTTCACAAGGTGATCATGACTTGCAAATACAACTAGTGAACTTGTGCGTTTCGAAAAGTGGCAGTGATCACTTCCCTTGTCTAGAATAATAATACACTTAACTGTACATTTTTTTTCAGGGGATATTACATTGTGGTAGTACCACTGAAGAAGCAGCGCACTGGCAAGTTTTTCAAACCCTGGGACAATCCTGATGAGATGAATTTGGAAGAGGTATGTTTAAAGGATAAACTGGTTATAGTGACTCAGTTACCAGGACAAAGCAGTAGAAATATAGCAAAATTATTATTTTCTATTATCCAGTTGTACTCCGCCTCTTACAGGGACTACGTAACTGTGCGCACATACCACACAAATCTTTTCTTAAAACTGGAAAAAATAAGTTGAGGTAGTTAAGAGGGCAGGAGGAACAGGATATGAGACTCGCTGATTGACGCAAATAGCTGCAGAGAGCACTGTTCATATGGAAATGAGAACATGAAGTAGCCATCAAGTACACTGCAAACTCAACCCCCATCCCCACCTCCTCCTCCTCCTCCTCTTTGTGTCTATGGTAATTACTTGAAGAGCTGCATCAGGCCTTCATGTCTCTTCTCATTCCAGGCAAGGTAACTGTGTATGCACAAAACACTTGACAACTTTTATATTTAGTCAGTTGAGGTAATTCGGGAGCTTCTGTGCATAACAGGCATGATTAAATGTGTAAACAAACAAACGTTTTACCAGTATGTGTTGTTGTGATCGCTTTTTAGGTATTCTGTTAGAAGCTGTGTCAAACAACAAAAGCAGTTCTACACATTCAGTGCAACATATAATGTAGTCTTTGTTTTAGAAATATGTAGAAACAGAAACTTCAATTAAGCTATTCCCCTTCAGGTTATTGGAATTTCAAAATCTGTCAACACTTCTTTTTTCTGAGGCAAATCTATCTTATTTTGAAATTGTGTGTTTAAAATATTGTTTCTATTGTATAAACATCACTGTATATCACAAGTCAAGGAGGCTCAAAACACACCATGTCTCACCTGGCATTGGCTTTACAGCTCATACCTACAGGCCCATGTCTGTAGCCTTGACCAATTGCCCAAAAGTCACCCCTCTGTCAGAATTTATTTGTTTGTCAATATTGGCACTCACCTTTTCAAAACTTTTCCCAAGGGCAGCTAGATTTAGCTGTGTTGACAGGAGAGATGATTGAAGACATTATCGGGCAGCACCAACAGCCCTGCAGCCAAAACAGAGCACACACAAAAATGCACACTCTCTAATGTGAATGACAGGCAGGCATACACACACACACACACACACTCATTCATGCACACAAGGCAGAGATGTGAAATCAGATGCCCAAACAACTAGCCAGACTTGATTAGCATAATTATGATCCACGCTTTGTACTGGAAGTTTAAAGTCAGAAGGACTTGTATGAAGGTCACATGTGATGTGTTTCTTTCAGCCTATTAGTATAATTGTTGGTCAGGGGAGCAAAGGTGGTATTTTTTTAATTACCAGGGGAGACTGTGAATGTTGGATAAAGACAAAATCTGTCATGTAATATGTGAGGATTCCGTTGGAAATCTGGCATTGACATTGGAAAATAAGTGTCTGGGGAAATACCTGCCAATAACATACTGTTCAGTTTTTTTCCTTTAATTTTCAAGATATAGTTCGTTATACTTCGTAAAATGTGATTTGAAGCCATTTTTTGATACATAATGTATTTTATCCTCACGTTGCACTGGCACTTTCTTTCATACGTATGGTTTTTCCAATTCATTTTTTCATAGCAATTGTACACTGTTAATTACATCTTCACTATACTACAATCTCCCCAGATTCCATTTGTCGACATTTAGCCATCTCAAACAAAAATGTCTGATTCTATCAACCAGAAAAAATAATCGAGCTATGCAAGTTGTAAATTAATTCAGCTTTTTCTTAGTGTTTGACACTGCTGGATAATCTTCAACTGTTTTATATGCTGGAAATCCACACAGTCTTTCAATGTCACAATCTTTTATAGTAAAGAAAAAAAAAAACTGATCTTTTCTGTAATGTTCAGCCTACTGCAATCAGCATTTCCAGCTCAGCAATCAGAAAAATATTGAGATAGACAGATCTGGTTTGTGTAGATGTATTTTTGTGTGTGTGCTGGAACGTTTTTCCTATGTGTTATCAACTGTCTGCTTCTTACTCCTCACTGTAGCTGCTGAAGGAGATAAACCGAACTAGCAGAGGCCTTCGGTTTCGGAGGCAGACAGAACCCAAAGCCTATATTGCTGCCTACTTCAAAGACCTGCCCAAAGACTTCACTCTGGGAGATGGCGAGATCTATGGGGACTTTGAAAACAAAAAACTTCTGAATGGTCAGGAGTACATCTTCTTTGTGCTTGCTGTTCTGGAGATGTCTGAAAACGTAAGTCTGCTCTTCCACTCATGTATTATCTCAATTTTATCCGTATGCATCTCATATTATACTTGAGTTCAGCTTCGGACATGAGCTTCATCGCCTTTGGGTTATCCCATGCTTGTGATCTCATGCTCTTTGTGCTAAAAATGGTACGTTAATAGACAGAGAGAGTTAAATCCACTGCATCTTGACGGAGGGTCGGAGTTTGCTTCTGGTCAGATGCGTTAGTCTGAGCCCTTGTGAGGCTTTGACTTAAAAATGTAAAGCTGAAGCTGGCCCAAGAAGCTGACCCTTGCTGCTTTAGGGAGAGAAAGCCCACAAGACCTTAGCTGATCGCAAGAATACCTTGATAACAGAGTTCCTCTTTAATTGCGTCTTACGTGCGGTCCACCTTATCTCTGCTGCTGCAGCTAGTGTGTATGTGTGCATGTGTGTGTGGACGAAGACCAGAAAGCCGCATGATTAGGCAGCTGCAGGCGTGATGATGGATTTGATGAGCTGCAGGGTCTATAGCCCTGCCTCACACTTTCTCCGCTAACCCTGAGTTCAGGTAGAGCAAAAAACGATAATGACGGACGGACGGAAATCTCTAATTTGCCCACTGAAGCATATATTTTCTTCCCACAAGACCATTTTTTATCTCCTCTTAGAATGTGAAATAGTTCAATCAAAGCTCCTGTATAGAACAGATATTGAAGATCATTTTGATTGGTCGAACTGCAGAAATTACACAGCAAAACTTTGAATTGGCTTTTAATTTCGATTGTTGGTCATGCTGTCTTTGTCAGAATCTTTTTAGATAAGCTCTGTAGTGGGGGAAAATTAATTGAAGTCTTGCAGTAGTGCTTTGAATATCTTGAGCTTGTCATGTAAGTCTAAAGCTACTGTTTCCTTCAGCATTAAGCTCCAGATGTTAATGTAAGTTAGGGTGAAGATCAGTTTTGGCGTGTTATTGTCAAAGGAACAATGTGATGCATTGGTAAGAAAATATCAAATCACAATCAATTAAAAATCAATAGATGGTATTTTTATGAAATTAGGAGCAGGATGAGGTCCAATATGTAGAAGTAAAATTTTTGGTTGGGGAAAAAAATCATAACACAGATTCAAGGTAGAATATTGATCAATGATTTTCTTTTCTCTGGCTCAGATCATGTATGCAACAAGTCCCTACTCCGACCCGGTTGTGTCAGCAGACATCGACCCCCAGCCGATCATTGATGAGGAAGAAGGCCTTATCTGGGTGGTGGGCCCCGTGCTCGCGGTTGTCTTCATTATATGCATCGTCATTGCCATCCTACTCTACAAGAGGTGAGGATATTAAAGGATGATGTGCATATAAAATTATAAAATAAAGATTTTTTTCTCCCTATCAAGTGAAGCAAATTCACAGGAATCAGCCTCACTTAACCATACATACGGTACATACACTATTGGCACACATTCACCGTAAGGGGACAGTGCAAAACATGCACTATATACACATTATTACTTATATATGTGCATTTAAAATTCATGTATAGTTACTCAACATTTGCGTAAGGCCATTCAATATTTAAGACCCATGACACCAACAGTCTGCCGTACACAAATCTTTAATTAGCATATTCAAATACAAACACTAGATATAAGATTTTAACTTAAAGCCCGAAGTGCATTGATCCTCAGACTATTCCCTCACTCTCAGTACCGCACACACACTCAATCTAAAGTGAGTAAATCTAAGCATACAGCCACCAAAACTGCCATCAAATGCTGATGCTCACAATCCTTCACGCAGACACATCCGTTTCCTGAATGTTAATCACACAAATCCATCTACCCCCTGCACGCAGAAACACACTCACAAAAACATGTTAAACTGTTAAAAACACTTGTGGTAGTGCACTTTCACACTGAATCAAAACAGCATTTTTGTCTGAAACCCCCTTGTGGTAGCGAGACCTCGTGCTGTCACTGCTCATCAGTCAAGCGTAGGTGGGGAGAGCTTTGACTATCTGCTGCATGTCAGTGCATGTGTGTGCAGCTTTCGAGAGGCCCTGGAGCCTGGGCAAGCATCCCAGCCACCCCAACCCCCCCTTTTACTACGACCCATTCCACAAGGAAGAGTAGCTCTAGATCCTGACTCTCACTTTTGGCTTGGATTATACAAAAGGTGAACTGAAAGGGAGCAAAGATCGTGTGTGTGGGGGGCTTCAGAGATACTATTTGTGGCAGGCAGATTTACACATCGATTACAAAGGCAGTGCCACCGCCACGTTAGGGAACATTCAATGCATAACCAGGAGATATTTCTCTTGTCAAGATCAATTTTTATGTGACAGTGCTCCTCTTTTGCAAAACAAAGGGCAACAACCATATTATGTTGAGCTCTATGAGAGGACATGGAGATAACAATGTGCAGCTTCCTCAGAGAGAAGCATGAATCAGAATAAATTGTACACCTACACATAGAATATTTGAAGTAAAATCATGTCTGCTACCAGGCCAATAGAGTCTGGTATTTTTTTCTATTAAAAATGTTTTAAAAATGCATTTTAATGAAGTACATGCTTAATTTATACACATTCATTCAAAAGTATGATCCTGCTTGTGGTTCGCAATTATGATACCATAAGAATATTCATATCTCTTGATTTTAATAAATGCAACAGTAGTAGGTTTTATTTGCAGGAAAAGACAGACACAGTAATTAGGAGTCAAGAGATGACTTTTATGCTTGAACAAGAAGCAATCAGTTGAAACTGCTTGAAATAGCAGAGATACAATGTACAAATCTTGGATGCACCTGGGAAACTGTAGTATTTGAAACAAAGAGCTCCAAGGCTGCATAATTGAGCATAATCTCTGAAGTGAAGCATCACTAATCTTCCACGCAAAGCAAAATTGAGATATGATTGGTATCGTTTGTCTCATATGCAGTCAGTCATTCACTTATTCTACAGGAAAGTTTCTGGAATTCTCCATTATATAAAGCCAAAGGTCTTACCACCTAATGTTGTGTCGATATTTCTTTTCTTGCTGACCAATGGAGCAGCAAACCAGACAGGTAAGAGTGAGAAAGAAGCAGAGACGAACTATTCCCTCTAAACCCTTTTGCTCCCTAACCTGTATATACTATACCTAAACATATAGACATTGGTCGCCTACTGGAGTTGTTGTCATTCGTGAAGTCATGGTATATGCTTCAAAATGAACATGTTAAACATGTGGTACTATTAATCATGCACAAATGTGTTGGTTTTTCCTAATAATTAACTTTAAATTATTAATATGAAAAATTTCCAATGTATTACCTCTCCATTATACATATTTGAAATTACGAGTGAGTGACCTTTTACAAAATATATGATCCATGTCAGTGACCAATTTTGTGTTGATTTTCATGAACAAACTGCATTGCCATCTATGAAAGGGACACGTAATTCATGCAGCCTCGTGTCAAAGGTGACAATGTTGTTCACTAAAAATATGTGAAAAAGAGACACAACAACAACACAGACTCTCTACAAATATGAATATTTAAAGTTGCATTCAAAATAGTGAAAATAAACGAAAAGAGAGTGGAACAAATAACAAGAACACTTTACAACACAATACAATCCAGTGCAAAAGAGGGTGTGTTTTATGCCCTTTTGTTTTAAATACAGTGACAAGACTAGATTGCAATATAATGCAATCTAAACACCACCCCTAATCACAGCTTCAAAATTACTATAGAGTCGAATTGAGTATCTGACACCATCACTGAGAAGTGAACATAAGGCTTCACTAAAGGTAGTATTTCATGGCTAAGGGCTATTGTATTGGATTGCATTGTACTGTGGTGATGTTTAGTCCACCCCCTGTAGCCTTGTATGTATGTATGTATTGTAAGAATGCAGTCCCGTCACCTCCTTAATTACATATGTGCCTACAGTATTTATTAGGCCACAAGGCAAGGCTTTGAGGTTACACACTACGAGTTAAGAGTTTTGAGCACTAATAAAAGAAGACTTCCTCAAAAATAATAACAATTTGCTGTTTGTTCTGCAGAAAAAGAGCAGAATCTGAAGCTAGGAAAGGCAGTCTCCCCAACAGCAAGGAAATGCCACTGCATCACCCCACTGACCCTGTAGAGCTTCGGCGTCTAAACTTCCAAACGCCTGGTACGTATGCCAAATCAAGCCAGTGATGTCCGTCTCTTTAACTGAGAATTTACAACTGAATATGCACTGTAAGAAGAGATGCCAATGCTACTGATTGATTGCTTAAAAGAATAATTTATATATGCAATTAGCATTTGCAAACACTGCTGACACTGAAACGTAATGCCGTAAAAAGTACCCATCATCTTTGCAGTTAGATTGGCATAGAACAAGTGAGCAGGTTGCTGGTAGACAATGGACAGGTGCTTAGAGAAAGCACAGAGGGTCAAAACTGACAGTTTCCTCCCCGGAGACACTTCTCCATGGAAAATGAAGAGGCAGAAATGCAAGCTTGACAGTTTCATGGCAGCTGTCGTCTTCCTCTGCACCTGCGTCATCCAGGTCATCAAGACTTGTCATGCTTACTTAGAATAGAATAGAGCACTCCTGCTTGGATGGTATCCTGCTGCTAGAAGTCACAGGAGGCAGCACTGGGGAAGGTGAGGGAAATACAAAGTGTGTCATCGCTCTGTGCCCCATTTTGTATGCGAGCCAAAGGATAGCGACGAAAAAGTGGTGACAAGCTGTAAACACTAGTGTTTACTCGCTCTGACCTTTTGTGCTGAGGTGAGTGGTGGTCAGTGGTCATGCCTTGGCTCAGTCATGTGACCGTTTCCCGCCTGGGGAAAAGATGCGAGTCACAGGCCATTTATCACCTAGAAAGCAGGTATGCATCTTTGCCCCCGTACTGGCCGAGAGAGAGACACTTAACTGCCGTTTGAGTTCCTCTGGCACCAACTGCTTTGGGACAGGTGTTCAGAGACTGCCAATAATGTTGTAATATCAAAGCCATATTTTTCAGGTCAGCTAGTATGAAAGGAGGATGAATTATCCCTGCAGGCTCATTTTTGAAAAAAATATGCATATTTATGAAAGCTCTTCAATGATGTTAGGACCATTACTGGCTGTTTCATCCTGGCAGAGGGGTATTTTTCTTTTTGGCTCAAAGTGATCTCAACCATCCTCCCACTTTTTCACTCGCCTCTCAAGCCATCATCCTGCCCCCCGCCCCCATCACCACCAGCCTTTCTGAGAGCTGGTATCTTGGCTCTCTTGCTACTCAAAGAGAACCAAACATTTTTTCCACAACGTGACCACTTTCTCTCAAGCCTCGAAGCACTTCTACATTAGACCACCTCTCTCCCCTACTCTCTCTACCCTTTCTTCACCTCTTTACCCCTCAATGGACATTTTCATCTTAAGGATGCTTGATGTTTGAGCGACGGCTGGTTGGAAATGGTACTTTCATTGTCCCCCAGTGGTGGAAATGGATTTTGAGTAGCAGGCTGCAATAGAAACACCCTTTACCGTCTTTCAGAGAGACGTGAGAGTGGGTGGGAAAATGAGGCACAGCTTCCATTAGCTAATGCCTACTTGTGCCAGCAACCAAAATGAAACATTACCTTAGAGTTGGAGAGGCAGAGGTTGTCACACAACTGGTGTGTCAAAATGGCACCTGAATTCTTAAGTTAAGCAGAGTGATGTTCACAGGCTGGATTGCGACTGCATGTACAAAAATGTGTCTTGGTGAACATCAGGGTTGTTGAAACACTTATGATGATTTCTCTACATCTGAACCTTAAATATAATGATGACTTATATCTCGGCTACCAGTCATATTTAACAATGTCAGTTCTACATTGTCAAAGTCAAGTGAACATCTGCAGTTAGAATGCTGTAGACGATGCAAGTAGTGTATCACCATGTCAGCAACCTCAAGTTAAAATGAATGTCAAATAATATCCTACGGTGACTCGACTTTGGTCATCTGCAAGGATTTTTTATTCCCTGTACGCTTTCTTATTTCTATGAAATAAGCATGATGCCATAGCCAAGCTTCTACCATGACGATTTGTATGTTACTAATGGATGTACCATTTAGAGTACACATTATCACTCAACTACTTGTCACATTTCAATTTCTACCCTCTGTTTGTGGAATAGTCATCACATTGCTATGACATCTGCAATGTATTTAATTACACCGCGGTTTCCTCCACAGGTTCAGGTGCGCCCAGTCACCCCAGTAACCTCCATTTGTCAAGTTAGTTGGTCTCGATTATGCATTTGACATGATTTGTTTGGGTTTTTTTGTTTTGTTTTTTAGCTTTAATTCCTTTACTTTTCCTTGTTTCTGCCTAGTCTTGTATTTCCATCCCCATCTAATCCATCTGGTGTTAATGCTATGTCATCACAGGAGGCGGAGTTTGGAATGACAGCCTGAAAACATGTCATCACTCAAAGCAGACGTCAACATCTGGCCTAACATTTTGAATGTGTTTTGTTTTTTTGTTTTTTGGGATGTTTGTTTGTGTCTGTCTCACTGTCATGCTAACTATCCACGGCAGCTTTCTGTGTAAATAACGTTCTTCTCTCTCAATAGGGAGAGTCCCAGTGGGGCAAGTGTGCTCGATGACTTCTCATTGGCTTCTGTGTCCATATTCTCTCTATGAGCATGGCCACTGCTTTGAGTGAACAAACTAGCCTAACAAGAGCCACTCTTCCATTCCCCCTGTTAAACACACATTCTGCTTATCAAATGATTCACTGTTGGCTGCTTGGCTGGTACTGTCTTACAGCCTGGTGACTGACCTTCAGTCTGTTTGTTTGATAGGTATGGCTAGCCACCCTCCAATCCCAATTTTGGACCTAGCAGATCATCTGGAGCGCTTGAAAGCCAACGACAACCTCAAGTTTTCACAGGAATATGAGGTAAATGTCAGAAATGTTGATTTAGCAATTGATATGTGATAAATGCCATAGCAAGAGTGTTGTGGCATAAAGACAACAATACAACATCGTATTATACAGCACGTACCAGGGGTTCATGCCAACCACACAACATTGTGTCAGCTGGCTTTGGTAGTGGAGTCAGGAGGTACTTTTATGAAGAATATCTCCAGCACACCAACTCAGAGATCTGAAATCAGTCAGTATACCTTTTTCACGGCAGGCATTTTGACACATCATAGCAGAAAACACACAGGTGCAATTGATTATTAACAGTATCTGCCACCCAGTTCCAGGGCCCTAATACTGTGCATGCTGGCACATTGACATTACTTACTGAAACACTTGAACAGAGGCCATCATTAATGTTATTAGTAACACCTGTCCTTTTTTGCTATGACAAGTCAAAAATATCTGCTGCAAAATAGACCCATTTGAGTAAAAATGGCAGCATGACAGCTGCAACAACACCACCCAGCACAAAAATGTAAGATGGAGCAAACAACATGAGAACACTGAGCATAGAGAACACTATATACAGCACAGAAGGATATTCAGCATTGTTTATCCTGGAAAAACCTAATGTTTTACTGCCTGGATGGAAGAGACTCAAGCACTACCAGAGTCTAGACATTTCAAAGGCTACAGTTTACTGACACTGGTTCAACCAATCATATTTACACACACCGTCTCCCACTGTTGGTATAAAAATGCATCATGGAATGAAGGTAATAGTTTTAATTGGACTTTCATACATCAACGTATTTAAATTTTAAGTACCAACAAGCCCTGTGGGTTATAGTCAGACTATGTAAAGGTTTCTTTCATATTGGATTGGCATTGTAGATGAACCGATGTTTACAGAGCACTCATGAAGCCTGAAAAACTGAGCAAGAGGTCTTTTCAGGAGCATTGTGTTAGAAAGGAACAGTCACCCTCTCTCTGCAGGTCCTGCAAAGGCTCCAAAATCTATGAGGTCACCATATGGGTGGCTGCCAAGCTGCCCAATCATTACTGCAGCTTAAGTACATTGAATTCCAATTTCATAGTGCTTATTCCAGAGCAGTGGAAAGCAATTTTGCGAGCATAATGAAATAAAGATTTTTTTATTATGAGCAATGTTGCAGCCCACTGTTTCAACATATTTTGATAAAATATCAGGCTTAGCCAGTGGTTTGTCCCCTGCATATTGCTGCTTTAGGTGATTTTTACAGATAAAATGTATTATTGTATTCACATTGAGTTCATATGCTCTTAAACACCTCTTCTTTCCATGGCCATATAAGTGTTATTAAGTTTGTCATTATTAAACTGGTCCATGTTATTTTCTAAGCATTCATTGCACCTATAAATTACCCTAAGACATAAAAGTTTGATCATATTCAGATTTGTCTAGATTATAAGCAAGGTCAGTGTGGCTATGTGTTAGTTAGTGTTAGTTGCAATGTGTCACATTGCACTTGGGGTTCCAGGCTACTTTAGTGAAGATTAAATCATATAAGAAGTCTATCGTCAACACAAGCACAATATTTTCCCTGTGTGAGTGTGTGTATGTGAAATGGAATGCTGTCTTTCATGTCTTTGTTTTTTTTTTTTTGTTTGTTTTTGTGATATTATTTCTTATAGTTCATTTATCGGTGATAATCTCTGCTTTATAAAGCTTCAAGAGGACTTGGATAACAAATTCTGTTCAACCAGTCTCAAGTGGTATTTCTAGTATGTGCCATAAAGTCCAAACAAAAAAATCTAATGAGGAAAGTTGCTGGAACACAAGCTTTTCTTTTGTGACCAATTCAGAATTTATCTTTTTGTAGATCCAATTACTTATATGTGTGGTTATCTACAAAAGACAACATGTAATTCACAGTTATTTTAAGTCAAATTTCCATCCACAAAATACTCTTTCCCACTTTTAATTTAAGATTTGCAGACTGAAAGTGTCAACAGATTCCAGTGTCTGTTGACATCCCATTTCCTACAAGATACTGAGAGGCCAAAATAGATTCTGCTTATATTAACTAAGGACACAAGTCTGGGTTGGACTATTCATCAACAATGTAAATCAGCCCTCTATCAGAGAAGAATAATTTCTTTTTGGACTTCTGTACTTGTGTCACACATTTTATCGTCACAACTTGATTTAAGTGCCTGCATGTTTTATGTGTAGAAAGTGGACACCCACTGTCTATTATAGGCTATCATATACAGTATGTAACCTTAAGACAAACTCTTCTGCACTGAAGGACTAGAGATCAAGCAATATTTTATCAATATTTCACAACCTTTCTCATTCGTTTTTACACATGAAGAAGTCTAACAGCAGCACTACAAATCATTATGCATAACATTAATTCAAAAGGTTTATTTATAGCCAAATGTACCGTCAGTGTAGAGACAAAAATAGACTGCCGGACAAAAAGGGATACATTGGTGATACAAGACTGAATTCATCAGAGCTTTCACTTGTATAAACTGCCTTCCTTGAAGTATTGGCAAACAAAGGCCTGGTAAACGTCTAAAGACAAACTGCACAAGACAGTATGGCCTCGGGTTTCAATTACACTCTGAAAAGAGATGCATTTAAACATCAGAAAAATGCAATAGATCATATTAGCATTTTCAATTGTTCTGTAGTGAAAGGCATATTTCTGTAAGCTTTCAGATATTGATCTTGCATAAACACCTCATGGGCAATCGCCATAGAGCTGAATTCAATCTTAGCAATAAACTACTGCTAAATGTTTATATAGTGCAAAACATTCCATTTTAACAACACATTTCTTTCTACTTCACAGTCCATCGACCCTGGTCAGCAGTTCACATGGGAGCACTCTAACCTGGAGGTCAACAAACCAAAGAACAGATATGCCAACGTGATTGCCTATGACCATTCCAGAGTCTTGCTCTCTGCTATTGACGGTATGCTGCCCACCAACATCTTCCCTCCCAGCTGCTGTATCGATTCTAAAGACAGCCTGTGCAACAGTATCTTTAAGACCTCAGGAGTGCAACCACACTGTACTTTTAGAATATATTCCTACACAGGCATATCATACTACTTATTTTCTTTCATGCCTCAGGTGTTTGCAAAGAGATGGCATTAGAAAAAGGCAATTTTCCCAGAGCAAAGCATTCAGATTAAACAATGACCTACAGTAAGAAGTGCAAATAAGTTCTTCCACCATCTGTTTCTCTCACTGTCAGGTGATTCTTTCATAATGCCTCATGTTGACCTTCCGTAAGCATAACTTATACCTCGAAAAAACAGCAGTGAGCACACTGGAACAACACATTATAGCAGTGCACATTATAATTTGCAATGGCCATTACATTACTTGTTTGTGGCCGTGCGTTTTCAAAATGCCTTTGCTCATTTGCTACCTGGTTGAAGCTGACAAACAAAACTTACAGCAACACACAAGATAAAATGCCAAGATCACATTGGCCAGAGTGACACAGTCAATGAGGCATCACTAAGGCATTATATGGACAGGACTCCCTCAAGATGTGGTTGCAGTGCTCTTAACATCAGGTCCCAACCTTGCAGCTCGATAGTGACAAGTTCTGGCTTGAACTAGCCCAGTAAGATTCTTTGGCACATTAAAAATGTTTTGCACAGTACGGCACAGCTTCCAAAGAAGGAAAGGCCATTTTGAAATGGCTAGTTAAGTGCTGGGTCCATCTCCAATTTATTTAATTAAACACAATTCTACATACACACACAGCTATTAATTAACCATTTACATTTAGCTGCTCCAAGGAGGGTGAAGGAAAATAAACAAAGTAATAAATGGCTAATGTGACAAAAACAGATAGATAAAGACTTAGAGAGCCCCTTTTGCAGTATCTCAGAAACAACACACAGCTTGAGTGTTGATGGAAGTCCATTAGCAAGGCGTATAAACACATCTGCACAACCACATTGGAGTCTTTGTGCTATAGCAAGCGAGTAGTTCTCAGCCAGGGGGACATGAGGGACTTCCGCTTTTCCTTCTAAAGCTTAAACAAAGCTTTTTGGCAAGCAATGAGTCTATTGTTTACTCTGATTGAGTTCTTTGAATAAAAAGGGATTTGGGATTTGACATCAGAATTTGAAGACAGCTATAGTACTTTCAGAATTCATTGATGTGGGGATGGATCAGCAGAATCTTTGGACTACAGGCGCTCTGATGCTTGAGTACCTTTGTGGACTTTAATTGTCATAACATCACTGACTTTGCTCTACTTTTCATGAGTGACGAGGCACCACTTTCTGCCAAGTTGCCTGACCAGAGAAAACATGCACTTAGCAGGATTTAAATGGTATCTAAAGTTAATCCTTAAAATTTTGTTTGCCCTTCATTTGCCAGAATTGCACAGTCTCTAATTTCAATTAGTATGGATAAGTTTCTGTCAGTACAATCCCCACAAATTTAATCAATTCTGTGTTCTTTTTTGAACATTAAAGTTATGTAACAGTTCACTACTTTTTCTATTGTTCTATATTTAGTGTGGAAGCTGTATATTTGAGTCTTGGGCCAAAGACGTCATTACTTCTAATCTAATCAAATATCTAATATAATGTTACAACTTCAGCATTCTGTCCTTTAGTAGGAGAATGTAGGAATCTGAGAAAGTGTGGTCTTCTCTAAAACCCTCCTGTATTTCTTTTGAGATTCATGTGCTTTTCTAGGAGGACTACTGAAAAACACTGCAGCAATGTTTATTTCTCAATAAGCATATTGACATAAAAAAATGGGAGAATTTATACAAATCCTGAGTGACAGCAAGCATAAAGGCAAAATCCATTTGCAAATGTGCATTTAACAACTTGCCTCATTCTCAGTAATGTCTCTTTTTGCTTTTGCTTTTCAATTTGAACATGCACTGGGCTTAATTGTATTTATCCCTTGTCCATCATGGAAATGTGCAGTCGTCTGGCTGTGGACAACTTCAACAGCAAAAGAGAGGGCTGTGAAAAAAATAATGTGGGCTGGTTTTTGAGTGTGTTCATATTCCATTTTCTTTCCCTTTTTTCTGTTGAATAAGTTACCTGGGAGTAAAAGGGAGTCTGGGGGAGAGGGGGTGAGGAAGCAGTTGGAGTGAGGGGATTCTCTGATACGTGGCGTCCATGCAGATGAGACTTATCTTGGTCGACCATGTGTGCACGAAGCCCCTAAACTGCCAGTCCTAAAGCATTGACTAGCTGTCAGCTCTGTCTCTTTCGCCTGGATTCGCAAAGGCTGCTGTGCCTTTCATTTAATATAAGCAAAGGGAAGGAGGACTGAGGAGGAGAGGGGGAAAATTGTTTTGCTAGTTTTTTGTTGATTTGTTTTTCTCCATGTGAGGTGATAGACTTTTACAGACCAAGCTTTATCTGTAAGCCAGTTGAAGATATGGAAGAGGGACACAAAAACTGCGGATTTAAATGTGTTGCTGATAGCAAATACAAATCCTTATGGACTGTAACACAGGTTCCAAATGTGACAGTCTTATTCTATTTTTCCGATTTAACACTAACAGAAAGAATGGATAGCTCCACAAGCTGTTGTCCCTTTATATGGGAGAATATCTGACATTATCTTAAATATATGTAGAATACATATGTAGAATATATGTAAAATCAAGTCTTGGACCAACATAGGAAGCAACATTGTGAAATTTATAGTCTTTTCCACATTGTGTTAAATAAACAAAGTTAAGCACATTATTTGAGATATCACTTTTAGGTCCAACTCCCTCCATTAAGAAATCCTTATCTAACTGTTTTGCATACCAACTCAGCTTAGCAACTCAATCCACACCATGTCTCTTTTTAGGTATCCCTGGAAGCGACTATATCAATGCCAACTACATTGATGGCTACAGGAAGCAGAATGCCTACATTGCCACCCAAGGATCTCTGCCAGAGACATTTGGTGAATTCTGGAGGATGATCTGGGAGCAGAGGAGTGCAATCGTTGTCATGATGACCAAACTGGAGGAGAGATCCAGGGTAAGAGACAGAACATGCAATAATTCTCCATATTTCAATATTTAGCCAATTTTCTCAGGATTTCTTTCTTTTTCTCCAACGTGTTGTATTAAAACGAAGTGACAAGGTTTAACACAGAATTGTGGGGGCATTTGTTTTATTTCTATTTTAAGCTTTGGAATGCATAACCCCAACTCATAAATGCTAAAAGTTATGTGCACATGAAGTAAAACGTTTTAAAAATGCCATTTTTGAAGCTAGTTACATAATTTTTCCATGTCTCATTTTACATAGTAAAGTTGCAGTATAGAGTCCTCCAATTCTGTTTACCCTCTATTGTTGACATGATCAGTTTGACCCCCTTATCTTTATTTGTGACCTTGTTTAATTTGTACAGTGTGTCGTACTCTGGCCCTTCTTAGATGCTTTTGCATTTATTCTCCAGGAGAAACCTGGTTGCACTCTGTTACTCACTGATATCCTCAATTCTCCTTAAGACACCTTCTGTTGTTGTTTAGACCTGACTGATTAGTGGCATATCTCCCTTCATTAGTCTAGCACTGCTGAAGCCATTGGATAACAATCAGTGATAAAAACACTCAAAGGCTAGAAAAAGGCACACTGCCCTGCTGGATGCGTTGACATGGTCAGAAGTCACTTTCTCTCTTGCACATCTTACAGTGTTTGACTGAGCACATGAAAGACTGCAAGCTGCTGACCTTCACACTTATGTGCCTCCTCTAAGAGCCTGGCATAGTGTTAACAGGGCTGCTGACTCAATCAAGACAGTAGTTTTCACTCAGTATGAACAATCAGCAAAGCAAATGTACTCTTTTGGTGGCTTTTAAACATTATAGATACTTGCATGATTCTTTGATTTCTGGCAGGGGTCTATTTCACCTTATAGATGCTTTGTGATAAACAGTAAGTGTGCTTCTTGACCTCCTGCAAAACATCCCCAAACATGATCCTGCCATATTATGATGTTGTTTGACATTCGTAGCACATAATGCGCTTTTGTTCCTGCCCAAAGCTCCAGTTTTTCATATTAATCAGTCATATCATTTGCTGCAAAGCACTAAAGCTATTTATTAATGCTACGGATTTTTAAAGCTCGAGTATCTGCAAGTAAATGCTATTACGCAGAATTTCATGAAATTGTTGATAGTACACTTGTTAGATATTTGAATATACCATTGGTACAACTGTTGTCCAGTTATCATACTTTTCAACAGACACAGAGCATCAGGCAACAGGACATTTCATTTTGCATTGCTAAAACCACATCTATTCTAATGGACAATATAAAGGAAACCAGTAGTGCTTCCCTTTGTCAGCTAAGCAGAAATGCAATAATGTAACAGTTTTTATTACCTGCTAAGTGGGAAACAAAGCTGTACACTATAATAGCAATAAAGCTGAGCAGGTAATACAGATACAAGCTGTGGTTACCTTTGTAATTATAGAAATCCCAGCTCTGTATAAATATCTCAGGCCATTTAATTAATTATGAAAATCAAACTTAGTTGACAGGAATGAGGGGAATCTGGATATTTATTTTGCCATTTACCAATGACTTTGTGTATTTGTATTCAGTAAAAGACCTCAAATATATAGATAAAGATTTTTTGGATTAATCAACAAATACATCAAGGCTAATCTGTAACTCGAATGCAGAAAGTGTTCCTACATTCCTATCCAGACCTCATCTAATGTGCTATTTCTCTCCACTGCAGGTGAAATGTGACCAGTACTGGCCTACAAGAGCGACAGAGACATATGGCCTCATCCAAGTAACACTGCTAGACACAGTTGAGCTGGCCACATACTGTGTCAGGACATTTGCACTTTTTAAAGTAAGACCTACCTGTTGACCTATAGTAACTGCCTAGACAGCAGCTGTCAAGTAACTGATGTGAGTTGTGATGGTCACTAACCTCTCCTAATCCATATTCAGAATGGCTCCAGTGAGAAGAGAGAGGTGAGGCAGTTCCAGTTCACGGCCTGGCCAGACCACGGGGTACCAGAGCACCCCACTCCATTCCTGGCCTTCCTGAGACGGGTGAAAGCTTGCAATCCTCCAGATGCAGGGCCCATGGTGGTACACTGCAGGTAAGAAACAACATGGTTTCCTAAAAACATCCTCAAGCATGAAATTGATTTTGTTCTCTCCATTTGCTGTAATGAATATATGAATATATATGACAATACAGTACATTCATGGTTATTTAAAGGTTTATATGCGAGTCATTTGTGTACTGATAAGAGACTTTTAAAAGAAATCAGACATGAACCTGAAGAATAAATGTTGTCTAAAGGACAATATTTGATAGGGAGTAATTTATGGCCCACTGTAAGCCCAAACAAATCAGCCTACTGGCTTTTACGGAAGGCACATTAAATCTGAAGGTGTTTTCAACATCACAGCACAAAGAGTACTAGTGTCATTGCCCTCAGCAAACTTAAACGTCTCCTCCCACACACTGACACACAAATACATGCAAGCCTGTCGTGTTCCTTGCTACAGCACCAACATGTCGCACATCAGCAGCCCACAAGTCCTCGGCTTATCCCTTGGGTTATTGCATCTGAAACAAATAACTTTCACTTTCACGCCAACTACACTTCCCTCAGCTACATAAGCGGCCAGACTCCCAACAGAGAGGCACAAGGACATAGCACAGACTTCTGGCGTCTCTCAACTCAAGAAGTCATCAGAGGCTCTGCACAGAGAGAGCAAGTGACTGAAGGGGGAAAAAAAGACAAAATGAAGAAACAGCGATAGTGACTGTAATAGATACAAACTTGTGTTTGAAAGTGACAAAAAGGGAAGGGGGATTATTGAAGAATTAGAATTACCACATGCTGAAGTTAATTAGAGCTAGTTGCCGACTCACTTAAAATTGAAAATCCTGACTTTTTACAATGAAGCAGAATGCAGGAATTAATGTCACTGCGCAGATGGGAGGTTTTAATTCCTCTGGCTCCCTATCAGATGCAGTCATTTCCAAGCTCCATATCCTTTGAGATGGCAACTACTCACTTTATGTGCAACAACGATTTTATATAGAGCCATCTCTTATATTTACATACTTGCAAAATATTGTTTTGTGGTAAAGAGCAGAAAAGTATATTTGTACTGTAGAAATGTTTATTTTGCTGGCTAAACGAAATAAAAAAAAAATGTTGCTCATAATTAACAGCATGGAGTAATCTCTTGAGCAGTTGATTAATTAGTTGGTGCACCAAAAATTGCAGCTTGCTATGTACAGTGGGGCAAAAAAGTATTTAGTCAGCCACCAATTGTGCAAGTTCTCCCACTTAAAAAGATGAGAGAGGCCTGTAACTTTCATCATAGGTACACTTCAACTATGAGAGACAAAATGAGAAAAAAAAATCCAGAAAATCACATTGTCTGATTTTTAAAGAATTTATTTGCAAATTATAGCAGAAAATAAGTATTTGGTCAATAACAAAAGTTCATCTCAATACTTTGTTATATGCCCTTTGTTGGCAATGACAGAGGTCAAACGTTTTCTGTAAGTCTTCACAAGGTTTTCACACACTGTTGCTGGTATTTTGGCCCATTCCTCCATGCAGATCTCCTCTAGAGCAGTGATGTTTGGGGCTGTCGCTGGGCAACACGGACTTTCAACTCCCTTCAAAGATTTTCTATGGGGTTGAGATCTGGAGACTGGCTAGGCCACTCCAGAACCTTGAAATGCTTCTTACGAAGCCACTCCTTCATTGCCCGGGTGGTGTGTTTGGGATCATTGTCATGCTGAAAGACCCAGCCACATTTCATCTTCAATGCCTTTGCTGATGGAAGAGCCAGAAATCTTGCTTGTTTGTAGGTGACCAAATACTTATTTTAATTTACCAATTAATTCATTAAAAATCCTACAATGTGATTTCCTGGATTCTTTCCCCCTATTCTGTCTCTCATAGTTGACGTGTACCTATGATGAAAATTACAGGCGCCTCTCATCTTTTTAAGTGGGAGAACTTGCACAATTGGTGGCTGACTAAATACTTTTTTGCCCCACTGTATGTGCTGAGGGGCCTTCGGCAAAGAAGACATAAAAATAAGAAATCAAGGGCTCTAGACTTGTGTGTTTGAATGGTAGTGAATTAGATTAAAGTTAGAACTGTATAAATTAAACTGCACAGTGTTCCCATAGTCTGTAAATCAGTAATTACAGCCATGTTCATTTATCCTAACTGTCATCATCTCCTGACTACCATGGGGCACACAGATCTTTAGATACAACCATCCAATCATTTTATCCCTATTACTTCACATTGACACCACAGGGCAGACATTTTTACACTGTAAAATTGAGTCTAAAATGAACTGGTGTCCATAAAGAGCACATGTAGTCTATACCTACTCAATATTACATAAATGAGATCAAACTACTATAACTTGTCAAAAGATTGACAATTTTATCTATGTATTTACCTATTTGTTTCAGTGACACACGTAAGCCAGACTCACGTTGTGCCAGAAACTTAACAATATGCTCAGGGCCAATTAATTTTCATAGTAGTAAAACAACTCAAATGGTGTCCCACATGCTTAATTAATTAATCAATCAATCAAGCCATCAATCTTTATTCATTTGGTGCCAATTCATAACAGTGCTCTCTCAAGATGCTTTCCATAAAGAGCAGGTCTAGACCAAACTCTTTAATTAAGAGAGAAACCTAATGACTCAAGAATTCAAAATTCAACATTAACATCCCAAATACAGGTCTAGTATGTGGTTCCACCACAGGAGTGTTTAGCAGACAATCAAAAGCATTAATTTGTCTCCAGTGCAGAGCTAAGACTTCTGACAAGGTGAAACCACAGTGAGTCTAGTAAAATCTGCCTCCCATGGACGTTATAGCATGTTTTGTGCTTTCCAAGTTCCTGGTGTTTTCACTAACCCATAGGTCAGGGACTGTTTTGCTCTTCTTGGAAAAGGGCTACCCAGGCATGGTGAGGTGAAAGAGGAGGTCATAAGGACATGATTGAATGTCATGGAGATCACTGGCCTCTCCCAGTGACTCATGAGGCAAACTTTTGATAGAACAACTATAGATTCAAAAGAATTTAACTCACAACCTAACCATTTCCCCCCTTTTCCTCCTCGTAGCCAGCACATAATAGGGAATGTAGTCTACTTACCTAACTGGCTTCAGTTATGTTAGTTGTGAATGACAAATGCACACAGCAAAAACAGAAGCTACGTATTTTCCAACTTTAGGTACAATTGTGCATTTTTTTTAATTTAAGCATAAATAAACATAGTGATGGACAGCAAATAACTAAAGTAAAACAGTAAGACAGGCCACCTGATCACACCCAACTGTGTTCATGGGTGTGGTCAGAGATTCAACAGATGTTTGAACCCAGTGGTCAGTGCAGCAATGCTTTTCCTCCACAACATTGGCTTCTTCATAGTCACTACTGAAAACGTCCTGCAGCACAAAAGTGTAACCTCACCAGTAGGTTTAGTATCGTAAGGGCATTCAAAACATCTCTGGAGGAAAAATTAAACATGGCTTCCTCATTTCCATTAGGCCATACTGAGTTACCAAGCTCTTCCAGAGGGTCAAACAGTTGTAATTCTAATCCAGGGAAAGAAAGGGACAGCTCACGAGCACTGCTCCAAAACTCCTCCTGTTTGTCATCATGGTATAGTTGCATGCAAAGGGAACAGTCATGCTGTAGTTGGTATGTCCTAATAGTCAACACTCTCCCAGTTGTTTGTGAAGGAAAGTGATTAAACCTTCGAAACTCAGTCTGTGGGAAATTTTGTTTGAAGGAACAAAATATTTTTCATATTTTTTTGATTTACATTCCTCATTTTGAAAGGTATTCATAAACACAGCTTATTATTGACACCATTAACAGCAATGTAGTGATCCTGGCGAGTTTGAGTTTGAGTGTGTGTGTGTTCAATTGGCCATGTAGGGGAATGGTGACAGGTTAGCTGACGGCAAGAGATTTGGTAACAATACATATGTAATTACTTTTACTGCTGCTCATGCTTTATCTTCTCGGGACTCATTGCAGCTGTATTTTTACACTGCACTCTCTCCCATCCCCTTTTCCCTAAACTCCTGGAAAGCATATTAGTCTGACACTTAATGTGTGTCGACGTCCAAAGCAGCTGGTCTTGACTGGCTGAAAAGGCAGTGTCAGGTCATTAGTGCAGTCAGTCCGCCAGCTCCCCTTCAACTGCCAAATGTACAGACTGCTTTCTGCACCACATCACCCCACCGCACACACACACACACACAAACACACACACAGTAACTTGTCGATAAAGGAATATTGCATATGTTCCTACCATTTCCTGGTCCTACATTTAGGGAAAATTGTGGTTAATACATATTCCTGCAGTCTTTCCTCAGTCTTTTAGAAAACAAATGTGAGAACTACATTTCTTTAAGATAAGTGGCAGCATCTCTCCCTGGATAACAGCTATACCTTCAGTCTCCTCCCCCCTCCCCCCTCCCCGTCCTCATCTTCCTCTGTCTTCGTCTCTCTAGCTCAATGCTGTCACTCTGTCACTTACTCTCTTGCAGGTCATCACTCTCCCACATTCAGGTCTGCACTGTAAAATGTTTTCAGATTGGAAACAGCTGGGGTAAAGGGAGAAATCTCTCCTAGTTTCTGCATCTCTCACCAGAGGGCTGAGGTGTTCTCAAGCCTGGAAGTGATTCATTCTTCAAATATCCCTGAGACACTTTTACATTTCCATGCAGACTGATTCTCTCTTTGCCTTACATGTACATTTTGTAATCACTCTAGAGCTGTGAAGAGTTTTGTGTTAAAAAAAACATTCAGTCTCATTCAGCCAATGTCAGCCATTTTGAAAGTGATCATCAGATAATTTGTTAAAGCCAATGACTCCCATATGAGTCTTTATTCCATTTGCAGCACAGTTCCAGTGCAGCATGGCACATTAACCAGACTTGGCCCCTGGGGACTAACTTTACTCCCTCTCGAGTTTTCTTTCTCAACCCTCTCCCTGTTCCTGAGAGCAAATGAAAAACAAATGCTCCATCAGAAGGAGGAGGCACAAGAGCATGGCTCACACCTCGTAGGCATGTCAGCTTAATGGATTGATTAACCTATTTACTTTGGAGTGCCAAGTGCAAGGACCTGTCTCATCAATGCTGTGCTTCGCAGGGGGTAGAAGGAGAGTTAACGAACAAGATTTAACACTGCCCCGTCGCCCCACTGTAAATAAATTGTCATCAGAAAACATCTTCTGTGCTGAGGCATGCGCTATTAAAACACGTAATGTTCAGGCGGGAGCACTGTTAGATTGTCAGCAGTCTGCAATAGGGGGCGACATGTGTACAGCATGTCTCAAGCAAGCCCGCAAGAAAAGGTCAAAGAGAAACAGTAAAATATTTCCCCCTTTGTCAGAATGCTTTTGTCAATTTGTAATTATTTTTTACACACTAATGTAAAAATGTGGCGATGTGAATCTTAATGAAGAGACCTGCTTTTCAGTGCCTCTTATAAAGCTCTTATGCCATTTGGGTGCACCTTGCTAATCTAATGGCATTAATTGTTGTCAGCTGCACTTCTCAGAAGTTGTGTGGCAATGAAGTACTCAACATTTCTGTCTGTGTATCCACATTTGTGTGTGTTTGTTGTAGTGGCACTTTTTGCAACCACGAGATAAAGGTTAAATGTTGCTGTTGCATAAGTGATTAGTCCTGATGAGTTGGAGAGCACAGGTGGGATCCAGAAGAGAGAGACTAGATTGCAAAGCCAGCAGTGAGCCCGCTGGAGGCTATGACTGCCGATCCCTCTTCTTTACACAGTGCTACTTCAGATTTAATTACAATCCAAGCCAAAAAGTCTCCCCTACAGTGGCAAACTTGGCACAGAGAGTTTACCTCATCAATAGGAGAGCGGGGAGTTCTTAAAGCCACTGCATGTTTTCAAAGGACACCTCTCCTTTCATGGAGATCAGCTAGACACACTGTGTATGGTTGCTGAGATTTGCAGAAGTTATTATATTTAGCATTAAAGGTATTATATTATGTTGTCAGATGTGTTATTACCTAACTTTACTTGCACAGCTACAACTACGAATACCATCCAATTACATTATTCTTTCTTGATCTTGTTTTTGACCACAGTGCTGGGGTGGGACGCACAGGTTGCTTCATCGTGATTGATGCCATGCTGGAAAGAATCAAGCACGAGAAGACCGTGGACATCTATGGGCATGTAACGCTAATGCGTGCCCAGCGCAACTACATGGTGCAGACAGAGGACCAGTACGTCTTCATACATGACGCGCTCCAGGAGGCCGTCAACTGCGGCACCACCGAAGTGCCCGCCAGAAACCTATACGCCTACATCCAGAAACTGACGCAGATAGAGGGTGGAGAGAATGTCACTGGCATGGAACTTGAGTTCAAGGTACAAACTATTTACTGAAGCAAAAGCATTGGGCAAAATACTTTGGGTCAGGAATAACTTTTAAAAAATCAAATAAACTGTTTTAGCTTTAGATTCCTACAGCATAAGTTTTACAGCAACAACTTGCAATATGTAGCAGGCATCCCATCGGCACCCCATGCTCCAAGTCACATGCAGGCCCCTGGTGGCCTTGATTGGCCATTCTCAGTACAACTGTTTTCCAGTTCCCATTAGGCCTGCCAGACAGCATGGGGCCTGTGGTTTCCTCTCTATTCCTGTTACATGACTCGCCTGTGTAGCCTAACATAGGATAAAGTCACCCTTTCTGGACTCCCTAATCTCCCCTTCCTTGGGTAATGGTGGTCTTAGTTTACATGAAAACGCCAAACACAGATTTTCCCCATCACAGAACAGTTGCCAGAGGGACTTGAGCAATATACTCCACATTTACAATGAGAGGCTTATTCAGCCCACCACAGTGTGGTGTTGCTGTATGCATGGTATTGCCTTGCTTTTCATGAACCTACTTTCTTGTTCTGTGATGGATACTGATTCCACTGAGGGATGATAAACAAGTTAGATTACGCTGCACTTCTGTCCACTCCAGGCTCGCTTGGGTATCAATTTCCTTGTCTTTTCATCATAACATGCTATTTTTTTCTTTGCAAAAGGGAAGGCATGATGGTAATCACTTTGCTGCCATTCCCATACTTTATCTTTACATGAAATAGTATATAACCACATATACTATGAGCCATTATAAGATTGATTTCATCACCCACAATGTGTAGCTTATAAATTTGGATTCTTTCCCACTCATGAGAGTAGGGGAAAAAATCCCAATGCATGCAATCATTCATCATATTCAGATCTTTATCTTTTACAATCCACCTTCAGTGTCTGACACAGTCAGTCAGCGGGGAAATGAAGAAACACCAAAGAATGTCAGTGCTCCCTACCAGGCATCAGTATTCTCAAAGATGTCTTTTTCTGTGTCTCGATGCAGCGTTTAGCGAACACTAAAGCCCATACATCACGATTCATCAGTGCCAATCTCCCCTGCAACAAGTTCAAGAACCGCCTTGTTAACATAATGCCATACGAGTCCACACGAGTGTGTCTTCAGCCCATTCGAGGAGTTGAGGGCTCCGATTACATCAATGCCAGTTTCATTGATGGGTACAGGTAAGTGCTAACATACTCTGACACCCATTGCCAACCACATGGCCAATACACATACTGTAGATTCAGTAGACTTGAATAGATTTAAGAAGCAACTACATTTTTAAATATGAATTTAATATCAGCCAGGAAATTCAGCAGAAGAGAGCCACTGCAGTGTTTTCGTCAGCAATCACAAATATGGCTCTTTCAACTTTGTGAAACCAGTCAAGTTCTAATGCATTTCCATGCTAATTGTATCACACCTGTTCCAACTTGTGATTAATTGATTCTCACAGGCAACAGAAAGCCTATATTGCCACACAGGGACCATTGGCAGAGACCACAGAGGACTTCTGGAGAATGCTCTGGGAGCACAACTCTACTATTGTTGTTATGCTCACCAAGCTCAGAGAAATGGGCAGGGTATGTACGCTTATTTTCTTCCCATTTCTTTTGGCACATTAACATCCTTATTTTGGCTACAATACACAGAAACAGTGGTTACAAACAGTTTATATGAAATACTAGAGATTCAGTCGTGAGAATATAAGCTTTCAAACAGGAAATCTTCTATAAATTGAATGAAAAAAAATTCTGAGAATGAACACAATGAAGCTAGTGTATGAGGAGAATGTTGTGGCTCATTGTGGTATTCTATTTTTTACTCCCTACAGGAAAAATGCCACCAGTACTGGCCAGCAGAGAGGTCGGCCAGATACCAGTACTTTGTGGTGGACCCCATGGCCGAGTATAACATGCCTCAGTATATACTGAGAGAGTTCAAAGTGACTGATGCCAGGGTAAACAGACATTGTTTCATAGAACAGTAGAAGTTCAAAGATCAAAATTTGACACTGGGAATGGAGCTCTTATTTCAGTGCTATTGTTTGCAAATTTAGTCTGGTGCATTGTTTTTCAGAGCCTGGGTGTGGTCTAACCATGGGTCATGGGAACATTGAGTTGCTCACCAAGTGTTCACCAATAAAATTATACAAGTGTTTTACTTTTTTATATGTTTTAAAACTTCAGTTGCATCTGCATAATTTTATCTACCGAGGAAGACGATTTGAATGACACTTTGAGCATGCTGGATATTGAACACTTTAAGGTGGCAGTAGTCATTACCACAAAATTTTGGCATTGTATCAAATATTTGTTTATACCAAACTATAGCCTTAAGTGTAACATAAGTGTTAATATTGTGGAAATTATGACACATGTCAGTGTGTAAAAACAAATGTGGTGCTAGCAGCACTGAGCTGCCAGAGTTTTAATTCCATCAAAGGCTTACACAGATAAATGGCGCAGGCTTCCTCCTTTGTAGTGGATGTTACACTGTCTCATCAATAGGATTTCTCTTCTTATCAGGTGGATACAATATCACTTAAGTAATGCACACCCTCAAAGTTGATCCTCCGAGCACCCTGTCGAGGGTAGCACATCAAAGGAATTAGAATCTTTGGTGTTCATGTTTAATACATTCAGGTAAAATGGCAGGTATCTTTAATAACAAAACATTTTCTCTGAAGCTTTAAACTTGGCACTGGTGATAATTTTCCGAATGCCATCTTGCACTGTAAAACCCACAAAAGCATGAATCATTATGATGGAGGTGGTCATGGTATGAACTGCCATGGATTGGCCATCTGTGAAATACCTCAGACTGGCTTCCCAGTTTCACTTCAGCAGTTTTTCCTTTACCATTTTTCCATATTTTTGACTTGTACTCCACTTAAAAAGCAGACTCTGTACATTCTTTCTCTTTTTGCACCATCTCTTCCCAGGATGGACAGTCACGGACAGTAAGGCAATTTCAGTTCACAGACTGGCCTGAACAAGGAGTGCCAAAATCAGGAGAGGGCTTCATCGATTTCATAGGCCAAGTACATAAAACGAAAGAGCAGTTTGGCCAAGATGGGCCTATCTCGGTCCACTGTAGGTAAGTGACCAAACAACCAAACAGCACAGAAAAAAATAATTCAAATATCTCAAGCTGCAAATCCTGTACATCTACATAAATATTGAATTAGTATAGTAGTGTGTTAGAACACACTTTTTCTATTTCTGTCTTGTTTCTTTGGCCTCACCCTTGACCTTTTTGCCCCCTTTTGCACAGCGCGGGTGTTGGTAGAACTGGAGTTTTCATCACCCTCAGCATCGTCTTGGAACGAATGAGATATGAGGGTGTAGTAGACATCTTTCAGACAGTGAAAATGTTACGGACACAGAGACCAGCTATGGTGCAGACAGAGGTGAGGTGTTTTTTCCCCTTTCCTCTTTTCCACTACACTTGCGAAGAAAACACAACTCACAAACTGTACTGAGGTAGTCAGGCAGTTACTTTAGCTTTTGTGACATTGGAGACAAGACATGGAATCAGTGACTGTGTCAGCAATTTGATAGCATACTAAATTGTCTTGTAAAAAGGGCTGGTGAGATCCTAAGTATCCTATTGAGCCAAAGAGTTTAACTAAAGCAAGCCGCTGTCAAAGACTATGATTAATTCAGTAACTGAACCAATCTAGAGAAGTCGTGTTTGCTGTCCAAGGCAAATTCATCTCATCAATTCAGCTCTGGCTAGTGTTTCCTCACACACCTACTTGTGTTATCTTCAAGTCTTGAAAATGCACTTCTGTGTTGGACATGAAAAAAATATATGTATTTATTTTGGTTCACTGGAAAAGTCAGCTAAAGAATTCACACAACTCTATTTTCTAGGCTTAAACAATAGTCATGATGTACCAAAACTGTTACAGATACAGATAGAGATCCCAGGAGAAAGTGCAAGCTTAAGTCTTGTCTTCTTTGTTTCTAGGATCAATACCAGTTCTGCTACAGAGCTGGCTTGGAGTACCTGGGAAGCTTTGATCACTATGCAACGTAAAAGACCCAGTATTGGAAGAAAAAAGTAGAGGGCCCTTTGGAAAGAAAACCCAGTGAGCCTCTCTTCTGAGCCATAAATTCCTGCTTGAGAAAGTACTCCTTAACTCCTTGCTAACAACTCATTAAGTGTTGGATGTGCGACATGACTTGTCAAAAAATGAAAAAGATGATTCCCGGAGGACCAAGTATTTCCCAACCCCAATAAAACCTCGCCTTGATACAGCGTGAGGGAATCCTGACTGTTGAAGCATCGTACGGAATTACCTTTTCTTTTGCTTCAAGGATTCATTTTGGGGAACATAAAACTGAATGAAACCAACACAACAAAAAAGTAAATGAACAATAATGACATTGTCAGAAATGCATCAGTGATTATGAACCATTACGAGAGGCATTGGAGGCACACAGAATTGCGGGGGAAAAAAAAACTTGACGCACATTGTAAAGAAAAAAAAAAAATCTGTTTCACAATCAAGTACACACTGACAACCCATCGAAAAAGAAGACAATGTTTGGTCCACAACAGCAGGACAGACTTAAAGTAATAATGAATAAATACCCCTTTTCCTGTCACAATGTTCATCATCTAAATTTTGGGAGAGGGTAAAGTTAAAATGATCTATGAACTAAATAAAAATTATGGATTTAGTTTTTTAGTACTTTATTATACAGCTGATGTGCTTTTTTTGAACTGTGTGAATTTCCTTTTTTTACACAAATTTATCGCTTGGAAGAAAGTGATAAAACGTATTTACGTAAATGTTAATTTTTTTTAAAGCTGTACAACTGTTCTGACATATGTGCTATTTTGCAGAGAATCTCTTTGCTTTTTTTTTTCCTTTTCCAATTTTGTTTCTATTTTTTTCCCTCATTTGGTTGCACTTAGTGCACAGAACGGAATTCACACTACCAAAATGTAAGTTTGTTCAAGTTCAAGTTAATTTTTTGGTCTTGATTTTTCTGTTTATTTTTGTTTTTGTCCATGATCACATTCATGGTAACTTAATTACTCCCATAAGATAAACTGGGGCTTTGTGGAATCAACAGGGATGAGCAAAGTATGAAGTTGCTGCTACCGATTATCTTAGTTCTTCCATGTTAGAAGGGTGATGAGAGAGAACCTGATGAATTGGACAAGATATATGAATATATAAATAAATGGTACATTTTGCAAATATATGTGAAAGATATATTAAAGTATAAATAGCATATTCTAAATATATTGATAAAGTACATAATTTATGAGCAAAAAGTATATGAGATTGTCTATGAAAGCTTCCAAATTGAGAGTTGTGTGCTGTGGGGGAAATGAAATGAGATTTTTCACTGGAATGCACATCAGTAGGACAAAATTGTATTCTGATTCAGTGCATCTTTTCTTGTGCAATAAATACATGTGTTTTTAGATAGGGTTTTATGTGGATATGTCATTCACCCATGACATTGTTGTTCCACCCGCAAGTGAGGTGTGGGAGTGGGAATATCGGATGCCAGTCAACGCATCACTGGTGCATTTTTCACGCTCTCATACGGTCCATAATTAGAGGCAGAGGGATCATACAGCCGCAATCACCGCTCCACACAATAGGGCAAGGTACAAAGACGTCACTTTCTTGTGGTTCTTTAAAGCATTCAATGGTAATGACATTTTTTTCATTTTGCATTTAGAGTGCCTTATATTTATGCCTGTTTTTATAATGTTTCATTTAACATATTAATGTATCCTTTGAGTAATCTAAGCATTTAGTATAAATGTAATTGTATAGTTTATTTACTGTAGTATTCATTTGTCACATGATGAGATTATATATGCAAATAAGAACATTTCAAAGCTCATATTTTTCATTTTCAGTGGCCTTATCGTGGCTGAGTGAATTAGTATAAAATAGTTTATATATCACTGAATTCAACTGCAAACAGTCAAGAACATATAATAGTTACAAGAGATATAGTTGCATTTTCAGAAATAGAGGCAGGAATGAGAGGAACGCCCAGCATAAAGTAGATTTTACCAATTGGCACTATGGTCATGTTTGATTTTAAAATGGTTCGTCAGACTAAAAATGGATTTGGTCAAAAAGAATGCCTAATGCAAATGTCATCACCGCAGGGTTTCTTCTTCATGCCTTAGGTTTGAATTACAGACTGCATACGTGCCCTACAGAGAGTAGATATAGAGAAATGCATTCTGCAAAAATAAATAAATAGATAAACAAATATATCCTTTCAGTTATCCTGACAATCCTAAGACAGTGTGTGTCGTGTCCTTTTTACGACAGTTACAGTTAGAGACTGGGGGGTTGGTTCAGTTATGTTTCAGTCTTGATGTAGAGCAGCATTTAACTTTTCCAAACCCTCTTTGATGGCTTTGTGGATGTGCATTCCAGGTGCTTTCTTTCCCTTGTTAACTCAAGCAGCTATGCGTTTTATTTTTGTCAGTCGCTTAACTGATCACTTTTGTCATATTTTTGAGATATAAAAGTGCTATTATTTAACCTCATGGTGGCTAATGTTACATTATGTTCAAGTCTCGGAAAATGTTTTTTTTTTTCTCATCTCAATTTTTCATTTTTTTTTAATTGATTTTTCATATGCATGGCGAAACATTGCAGAATGGCCAAAGCTGGCCTGGTAGGAAGATTTGCACTTTCTATATCTTTGTACTATGCACTGCCCTATTGATTCTAAACCCAATAATATATTACTTGAACCCATCTATAAAAAAAAAAATCTCCTTAAACGTTCACTTTGTGTGTATGTAAATAACACAAAAAAGGTATCAACTCTTGAAAAAGACAAAAAAAAAAAAAGTTTGTGGCGAAAAAGAGCATCCATTCTGATGCCATGGTTACTCCAGCAGATGACTTCAGAAAAATCTGTCCCCCAACCATCTGTTCTTGTGGCTTTGCCATTCAAGCTTGGAGTGTCATTAACAGAAATAAACGTTGTGTTCTCTGCTCTCTCTATCTATCTCTCGTCTGGATGCATAGACTGAAAATTAAATAATGAAATTGTAAAAAAAATGGCTTGTTAAAAAGATCATACAATTACCTCTGATTAGTTGTAAGCGTAAACTGTTTCTTTTTCTGAATGAAAGGAGTGCTTTTTATTTTCTTACTTAGGTTACATTGGTGGCGAAAGAAGTCTGTATGAAAATCAGTTCTTTGCTGACACAAGTTCCATTTGTTATAAATGAATTCTATTAAAAAATGTCAGTGTTATGCATCGGTGTTTCACTTGTTTCCCTCCACCTCACTTTGACTTTAAAAGACTGATGGAACTATTTTACCCCCTACTGGTCTGGTTCCAACATATTATCCACAGTTTTCTCATGAAAGGGGAAATTGAGCCTCACCACATTTGAATAGATTTCCATCGCTCTGGTTTTTCTGTCACTGATGTCAACTACAATGAATCATCAGGGGAACATTTGACAGATGAAGTGCAATGTTTTTCAAAGCTGCCTTGTTTTTACCACAGATTTTTCTCACCCTACTGACAAAGTGGTGTAGTACTGTAACACAAAATTAAAACCACAGCTGCATAACAATCAATGCCATTCCACTCCTTAAACACTGTATTTTTTTTTTTGTTTGTTCCTGCATTTCATGCATTGTGTAAGTACTTGTTAAGTTAATAACACTAGAATGACCCCAGTAAAACCTGCAACCTTAAGTTAGGCCACAATAGGCCACAATAAATGGCCAATTTAAAATCATATCTACTGAAGTTAGAGGCATGGACTGTTTAATATTATGACTACAAATGCTCCGATTTAGAGACACACTGGTGGATCCATTTTGAGTTATACTAGATAGCGTGCGTGCGTGCGTGCGTGCGTGGATGCTGTCATAGTTTGCCTGATCCTCATATGGAGGCTCATACAAACGGATTATTCTAATATACAAATATATACAGTAAGCACTGAATACGTGTATCCTTAAGTATTTTTACAAGTATATAAATATGAATTAAAAATGTAAAGTGTCCACAGATATATTTTACTAAAGGCTTGTCTACACGGGGGGGGTTTTGCCCATGTTATGGTCGTCCATCAAACATGCATGTGATGGAACAGACTAGACACTGATGGAAGGTTGAAGCTGCTGTGATATGTGAACACTTTCGAAGTCAATAACTTCTTGCCGGGAGAAACGATCACAAATTCAGAAAACTATCCATGCAACCAATTAGAAAATATCATACCAAATGATAACAAATGACATGCTGTCAGGTATGACACTGAGCTTCAGAAACATTATTCCTGAGTCTACAATGAAAAGCTTTCAGCTATAACAGGCTTTCACAGAATATTAGTCCACAATAGCAGATCACAGATATTGTTGAAAGCAATGGCATACTGCAAGAGCTACAGCAACGATGTGCAACATGGACACCGACTGGACTGTCATATTTGCTTGCTGATGTTTGTTTCTCTAAATCACACCTCATACTGAACATGCAACTAAACTTAAGTATAGGACCTGCATCTTGAGGGCCCCCTTTGTTGTGCTGGCGAAGTTAATGAAGGATCTCTCTTAATGTATGCTGTAGACTCATGTTTGATCTCTTGCTATTTTATGAAGCATCAAACTATGTCAAGATACGCTTATTTCATCCACATTTGCCCTCCCAGGACATGACTCCCCAGACAAGGAGATTTCAGACACTAAAATGGAAGCTAGACTGAATGCTTGGGTATCATCTTACAATGCATAAAGAAAGGTGTAAATGTTCACAGATTACTGCACGTGAGACCAATTATTGCGTCATCTTGTTTCTGACAAGTTGATGGAAACTAACCAAAATTAATTTTTAAATTTCTTGAGCTATCCTTTCATTGCAGATGTCTGCCTTGCACCAGACAAGAATACAACAAAATATGGAACACCTACTGTCATCAGCTTTTATTTTTCACCCGAGACTGCACTTTGGATGTGTCAAGCAGATGTTCCCTCGTCGTCTCTCAGCAGTTTTTGCAGAATTATAAAACCAACCAGCCAGTCACAACACTGTGCACAAGTCATATCTCATTTATCCCTTTTCCACCCTTAAAAAAACGACAGCTTGCCTCATTCCCCTAGCGCTTTATTTTCTACATTTTAAATTTCATGAAATACGCCCAAATGAAGGGTAGGGAGCAGCTCTGATGTCAACAGTTGTGAGTGGGATTCAAGACATTTCAAAGGCAGAAAACCTTCTGCACCCACTTCTACTGAAGCAAAAATAATTACATGCCAATGTATTCAAAGAATTCAATTTTATTGCCAGGCTACTTTGATCAAGAGGTCTGACACTCACAGCATCCGTGTTCTTGATGCTCCATTCCTTTGTTGATAAAACAATCACTTGTTACCATTTCCCCAACTTGGGTATCAGGTTGTGATTCATTTTAACTGTTAAGACTCTGTTGGCAGTTAGTCTGCATGCAACCATCATCATATTAACGCTGTTGCAAATTGAGTGCAAAAACAAAAACCTTTCGAGGAATCCAAAAGAAAACAGTGTAACTGATATAAAGGATGTCTTAAAACTGCTATAGTTTAATCAAAATCATGGCTGCTTTCCCTTTGAGCATACATCTCGTTGGCAGAGGGGTGTTTTGGGGAATCTCTCTTGGAATTCGACTTTATTAATAACAACAAACAAACAAACTTGACTTTTCTCCCATCCACTATTCTTTTCCTGTATTTCCTGTCTTGTTGCAATGCCAAAGATTTAGCAGCAAACGCACTTATTTCCAGTCGTTTCATGTAACATCTTTTGAATTAGGTAAACAACAGGTTAGGGCCGAGATTAATCTTCAAGCTCTTTCCACAGTGTTCTTTAAAATAGCTCCTGCTTCCACACCCTCAAAATAACTAAAACAGCAGAATATAAAGCAGCACAGTTTCTCAGTGTGACCTGAAAGTTTGCCTTAATTCATGGATGAACTTAAGCTAGTAAATTTTTATCTTTTAATATCATTACTGAGACAATTTACAGTTTATAATGTCAAGTGCTGAACCTCAGCAGTGATTTAATATACTTGTTAAGGGCAGAGCTCACACTCATCAATGATGTCATCAATTCACTTTCACAGCTGGCCATCTGCAAAGCTAACATTAAACTAAGCAGCTGAGTAAACAGACATTGCACTCCTGGATTTCTGGCTTGAATGGACTAAAAGAACAACGCAGAACAAGTGGAGCGACTGTGTGCTGTAAATTAAATGAACAGCTATGGGTCTGCGAGCCGCACCACCCAAGGGCCTGTAGCCAGCAGAATGGCGAAGGGCTATTGTGCAGCAGAGAGACAGGCATCGTGCCCTGCAGCAGGCTGATGATGATGATCCATATGGGGATCCTCAATCGAGCGGGCTCCCAGTTCAACGATGATGAACTCAGATAAGAGCTGACACTGCTGCCAACGCAACATTGACTTTGTCTGCACATCGCATTAGAGCTACTTCAGAAGCAAGAGAAGGGTTTGACCTTTAAACACTACTGCCACAGAAGAGGGAAGGAAACAAAGACTAACACAAAGGACTGTTAAAGGGATGCAATTATAAGTGCCATTATACATTTTTGTTTGTCTTTGAAGTGCCCATTATTACTAGCTAGCTCTGTGAAAATGGGTTAAGAGAGAGGGGTTCTTCTCCTGAGTGACCAAGTAAAACAAGAGAAAGAGAGAATACTGAGATAATAATTGATGAAAAATGGAGAGGGATAGAGCAGAGACGACATAATTGAAAAGGTTGACTGGTGACTGGAGAGAGGGCTACAGAGGAATCCAGCATGAGCCAACAGTTGCCGCAGTGTAAAAACCTCTGAAGGTTAATTTCTCCAGCTCAGCATCTTGCCAATATTTCTGCGATCAGAACCTCTGTAGGCCAGCCATCTGCTTCCCCTTCTCTCTCTGCTGCTGCACTCCTCATTCCTAGTTGGCTTCATCTGGGAGTGGACATGCATCAGGGCACTCTTAGGAACTAATCTCTGAATGTGGATGTGAGTGGGGAGAAAGGTTTTTGGCATTCGAACATGTACCAAAAACTTTCTAGCTAGATTATAAAAGTATATTTTTGGGTTTGCTGTTTAAAATGTATCATTTAATTCATATATTAATAACTTCTTAAACAGGCAGATCATTTCATACAGTGCACCTACTATCTCAAGTACACAGTATACTGTACATCTAGTTAAGCAAAACATTGACTTCTAGGGCTGCAACTAATGATGCTTTTGATCTATCAATTATTAGTTCAATTAATTGACCAATCATTTGGCGCACATGGGGACATCTTGAAATGTCTTGTTTTTATCTGAAAAGTTCCAAATATAATTAATCCATTATCGTAAAAGACTGAGAAAAACTGAAAATATGAACATTTGACAAGCTGTAAATTTTAGTTTCATTTTCTGATCGACATCCCTAGTGATCAGTTTTAGACCTGACAAACTATATATATATATATATATATATATATACACACACACACATACACACACAATATATAGGCTAGTTGATGCCAATTGGAGGTTTACAGCACACATCAATTATCCTGTCAAGCCTGAAGAATAAAGAACAGGGAATATAATTTATGAGCTCCTCGACAGGTTTTTGTTGCAACCTAAAGCAATAATACACCTTCAGTTCAGTGCTCAGCTGCAATCTTTTCATACACTGCCACTTCACCAATGGGATAAGTACTAAGGGTATATTTTTTGTGACCTCAGAGGACACAGTGTCAATTATTCTGGGTAGGGCTCTGCGGAGGACTTCATTCCCTAATCAAAATAAATGGCCAGGGCAGCAAAAAGTGAATGGAGCTAAGCCCCCAATATTCCTTCGAGACAGGAGGGGGGTTCGGGCCACAAACAAATCCATTACCACGAGGTAAATAGGACGCATCAGCACTCTTGGCCCATTTGAATGGTTCTAGCCCCATGACCACCCCTGCACAGGATTCTTCCATTTTAGACGCAGGAGCTGATAGCAAGACTTTCTTTTTTTTTTTTTCTTGCACACCACCCTGCAGTCAATCTTACATAATACATTCTGATGATAAAACTCTTCCGCGTATGGCAGCTCCACGAACCGAAAGTGGCTGTGACTAACTCACTGTAATGGAAAAATTCATCTTCCTGCATATAATGGGTAAAACGTGGAGGAAGTCTAAGTTCAAACTTTAATGCAATGCTGAAGCCTAATGTGGTCTTAAGCAATTCTTGGAGGGGTTGGAGGTGGTGGTAGGGATGTAATTAAAATGAGCTGTCATGAAATTAAATGTTTTCTCTCCCCCTTATTTTTGCTTCACCAGCTGGTAGTCATTTCACTGTCAGGGTATATATAATTTCAGCAGATAGTGGAGACAGTTCTGCTCTAAGGCATGATTTTTTTCACAGCAAGAGTGCTTTTAGGGGGCTCTTCATACACAGCAAGGCTTTCATGTTGTCTATCTATGTTCTGATGTCGTGTTCACAATAGTTTTGCTTTTGACATTAGATAAAACTATATCAGGGATAATATGAAGCTGTCATGTTGTTCTGCAGAGGTTTAGAGTGTCAGACAGTGATATGCTCAACTGGAGAGGTAAGAAAAAGGCACTTCAAGGTCGTAAAAACCTATGTAATGACATATTGTTAAGAATAGTCAAGTCTATTTTACTGGAACATTGACTTGAATTCATGTCACTTTTTCAGTTTCATGCTTCACCTCGTAATCAAAACATACATTTATTTATATTTTTCACACCTAACCGATTCATGACCAATTGTGAGTACTCTGATTAGTGGCCAATGTGCACTAATTTAGTACTACTTCAAGAGGAGAACTGTGTCACCCTTTCATCTGTTGCAACTGCTATCAGAGTTGTAATAGTTCTTTTGCCCTACACCAGGGAGGTTGTTAAAGCATATCCACTATTGAAGGCCAAGGCCAAGAGTTGCCGGTCTTCAGCGCAGTCGGTGGCAGATTCCATTTTCTCTTCTAGGCAGGGATTCTCACCTAGAGCTACTGATCCACAGAAATTGTTGTCATTTAAAAAAAAAACATTTAGTGGCACTTGTATTTGCCGGCCTATGTTTTAGGTGTGGGGTGATCAATGTGTTGTGACATCAAAAGTGGTCACTCGTAAAGTGCATGCTAATGAATGTGAGCAATCCTGTTGGATTTTGAAATGAATTCTGAAGTGGAGCCAAGAAAATTTGTGTCCAAGGTGGCAGATGGAGAACGGAATTACATTGAAAAAGGTGTTCTTGCTGACACCACTACACCATTTGACAGAAACCTGGAAAAGCGTTGTGTTTTGTTTTTTAAGCTATAAAGCTACTGACTGACAAACACTTCCAATCAAACAAACAATCAATTCAATATAGGAATACTAAACAGGCTTCAAAACTGTTACCTTGAAATAAGCTTTTCTTTTCTTCATGTAATACATTAAAATAAGGCTGAATAGATTCCCGAGAGAGCAAGTAAAGCAGAAAAGAGAGGATAGTTGACTGCTATTGCTCAGGGCCATACAAGAGCATTTAACTAGCAGAGATTAACTACTGTATTCCCACTGGTGGCCTAGATGTCCTAGTGTACTGCCTCAGGGAGGAGAGATACCAGAGAGGGAGCAGCGGAGGGAGTAAAAGAAAAGGATGGTGGAGGTGGAGTGTCTATGTGGTGCTGACAGCTTTGGTCACTTGAGAGTATAGAGTGACAGGTGATACAAAACAAAAACAGTCTCCCCACCTCCTTTGTTTATCATGTTTGAGTTGCCCTGTAAGGTTGTGATTACTTTGAGTATCACATGAAATTATAGCCAAATAATGATGGAATCCGATCCTGGCGAGCAATCGTAGTGCCTCTCAAGCAAGGAAAAATAGTGAAACATAGACTTCTCCTGAACTCTCCAACTTGACTTCAATTCTATTTTTAACACAAACACTCAGAAAGATGGCTGAGCAGCTGTGTTCCCTACTCAATTTATTCCCTCCTGAGAACTGTCTCTCACCGTTTTCCCACTGTCCTGATATATACCATACCTTGACATGGCAGCAATCACTCTAACTTCCTCTGATAGCCCCTGATCCATCTGTGACATTTTTTCAGGCCATAGCTTGTTAGCATTCATAACATCACAGCCATACCCACCAACATTCACATTATATATATGTATACTGTATACTACATATCAGTCAAATCAGTCACGGAAAACTCACATGCCACATGCCAAATTCACATCATGATCGGAAAATCACAGTAAACTCCATCTATTTCAAAATATTGTTTATCAGAGGCTTTTATCAAGTGTAGTTTCAAAAGATTTGCAACAATCAGCAGGTCTTTTCACATTTCGCAAACAAAATTTCACTGCAGTTTAATCATTGCACAAACAACTAAATTAGGTAAGATATTATCATCTACTGGTCCTTGCAGATTGCCCACCTTGGTAATTGGGACAATATTGTTCTCAGAGTCCCTACAGCAACTGAAACAATTAAGACCCCCAACTAGGACAGAGAACAGCTCTGTAGGAACACAGCAGAGTTGGTTCTTATATTCTTGTATCGGCAGCTTGCACTGTAGGCTTCCCCCATGTCTTCTATGGGCCTGTGGAATATTTGAGTACAGGAAAGACACAGCAGGGCTGCTTCTTTTTTTGGCCTCTCTTAACTGCCAACCCCCCCTCGCTTTCTTTCTCTGCTTCCCTGCATCTCTCCTCTGTGTTTCTGCCTGAAAGTGGAACCGATCGTTCTGGATTCTCTCCTCCATCACTGAAAAAGCTCCTCTACTTGTGATGCAGAGCAGGCGAAGAAGCACAGGAATATGGCATGTCTCCAGCAACGTCGGTTCACAGAGGAGGAGTGCAGCATTTTGAATGCAGGCAGGATTAGCCTAATTGAAGTGTCAGCCTGAGAAAATTGTGGATGCGTGCGGGTTAATGTCTGGGTATAGCAGAAGCTTCACTCATCTCAGTGATGATGAGGAATTTGGATATCATTGCAGGCCTCATTTGATTGTGTATGTGCATGTGTGTGGGTACAGTATGCGTGTGCAGACCCCACCCCATGGTGATGCTAATTGTAAAAGCTACCATCTAGTGTATTTATGATACTGAGACAGCAAGGTGGAAACTGTTGGCTATATAATTACTGTACACCAGTGGGCCATTACATTAAGACTTCAATTAAAAGCAGCAGTAGTCTTGATTAATTAAATTTATGTGCAAACTTGCGAACAAACTGATGAACACACACGTTAACTACCAACAATCTACATTAAAGTGGTGTTAGTTGAACTGTACAGCTTCAATATTCTCACCTCACTCCCTCTCTCTGTTTCTATCTATAACTGTCAATGTAATTGAAATGTATCAGTGTGACACGCTGAGCCTAAGAGCAGACCTGCATACTCTTTAGTGGTGATAAAGGTGACAAGATATGAAACTAAAATCCAGTGGAGCAAATTCAGGGGCGTTTTCCCCCAGAAGAAAATCTGAGTGATTTTAATAAGCAAGTTAAGCATTTCGGAGCCTTTTTAGATTAGAATACAATTAGAAAACATCTTGTTTTGATACCAAATAAGTTTTATTGCATTTCTGTGAAGCAATTTTAATGTATTCATATATGTATTCTACAAATTACATGACATACTGTTGCATGTTCTCCCCTTGTGTGTGTGGGCTCTCTCCAAGTACTCAGTCTTCCTCCCACCATCCAAAGACGTGTGGGTTAGGTTAAGTGGTGACTCTAAATTGCCTGTAGATGTGAGTGTGAGCGTGAATGGCTGTCCATCTCTATGCGTTGGCCCCATGATTGACTGACGACCAGTCCAGGGTGTACCCTGCTTCTCGACCAATGTCAGCTGTGATTGGCTCCAGCCCCCCTGCGACCCTTACGGATAAGCTGTATAGACCATGGATGGATGGATAACATACTGCATACTAACAGTATTATCCAGATTTTTTTATTGATTATTTCAATCGGAATCTGCGAAGTAACTAAAGCTGTCAGATAAGGAGGAATGGAGAAGTAGAAAGTACCAGAAATAAATACAGAAATAATCAAGTAGAAATACTCTAATTTGTACACAAGCACAGTACTTGAATAAATGTACTTTAGCTAACATGACATAAGTGGCATGAAGCAGTCTGTTGTTCTGTGAGGCAGTAGTACTGTGCCTTTACCAGCACTATATTTGCTTAGGCTGCGGGTAATCAAATTTGAGTCATGGCAATATGTCGCATGCCTTGGACAATCAATTTTGTGTAATTAACTTTAACCTAAGCAAATAAACATGACGAGTAACGAAGAGTAACAATGTACATTAATGTTCACTGTGAAAATTAAAGTCTATCTTACATTTTGACAGACACAAGGGAGGATGGTGTCTTTACGCAGACATCACGTAACAGACAAGATAAAAGATCCAATTGGCCCATTGAAGAGGAATACCACATAATTGTTTAGACAATCCAATAAGGTTGATTCTAGCCTGTATCAGCGGACGGAACAATGTCATCACAAAGCCAGATAATGCACAATTGTAGTCATTCTCTCTTATTCTCACTCACTGTGCATTTCTAAAACTCTTCAGATCAACACGATTCACGCAAAGTACCTGGTTAACACTAAAAAAGGTGACAGGTTTGCAAAAATGGTAAGAGAAATGTCTGTAATAAAACGATACAAGAGGCAGTGAAGCCACACTGACAGAGCAGCACAATTTCCTAAATGTAAATACACTCAAGAGGTATTATTGCCTCGTAAAGGCATGGAACCAAAATGATTTCCTGATACAGGTCTCACTCACCATGTTCAGCGTATGCGTATAAAGATGAAGGCTTTAGTGCTTTCACAAGACTTTTAGTTTATCCTCAACAGCATGAGAGCAGTTCCCCTCCTCTAGAAACAAATACCAATACCTAATTTTACACTACACTTAGCTTTCAGTTTCTCTGTTAAACAACCAAAATCAGTCTAAAGCTCACAAGTGGCTATTATCTTTTGTGGGAAACTGATAAGGTTTTTCTGCTTCATCATCACAGTTACCAGAGTTCTTCAACAACAGAGGTACAACCCAATTAATTTTACCAGGTTAAAACAGAGGCCCCTGCAGAGATTCTTCCAGTTTAAATGTAAACCATTTTTGCTCAATTCTGTAAAAAACGCTTGACTGTTTAAACAGTTCTGAAAGCTGTTTGCTGTGTTTGATGGCCCACTATGAAATTTCAAACAGCAAGAGACCATTTTAATTAGCTCGTCTGTCGTTTGAATGCGTTTTACAAGGTGAAAGTCTTAGCTGGTGACGGTGGATATCATGGGCTGATATATCTGCCAGAGGCAAACTTCATCATCTCTATTTAATATCAATCAGTTAACAAATTTGGTTGTTTTGTGTGCTCTCTGGTGCCTGCAATATTTACTTGACAAAGAACCACTACTCTAAATTACTTTGTCATATCTATTAATTTTCTGTTCGGTGGATACAGTCTGGCCAGGTATAGTACTTTGAGTCCAAAATAAATATATTAAGTGGTTTCAACTGTAATGATTTACTTTGTACATGTGCATCCAGCATGGACAAATGACTAATAGTTACAATATGTAAGTAACAATATGTCAGTTTACTACAGTAAGAGTTTAACACAATAGCTGTCAACTGTAACATTTCTGTGGGCTTCCTTAAGAGTTCTCATAGCATGTCTTTATATTCAACCATAACCACCAGCAGCAATTTAAGTGCCAAGACTGTAAGACACAATGACAGATGCAATTATGTGACACCTCAACACTCGCCCTGTAATATAGAGTATTTCTTGTGATCTGTGCCTGTATAGATATGTAGCCCGACTATAAACCCTGTGTAGGAGGAAAATGTGTTTGCAGCAAAGTGCAATGTGTAACAATCCAGAATATAGTCTAGATTTATCAATATCCTAATCATTCTGTAATTCTTTAGTCCAATTTACCAATACAACAGTTACAACACATTTTGCGGCATGCAAAATAATCCTTTGTGGTTTTTATGAACCTAACATAACTTGATTCCAATCAATTTAGGATGGGTTTTCCTTTATAATTTAATGTGTATGAGATGGGATTGGTAGGCTTACTCATGTTCCCTATGGAGTTACCCTACTGGAGGACCACCTTGCAGTTTAATATTGCTGAGTCATTTGATCCCAAAGAGGAGGTCAGCCTTAAATGCTGCTGTAGTGATACGGCACCAAAAGTGATTTTACTGAAAGGTGCAGCTGTCAAGCTAAAGACCTCTGAGAGACCTTCTAGCCCTCATGCAAGCTCATCCCACTGTCAAAGAAAATCCAACAATAGCTACATAGATTCATGAATATAATGATACAGTATGTTGTTGCCACAAGCACACAGTGTTAAATGGGTGTATCATAGAATAAGATAGTCCTTTATCTATCATAACCTGTATTCTACTGTTCTTTACGTGTCTTATGTGGCTATTTTATAACAAAGCTTATGAAAAACATCGTGCACATCTAGAAGCCCTATCTGAGAGCACCAAGCCCCCTTTGCAGGAGGTAAACACCTAAATTACAGTTAATTTACACTGATGAGAAAGGGTGGGCGAGCAACCGGAAAATACTCAGTACAACTGTAGCCAGTGTCTTATGAAGAGAGCCTGGCTAAGAGTTGGCAGAGGCACATGTGGGATGGATTAGTGTCTTCTTGTTTATTGCGCTTTAATAGGATTTGATTTTATAGATTGTGTTGGCAATTCCTCCTCCTCTGAACACACCATCTGAGGGCTGAGAGATATATAATACGGATTAAATGCCTTCTTTGAGAAAAATGTGTCCGTCGCTTCAGAAAGATATTATCCTGCCTTTAAGTATTTATAAGTTAAAAGAATGTATATTTTTGTGTCAAAAAAAGAAAAGGAGAAAGTCTCCATGTTAACATGCAGACCCAAAAGAATAATACAAAGAAGTATCAGATGGTCTTGTAGGAAGTGAATTTTTGCCAACAATGAGAACTTGAAAGCGATGTCATGTCTTCTTAGTGCAACACTGTGAAGATTACAGTAGCAATTCCACCCAGATATTGGATTATGTTGCTACCCAGAACAGATGAGCCAGTTAAGTGTTTCCAGAAGTATTCAAAGCAGCACCATAGTATCTGTACGAAGAGTGTAAAGCTGTGCTGAAAAAGTTTTACTCAATACCCAATGATGCCACTGGGTATTGAGTAAAACTGTCACATCTGGAGTTTGGGCAACTCTTTCACATTTAAAAATAAACTGCTCTTCTACAGACTACATCCTGTAGCTTCTATTACAAAGTGCTGCTCTGAGCATGGATCTATATAAAAGGGAGACTAATTTGTAAAGAAAGATGTCACAGTGACCAAGTCAATTGAATAAATTTACTAAGTGGTGACCACTGGCCTTCAGGATCAAAGATATCATTTATATAACTGCTGTGAAAGGCTAAATAGATATATACATATAATAAATTCACAATTTATTGCAGATTTTTGTAAGAAAGACTAGAGCAAAAATATGTCCTATTGCAAATACAAAACCAAGAGTGGATAACTTAACACTGCATGGCATCAACAGATAGGTAAAGAAGAGGTTATAAAGTTGATTGATGTACTGTCATGTAAATAATGAGTGCAAAAAGCTTGAGGTTACACAGACAACAATCTCATTTATGTAGACTATCAGGAAAGGTAGCATGGATGTGTCGATTATGTGCTTAGGAAGAGACAACAAAAACTCCCCTCAACAGAGAGGTTCAGGCTGTGAGGCTGTCAGCTATGTATTCAAATAGTCTGCTAATTCTCTGAGTGGATAATCAGGCAGTACTTGGACAAAGTAAATATTTCAAGATTTTTGAAAATAAGAACCTCAGATTTGTGGGGCCCATGCATTTGCATGTAATTTTAGTCAGCAAATTTACCTAGGTCATCATTTTTGGGAATGAAACATTAGCCTTTGAAACGGAAAGCTTTCACCCATGAACTTGACAGTCATTTTATTGCAGCCATTAAACCCTGCAGTGCCTCAAGTTGTTAACATGACAGAAACAAAGACAAAAAAGTCCAGCCTCTATTGGCCTACTCCCATCAAAAGAAAAGCAGGGAAACGAGCAATGTGTCACGAAAAACATTTTTTCTAGTGTGATATAATATTAAATGTAAAAGCCCAAAGAGCTTGGGGTGCCGATTAAGTTTGGACAGAGCACAGATATAATTGGCTTTGGGTGTCATCCAAACTCTGTAAGCCTCCAAATGCAACCCATTAGAGATATATTCCCCCCTTTTGGCCTTACTCTTTAATATAACGAGGCAGTGAGAGAGCCTCCTTTCGACTACAGACTTTCAAACTTTTGTCATATTTTTACCTTATCTGTATTAATTCCACTGACAGCCTGCAGATAAATTCAGAGCTGTCTCAGAGCTACAATGACAGCTCCCGGAAATCCACGGTGGCAAAGAAACTTGTCTTTTTCTCCCCACTCACCATGGGATAGCGCTGAAAAACCCCACTGCACCTGAACCTGCTTTTTGTATGCAGAAACCTGAGCAAGAGTTAAGAATAATGTACCCATGCAATCTTACATAATCAAAACAACTAAATGTTGCCAAACATCTTATTGTATAATGCAAATATTGTTCTAACATGTGACTGTATATCTTTTGTATGAGCAGGGAATAGAGGTCAGTGGAGTAGAAACAGTGAGCAGGATTTTGAAAGAAAATAAGTAGCGGCTTCTCAGTTCATTTGCTACAGTGTCTCCCAGCTCCATGGAAACCCACCCTCTAACATGTCAGACCTGTGCTCAGGACTCATCACAATCCTTGTCACATTCCCTCCTCCCTTCTGACTTTCAGAAACTTTGGAAATATCGAGAACTTAACCAGTTGGTGCTTTTTACACAGAATATTTAAATTTTCATTCATTCAGTCATACTCCTCTTATTCAATCATTTAAACATTGTTTAATAGTTAAACATTTAACCAGACATGCCCATGCAGGTTTGGCATCAGCTCATGCAGTGTGTTGAGTAAACACAAGAGTGTTCCAAGTGTCACAATCATACAAACGTGAACATGCATTAACATCTCCTCCAGTGCACCAGTGGACACAGTGGGCAGCCCTGTCACTCCTTCTGCTACTCAAATCTTTCCCCACCATCCCTCCCTCCATCCCCTTTTTCCCTAGTGCATTGTCCTCTCTCTTCAACTGTCTTGGCAGCAAATTGTTTTGTTTAAGTTCCCTGAAAAATGTAATCAAAGACATAACCCCAGTTTTCTAAAGATTAGTCAATTGGGTGGCCAGCAAATAATGGAAAAGGTTTTCCCAGCAATGTCAGCATATTATATTTCTGAACCATCAAACAAAACACAACTACAAGAGTACTGCAAATTTCCAACTTTAATGGAAATATAAATGGAAAATGTTATATTGCACTTAGAGTGATCATTTAAAGGGATATGTACTGTCATACAATAGTACTTCTAATGCCATCACTGCTAAAGTCACTCCTCTAAACAGCTGTATACTTTGCAAGGGCATTGGGTCGTTAATTCACAAGGATTCCTTGGTTTCATGCAGTTTCTTTCACCAAATTTGCAGTCGTAATCAATGGGAATTCTGATAGCATTTTGGAACTATATACAGGAAAGAAAAAAAATATCTATATTTTTTTTTACATGCACTGCAAACCAGTGCACAGTGTCGCTTAAGTGTCATTGCTAGGTTCCAATAGACGCAGTTGTTATTTACACACCCAGTGCCCATGTTGCCTACGTACCAAACTTGAGTGCATCTGGGCAACCATGGGCATGTTGGTCTTGTCATTTCATGCTATGTTTCGATTGTGTTTCGAATTTGGTCAATAAATTTGTGTGAAATATATCCCATCTGAAGGCATCACACAAAACACAGAGAGGATAACAAGTCTCCAGGTAGCATTTTTTTCATCAAAATATGGCTTAAATTACTTAAAGTCAGTCTGTCAATTACATATTCATTTTTGGAATAGCTTATTGTTACATACAGTATCTACTTTAAAGGGATCGCAACATTATTGTTTTTTGCCTCAACTTCTGTACTGACTGTGATGGCAAACCTGAAATTCAGTTTAGATGAGTGCAAATTAAACAATGAAAAACTGATCATTTTCAATAAAAACATAATTAACAACAAAATATCAGTAGAACATCCTGAGCTGCTTATTCATATTCTGTGTTTATGACTTAGACCTTTGTTTATTCAGGTTCTCTGTCATCTCCTGCAAATGACATGGTGCATTGTACTGTGATTCACCTCTAGCACCTGCTCTTTCTCACCACTTTAGAGCAGATTTATTAAGTATAGAAAGAAAATAAATTCAAATCCTGTGACTTCTATTGCACTGGTTGGACAAGCATATGGTCCCCATCAGTCTAAACTGAAATACAGGAAATCCTGGGTTTCATTCAAAAGTGGAGTGAGAACAGCTGCTGTCTAAGCAGTGGGAACTCACAAAGGTAAACTGAAAGGGAGGACAATTTCAGTGCGGAAACTAGGCATTTTGCCCTATGATGTCATAGTCTCGTCCAAATATAAGGCGAACAGGAAGCCAAGGGTCTGTCACCTCTCACCATTATTTTGTATGACACTTGCTTAAGAACGCACCATGACCCCACTGTTGAGGAATGGAGACTGGGGGAGAAAAGAGGGGAAGAAAAGTGGGGGCAAGTTCAGTCCAGAGAGGCTAAACTCCAAGCAAACAAATTCTTGGCAGCCCAACAGACGATTGCGCAGGCTTTATACTACACAAACTGGTTTTGAGACAGCTGTCCTAACAGCAGTTCAACTTCAGAAGGTGAGATCTGTATGCTTAGCCACATATTGTTGCTTATCTGTGCAAACGGAAAACTTACATGTACATTTTCAGCCAGTAACGATAAACACCATGAACCCCGTCAGTCATTAACTGTACTTTCACGGGGACATCCTTGAAAGAACAGTATAGGTTCAACCTAATTAGCTGACCAGGTACAAATGTAATGTAAAAATACATAAAGATTAATGGCTTACACTGTAATGCTCAATTAAAGGACTTCTTGTGTTCAGAGAACTAACACTAACAAAACACCAATGTTAGGAATTCACAATGGGATTCAAATGCATAAAACAAACAAAGATGTTGTTTGTATGATTTTCCAATCAAAAACATGAGACATTTTGCAAACACAGAAAAAAAGACAATCCAAGAAAAGGGCTGCAATTGTTATTGTAGGGGCCTTCTGTTTTCCTAACTGAATTATTTGTGCTTGACAGATATAAAGCAGTAATTTGTACTATCTAGAACAACACGGATTTTCTGGGTGATTTCCAACAAAATCCCTCTATTTTCAACTTCATTAGGTGCTCTATATCTGAGGGATTTTGTCTGATCAATAAACTTGGGAGATGCTTATCCCAAAGTGTGTTCTGTTTATTATGGTTAATACAAGCAGGCATCTGTACTTTAGCTGCACTTGAGGGAATATTTCCTGCACACAGCAGGACAAAAGAAGTACTAACACATTTACATTGCTGGGACTGAGTGATAATATACGTAGGTTGGTCCCAGTTTCTAAGAACAACATATGCTTCACCTTTGTGCAGGGTGGTGTTTTTCTTTGTACAATGTTATGCTGAATAAGTGAAGTTAACATCTCTCTGCATATATAAGAAGGCATAAATAATTAAATTGTCAAATTCAAGTTGCATCTCTTTCAATTATTTAGGTTTCATGTTTAGCGCATGCAACAGAAATGACTTAGAAACAATACCCCTGTCATTGAAAAATAAATAAATAAATCTAGAATGTGGCAACCAATGCAAGTAAATGATTCTGCCATAATCAGTTTTATTTAACAGGAATTATAGCAAGGAATATTTGTCAATCTGATATCTGAAAAGTTGTCTGAGAGGAAATGTGTACAACTTGTTCAATCAATTTTTCAATTCAATTCAATTTATTTGTATAGCCCAATATCACAACAGAGTTGTCTCACAGTGCTTTACAAAGTTCACTGAAATAAACAAGTGTAGTATTGTATGTATTCAAAACTGCTCTGTGCTTGAAATAAGGCATTGGGCCTGAGAACTTAAAGCCCTGTTTAAGCATCAAAATAAGTAGTGTGTGAAGATGAGTATCACACTAATAATTACCTTAGGGAGACAGAGAAATCATGAAGTGACCAATGAAAAACTAAAGGCTTTCTGAGTATCAACTAGTTCACACCTGTACTGCTGGCCCTGAACAGATTAACTGTGTGGTGTGTACTGTTTGAATGTGCATGGACTAATATCCAGCACAAGAAAAAGTATTATCAACATCATACAAACATTAAAAAGGTAAGAAGCAGACCTCTGGCCTACACAATCAAAAGGAAGAGGCGTGGGAAGCAAAAATGTTAACATGTGTTCTTTTTGCATACCATCAGACTGCAAACATTAACCACTGTATGTACATAAGAGAGAGTTGGATTGTCTTGCAGGGATTGAAAAAACAGAATCACATTAAAAATCTCATTAAAATCGGGTAATCATGCTTTGCTTCAGGACTGGGGAGGGGGGTTTGGAAGAGGAAATGCTTACAAGTTGAATCAGCCTCGGGAAGAATACATCTGCTTTTGCTGCATGCCTTAATGCTCCAGAGTATTATTAATGTTGAGAGGAAATAGATCCCATGTGGTATGGTGGAAAAAAAAGAATGTTGCCTCTTCTCATCCTGCGTTAGGTCATCAACTGATTTACTACTGTGGCTACAGTAGAAAGCACTATCCAGCATTGTATTCCCACGCTGGATAATGCAGGTGGCTTGGGGAAATAAACCTAGTGTGGGAGAGCGGTCACTCAAAGCATCACGTTGACGTGTGTTCCAAATATTCTGCTGGTGTAGCTTTTCCTCAGAGTATACAATGTACAGTATGTGGATAGCAATACATTTAATACATCAAACCATAAAACTGGATGTTAAAAGGAAGGAAGCCCTGCCTTGTGTTCTTTTTCTATTGCTCTGCACCTGGATACATAAAAATGCCACCCATCAAGGGTTAGATGAACCATAAGGTTATTATAGCAAAAATCAAAACTTAAGTCATGTTATTTAACATGAATATCCTTTATGTGGTCTAATCTTGACTGGTCTGAAATATCAAAATATTATTGCCCACATTGAAATAACAACATTTGTGTTGGAAAATGTACATCAAAAATATTATCTCATTTCTAGCTGTAAGTGAAGAAAATCTTGAAACTTTTGATCCCAGTTAACCCAGCATCATCAACGCCATTTCACATCTCACATAGCGGGGGTCAAACAGAGTTAAATAAAAGAAATAAAAGAGTGCTGAAAGCATGATCCACATGAAACAGATTTCCTGCTGCTTATTCCCTACTTATTCCTGGCATTTCACTTTTCGAGCCTTCCTATTTGCTTTGGCTTCCTGCAGTTCATGGTCACGAATACAAATAACAGGCACCATATGTTTTTTGCAGCTTTGTATTTTCACCATGTAAGTAATTTAACCAAGCCTTCTTTGGTAGGAAAGGAGAAACCCTGATTTTATGCCGTCTACAAACTTTCCCAAAAAACTGTGCTAGAGTAGACATAAGTGACTTCAACACTCATGAGAGCAAATATGGACACACTGTATTTAAGATAAGTTATATGTTTTGAATTAAATGCTATTATGCTGAAGCACAGGGTAACTTATCTGACACCCTTAGTAACTGTCAAGCTTTCCTTTCTAGCACCACATACAGTACAGTTATATTTTTTCCAATGTGAAGAATTTGAGGACGAGAACTAAGATGTGTTTGATAAAACCAACAATATCTCGGACAGTACATTTTGCCGGGGTTGCTGGAGTGCCGACCTCCCCAAATAGAAGAACATGGCAGGACAGAGCCACTAAACTAAGATATAGTACAGTGTCATCCAGGTCCTGCTCCCATGCAGTGGATGTGCTGGCTTTTTCTAATGTAACCCCACAAAATCATGTATTTGTTTAACAATAGCAACGCTGCATTACGTGACTATTCTAAGTGGTAAGATAGTTAGCCAGACATGCTACCGTTTGCACTTTAGGACAGAACAGAGAAAGCGCACTTTTATGGCTAACAAGAAAAAACACCATCCTTCTAAACTCTTTGAATAGACACTCTTACTACATCACCATGCCCACTGCGTCAGCATGTGGAGAAATCCCAAGCTACAGATGCCAGTTAGAGTTGCTAAGCTACGATTGGGTAATTGTTGTTCAGGGGAGAGATTTAGCTAACAGACAAAAAGTCAACTGGATAAAAAGACACATTCTGAATGAATCACTTTTACCTGCCTTTAACACACAACAATAGAGAACAAAGTAAAAACAAGACACAATTAAGACGATTGTTGGATTATGAGGTTGTATGTTTAACTATGAATGATGCCGCAAATTATATTCAATGCCCATTTGCATCATTTCTATGTGCAGGTAAGGTCAGGCAATATCAATCAGAAGCCTCCTCATTCCAAAGGTCTTCTTGCTCAAGCCACAGGGAAACATTATCCTGTGCCTGCCTTTTAGCACTTGACAACTGACATTAATTGCAGTACTTACGCTTCCTTTTAATTATGCCCAATTATGTGGCATATGTAATAATGGTCCACACATGCCAAATGTTGAGATGATAGGTATATTGATGGTTGGATGGATCGGCACAGCATCCTTTTGTGCTTGGCTCAAAATTAACACAGCAATTACAGCACTTTATAGCTCGCACAGAGAGGGCTAACTTGGATATCTCTACCATTACCACCCAACAGGAAAGGGAAAAAACACCCATAAATCAACAAGGCCATCTACAGTGGAGTATCACACACAAGGACGCTGTAAACTCAAGAGACATTAAGAAGGATGTGGGGATCTAAAAGTGTAGAATTTATGAGTGTGAATTTATATTCTCATTGCTGCAGCGGGCCTACTTTGAAGGGATGATTGATTCCACCTCCTCATTACCAAGCTATTCAAACTCTACTATAGATTTTTCCCCCTCATAATGATGCAAATGCAGAAGATAAACAAAACAAAAACAGACCTGATAAAGCTGGAAATGCATTGTTGCTCACATGAAATTGCAGGCTTATTCATCATGGGATCTTGTTTTGCTATGGCTGACTTAGGGATGCTAAAATAACCACAGTCCATATGTGTTTTCTTTAACTATTTACTTATGTTTGATCAAAGTTAAACAGCAGTGAAAATGTTTCATCGTGGCCTCTCGTGGCATAGAAATGCCTGCTTTGGTGGTTTCTTTCAAGGTTGTCTAGTGGGCACAAACACAAAGGGCATTTAGAAGAAAGCATTACACAAAATCAACAAGTGCCATTTCAAAAGTAAACACTTTCTGCTACATCAAGTTTAGGAGCTCAACAACATGGAAAACCAACTTCAAAGTGAGAAAGGACCATTTTTTTTTGTCTACAATTTTTCCATGAATCACCCTTTCTGGGAAAATGCTTGTAAACCTTAATACCCCAGCAGAGCGGAATAGCACTTATATGCAACCATAAAATCTCAAAACACCCACAGTGATTTCTTAATGGTACATAAGCATCAAAAATTCATTGTGGAACTATTAAGTATAGGTTATTTTGACTGAAAGGGAAGTTATGAACTAACTGGAGAAATTATATCACTTGAAAACTGCAATTGCCCCTAATATCTCTGAAAATGTACTTGAGATTTGAAAAGCAGTCATTCAATAATAGAAACAGCTGTGGGAATGCTAAACTCAAAATTGGGTTCAGCTACAGATGTAGACAGCCCAACAAAAAGAATCTAAAATAGGGATGTATACCCTCCTAAATACGGAGACTTCATCCTAAACTGATATACATATATCATAGTGTATACATTTAAAGAAAAAAAAGTTAAATATTAAAACGAAAAAGGTCATGAAGGAATTTATGAATACAGCAATCAAGATACAGCAAACAAACCAAAATGGTTCTTATTCTTGATCTATGCACTTGAAAACATTTTCAAAAGCTTACACTGATGTAGTCTTTACCTGTATTCAGTCTACAATCTTTTCACTTTCTCTGTCTCCTGCTCCCTCTCATCTCACTGCCCTCAGTGTTTTGCTTTCTTCTCATTCATTTTTAATGAATTGTTTCAGGTGCAGGCACAAGAAGAGCAAATCAAGGGGACATTTAGCACTGGGAGAAAGGGGGTGACTATTGAGCCGATAAACCAAAGTAATGAAAACAGGAGCTCCAATCTCAATGCTCTCCGCAGGACGTTTGTCTTTTTCTCATAAGCGGGGCGCCAACTCAGTGGCTCTGCCTCTCGTGAGCCATAAGAGTGTCAGACTCAAGATTGTAAAGGGTGAAACTTGGGCCTTGGGCCTATTGTGTGAATGAATTCCCACATTTCTTCTGTTCAGTGCAGCAGTTGCAGTGCATCATGTCTAGTGAACATTTTGGTTTTGTGGGTGCGTGTGTGTACACTTTGTGGGTGGTCTAAAATTAGCTGATTTTGTGAGAGATGGAACACGTAGGAAATTCACCATGAGGTCATTAGTGATGATAGGTTGAGGGGGTGTCTGTGTGTGTAACTACTAAATGTGCAGCAGGACACATTTGGCAGCATAAAGGATATAGCTTGCCATCATTCATTTTCTCACATAGAGAGCCCCATAAATAGGGAAGGACTGACCTAACAGTATGGCTCTCCAAATCGTGGTTACTGTACAAACAATGTGATTATGTTGACATCATAGCACTTTGGTTATATGAAGGACTATTACCGCCTGACCAAACTGTCCTCAGACTTGGCCAGAGGTGGGGACACGCTTACGTAATGGGAGAAGCTGTGTGGGATCAAAATTGGATCCGGTGCTGCTTTGGCAACAAGGAAAAAATGAATCGGTCGGTGCCAGGGTGGCACACTGAAACAAGAACCCTGCAACTCAGTTTGTTTTGAGCACTTTTAAATATTTAGAGTGTTGTTGAAAATAATGGACTGGCCATTTAAAAAAGTGACTCGACGGGGAAAAAAAAAAAACACTAATCGTGGTTGATATGAGAATGCTCTAACTGCTCTAACTACTGTGAGGTTGCCAGGCTACCAGCGTAGACACCAGGAAGTAACTGCTCCTAGCCAAAAAAATAAATCCATAGCCTATAAAATATGCTTGTAAATTAATTTGGTGATTTCAATTTAGAGAAATAAATGGCATTGTAGAAAATACACATATTGACGTTAGATTAGAGGCACAAAGACATTTGGGGGGGGGGGGCAGCTAGCCTGGCTGTCTAAATGTAAAAATATCCACCTACCAGCACCTCTAAAGATTAGTAATTAACATATTATATCTAATTTCTTTAAGGTGACCAAAAACCTAAATGTAAATCTGATAAACTGTGGTAACTCCATGAAGTCACAGCATCTAGTTGATAACTTATCATTTTGACATTGTTCTACAGAATCCTTTACAATTAGGTTTGACCACAACTCTTATTCTGATTTCATGTTGCTGTTGTTCATGTCAGATGTTCATGATGTCTTGATATACTGAATTATCTTTAAATTCACAATGATGATGGCAGTTGGATGGGGAGATCCATAAAATGTGATACGGGTGATAAAATAGTTATTAGCATCTTATGTCTTATGATCATAGAGTGCAGAAATTTTGTTGAATTGCACACTTTGTTTGGTCTCTGCAAAAAATAACTTTTAAACCAAAGTGGCTGCCACAGTCTCCCTAATGGCATATCCACAAAGAGTTCACACATGCCTACAACATAACACAATACAGAAACCCCCTCATTGATTATAATTATCATAATTCCACCTAATTGTCTACCTGGATTGCATGAATTATGCTATTTTGAAGCTAGTGTGGGCTGTATACCTACAGTCTGTCAAAGTGACAGACACCAACACACTTTGCAGAACAGTTTTGTTACTCTGCTTTTTCTTCTCGAATAAACTTATTTGCTCACACCAGACAATAGGCATCTTAGAAATCTCTCTTTGCCTAAGTCGCAGTAGAAGCAATGGTACACTTAAAGTGCTGATGACAATGTGACTCAGTGCTAAAACCCTTGTGGGGAGACAGTATCCGATTCTCTGGAAAATGGAATCTCTCTCAGCCCAAGAACAAACATGAATCACAAAATTGAGGTGTAATGATGTCAATTCCAAGAGTTTGTAAATGGCAGTCCACCTGCTGTGAAAAGACAATCTATTCAGCAGGGGACCAAGATCCACAATGCACTCTGTTATGAGCTCACTTAATAAAACACATTTTTATGATGGAAGTTCAATATATAAAATGGTAATGTATAATCAACACTTCATGAGGCTGATGGCATTTGCCAATCAACAGCATACGAAATGAATCTATTTAGCTCTGGTGTTTTCTCACCTCATTGTTAAGCATAGGATTTAATCTATTTAATGTCGAGTAGGAAAATATTGCAAAATATTGTGTGTAGATTCGGTAATTACTGGTTGTGCTCCTTTTCCTATCGATGGTACGTAAGTTTCAAAAAACAAATCAACTTGAGAATATGCATTCTTTCAATGATCTGGAGGAGGGGAAAAAAAGTGCCTTGCGCATTTGTTTTTCACACAGTTTTTTCTAGGGTTAAACCAGTATTATGTTCCTGGTTTTTTGTATGCGTTTTCCTTTTTTTCACGGTCAATTTCAGATAAGACAGTAAATTGTATCGTCTCGAAATATTGCACATTCATTGTAAATGTATGCCTCATGAAATATGGTCTCGTGGTGACATGCTGACAGTGTGATTAAACTTCACTTTTACACTTTGTAACAGTCATATTCCTCACAACCTTAATACGATTTATGCAAACTGAAACATGACACACATTCTTCCGATGCTGCTCTAAAATTCAGCAACAGTATAATCCATCTAATTGTATTTTTTTTTCTGGTGACATTTTCAGTATTGACCTATTTGTAGCGAGCATTGTGCTTAACAACTTTGAGATGCACGGTACTAAATACCTAATTTTCAGCACTATCATACACAACAATATAAGCATTATGGGCAAGTATCGTCTTCGATTTAGTGTGGCTTGACAGAAAGCTAGCATGTGTTAGTCAATCAACACAAAACTTTCCAGTTAGGTCTAGAAAGATTTCAAAACTGAACCAAATTTGAAATGAGTTAGTATGCATTCACGGAAATTAACCAGCATATAGGTAAATATGGATTTTAAACATTTTAGTGATATTAACACTGACTATGCTTTCTATATTTGTAGTACCAAGGACTAAAATGTGGACTGTGCTTGAGATGCTTCATTATAAAATGCAGAGAGAATGTGACATCCATGTTGTCAAAATATACTTGCTGAGAAAGCACTTAAATCAATTATTTGACAGCAATATTTGGTGAGCAGAAGAGCAAACAAACAGCTGCACCACTGTAGAGTGACACCCACAGAGCCTGAAACAGCACACCATTAATTTGGGTGGCTCATATCTATGTCAGATGCTGTTTGTTTCAGACACAGAACTGGGTGAAATTGTCAGCTGTCACATCAAGTAAAGTTAGTTCTTTATTGTGTCACTGCAGCCAGGTTTAAAAAGCATAACCAACACCTAAATGGACTGTATTAGTTCTTTGCAGAGAGAATAATTTATTCTCTAGAATAAAGAAAAAAAAAAAAAAGGGCATTGCTTTCTATTCTGTAATTACAAAGGCAAAGCTTTCAACTTTGTGGCGCTTTCTTTCTTCACTGCTGGCATGGAGCTTAATGCAACAAAACATGCAGAGTCCTGGAAATTAAAATGAGTTTTTCAGTGGCTGATTTGCTCTCAATCAAGACAGGCTATAGCCTCTGTACACCAAAGGCGGTTTAATCACTGTTTTTGTATATAAAGTGTGTATCTTTACAGCTAATTTGCATCTCTGCCATCTCCATGAGTTTTGGAGAATCTGCCTAAGGGGTGTGTTAATTATGTCTAATTTTACACTCCGTCTTTTTGAGAGGGACCCAATTTGGTGTCTGGCCCCCTTAGCTTCCTTAACCTGCCATTTACTACTAATCACTACAAAGTAAACAGCCTGAACAATAGATAATCAGAGAGGGGAATGATGAGGAGCGTGTAGCAGATGCGGCTCTGCATTGCAGATATCTGCTGCCTCGGCTTCAAATCAATCGGCAATTAGTGCCATTTCACCGCAGCTGTTATGGAGCGATTTATTTCACTGGAGTGATCCCCTTTTCTGATCAGCCCCAAACGTAATTGCAGATCCCTCCAAGGCCTTGCTGAAAGAAAGAGAGACAGCAAGGGTGAGAGGGAGAGAGATGGATGGGGAGGGGAATAGTGCATGAGAGGGAAAGGATGAGACTGATGGAGGGAGAGAGAGAAGAATACGATGACTGAATTATCTGAGTTCAACAGCACAGGAGACTGCTGCTCTGAATTGTGGTCGACGTTTCAACAGCTGAGCGCCTTTTCAGAGCTCGGTCTTGAAAGTGTTCTTTGAAAGCATGGAGAAAAAGAACACAAATTCCATACTTCTTCATCCTTTTTCAGACAGTGTAAGATAAATTAGAGAAGACAGACTTCTTGGTTCAATGGAATATTGTCCTAGCGAAATACTGGGCTAGTTAGTCTCATGAATCTCTCTAGTAGTGCACTAACTTGCTGTAATATTCTGTATGGAGCATACTGCTCAAACAATAATCCAAAAGACCCTTAATCTATCCAGATCCAGACAGATTATGCATACACCGTCATTATCAAAAATAGAAGAAGTCTCCCATACAGAAGGGAAAGGTTTGCTCTCTAGATATTATGATTTACTAATTTACTAACCAATTGTTCATTTAATCTGTTGTTTTTTCTCTTTATGTAACAACAAACAGATGACAATCAAAATATTGGAGAAGAAAAAAAAAAAGACCCTTAATCTCACATATTGAGAAGTATGTAGAAGTGGCTATAAGTTAACAGAAGAGGAACATTAATTTTTTTCACCACTTTGGCCACTGTAAACCCAATATTGACATATTGCTACCTATATGATTAGTTTTGCAGACATGTTAGCAAACAGTTGGCTTTAAACACATGAAGTTAACATGGAGCAGCATTAGGATTCATCTGCTGTGTCAGGCAACTGGATAATAGTAGGTCCAATATTTATGCTCCATCTAGCTCAGGTCTGGAGATATCTTCGGCAGCTAAAGGTTCCACTATATTTGCTAGTCAGTCGAACTTCGTCTGCTGTTTGGTGCTGAGCAGGTAGCAAGTGGGTTCATCTGAGCTTTTTCTCTGGAAAGAGTTTAAGCAACCCCGTTTACATATAGTAATTTAATCCATTGCCAGTATAAAAATATTAATTATAGCATTAGCTTAAAGCCTTAGGACATGTGTATTGCTATGTCTTAATTATTTTACCTTGCCATGTTTGAAAGAAGGAAAACTAGTCCCTAAATATAAACTATATTGACACAACTGTCCACATACTTTGGTGCCATTCTCCATAAATGTTTTTTGTAGATGAACTTTACTTGTCTTTGGACACTTTTGAGACAAATTGGAACGCTGACTTAGAGCCTGGCCATATCACCTAACATTATTGTCTGACCTCACTAATGCTCTTGTGGCTTTAAGGGAGTAAAATCCTTGCAGCCAGGCTGTAAAATCTTGTGGACAGCCTTCCCAGAAGAGTTGAGGCCTTTATAGCAGCAATCACACATGGATGTAATGTACAGATAAGGAAATAATTGTCCTGGCTAGAACTCTGCAAGTGATAAAATAGACTGTATACATGCTTCCTCCTTTTGTGTTTTTATACCATTATTTTGGCAAGAGTGTTTAGATGCTCAAAGTCAATAGATACATAAAACATGTAGCATTTTTCTTTCCCTTAAAAAGCTAAGTCCTTACCTCGGACAACATGCAGAGGTACAATTTCATTTGAATCATCACACACAGTGCCAGCGCAGTTAGCGACCACAACCTATAATTATGGCTGGCCTTAAGTCATATTGTCCCAGAAGTCTTTATGGAAGGAATGTGGTTTCTATGGAAATGCTTTTATATACAGTAATGGGAGATATGCTTGCAATGGAAGGTTGGACAGAGTGCTCAATATGAGACAATAGCTCAGATGTTGATTTTCTACCACACCCATTAGTTCCAGTGGATTTCTACAATCCAGCGCAATTTAAGCAATATATATATATATATATTTATTTATATCCTTCCCTTCCCTCCCCCACCATCATGTCCCATTTTTAACTTATCTTTGATATTCAAACCCTAATCTGCACATCCTCAAAGTGTTTCAAGAAATGTCAATGTCACATCAGCTCATGGGCGACAAGCCACTGATTTTATCTGCTGGAGAGAGAAGTACACTAATTAAACAAAAACTGTGGTAATTTTTTTGCTTTGTTCATGCAACTTCACACAACTTAAAACATTCTGTTTTATCTCGGAGTAACAGCACATTTATTACTAAAATGATGGAATAATGGCCAACAATTGGTTTAATTTTATTTGTAAAAATTACATAAGGCCCCGAGATCAATGGCTTTTTTCGAATGATAAAGCCACAATTTTATAACTTTAAAAGGTGTGATCATATTTTTACAGTGGAGGTTTAGTTTTAGTTTTATAGAATAAATGGTTTAGTTTTCAGATGTTGCATCAGTGTAAACATTGGCTGTAAAAGGGCTGTTCTCAGTCAGAACTGGCTGTTGGTGTTTTCTGCTTGAAAGTCCACTTAAGATGACAAAAGTAGCCGCCTGCCAAGATGTATAGCCTCAAATTATGACTTGAGTTTTTCCCTAGCTGTTGCTGATGGCACTTTTGGAGTAAGCTGATAGCAAGTTGTGAGAAAACAAAGTGGCTGGGCTTCATGACCTATTGCCTTGTCTGCCATCTGTAGGGATCAATTAGTCTTCCTTGTGTAATAGCTGAGAGCAGAAAAAGCTCAAAAATATATATTCTCTCTGCAGTAATAACAGGGTTTCCACTAGCCAGACGTGTGTCCACAGTATGGAACACAAATGAAAAAACAAATGCGTCCCTACTCATGTTGAAATAATTACCTAATTGTAAAGTTTTCCAATTTTACTCAGCTATAATTTATCTCAACCCCAGCTCTCCAACACAGAAATGCATGTCCCCTGCTGTTGTGTCTGGACTGCTGTGATTGACTTCAGGAGGGATGGAGTAGAGGCTGTTGAGCTGACACCATCAAAAGCACCATATTTAATGGAACAAGCCCAAGAGGTAAACATGTATCTTTCCAGTCAGATTGTCTTTTCCCATGCTATATGTTCACTCTGAACATCACAAAGTCCATCTTGTGAGCTAAATAATCAATGGCTTCCCTTTTGGCAGCCTCTGGGCTATCTGGCAGACGACAAAGAGAGAAACATTGCATGTTTGTTCTGAAAAAAAAGTAGCATTTTTGATCCTTGGGGGCAAGTGAGGACAGAACCATTTTCCTCTTTTACCAACTTTTTCTCCCTTTGGTGACAACTTGTCACTGGCGTCAGGAGGACAAATGTTAATTGAGAGTGACACCGTGAGATGTTCTTTTGAAAAGGGTCATTGAGCTGGGAAATAACTGCACTTTATCAATCTTCCAATGTTTTTCAATCTACAGACTGCGTTTTGGCACTTCTCTTAAATCGCTTTAAGAGAATCTACCTAAACTCAACCCAGCTGGTAGCTTATAAAAACAGTATCACAAATAACACATATTACTGTTGCCAAGGTTCAATTCTATTAATTGATTTAAATGGATCAGCTGTAATCATGTTCTTTATTTTATTTTTTTACCTGGCTGCCCTTTTAGATCTACAGTGCTGTTGCATGTAAGGGACATCATAACAACATTATCATACTCTGTATGCAAACTGCCCATCTTATTCTGCATGTGTTTACATTAAGACGTAAAATTTCATGTCCTCATTTTAGTTCTTGCTCCATTTTTATATTTTTGAGTTTGAAGTGTTAGTGTCAGAAGTAATAATAAAAATCAGCACTGAAATATTTATATCCAACCTACAGTCAACAAGTACCACTACAAACCCAATGACAAATGTGACTCTAGCAGTATATGCACTCCAAAAACAGGCTATTTTGTGAAAAAGATATCCAGGCTATTATGTAAAGAAGTTTATACTGCTAAATTACTTAATTTGATCATCTTGATAGCCCCGACTATATATACATATACATATATACACCGACTAGTTCCTGTAACATAATTCACCCCGCACTTAACACTAATGGTGACTCCTGAACCTCCTGGATAAATCCAACCATATAATCTCAAGACATTGTAGCCCACTTCCCGTTTCCCCATACTTTGTTTAAGCTCACACCAATATTGAATTTCAGAGATTTGTCATTAAATAGAGACATTATAATGAGAAACCCAGAGTTCACATACCTACAGTAATGCACCATAACTGGAGTGGCTTGGGATGAGTCCAGGGATTTAATAAATGTTACGTATGTAAAAGAGAAACAGCAAACTGAAAAAAAGGAATATTTGGACTGTGTAGACTGGTGAATCCTATCAGAAAGAAATGTGAGAGGAATATGGTAGAGCTCCTCTACTATGGTTACCTGTGCCTTGAAGAATTAACTGTGATCTTGATTGTTTGACCAATTTTCTACGTACCAATTTCAAGGCACGACAGTGTAAATACTTATTTTGTCTTCCTGGCAGGCATCTGTTTTCTGTTTCCATAAATTAGAAATTTCCTTGAAATGTGGACATTGTATCTGTCTGTATTGTTGTTCAGTCCCCACTCAAAACTGCATTTCAAAGCAGTGACCACTGAATTTCGATAACAGTTAAAGCAACATAATGACATAATAAAAACTCTGTGTCTTGGACAATGGCAGGCAGTGAAGTATGTGCTTTACAAAATGGATACATTGAAAAACACTATGGTCTGTGGTCTAAACTATTGTATGATGTATATTTTATGCACACACCTAATGCTGTATATCAATCACTTTATTTGCAACAAGCAGAACTGCTGAAGAAACTATTAGGATAGTCTGACAGAATATTGACACACTTTGAGCCAAAACATGTTTTTTTCATGAGCTACGAATCATTCAGACTATCTGCAATCTGCAAATAGTTGTAGATAGTCCTGATGTGCACACAGCTATACACTTTGGGGGTGGAGCCAAATCTGAATACATTATTCGGCAAAGCACAAATAGTGTTTTTCATTTTTAAAAGATTTATTTTGTAAAAATATGTTAGAACTTATTTTTTATTCATGAGAAAAAAAACAGTCAAATTGCTGGTGTTCCTCATAACTGTAAGCGCTGTGGGCACTTGTGCCACGGCAGGAAGGAGCAGGAAGGAGCTTGATTAAAACATAGCCAAAATGTAGTGCATTGCTACGACACTGTTAAGTTCTGATTTGAGGTAGTCACTTGTCCTTTGTTTTCCTGTTGGACCTGCAATATATGAATAGGCATTTATTAGTTTAGTTTATTATTTCTTTTTAATGTTGTTTATGGTTCTATCTATTTATTTCCGGGTTTATGAAAACCAGAAACGAATATTACATTTAAGCGTACATAATTGTTATAATAGTTGAAGTACACACTTTAAAATCCAATCATTATAAGTGTAATATGAAAACAGGATTGTAATACCTATATCCACTTTTAATCTAAATAAATTTGCTGCATTAATAAACAGATACAAATCCTATGCACATCCCTTGTGCACACTAAAAATAGCCTGCTGCATCATGTGGTATGAATATGTTGGTTCAAACCTTATTATATACAATGAATGCCAGCTAACAGTACTTACAGCAGCTGTTTTTGTTTCACAATTCTATCACTTTTATGTTACAGTACATCTTCTTGCTGTTCTACAATTTTGCTTTTGTTCTTTTTTTGGGCCCATTACATAATTTTAATAGCCTCCTCCTCTGCCACCTGCGGACCACTGGAGCTAATTGCTTTGGCCTTTATGTACACCACTGCGGCTAACCTCAACTAATTCTATCATTCAAATGAGATGACCCCCTCATTTGTTATCAATTACTCTTTCATACTGTGAAATACAATTCTTGTGTGGAGCCAGTTGCGGAAAGCACTTCAGTGTATTGAAGAGATTGAATCAGTTGTTATAAAAAATACATATCACAATGGATGGACTAAAAGTCATTGCCATTGCCTTTGTTTGGCTTGTTTGAAAAAATGCTGCCATATCTGTAAGAGCTGTTTCTCTCTAAACCTTCTGTACATCAGGTTATGAGTCACTACTTTATTACCTTATGCTCAGTTATTGCATTATGAATGCATACTATGGATGAATAGCAGTACCACATAGACTACTTCAATGACAACAGTACAACATATGCAGCATTTGAAAGGTAAAGAACTGAAAATTCTTCTCAAAAGTGTTTGTATTAAAATAAAGTCTGGCAATCTGGCCATGCTACTGGTATTTATTAGCTCAGCCAGAGCCTCACTCATGGAAACAATTGGAGAGCCTTAATCTGTATGCTATTATTATGACAAAAGCTATTTGTGGAGAAATCAGCGAAGACCGCATTTTGGGGTTTCAGAGGGCACTTGAGTGTGTAAATGTTCAGATTAATTTTGCAACTCTTAGAAAAATGGCATTCACATGTAGTTATACTGACAAATGAAAGCTGAGTTGTGGCTAATTTTACCACATTTATCTAAAGACAGATAGAATGCGTCTATGAAATGTTGAAGTCTGTACCTATATATACAGTGGGGCAAAAAAGTATTTAGTCAGCCACCAATTGTGCAAGTTCTCCCACTTAAAAAGATGAGAGAGGCCTGTAATTTTCATCATAGGTACACTTCAACTATGAGAGACAAAATGAGAAAAGAAAATCACATTGTCTGATTTTTAAAGAATTTATTTGTAAGTTATGGTGGAAAATAAGTATTTGGTCAATAACAAAAGTTCATCTCAATACTTTGTTATATGCCCTTTGTTGGCAATGACAGAGGTCAAACGTTTTCTGTAAGTCTTCACAAGGTTTTCACACACTGTTGCTGGTATTTTGGCCCATTCCTCCATGCAGATCTCCTCTAGAGCAGTGATGTTTGGGGCTGTCGCTGGGCAACACGGACTTTCAACTCCCTTCAAAGATTTTCTATGGGGTTGAGATCTGGAGACTGGCTAGGCCACTCCAGAACCTTGAAATGCTTCTTACGAAGCCACTCCTTCGTTGCCCGGGCGGTGTGTTTTGGATCATTGTCATGCTGAAAGACCCAGCCACGTTTCATCTTCAATGCCCTTGCTGATGGAAGGAGGTTTTCACTCAAAATCTCACGAGACATGGCCCCATTCATTCTTTCCTTTACACGGATCAGTCGTCCTGGTCCTTTACAGAAAAACAGCCCCAAAGCATGAAGTTTCCACCCCCATGCTTCACAGTAGGTATGGTGTTCTTTGGATGCAACTCAGCATTCTTTCTCCTCCAAACACGAAAAGTTGAGTTTTTACCAAAAAATTCTATTTTGGTTTCATCTGACCATATGACATTCTCCCAATCCTCTTCTGGATCATCCAAATGCTCTCTAGCAAACTTCAGACGGGCCTGGACATGTACTGGCTTAAGCAGGGGGACACGTCTGGCACTGCAGGATTTGAGTCCCTGGCGGCGTAGTGTGTTACTGATGGTAGCCTTTGTTACTTTGGTCCCAGCTCTCTGCAGGTTATTCACTAGGTCCCCCCGTGCAGTTCTGGGATTTTTGCTCACCGTTCTTGTGATCATTTTGACCCCACGAGGTGAGATCTTGCGTGGAGCCCCAGATCGAGGGAGATTATCAGTGGTCTTGTATGTCCTCCATTTTCTAATAATTGCTCCCACAGTTGATTTCTTCACACCAAGCTGCTTACCTATTGCAGATTCAGTCTTCCCAGCCTGGTGCAGGTCTACAATTTTGTTTCTGGTGTCCTTTGACAGCTCTTTGGTCTTGGCCATAGTGGAGTTTGGAGTGTGACTGTTTGAGGCTGTGGACAGGTGTCTTTTATACTGATAACGAGTTCAAACAGGTGGCATTAATACAGGTAACGAGTGGAGGACAGAGGAGCCTCTTAAAGAAGAAGTTACAGGTCTGTGAGAGCCAGAAATCTTGCTTGTTTGTAGGTGACCAAATACTTATTTTACCGAGGAATTTACCAATTAATTCATTAAAAATCCTACAATGTGATTTCCTGGATTATTTCCCCCCATTCTGTCTCTCATAGTTGAAGTGTACCTATGATGAAAATTACAGGCCTCTCTCATCTTTTTAAGTGGGAGAACTTGCACAATTGGTGGCTGACTAAATACTTTTTTTGCCCCACTGTATATATAATTGTGTCCAACTTAACTTTATTATTCCTTTAAACATAGAATTAAGTTGTAGATACAATATTGCCCTGCACTGACAGTACAGCTAACTTCACTGACACAAATGTACATTATTTTCCAATTAATTTTGAGATGAGATAGCACATGCTGTCAAAAGTATGAAGAGGCAATAAAAAGAAAATGGTTCAGGTGTACTTTTCCCAAATAGTGTGCCCAATGAGGCCTTCCTAACCTTAGGCGAATGTTATTTGCCCACTATTATTTCCATCTTATTTATTTGGAATGGAACATCCATTTTTATTTCACATTTGCTCAGAAATCTAGACAAGGCAATCGCATCTCTACCGCTGGGCCCCCATATTGTTCGAAATTACACTTTCAATTTACCACCACACAGCCACACTGTAGCCTGCCTCTTTTGTGATGATCAGCAGGGACAATTGAAAATACAATGGATTTTGGGGTACAGATAGTGACTGCTGTGATTGGCATCATAGACTGAATTTGATGGAGGTTCTTGACTACAGAGGTTCATGTGTGGAAAATGAGGCAATAAAACAACTTGCATTTCTTTGTTCTACTGAAAATAATCTTGCTTTATGGGGGGAATGTAGATGAACAGTAACTACATGTGTATCCAAATAAGAAATCTATTTGCTGATCATAACGCAATACTTGGGTCAGTGTAATATGAAGCCACAGAAAATCTAACCCATTCTTGTACATGATATGGTCATGATTTAAAATTTGCATGTTTGTGGTGATGCTCGTGGCCTCTGTTTCTCATATTCATTAGTTGTCATATTTCCTATACTGTATGTATAACCGATTATGCCTGGTTTAGTTCATTTTTTGAGTCTCTGTTCTGGTGCTTAAATGTTGCAAACTTAACATTTTAAGGACACAATATCCAATATCAACAGTTTTTTATATTTGTGTATCTGAAAGAGAGATCATGCAAGTCAGCTTGCTAAGATTACAGAGAACTTGATTATTTCTTTTGCTGCTTCAAGTAACTAAAAGGGAACTAACAATCATTTTTTTAATGTCTGTGTGGATTTTTTGTTAGTGTGGAGACTAGTGCAGGAGGATATTAGTTATTATTACTGAGACATGCCGTACTTTGAAACAGTGGATGAGTCTAAAGCCCTACTCTAAAGGGATTCATGTGTCATGGGGAGGTTGAATGATTTTAATATTGCACGCACTGATCAGTAATTTTAATGACATCTGAAACTCGAGCGTTATTTTCCTTTCCCTACACCAATATTAATAACAGTCTCAAATACCTACTTCTTTTCAGCTCATTAGTTCTCCTATAATGTAAGTCCAACCCAAGCAGACATTTTGTACGATGAGGTTTGTTTGAGTTTTTGCTTGCTGTGAAGTTTTATTAGCTCAACATGCAGCTGGAGTTCTTTGTGACAATTTAAGAAGTAACTTGACACAGTAAATGCAAAGTCATCAACACTCATATACAATGTCAAGTAAAGCAAGCCCCCGAAACCTTATCAGCTGCAGAGTAAGCACTTGCAAATTGTGTTGTTGGATGAATGTATGCGTAAAGTAGACAAACAAGCTTTCACTTTGGGCCACACTGCAAAACACACCCCGCTTTTTGTTATTCACACAGCGTTGGGTTCTAATATATTAGATTTGAACTTGGGTCCACAGTTGTTATACATCTGCCAATCAGCCAAAAGCAAGTCCCCATCCCCATCTGGGTGAGGGAGATGCATTATAATTGAGAGCCAAGCATTTATACACTATCTGTCTGAAAAACAGTTGGCCTGCTGAGTTAATTTCAAATGCTTGTTTGTTTGATTAAATGGTAAGTGCCGACTTAACTAATTTGGAAATTCTGTTGGACATATATTTGCTTCAGTTTTTTCAGAAGGTATTAAAAAGATTAAAAGACCATGACATTAGCTGTGAATAACCAGTGCCGTTGTCACAAGGGTCCCCCTGCCAAAGAGGATTCAGCTGAGCAGGTTCCTCCCCCATATAAAAAGAGGTCTCTTGTTATGTGCTGAGCCCTAGTATGCAGAGCTTCACAGCTGACTGGGTTCCATCATCATTCCAGCTACCTAATGAGTGATTGTTTGTGGGCTGATAAAATTAAATTGCAAGCCTGGGTGATCTCAGCAACAGGTGTTTTTCTGTCTCATAATAACATGAGAGACAGGGGTTTTCACCACCTACTCGGGATGATAATGTATTCAGGTTTACCGATTCTCTTGGTTTACTACCCCCCTCCCACATGCAGTGAAAAAAGAAAAAGATTTAACCAATTATGCTTCATGGAGGTTCATTATGAGAACTGATATTCTTCTCAACAAAAGAAAATGTTTCTCAAACAACACCCTAATTTTTGTTAGTCTTTATTTATATGGTCTTCAAAGCTATAATTCTTAAGATTTACAAGAAATCAAAATTCACAAGAAAGAAGTGGAAATACCAATTTGGATACTATTCAAGGTTTTTCATTGTTAGTGGCAGAGTCCACCATTTCTGCTGCCTTGACATGCACAAGGGATGTACAGGAAACAAGGTATGCATGTAGTGATAACAGCCTCACTCTTTACTGTTCACTCTCTGTACACCGTGTCAGCTGTGTTAAGTCTTCTAATGCAAAAAAAACATCCAACTGCTGCTGCTTCAACATATTCAACTGGCCAAACACAGGGTGCCATGTATTGTGAAAAAGCCACAGGAAGCATAACGTATTTGTCCATTGTGTTAACTGTAATTGTTCATCAAAAACACACCTACAAAATATGCCGTTTTATGCAGTTTTTGGCCAGCTGATTAGTTTTAAATACTGCAGGTAGTAATGGATCAAGTCCCCAGCAAGGAAACCAACTTTACTATGCTCTGGCATTATGTAGAAAATTACTCACGCTGTGTGCAGCATGAAATCTGATTGTGGTTGCTCACAGCATTAGGGAAAAAGGCTAGGTTATGGGTTAATGATTGATCTTTATCTCATTAAAAGTTGTTTGGCTGCACCAGGGCCGACCCAATCTTTTATGGGGCCTTAAGCAAAATTTGATTTGTGGGGTCCCCACCAACTCAGCTCCTAAAACACAACCATATACACACATTCATACATACAAGAAGACACAAATGTAACAGTGCAGAGATGCTGGAATAAATATGGATTTATTCATCTATATATAGTAAATTAACAGGTTACTATATAGACATATGAGGTGTATGATTAGATTATCTAACAACATATGCTTGGATAAAATGTACAGTACCAGCCTGCTTAACTTGATAATGATAAATACTAGGCTAATAATACAACACAATACAATATCGTCAGTGCCTTATCATTCACAAACCTACAGTAACACATCCATCATCACTTATATTAGTTCTATTTGTGTTTTAACCTTATATGGTTTTTAATCTTTGAATATTAAAGTGCAAATCAACACCATAACACTTCTGTGAGTTTGCCACCAAGTGATACAGTACTAAGTGACATACTGAATGTGTACACCAAACCAAATAACAGGATAAGAAAGATTAAAATGATCTAATTCACATGACAAAAAAATTGATATTATTGGTTTCTAAAGCCTACAAAAACCTCCTTCAGACACGCTTTAACAATGATAACTAGGTTACAGGTGCAAGGTTACATTCGGGTCCACCTATTTCCAGGTAGCAAGCTAAGTTAACTTCAGTCAGCATTCTTTGCTAAAAGGAAATGAGTCTGAGGTGAAACATCCCAAAGGTCTGCACAAAGTCCACTTCAACAAGTTCATCCATACATACAAGCTGTGGTGGGTATATCATTTTAGACATTTTCACATGCCTCCTTGCAAACTCACTGACTGAAAGAGCTTGGCCACAGGCTGCAATGCGTGCGTACATCATTTACTGACTGCTAGTTTTGGATACAAGATCCTTGCTTGCTCCTTGCTTGTTGCCCATAGAAGCCTGTCAGTAGCTAACATTACATTAGCAACAACAAATACCAATTCATTGTAGACATATATGTGTTGCAAGGGCCGACGATCTGTCAGTTCAGCAAAGATGAATGACTTTCAGGGCCCCCTGGGGACTGGCAAGCTATATGCAGCGACTTAGCCGACTTATAGGAAGGGCCACCAGAAATCTTGAACAGGTAGTATTAAACCACACTCCTGTTACCACATTAACCTTACATTCCGTTTTGCTAAATAAACTTACGTTACAACTTTAAATGACTAAGCACAAAACTCAACTTATTTCCCAGATATATCTTTTTGTATACCCAAGACTTTTCCACTGGTTGAGAAAAACAATGGCAATCCATAAATAAAATTTAAATATGGAAGAGACAAGGTATAATGTTTCTACAGTGGTAAATTTCTCCAAATTAGCAGAGAAGTGAAACAGCTTGTTTTACTCCTCCAATCCATTTTTTTCAGGTGTTAGTAGTTCAAGTAGTTAATTTTGTTTTTCCATCCATACCCACAGCATGATTTTTTTGGTAAAAGTTGTGACTCTTGTGAACTTTGCATTGGTGTGAGAGCCTACCAAAAAGTTTACACTACCAATGTTTTCACATTTGACATCCTGCATCACTCCCCCACTACAAACAGTTCTCAAATTTGCCCAAGTGAGTTAACCGACAATGTCCTCTATGGAGGCTGTTTTGTGGTACCATAACAACACGTAATGCACTTTATCGTATTCATTGAAGGACATACATTACAAAATTTGGTTCTGAACTAGTTAGTGGCAGGAAGGCATTAAGTACAGTGAGGCAATTGAGTAGATTTCTTCTTAACCAGTTCTGGATATGTAGTGTACAGTCACTGTTCACAAATAGTCAGTTCAGGTGTGTGTGTGTGTATTGCTTATTTAATACTACCTGGGTTGGGGGGTTGGCATCAAACCTGCATTTCAGCTACGTTATTCAACAGAATTTTGATTGTTCTTTCATCCAAGACATTACTTAATGAAATCATATCTGAAGTACTTAATATGATAATCTCAATTACATCAATTGTTGGGGTGTGAATATGCCATGACTTCTGTAAACAAAAGTAGTTCTGCTCAGTGGCAGGATTCACTTCCAAGCCTTCAGAGAAATAAAATGTTTTAATAGCCTCTTTTCCTGTTAATGATATTCCGTTCATTCTTAACACGCCATTGCACAGATATTGAAACCATTCATTTCTGTAATAGGGAAAAGGGGCCCACAGAGAACTCAATCTGAATCCTGCATTCTTGACTGTTAGTTTTCAGTGATAACAGTTTTAACATCCTGTGCCATCATCTACTCAGTGGATTTACTGATTTTAAAGCTTTTCTCGCAGCCTGATGTTCTGGTTTGGTCGATTTCACAACAACCAAGAATCGACCTCAAATATTACTGACATTCAGTGTCCTTCAACGTAGTACTGACAGAGATATAAGGATGTAATGTGCAGCCTTGATGAGCAAAAAATCACAGGTCAAATACAATCGCTGTCTTGTCCAAACACACAGTACTGCATTGTTGTGCATTTATGAAGCAATGCTCACTACAGAGAAAATCTTTATTCTCTTACCATGACCTTAAGCAACTTAGCAGTGGCTTGCCTGAGGCCAGAAAACAATGTACAAATATGTTTCTGCATATTTTATACAAGAATAGCTAACCACGTCAATATCCAAGCATCCTAACTGTTCTGTTTTGCAATTTCAGTGGCTGCTGCTGGTTGTAGCCTTGATCGGGACTATTTTTAATGTCAAGGTCTTAGTCAGTATATTTAACTGACTGGTGACAGAAATGGAGACACCTTATGACAGATTACAGCTTCATGGTTGCTATACTTTCATCAGTATTGCTGTTTTATACAACTTTGCATTAAATTGTATTCATAACTCAAGGCCATCAATCTATAAAAGCATATATACTCAACCCTTCTGTGACAAATAGCAAAACAGTAGCAACAGTACTACATTTATGTCATGTTATCTGGCGATGTGATGTAATGAATTAAGTCAACGGTAGCTTCCCCCTGGGCCATGTGCTGGATCCAAAAAAATACAGTTAAAGCTAAAACGAGCCAAAAGGTACAAACAACACCCGCAGGGCTTTACTGAACGCAGTGTCTGAGGAGTTAAGTTAAAGGCTTTATTCAGATCGATAGACAACACATTAACCTTTAGCTCTTCACAACAACGGGATCAATACGCCTGCACAGTTAACTCACTCCACAAGACTGTGGCAATGTTGTTTAGATGTGAACAATCTGGATGTCTTACTATTTCATTAAACTAGGTCTAAATAAACGATGAGGGTTATTCAGGCATCATGATTTCAAAGTGCCACTGTTGCCTGGTGTTTAGGGTCATCCCATTGATTATCCAATAACGTGTATCACTAAATAACCACTGTCCAAACATCATTGCCATACAGTAGAGAGCACAGCTCGTATAGGTACACAGAGGCTTATGTCATTGCCGTCAAAACAAAAAGCCAGGCCTACCATTGTGTGAGTCTGATACAAAATGTCATTTTTATATAAATCAAAAAACAGGACACACTGAAAGTTACCAGCGTCAGACATGAGGACAGGGAGAGAGAAATACAATAAGAGAAAAAACTGTGCAGTGAGGCAGAACAAAAGCAGCAGTGGTCGTGATGTTTTTGTTAAAAGCCACTAAAAAGGGGCAGGATACCTTGATGCTAGAGCAAGGTAAGCTGACACCAGGATAATACTGTGAGTGACCAAAGGGAAAATGAAAGTATTCAAATTTAGATTATCTCTATGCTTTTGATAAATGAACACTTCCACATGGGTTGGAGGCAGTCTGAGATAATTCATCTGCCCTTGAATCTCTGGGGGTATTTCCCAGAATTTTCCCAACACAAAATTCAATAGAGACCATCGGAACACATTTATCTCTTTGAATACAAATTGGTTTGAACCACAAAAAGGACAACAGATTGTACTTATCTGGGCACACTGTGGCTGTTTGAGTGGCAGGCACACACTGCCAGCAGATTTTTTTACTATTTTATATTACTCTGCAGTGCAGAATACAAAACTGATTTGTTATAACAAAACAATTGTCAACATGTTAGGTTTTGTTTTGTTTAATGCAGCTCTCTGGAGTAATGCTGTTTTCTACATAGGTTTACAAAGTGTTATGCTGTTCGTGCAGTACTGGGTTGGAATAAATACATAACACATTCAGACAAACATCACCAAACTAAACAGCCAAAAGGTGGCCAGAGTGGAGTAAACAATGGAATGTGTGTACAAACACACTGACTCCAATTCCCTGTACTACAATAGAAAATGGAAGCAACTTCCAACCAGCATTTTTCATTGATTGTATAAAAGACAAATAAGATACAGTAGAGACTACCAGACAGTATTTACAAATTTTCACTACAGGAAGAGGCCAGCACCTTCACCCACATTGTTCTCATTGTTGTTTTATGCCAGATATAAATTTTCCTTCAATGTATTTCACTATACGTATATGTACGGTCTACATACTGGTGCAGACCACTCTCTTCAATCCTCGTGTACAAGAATCTTAACAAGTCATCGCATCAGTTCATTTCACACCTCACTTGATATTTTGTGATGTAATGGGCAGCCATATTGCTAGGGTCATGTGCAGTCAGCCCAATCATATTCACCAAGAATATGAAGTGGGTGAATATATAAAAGACTTGCTGGAATTACTGAATGTGCTGTAGAATTTCATTGTGTTATAATTTTGGACTGCAGCAAGAGAAGGATAAGGCAGATAAGGTAAGGGCTTTCCTTATCGTGAAGTCACATGATTTTAGGACTAAAAGGCCAGCTCATCTTCTGGTGGCACTGACTTTAAAGCAGGTCATGGCTATGTTGCCTTTTTGTCAGTTCTATTCCACACCTATATTACCTTATATACATTTATGTATTTACCCTTGAGTGAATATCAAACTCAGTGTCGTGTCGCCACATGCATCTCAGTAAATTGACTTTGCACTCCCTTATTAACTGCAATACAGTGTTGGGGTACTTCATTTTGTAATATTTTTTCTGATTGATTTTGTGTTAAAATGTGATGAACGCCACTGTTCTAAAATAGTAAATTTAGTTACTCCAGTTCAAAATGTTTCACCTTTGGAGTTGTACAACTATGAATAAGCAGAAATTTTTACTAAACAAAGAGGCAGAACAGAAAAGAGAGGGCCTGGAGGAAAATAAGAGAAACTGAAGTTCCTCATAAGTTTGGTAAGAAATTGTTTTCGCTGTAACACACAGTTGCTGTTTGTTGCTCGTCACAGCAAACATCAATAGTGGAACTTGTCCATTTGCTGATTGTGGCCAAAAGACAAAAACCACTTCAGTAAACCAAAGGGAGCAAAAAGTTCACTTTCCTTTGTGCCTAAATGCAGCCTTCTCATTATCTTCAACTGAGAGAAAACACAAACTTTCAAAAATCTCCACCAAAGCATTCTGCTCCCTCTAAGCATTGCCAACATCACCAATTGACAGGATTAACTTGAAGCTCCAACTAACTTTTTAACCCTAGGATGTGAATGATCACAGAGTTGAATGTTGCATTTTTAGGAAGGCGCTAGTCATTTAGTTGTTTTGTATTAATTGTCAGTGAGTTCAAAACAGAAAAGGACCAACCAACAGTCACATTTTTACAGCTTCTTGAAAAATATATCCAACATGTAGCATATTCTGCAAGATAATGCCAACCAACACTCACACTTCAAACTTTAAGCTACTATTTCAAAATAAAATGTTACCACAAATATGGTAGCATGCAAAAAGATCCAATGTGGGAAAGAATATTAGAAATGACTTCCACACTTATGGACCATAAACATGAGAGCAAACTCAGATCAATGAGATTCCATTACCATCCTATCTCATTTCCCAGAGCTGAATTGGAAATGGGTTAGAGATGGATCGTGTCATTACCAATTCCAACGGATCCACGGGAGCAATAGATGAGTGTGTGAATGAGTGTTTGTGGGTGTGTGTTTGAATGAGTGCATGTGAGTGTGTGTGTGCTATCTGCACCCGCTGCCAATGAATAGGTTTTTAGTGACAAGCAGGAAGGTGAGCAGGAGTTCATGCACTATCACTACCATCATCGTTGTTAATATGCTTGCCTGAAGATGCAGAGCTACTGGAGGTTCCCAAACTACACAGTTTATGACAGCCTCTCATTTTTCTGTTTATATTCACTTTGTTGGTCAAAATGGTTTAATTTTTTAAACAAAGACTATTATCAAAATATCTGCTAGTTAAATCATAGTGATGGAAGAATGTGATACTCTGAACTGTTTCGTCCATTGATTGTGCCTCCACTGAACAGTACACCTCCAACATCTGGTCATTCTTCCCATGTTAAGCTTTGCTTAAGATTGTCTATTTATTGTGCCTGTCAGTCAGCTCCATATAGCCGCTGTAACAAGTTAATAATCCTACCAATACCTAATTTGACCTTCACAAGAAATAACAATGCATTTAAGCCCAGGAAAATATAGGTATTAAAAATGCTGCCTACTTTCTCTTTAATGTCTTTATCTTCCATATTCAGGCTCGTCATACTTCCATAATCCCCCTTTGTCAAATGTTTGTGTGACCACGCACAAATGTTCTTCTAAGTAGACATGTCATAAATAAAGGAATCTTTCAAACATCAAGTTATAGGCTCATAGTATAGATGATACCAACTGACCCTGGTCAACATCAATTATTGATGCTGATTCTTCTAGTTCACACATTCTGTCTCACTGGCAGACGTCGACTGGTAAGATGAACCATAGTAATGGTCTAAATATAGGTTATTGAGACCCATAGTAATTGTGGTGGATAGTGGCGAAATTCAAAAAAAACTTATGTGTTTAGCATGTGACCTGGTGAATAAACTGTAAAGTGAAAACATACGAACGTAACATACAGATTGTTGTACTGTTGGATATTTGCTATAGCACACTACACTTAAGTGACAAGATGTGTTCACGTTATCATTTTGTAGGGTGCATAATGTGCAGAGCAGCTGCCTTCCAGAACTGCGCTGGATATGGAAATAGAAAGCAGACTTTGATCTGCCTCATGTCAAAGGGGATATATACATAGTGATATAGTGATTACAGTTAGATCACATAGTTTGTGCATACAGAGCAGACAGAAATGACGAAAATGTCAGGAGAATCACTTGGAACAAATTATGCACAAGTACACTGGCTGTTTTGAGCCAGAAAGAAACATAACATTGACGAACAGTTTTGCCGTACTGATGCCAATTCACCCAGTACTGCCAGCAAAAACCAGTTTGGCATCAAATTTTGGACAGTGAACACAAAATGAAACTATTTCCTTATTGCAAAGGGACCCTGATCTACTAGTGTATGACTGTATCTCATACATCTTGTTTCACACGCAAAGGGAGGAATGTCATCATAGGCAATTTCTTTACATCACTCTCCCTGGCCACCAAACTAATTTCCAATACAAGAAGTCTGCTCAATAACATCAATAAAATGAGACAGGAGCTGTCACCCTCTGTAAAAGTCAACATGCTGGGAGGACTAGCCTATAGTCAACAACAGTGATGACAGATGCCAAGACAACAATCACATTGTACACATACAAGCCAAGGAAGAGTGTCTGCATTCCCATCACTGTCCATCCTAATGCAAGCATCAGCACAAACAGATTTGTGGTGCTACAGTATGCTATCCATTCTACCTGCCTGACCTGGCTGCCAACAGTGACCACAGTTTATACCAACCTAAGACAAAGCAGGCGGGAACAAATCACAGCACCTCTCAAATCTTCTTTGCTCTCTGAAACACAATGTGCTGCCAGATGGGCAGATGCATAAGCACACACAGTGCCACTGATCTGTGTACCAGAGCTGTTTGGACAAACATTAGTTTATCGTGTATGGACAACGTTCATTTACAGCATGAACAGAATACTGTGAACCGGGCCAGAGATAGTCTTGAAGATCAATTTTATGCTTTTAAAGCCAGATGTTAAAAGGAAAAGGAGACCGGAGATTGAAATGAGATATAGCACAAAGTTTACACATCAAAAGTCCAGAAATCCAAGTTTACAAAGATTAAATCTATTAGCAATTTTAACACAAACATAATGTACATATCCAGTGGATGCACATATACATAAATATACAGCATAATCCCAAATGCTATACACATGGACCTGTCACATGCATATTGTATACATGAATAGAAATATAGGAACAAACCAAGGTTGTCCTGCATGCCAACACATAACCCTTCCCCAAGCTTATCACAGGAGGAACATGTATTAATGTTGCAATAGCTGACATCACATTGTACATGCCACAGAGTTTGCATGAGTAATGCAGACAGCCACATAAGATGTGCGTTTTTGAAATTGTGCTCCCTTCCCCATCGCTAACCTCGCATGTCTTCAAGCTGCTTGTGGTGCACAATTAATTGAAAATTAATTAAAATATTTGTTTCTAATTTGTAAAATAATTAGGCCTATAATAAGTGATAACAGACCACATAGGATACCCCCTTCCTTCTCTGTCATTAATCCTGTATCTTACAGTCATTAATCTCCTGAAACAGCAGTGTATATACTAAAATGTATATACAAACATTGTGAAACAAATCCAAACAAATCCATACCAATTACTCTAAGTAAGTAAAACAGAATACACTTTAAGTGCTGGATAAGTGTGTAGCTGCAACATTATGCAGATATTTCAATACGACTGATAATTAAGTTTGATGCTTATGCCCTCCAGGGACAAGAAAAAGCAGCCATAAAATCCAAGGAGGAAAGAAGAGAAATGAAATAAAACACCGTAGTCATTTTAATGGCATACCTGAGGAATAATATCTTCTACCTAGTTACAACCTCTAGTAGAAATGTAAATTTGAGCCAGAGTGTCTACATTTCTAATAATGAAGAGGGGATGACCCCTTCAGATGATTACATTTAGGTGAGGGAAAAAGTTATTGCAGATGCCATCAATCATTCACTGGCGTAATCAGAGGTGCTCCATGTATAGTACAGAAAACAGCATTATTCACTGATAAAAAGGACATTATTTACATAATGTAAACAGTGAAAACAAGCCTCATTAGATCAACTCCAAAAGGCCCTTAATCCAATGATAATGTAAAAGACCACACTTTAATTTCTCCAGGGTTCAACAATGTTACGAATTTGGGATGGACATAGCAAAAGGTTCATGAGCCTTTGCCTGCCACTACCCAACAACCTTGACATGCCTTTTGCAGGGTCTTAGACTCTGCACAGAAGGACCTTTAAGGGTCCTACATAAAACATTCAGAACATTAATATAACAGCTCAGCTATTTGTCATGTAAACATACAGTGAAGTAATGGTGTCCTGTGCAGAGAATTAAGTCACACTCTGACTTTGTGTGTTGTAATCTCTGTGATGGTAACTGGAACAGCCGTGCAGGCATGCTAGTGAATGTGAGTGTTTGAAGCGTTCAGCTGGAGGCGAACCTCAAGAATTTCCTCCGCCAAGGAAACCAGCATCTTCCTGCCTTCACTCAAGCGGACCCATCTGTGCACCTTGCGTGTTTAGCTGCTCTGCCCCAGGATCCTCATCCTTTACCACCTCACCCCTGAAATGGCTGCCATTGGCCATAGTGGCAGGATTCAAAAATTAACAAAGTAATAGTCATGATGCACATCATCTTTCTTACCTGTTGTACATACCTCATCACTTGTCATTGTTCACTAAAGTTTCCTTGCTTTGTTTATTTTGTTAATTGTTGTTGTGTCATGCACATGTGTTTGGGTCTAACATGCTGGTTCTCTAGTGCACGTACAAGTCGTTGTGGCTCTTATATATATATATATAGAATCTTTAAGAAGTGGTCAGGCCAGGCCTGCAGGATGGCAGCTGGTAATGAACACAACTGTAACTGGTCTTACATTCTTCTTCTGCAACTTATTTCTTATTTACAGTATGGAATGGCATCTCAAAGTTCAATAAAAGTTGAGCAGCTTTTCGTTCTTCCTTATAGTTCCACTCCTCTTTTGCCATTCATTCCAGACAAGCTTTGATGGATGTCAAGGATATGTGAGCACAAGACCAGCTTAATCTGACCTCCAACACAACCAGAGAGCCTGGAGAAAAAAAAGATTAGGCATGAAAGCCATTGAGAAATTACAGTGTTTTCTTTTTCCATGAGGTATGAAGCCTATTGTTTGCCATTTCTGCTTTGATTAAATGCCAAACAAACACTATAGGGTATGTGAGTTACCCAAAACTGGTAATAGATAGCACTCTTCACTGCTGAGAAGCCACCTATCTATGCAGGGGAAGTCATTTACAAGTGCTAGTAGTAACACACAAATACTGGGGAGGTGAGAAGGAAAAACTGACAGACGGAGGGTGGGAGTAGGGAAGAAATAAAATCATGGCGGTAAGAAATAGGGGTGAGTTTGGAAAGACCAGATTAGACAAACTCCACACAGTGGTACTTTGATGAGCAGAGCTGCCCAAATTTATGATCATGATAAATCGGGCGCTTCTCTCTGCCAATAAGCCCTTATCTGTACTGCATGCATATAAGTTTGATAGGGCCTCTAGCCATAGTGAAAGATACAAAAATAATTAGCGAACATTCAGCTTTGAGCAGACAGGAAAAATTATACTAAAAGAAAAAAAACATTGGAGAAGGAAGATAGGAAGATGAGCACCAGTTTTACTTACAGCTTATTCTTACATTAAATGTTTCTGTTTATTTCTCTGTGTGGTTGTCAAAATGACATTATTTCCCTTTGGCAAGAGCAGGCAATAATTTTGAGATAAGCAAATACTGAAAATCTGCACTAGCACCTTGCTGTTCAACTGAAGTCAGTCTTCAGTGATCTAAAAATGGCCTCAACTGGGACTTCTATGTATGGCACAGTTTTACCCTTTAGATGATATTTTGACTCCCACATTGTAAATTACATATAAGCATGAGTGAAGAATGAGATTAATGGCATCACTTTTTATTTATTAATTCACTGTACCATCTCAGGAAGACCATATTAATGGAAAACGTACCGTAATTGACTTAAAAACCGTCTTTAAAAAGTAGCTGCTAGTGTACTAGTGGAACACTTGTATCATTTAATGCTGCATTTTTTCAGGATCCAGTGACAGATTACTTTATAATCCATGCTGCAATGTGTTGTGGATATAAGATGCAGTTAAATGTTATCCAACATTTGAAACGAGATTGGCATTTCAAAAAAGTAAAATCAAAAACAAAACAAGACCAAACGAGTGCAAGTCGCTAATTTCAATAAGGTGATTGAAGTGCAGCACATCCAAGCATAATTCTGTGTTGCGATGGGAAGAAACGCTACAGTGGCTGGCATGACAAAGCCATGGCTTCAGAGCACAAAGTCACTGGCTGATTCCATTGAGCACTTGGGGCAGAGGTAACTTGGGACTCCACATGTACATTATGCAGAAATTTTTATATTAAAATAAACTTTCTTATCAGCCAAATTCAAGCTGCAACTGAACAGCATCCCATGCTCTGGCCTTTCTGAAGGAAATGCAAAGCTGTACTATAATTTGGTAGTGTAGTTTTTATATTTCGTTTGTAAAAGTTTTTTTTGTGGAATGTAACAAATCAGTCAAAGTAATCCTCCTGACTAATTCCTTAAGTCAGAGTCAATGTAGTCATGTATCATGTTGGACATAGAGCAAGTGACCTGAGCTTATTGTGGGTTGGCTTCATTATTAGATCACTAGTAGTCATAAAGACAACTTTTTATTGCACTTGACTGAAAGCATTTTTTTCTCTCAACTGTATCTCAAAGTGAAATATGAATAGACAATCTGATGATTTAGTGCCTTCCCTTGAGCCAAACTCCTTCCCCAGCGATAAGTTGAACACTGATGTTTTCTCTGTGAACACACAGTTCGCTGAGACGGAGGAGATAAAACACAAGCAGAGGGAGAGATTAAGACAGATAGAGCAGTGTCCTACAAAGTAAATGTTTCTTTATTTAGCACCAAAGACAGGGTAGCATATGAGATCCTAACAGGCCTTATTATGAAACATAATTCAAACATCTTTGCCATATTTACTTTGGCATTAATGGCAGCTGTATTTGATAAAAACTAATGTTCAATGGAAGAGTTAGGAATACCATTTTTTGTTGCACTTAATAAAGATTTTGGCAGAGTGCCAAAGATGTTCCACAGTAATTCCACTTAGGACCAAAACATGCAATTACACATCCCTTCATGAAAGAAAAACTAGATGTCGAAAAACACATCTTTCTTTACTTTCCTGAGAGTAAAATGTATTCTATTGTACCTATTGTGTTATTATTAACACATCAGGGTAGCATGACATTCTTCTTAAAAATACCTAAAAGCAAATGGCCCATAACTTGAAATTAGTATCTGCAAATACAGGTAGCAGGTAACTTTTCAGCAGTCACATTTAGCTCATTTTCTCTCTGCACTCTTGTTGTATCAGTCTGTGTGTGCAACCCTCTCTAACATTCATACTTCAAGCCATCAACAATATTCCCACAAAAAAGGTGAAATGTTGGCCAGTGCTGTACAGTATTCTCCCTGAAGTCTTTATACGACAGTCTACAAAACATGCAACTGTATAATATCATAAGTCGATGGCTTCACAGACATTGCTAATAGAAGGCAATGCTTCCACTGCCTATGCAATTGCAAAGAGGGTGCAGTGGCTATTGACAGGCCACCAAATTGCCCAGCATATCACGGTCATATTTACTGTTGGTCATTGAGTGGTCACTATTCGGTGGGGCATTTCTGATGCAGTATTATTAAAAAGGTGCAAATATAAAGGCTTTGAATCATTATCATATTATGCTACAAATGCATATTTACCATTTTTGTGTCTGACTGCAGACTGCACATCTAGATGCATATTGAATGTCTGAAGGAAAGATGCATATTCCTAGGTTATAACAGGTGTATGCTGTGACATAACAATACTCTCTCTGTCTTGATGTTCATGAATAAATGACAAACACTAAAAGGAAATGTTAATTACCTTCACTACAGAGGCCGTTTTTGGTCCAATTTTATTTGACTGACCGCGGGTCGAGAAAAAGAAAGGTGAAACAACAAAAGCTGATTTCAGGCAAGATTCCTTGAACACAGTGTGACTGATTGGATTAGGACGCTGGTTGCTGCAGACAGATTAAGAGAGATGGAGTGAGGAGCGTTTGTCATTTATTCTCTTTTGTGTGGTTGGAGGTGATTATGACTAGTCAATGCTGACAAGTTTCAGGGAGCTGCCAATGAAAATGAAGCCCTTTCCCAAAGAGTTACTATTCTTTATGTACTCTGTCTAAACTGTTGTAGCCCAATGTGACTCCCTATCACACTTTACTCGTTAAATAAATTTTCCACACTTATTTAAAAGGTAAGCACTCAAATATATGAAGTATATTGTTTAATATATAATTTCAAAAGGCACCAAGGGAACATGCTCACAGTATCTAACAGAAGTTGCTGATAATGCTATGTGAATGTGCAGTATTTTGTTATGTGATAAGAGGTTAGAGGAATCACACAGCTTGTGTCTTTAAATGCCAAAACAATATTTCAGTGCATGCCTGAATTTGTATTATTTATATAACTACCTGACTTCCTCTCAATGTGAAAATTAATCTTCGTTTTTTCCTCTGGAGAGCCAGTGAACTTAATAACCCAGTCCATGATAGCATCTGAGGAGGTTCCCCATTTTCTCTCTCTTACATGAAAATGGCCTCCACTTCATCAGCTCTCAGCCAGCCCTACTTGAGTGAAAAAGGTTGGGGTGGGGGTTAGGTTAGGGTCCTTGAATTGAGTGAATAATATGAGATCATGCAAATGAGATGAGCGCTTAGAGCTATATAAAGAAATCAATGTATACTGAACACATTGGTTCTGTGTTAGAAATCATTAGGTATTGCACACTGTAGAATTTGCATCCAATAATATAAATTGAGCTGGGTCAAAATTTTCACTTTCTATATTAATCCTGACATTTTGAATTTATATTATTTAGCATCAGTCAGTTACATTCATTGCCTTTCAGCATTTAGTACGTCATTGTGCGCTGTAATTTGGGATTAGTGAACCCACATTCCAAAGGGCATACACCTCTACTTGTGATAGCGATTTCCTAAATCACGCCATTACTCTGGCTAACTTTCAAACAACGTGAGTCATATGCAGATGCAGTTACAGTTACAGACACCGGTGTCTGATCTGTTAGCTTATTGGTCTGGGATGAATGTCGTTTGGCCAAACCACCCAGAAAAGTCAGATATACATTCTTAAGCAGTGCCAAGTCATATACTGTACAGTAACTTAAGCAAGACTAACTTTTGAAATCAAAGCATTAACGCTTTTTAAAGTGAGTCTACTCAGCATGACATTAGGCTTGAGAGTCTCTTTAATCCTAAATTCTGTTTGTCCAGTTCCTAACTCTGACAGGATCTGCAGCTTTCTCCCCTAGACTGTGGTGGTGTAACTACAAAAACGGCCTAAATGCTTATGACAAAAACAGTAACAACAAAACAGTTTATTTTTAGTTCACCAATATATTACATACAATATAGTGCATTTTAAAACTGATGATCACTGAAAATTAAAATGTAATTTACAAGAATATATTGAGTTTTGGTGCACAGGAATGCGTTTTGCCCACATTACCTCACAATGTATTTGCTGGAGTTGGGAAGCTAATGCGTCATTTGAGCAACTAATTGCAGTGTGTGACACACAGAACCAAAAAGACATTTACCCACAAATACGAAACTAAATAACCCAGCTTTGTTTTGACTACTCTGTCCTGCTTTCCTTCGCCACAGTCTGGTAAAGTCCCGGGTGCTCATTTCACGTCTCTGTCTGCTGTGACAGGGTGAGTCATTACTCAAATCCAATTTGCCTGCAAGCCTTTATGTTGCCTGCTTTGCTCATGTGTCTTTCTGTTGACATATAAAAAGCTATCTTTCTCTATCCTTGGCATGTGACCAGCATGTTTCTCCTTATTCTCCCAACATCAGTTGGTGAGAGGGGCAATGAGTGGACAAGATGCCACTTTAACCGAGGGCAAAAGAAAATGAAGCCATTCATCTCCCACTAGGTCATGAAAAGAGATGGGAAACTCAGAGGGGAAACACTGGTCTGCTTTCCCATATATTTCTGAGGATGGGGAGGCTGTGTGGATGCTTCTCATTAGAGCAGTGCCCCTCCTTTCCAGCCCCTACCCCTGTGGCACTGACTATGGACTGTGCTGGCTGCTGCCACTGTGCCCAGCTGTGAACAGATGGGTGGCACAGAGCAGGCCAATATGTCAGGCCTGATGGTGTATGGCAAGAAATATGAAGATCTGCTCTGTGGTGTACTCTGTTCAGATTAAGTAAATACGGTAAAGAGATCAGACGTGTGCTATAGAAAATGCAATCTGAGTATCCAGAGAACGTGGCTCAAACAAACCATGTTGATCACACAATGGTCATTACAAATGCAAAATGTTTTGCACCGATATCACAATTTTGTCAGTCCTATAAATCATCTTTAAATTCTTTCATTTTTTTCTGGTTTTTATCATATACGCTGTCTTACTCTTAAAATGCACATGCACTCATGCAATATGCAGTCTATAATCTAGTACCTCTTTTATAGCAAAAACTCTTTTTATATTGTGACATTTCGTGCACAATAAAATATGCTTTGACTGTACCACTTTGCTTTTTCTGAGGAAGAACAAGAGCTATTTCAGCTGATTGCAAAACATAACCCAGTCCAGGGAGGCAGATTAATACTTGATGAGAACTGTTCCTGAAAGTGTAACAGAAAGAGATTAACAAAAGCAGTCACAATGAGTGTACAAGTCATGATGGTGATCCAAAACTGTCAAAGTTCATTGTTTCAATGCCATTCTATTTTCAGATGTCTTTCCGTGACATTTCTCAGAAGCAAGACTATCTCATGAAATCTGAATGATTTTTTACATGTACTTCAGTTAGCTAACAAATCAAATAAACATTTAACTGTCTCTCACTAAACCCGTCCCCCAAACAATGATTGTCTCATCATAACAGCCAAAACTAGGCACGGCAGGTCTGTCAACCTTTGACAGCATAGTTGAAGCTGTGTGCATTTGCCCGGAGTAAGAGCGATACTCTGTCAGCTCTGCCATAAGCTGCAAACATTACAGCTAACTAGCTTACTAATGCAACATTATTCCCAAGACCAAAATGACAAGTTCTTAGCAAATGACATTATTCTATCAGGTTATAGGTTGCATTAGAAGAAGCCCCGTCAAGAACTGGGACATGCACTGTGCAGTATTTACCCATTATGTGGGAGCCTGAGAGATCTGGGTGTTAGTTTTTCTGTGTTCAGTGTAAAGTTCACGTATTATTAGCTAGATGTGTGTCGCCATCAATTGCAAATGGGTTCTTCTTTTCAAAACGAGTCAGCTGGACACGGAGTTCCCAACCAAAAATATGGAACTGAAGATAATTAGCGACCTTGCTAGCTTGCTAACTTTATTAAATGGATCCTCATAAAGAATCAGTCACAGTACAGTAATAAAAGTAAAACACAACTGTTATCAGTACATTTGTTCATGGAAAACTGCCCAGAAAAAAGCATTTCATGAAAAGCCACATTTCTTGACTTCCAAAGTATGTTAGGATGTGTTCAGTCAACGCAGCATTTGCAACAGACCCCTAATGTTTTGTCATTTCAACACACCCCATGACACCATTTTTCCATGCGGTCAAGTGTTGAAGCGGCCAGGGCTGCACAGCTTGTCCTCTCCCCCCTCCAAAAAACAAGATGGACTCCTCTGATAAATGATTAGCTTGATGAGGAATCATGATCTAGATCAAGAGCAGGCTAATGTCAGCAATCTGTGTTGTCCATCTGTCTCATTAACCAACCAACTACCTAACTCGCTCTACACCTAGAAAAAGGCAGATCATGTTTCTGCAGAAATGCAGCGGTGAATGATTTTCTAAGCCGTTTTTGGTTGTTTCACTCAAAGAAGCCAGTAAGACCTTAATGCATAATGTATGGTCTGTGTGGTTTTCTGCTTGTATCTTGTGGCTGAACCTTTACATGAGCCAGAGAGGCTGTGCTGTAGTTGGAAAGCACAAAACATTATGAATCATAATATCCTTTAACTCAAAAGTAGTGACATTCAAAAGTCTGAAGAAATGAAGGAAGGAAAAAAGGAAAAGATAGTGACGAATGAATGCATTGTCAAGGGTTACTGACAACAATGGCCAACCACAAAGTGTGTGTAAGTAAAAATGTATCATGGTAAACCAGGCATTTACCTGTAGGCAATGAACAGTGAAGTCAAAAATAATCAGTTCAAAACAATTCACATCTGGATTTCATATCTCCATACATAAAAAAGTAATGTTTTCTGCTACCAGATTGTTTACCACAATTTACTGTAAGCAGGCTCTACTTGTAGCTGCTAATTATACACCTACAAGTAACTAAAAAGCCAATAAATAGTTAAACTATAGAAGATTTGCCCAACTTTCACCTGATTTTTTGTGTATCTAATTTTTTAAATTCAATTTTCACTCATTCTGTAATATGGCATAAATAGACACAGTTAAATTCTCCAATTTTCCAGAGATTTAGTCATAGCTTATGGAGTCATAGATGCATACCGCATAGTGTAAAGCCTTACATGCCATGTTTTATTACCATTATTGTAATGATATTATTACTGCGTATTATTTGGGTTAATGTAGTTTGGTGGCAAGCCGTTCTTTCTTCTCCTCCTCTCTATAAACAAACAGAAAATGTTCTTTGTTTCGTCATCATGAACCCCTCACCACTAATACCCGTATTTATGTCCCAGTGAGACATCTGAAAGGTACCTGTCACATGACTACAAATGCAGGCAATGTAGAGTATAATGGTGAGTGATGTGGTGAAATGGCTCACAAAATGAAGTCCTGCTCACTCTTGAGCTTTGCCATGCCACGCACCTTCCATTTGAATTATCTGCGGTCTGGTAAACACACCTTGTGTGGCATACAACATTCGTGTGAAAGCTCTAAAAAACCTCAGTACATTATGTGAGCTCACAGGTGTGAGCCATTTTTCACCTGTTACATACATGACAAGAGGTTTAAAACGGTCATATTTGCAGGTTTTGTTCAGAGGAAATCTTGGGAAAATGCATACCTAGCATTTATGTGGCCCTGATAGATCACACACACGCACCCACACACACGGGGCAAAGCTAAATCAATAACAGGTGGGATGGCAAGAAATCATCTCTTGCTTTTAACCAATTACTGCGTCTGACTTATGATGCCAAGCAACGCCAACGAGGAGCTGCCATGTGCCATACATTACTATGTTATGTTGCATTACATGAGGCAGCACTTGCTAAATGCAGTGCCATTGGTCGCACATCACTTGTTTCACTGGTACTTGGCATTTCTGTGCAGAATGTAAGGGATGCCAATCCTGCCAACCTCTATCCCAGCACTAAGCTGACCCTGACTGCTGCCGATGGCATTATCACCAGCTTCCCCACCTTCCCTGGCATGTCATGTCTGGCTAATCTCACAGTCAGTTTGTATCTTGGCTTGGAAAAGGCTCCTCACGAGGTCTTTAAGCTGACTCAACTTCTGTGCTATCAGAGGGAGAACAAAGTGAGTGTTAAGTCTGATCCTGCTGTCAGGTTTATTCATTACAGGTAAAAAGCCCACAGCTCAAGTATCACCATTTTAAGACTGGCTGTGTAAGTCCTTTTCATAATATTGACAATGGTTTGCCCTTTTAAAAGGGAAACAAATGTCACAATCAGTGATTCAAATGGGGTCACCCTACCATAAGAATCCATACAGGAAAAATTTAAAGTCTCTGAAGACATTATCTTAAATTTGTGTTTGTGATGCTGATAGGTGTGTCTTTAAAGCTATATTTTCAGTCTATAATTTCAATTATGATAAGTTTCTTCACACATAAAACGTCAAGTCAAACTTCTCAATGATATCTGTGAACATAATTGTATTTCATATTGTCAAAAATGTACTGATTAGGTCTTGAGCAGCCTTGTGGCCCAGCGGAATAGCATTACAGTTAAGAATGGGGACCAGTCAGACTGACAGCCGGACCGTGGCTTTGAAATTAAGAAATATTACCTGCGGGGAGAGATTCTGAACCTAAAACCCGGAGGCCATACATTATCCCGATAAGTCATGTCGACCCAAGCTGGCGGACCCATTGTCAAGCCCCACCACCTAATGAAGGGAAACTGATAAGCGGCCATACCATGTCACCCGTGATGTAAAACAAAAATAGATTCAATTAATCATGTGAATTGCCATTAAAGAAAAAAAGAAGGTGACGGGACAGGCTCCAGTCAGGTCTGAGAGTCTAATGAAGAATAATCAGTCAGTGAATCATGAGGATTTGAGTGGAAGGATATGAGATTTGACTGACTGGATAAAGAACGAATACTGTTGAAATATCTGTAGGAATGGGGACAAAAGTGTGTGTAAGAATAGTATTCACAGTTAGTAATATTTTTTTCTTTATTTTAATAATCATTCATTTCAAAGCTACATTATTAGGTAACACATAAGGTTACCACTTACCAAGTTATACATCTGCAGATGTATACAGAATATGATGCAGTTCATCACAATACAATAGGCATTGTGAAGCTTATAATGTGTTAGACAGTGGTTATAGGTCTACATGATATTGTAACATATTCAAGACAAATTTGTGTCTGTTCCAGTACTGTATGTGCCCAGTGTATGCAAACTCTAACTGAAGTCAAAACAGGAGCAAGGTGCACTAACTTGCAAGACTCTCTATGTTCGCCACACCTCAACTCGAATCAATTTAAATATAGTTATTTTGAAGGGAAACTATGTTACATGAATCCATGACGCCATCTTTGAAAAGAAGATGCCATAATAAATGTTTGTCAAGTGAATTAAGAGTAACACAGAATGAGAAGAATCGTTAATCATTATAGCTTTATACAAAAAAAATTTAATTTAAGGCACTAAAGAACATCAGATGCTGCACTGTCTTCCTATCTCATAGCTTGTTAAAGTGGACTGACTTGCTTGGAGACATTGTCGATGTCCTCTCAAATGTGAAATTAATATCTGTATCTTTGGGCAAGTAAGGAGAGACAAGTCTAATTGCCTGCACACAAAGTCATTTATTTATAGATCAGATTTATGTTCAAAGGACTTTTTTTCATTTCTACGCTGATAAACTAATAAAAGTATATCCCAGTAAACAATTGACACCGTGTTTTATAGAGCCTATAAGTAAAGCGTCTTGAAGGCTCCTCCTAACTGAAGGTTGGTGAGAAACTGGCCTTCTGACCCTGATGCAGGCCACAAGCTGAAACGCACTGCCCTTCAATAAAGTTGCTGTGTATACTACATGTGCTGCTGGGGTTTTCACCTCTTCCATCTGAAGCACTATGTGTGCCTCTGTTTTGCCTGTATAAACCCTTCTTTACATGGATGAGTAGGTAATGCAACCGTAAAATCAAGCATGCAACTTTTGGTGAGTAAAATTGCATGTTTCATGTAGACCTACTACAATATATAAAAGAACTCATCTTACGTTGCCACCATAAGACAGAAATACAGACATACTACCAATTAATTACAGATAATTACTCGTTTTACAATGAAAACACTGTTCATGGTGGAACACGGTAAAAGTCACCATCAGATAAGAGGGCACTGTATCCAACCTGTGTTTACTTGAGAGCTAGTCAGCCTAAAAAACAGTTGTGCATATATAATGTGTGTTGAAAAGATAAAATATTCTTAGAAGAAAGCAGTGTAAGAGTGCTGTTCCTGTACTATTAGCCTGTGAAACCTATGACAGTTCAAATGGAAGTTTTATGTCTTTAGGCAGGAGGTTAGCTCTAATGGTGTAGTCCTCTGCATTATAAATGTATAGGTTTCCAGCATTGACAGTGAGATGGTGTAGCACAAGTCACATCTCATGACTCTACTCAAAAGAATTGGACACTATCTCCACCACCCACTACCTCTCATCTACGTCTACTGATTAGATACATGGAGACACTCTAGACAAATTTTTAATACTGTGATATATCTGTGCTCAAACTGCGCTACAAAATGTACTCCATTGGAGGAAGCCCCTACGTGTGCCTAAAAGGCAAACAGTCTATACAATACTTAGGTGTTTAAGTGAATTTAGTAATTTACTTTACACAATACTTTTGCATAGCAACTTACTTTATAGTTGCACAAAAGAACTTTCGCCTTCCAGCGGAAATGAGTACTATAGATTTTTAAGTCGCTGATAATGTGTGCCATTGCTCCTTGGTTTTTATCATTTTTCTCTACTTCCACCTTGTTAACTTGACTTTTGTTCTCTTGACTGATCCCTTTTTTATTCCTCAGCTACAGTTCATATGTTGCTCCTCGACCTCATTTAATTCCCTCTTTTCCTCTGTCTTACCCTTTCCTCCTGTCTTTTTTTTCTTTGCACTCTCACTATCTTGCCTCCACAGAGGGCACATAAGCACAATGTTCTGGGTGCTTGCAAAGCATCTGGCTCCCAGGCCCATACATCCAGCCGGCCAATATGTTTGCTCCTACAATGTCTGTACACAAAGTACACTTGTGACTGCTTGCTAGAGCTGTCGAATACAAATTACTGGCCAGTGGGAGTCTGAGCTTCAATGCAGTTCTAAAAACCTAATTTCCATGGCTTTATTTTGTTTACAAGACGCAGTTGGAGAAGTATATAACCTGTTCAACAGTCTGAGCTGACAACATTTTTTTTTAATTTTGAAAGTAATTGAAGGATAAGTGTTCCTGCAGAATGCAGCCATTTTAGTAGAACATCATAGATGTTTACTTAGATTCTCCCATTTACAAATTGCCCTTTCTTTCAGTGTTTTTCAGACTGCACCACTAGTTAGTGTCAGTATAGTCCAACTTCTAGCAAAAGGAGTGGGTCAGATATCAAATCAATATGATACCAACACACTGACAAATACCCTTCGAAACATCATGTCAACACTTCTATGAATATATGCACACTCATCTTTTGCTTGTGAGAATGCACATCGCAAGCTTCATGTAAAGGAACACCATGCTCTAAGAGGAAAAAAATACTGGAAAAAACATCACTGAAAGCAATTCCCTCTTGAAGAAAGCAAACATATCATGTTACAGTACATACAGTGCTTTTAAGTGCCTTATGTAGCAACCCTATACAGTTTAAAAGATATTAGAATTGGTGGAGGATTTGTATTGGCAGATGTCGAATCAGTCCATTCCTGCATGAGACTGTGGGGGCCCTCAGCAGCTCTTTCAGCAGCAGGCTGAGGCACCCACCCTGCAAGAAGGAACGCTACCGCAGGTCATTTCTCCCATCAGCCATCAGACTCTATAACACCAGCATCACTGGCTGATGTTAATATACTGCCTACCATCCATGTCATTCCATTCCTGTCTAAAGTGTAAATATCCTATGGTGTAAATATTTATTTCATTTCATCACAATCCATATATTTATATTTGCTATTTTTTGTCTTTTCTATTGCTTTGTTTTTTTCACTCTCCCTGTTTATATTGTTGCTGCTGTAACAAGAAAATTTCCCCCTATGGGGGATCAAATAAAGAAGTCTAAGTCTAACCAAGACTTTATACCTGACTTACTTAAATGCAAAATTTTCTAAGAGAAAAATAAGCATCATAAAATCCAAATATCTTAAGTCCTAAAGCAATTAGCTAAAGAGTGAATCCAGCTTTTTCTAAACTTCAACAACTACCTAAAACAGGCTTGTGTTACTGAGAAAAGCATCTCGTAAAACACAAAATGGAGAATGTTATGCATCTTTTTCAACCCCTGAACTTGATGCATCAATCTGGTCACACAAGCAGTCCCTAAGCACACTGTGCTGAGAATATAAAAATGCAATATTGCATGCATGTTTCATATACATGAGGCTTGTGCCAGCATAAAATGCTCACTTAAGAGAAAACTCAATTATTAAATGGGTGTTCCCATGGTCAACTACCCTCCGATGAACGCCTTATTTTGAAATGTTTACAGCTGTTTAATGCCTTTACTGTTCACAATTTCAGCAGTTTAGAGTCATTTACAAACATCACAAAAAACGATGAAAAAGATAATTTCATTATTATTCAAGCCATTAAAAGTATGTTTGCAAGTAGCCTTTGGTTTCCGTATGTTAAAGATGCTCACACATCATCTAAATTGGTCAAAAAGCAGAGACATGTGAAAGGCACCTTTCTTTTCTGCTATTCACCGTCTAACTTGTTCATTTCACAGGCTGTTAATCATTACTGTGATTATTTAATTAAATAACTTTGCTTTTTCTGTGGCCCCAAGTCTACAAAGACTGTTCAGTTGCCATGAGCAACGGTGTATGTGCAAGGGAGGATGTGTGACATAATGACAGTAAAAACGTCTGTAGGAGTGGCACCAGGGACAGCTTTGTGTGTCCTTCTGACTAGCCCGCAGTTGGATTCACACAACAGAGATCCGCTGATGTCAACAAAGTTTCCACTCCATTTCATTGATTAAGCTCACCATGATGACAACACACCACCCTGCCATATATAATGAGTCCATCTGCAAGACGATTAGTGGGTTTACAGATGCGAGGACATCATTTTTAGAGCTCACAATTGGTTTGGTCAGGCATTTCCCATTAAAATAAATAAACATGTGATTAGTTTGTTCATAATTGTTGGTGAAGGTTCTGTGTTTTTTTTGGGAAGTTTTACAAAAGGTTGGTAGGACTAAAACTGCATGCATCAGTGCCAATACGAATGTAAGGGACACAGTTCACCTAAATGCATGTGATTGTCAAGGCATTGTTTAATCACAACAGTAACTACACTGTGGCAGCATCACCTTTAAAGGAGGACAACAACAGCACAGTATAATGAATCCATTAAAAAAAAAAAAAAAACATTTTAATGTCCGGAACCCTAAGGCCATAACAGAACTTCTAAAACTCTGAGCGATAACTCAGCTTCCAGGCCCGTGTCCTCTCTGCGTCTTATTGAGCAGGCATTGGCAGCTGTTCAGAGGAGTTAGGCCCTTCAGGTGCGTACACTCCAATAGTGTTCCATTCCTCTCCATTAATTCATCATCAATATGGATCCATCTTTTGTTGATGGTGGCACACTTGCACCTTCCTTGCCCTGTTGCTTTGCCCTGGACAGCCTTGCTTGAATAAAAATGAAGCCAATTTCTTCCCTCGTGGCAGTCATTGTGCCATTTGTTGAGTAAAACACACAGGTCCATTATTGGAGTGTCATGACGCTGTGTGTTTGGGACGCGACAAATCACTGCAGGCTGTCACCCAGGCAGTTTTGTGGCATTACTCTCAGCAGAGAGGAACGCCGTTAATGCTGACAACTACTGGAGAACGAGGGTCATTTACAACACATCCATTAAGCAGGTGCCAATACTCCACCAGCAGCAGAGACGCGTGACTCTTACAGGGGATCTCGTTTGCATCCAGCTGCCCAACATGAAATCTTAGAGTAGATTTTGTTGAATTCACATATGCACACATATACAAATATTAATAGTGATAACAGTTAAAATCAGTAAACATGCATTTGGAATTTGAAGAAAATCCAGTGGTCTGGTTTGGATTTATCTATCCATCCATATATCCATCAATTTATTCAAATTAAAATGATAGTGGTTCATCCTACATTAAACACTGATCAAACCAACAGGCCACACCTAGTTTGTTTTTTGTCAAAATGCCCAGGAAAGCCTTTCAGGGTTGCCTCAGACAGTGTTTTCTATGGAGGATGCAAGAAAGATCACAGGCTTCAAATCCCTTTCAAAGCTCTTGCTCAGGGCTCTAGTTAAAGCTCATTAAAAAGTCTAATCAAAACACAGAAATAGCATAACATGTAAAGTTAATTTGCAGTTTTTTTTTTCTTGATGAGCAAGAGACCATAACAATATGAACCCTCTTGGCCCCAATGAAATATTAAAGATACAATCACAGACAACTTCCAAGTTACTGCTCACCTCATTTGAATTCTAAGGAAAATGTAATTTATGACTTAACTCAGAACTCATTTTTTCTTTCTAATTGTTGATATTGCCCGAAGGCTCTTCTCTTTGTTGGATTTCTAATTTACGTAAATGAGTGAAAATTATTTTCATTTTTCTCCACACCCCAAAGAAGTCAGGTGTGGAGAGAGTTATTTCCTTAGACAATTCATGCCAAACAATGTGTTTGACACAACTTTCACTGATACAACCTTTTTTTACAGAAAGAATACCTAAACTACATTTCCATGACATTGTTAGAGCTGGTATGATGGATGGGCGAGACATTTCAATTCTGACATGAAATATGAATCACTAGAATTGACATTTGCTGACCTGTTCCCATGTGAAGAGTATAAAAGGTCCTTTCTCTTTGAATAGACAGCTTGAGTCTCATAAATATGACATCGAAGCACCTATGACCAATTTTTGAGGCTGGCATAGAGCACTGAAATAAAACTAACACTGCTAATCTGCACATTTCATGCATCATTAAAACATCAGTTCAGAGGACTGGAGAGGAGGTCATTTCGAAGTGGCATGCTGTTACAAATGGTGTGTAATCAACCAATGAAGGATCTGTTTTGAATTTAGAAAATTCAAACTTGAGCTAAGCTGTGCAGACTCAAGATTTCCATTGGGAAGGATGGTGGTGGATGTGTGTGTGTTAGTGTACATACTGCACCTCAGCATGCCCCTCAGCCATGTCAACTATGACGCATTTTAACATTATGACCATTGCTCACAGAACTGTTATGGCTCTTATAAATCCACCACGAATTAAGACTGTTGTGGTTATTGTGGTAACAATGATGCGCCACAATAGCATGCTGCAAACTATCCATGACAGCCACTTAAATTACATATAAACACAAAAGTTCAAACATTTTCTCCATAGAAACAGTAATTATAGGTTAAAGATTAAAAAACACACAGGCATCCATAACAATGATGAATGAGAACGGGCTGTTTATGTCAGAGGGTGGGAATGTTTTCTGGCTGTGTGACCATTAAAGGAAACAGAGCATCAGTGGGAATATTGCATTGAATTGCATTCAAACACTTTGGTCATGTGGTAAATATGTAAGCATCCAAGGCAAACTAAACTCAAAACAAAGAGTACGTTTAGAGTTCACCTTATGCGATTAATTATGTTCATTAAAATGTATCACTAACAATATTAAATGATATTGAGCAGCTGAATAGACTCATTAAAAAAAACATATAGCCTGGATCACAACACTGTTTTACTGGTTTCCCATAATTTCATTAATAATGAATACAGTTTAGAACTACAACTGTATGGGGCACCAGTAGAGCGCAGGACACAGAACTGATCACTGGTTTCTCACATCCTATCAGAATAGGGATGCCAAAAAAGCACTATCATTACGTGACATCTGTATTAGAGGTAAAATTGTGACGGCTTATCAATTATTTGTTGGATTGCCTGGGTCTCAAGTAACACTATGCCAAGATAATTTACTTGCCACCACAGGTTTGGTGCATTGCTATGCCCACAGTTGCTGCCATTACCTCATAAAGCGCTTGTGAATTATAGGATTTTGTAAATGAGGCATCCACATTACATTTCAAATCATCACAAGAGCGCTGACCATAAGCACCGCATTGATCAAGTAAAGATGAGAGGTTTTTTGTGCAACATTTAAAAAGCTTTGACAATAAAAAAGTTTATTACTTTATCTGCAGTTAATATGCTATGAACAGTGGAACAGCACAGTGGGAGAGCAGCAGTTTTAGTCTGGACATCCTTTGAACCACAGTGTGTTAATCCAGCCAGGCCACTGAGCCATAATGACACCAGCACGTGCTGTGACTACTAGTAGAAATACTGGATTTTACAATAAGCATGTTTTACTGTGGAGCAACAGAATAAAAGAATAATGTAGCCTTTGGATGGTGATGTATTTCATGAGGGCTAGAATACAAAGAAAACATATAATTAAATAAACAGCAAAAAGAGTAGAAAAGCCAACTACAGTCGACATAGATGCATGCAATTACAGTGAGCCCACAGTCCAGGAAAAAAACGTTTAAAAGTTTTACATCCTCTAGTTTTGAAGTAATAGTTTACTCGTATGAAAGTAGGTATGTTTATTGTATTGAATTTTAAGCTTTTTATAGTTAAGTGGGGGAGGAACATCAGGTGGGCTCTTGCAAACACTACAATTAAAAACAGCGAAGAAAATTTGCATAGCATCAGCATATCATTACCTCTCAGGGAAATGGAAACAATGTAGTCTCCAGGGTGGCATCCAAAGATAGGCCTTAAATCCACCCTATGTAGGTGGTTGGCACGGCAGGCTCTTGAAGCTAATAATCCACACAGTATTTACCACATTCTTATTATAGGTATCCAATTGCACATTTGCAATTTCAACAGAATCTCTTCCAAAATATTTGAGGATATTCAAACACGTGTGAATTTGGCCAGATTCTTGCAGAGCACATAGCAGATTGTCACTATAATTTCTGTTGATGAATATATAAATCTTTACCGCATTATTCATTTAGTCAGTGTCTCTGCAAATTGCTGTTATGTCAGTTCACATAAGACCAGCCTTTCAGCACATTAATTTAAAGCTGAGAAAAAAGGAAGCATAGTGGCACCTTGGTTTATTTTCGCCACGAGAGAGCCTTTGTATTGAAAATTGCTGTACCCAGTGTTCTTTTAGGTGAAAAAACCAAAAGAAAAACAAAACCATGCACATCCTTCCCATGGCCCATCACAACTGAGATCTCAAATCATTTGAAATGTTACATGTGGAGCTACAGCCATGACTGTAGTGAATTTCCCCACTGCATTTGCCAAATTCACATCCACTTTTCCATAACGTACTTCCCTCCCTTGAAGAACTGCTATGTTTTAATTGTGTTAACTAATGTAATGTGAAAGGTTCACAGTCCTGAGCTACACCTACGGCCAAGAAATTATCATCCTTTTATTACACTGCTTTATTGAGGAATGTGTAATATCTCCTGATGAATCATATTTCTGAATCCTCTACTTCTTCCAAACCAAAAAGGCAAAGACAAATACGCTTAAGAAATTGTTTGCAGATTTAGCATAAGCCCACAGCCCAAAGCGTGCAACGAAAGGCTGTCAATGAAACCAATGAAAGGCAGTTTCAAGGATTTAAAAAAATCCAATGTAAACAAGACCTAGTCATTATGGCAAATGCAGTCATATGTAACTCCCAGTCGTGTGGCCACTAGATTCAAATACTACCATTTCAGGCTAGATTTGGAGAAAAAAAAGGGATGCTCACATTATTTATGGTCTGTTCCAAGTGTCACAAATGGTCAGTTTTCCTAAAGTCATTGCAAAACCTCATGCAACTTGTTCAGTGAAAGCAGGGCAACCATGCAAAGTTAGAGTGGAGTCCTGGGAAAGTGGTCAGAAAGTGTGGTACTGTCTATCAATCCTCCAGGAGAACTGTAAGTTTTGTGAAGGAGGACTCACCCCTGGGAAAGGCGGTTTGGAGGAACTAAAGCCATAAGTGCCATGGCAAGTAAGGGGGTTGTCACACACAGTGAACTCCACAGTTTTCAGCAAGTAAGCTTGCATGTGTTGTGTTTATGTGGGATGTGTGTGTTTGCTGTCAAACTGTAATCAGAGCCATTAACTTTTGGTTGACAGATCTGACAGAATGGTTGCTGTTTTCAGTCATTTGTCTGATTACACTCCATTATTCTATTTGTATAATGGTATGATATCCCAACTCTGACATAAAAACTAATTTGATTCAACAAACAGCTGCATTAACCTACATTCACTCCAATGAGACTTACCCTAACCTTAACTATCACATCAGCATGCTTAACCCAAACCCTAACCGGAACATATACTTAGTCATGTCAGATGAGACCTTTCGCTGGAACAACTTGATTGGATACATTCAAATTGTGAGGGTGATGGGTTTGGTGAGCCTGCTGAGCTGAATGCTGAGCCAGAAGCACTGTTTAAAAGGTGTGCATAATGCAGTAGGTGCAGAGTCAAAAATATTTCTAATTGCTATGAGCTATCCTCTATAAAGAAGACATACAGTAGAGAGCTTTGTCACATGGCCCAACAACAATCACCTGAAGCTTGGAATCAGCAAAACCATTGAGCTTGTGATGGACTACCAGAGGAACAGGAGCTCTTCTGTGCTGGTTGTCATCCAGGGAGAGGAAATTAAGAGGGTGAACTCACCCAAGTACCTTGAGGTCCAATAAATAATAAACTGGACTGGACTTACAACACTGAAGCCCCCTTCAGATCTATGTAATGGTCACAGTTTTGAGATTAGTGTCACCAATTCAGTATCCAACCAAATGAGAATATGGTCATAAAAAAAATATCCAAACATACTCGGATAAAGTTCATGTTAGGTTTCATGATGACTTGCTCAGAAATTGGGCTTTAATTGCATCACTTTTAAGTGTACAAGTGTATTTTAAAGTCAGGTTATGTAGGTTATTTTAGAAGCAATATTGTTATATTTGTTGAAATTCTCAGACAGACAGAAATTAATAAATTAAATGGGTTTGACAGAAAAAAAAATCTGGTATCTGTGGCTGTCACAGGCCTGTAATATGCCTGTCCAACCATTTCATTTGGCCCGTATGAAATGCTTGTCTATTTACTTAACTGCCTACCTGTGTGCACTCGACCCATGCACACAGGACTGGAAGACCTGGTCTTCTCATTATTGTTATGGAGTTGTCCTACAACAATAGTTAGCCGTTCATGTGTTTTGGGGGAGTGGCTTTGGAGGAAGGCCTGAAGGGAAGGGTGGGATTTCTGGGGTGATGGAAACCGACAAAATACTACTAATACTTACTAATTCTAGCTATAGTTAAAAAGGTACAAACACTCAAATATTTCCAGGATAAGAGTTAATGGGATTCAGCATAAGTCTGATCTGGGTAACAATAAAAACTATAGTGCTGAGTTATTTTTTCATTATAAGACTGAAGTTGGAGAACACCACACAAACTATGAAGATGAGGGCCAACCATCTCAGCCCACTGCTTCTCTATCCACATCATGCAGCTTTTGTTGTTTTCCATCACAAAACCTCAATGCCATTGACACCCTAGGGAGCACTGCCTCTAAAGAAACACCCATGTGGGACCGACAACCATTCTCACCCGAGTTCCTTTCTTCACCACCTATAAAAAATCTATGTCTATGTGCCCCATGAAGGAGCACAGCTAACAGAAAGGATAAACCAGCCTACAGTGCCCAAAGATTCTCTCATTTAGCTGTGATAGAAGCACAATTTAATGGTGATACGGGACCATCATCGTGGGATATATGCAAGATTTAAATAAGAAATTCAATTTGTTTTGGGGGGTTTAGTTTAGTTTAGTTTGAAAGCCTCAAGACAGCAAATGCACAGACCATCTCTTGTCATGAAAGCCATGGGTTCATATATTCTGTACAATGGTGTAACATTAACAGCATATTTTTTCTGAACCATAAACCGAAGCTGAAATTTCCTGGTACTTTGTGCCAATTAATGTGAGTTGAAGTGTTTGTTTTGTATGTTGTGGAAATGATGACCTCACAAAATGTAAAATTGTAAGTCTGTTTAAAATAAAAACATGATGACACTACTTCTAAGCTTGTTTTGTGCTTATAGATGAATAGAAGAATGTGCATCAAAACTGCTTATATTCATGCTCTACAGATAAAGTTATTTGTTGACGCAGAAAAGTGACTCATTTGTTAGCAGTTTTAGCTCACAGCAAGAGGTTCCTTGATTTAAATTACAGCCCAAGTACTCTTACAACTTTGATAGGCTCCTCTGGTGTTTAGCACCGAGACCTGTAAGAGAGAAGGCCCTGGGTTAAAATGGGTTCATTTGATGTGGGCTGTACAATAGTTGATGTACAGCACTGGATTTCACTCCAACATCAACCTTTCCGACACATGATTTTTTTAAATGGTAAGCTTTACCAATGGTAACCACTTCTCTTCTCACAAGGTTTAATGAGGCTGTGCAGAGCTAGCAAGTGCATGGAGGCCAAGGCTGATGAAGCTTAACAGGACCACCTCATCTAACATCTTACTAAAAATACACTAATGCATTATTAACATGCCTTTGAACGTTCTTCCTAATTTGAGAAAGATAAACAATCAATCCCTCAGTCAAATTCTTTGATCTTGTGATTTCAATATTCACTGAAGTGTGCGTGGCTTCATGTGTGCGAACATTTTCACTGATGTGAGTAAGAAACGCAGTTTGAGCCCTACAGAGCTCCGGCTGTGTGTTTGCTTGTGTTGCACATTTGAACAGAGTTGAAAGGGCAATCTAAAGAGGGGAAAACAAAGAGCACGATCATATATTTCATTCTGGGGTTTTCTGTTGGAGTGCATGACCTGACTCAGTCATGTGACCTTGCCGTCTTCACCTCATCTGAACTGTGTGGGAGGAAGAGTGAATGAGTCATACACGCATTATAGTTTTGATTGGTGGTTGGCTACACTGGGTGGTTTTGCTTTTCTTCATAATGGTTATACATCAACCCACCCAAGTGTGGGAAAATACTTTTCTTCTCTGAAAATACAAAAAGTTCAAGTGGAACATCATTCAGGTAGTGTTAATGGAGCAGACATTAGCTTCGATCAACCTATCCCATCACTGGAACTGTACTGCTAAAAACTGAAATAGAGACACACAGGGAACAAGTCAACATGCTGCATACCCACAACCTTTCATTTGATATGCTATTTGCATGAAGCAGAAAAGTCAAATATCTTGAATAAATTGAAGTTCTAATATGGAGAGGCACTGGCCCTGACACATAATGCTGACATTTGCCGACTCTACAAATTTTATCTGAGGACTAATCTGGCGGGTTTGATTTGTTTATCTATATTATCCAATGACATTTTAGACACACAGTATGAATTGAGTTGATGTGCGCTGTTAATTTGTTGCTTTAATGGTAAGTATTGCAGGTAACTCTGTACTGTACACTGCTGCAATGTTTAATATAGTTCAGACAATAGCTCAACCTTTAACAGTAGTGTATGATGGGTTGTAGGTCGGTTTATCCTTTCTGTACTGTGCTTCTCCAGGAGGAGCATAGATGTCTGGTTTATGCATGTTCGTTTGCATGTTACCCATGTGGACTATAAATCCAGTCATTTTTTAATGCAAATTAGGGTATACAGAAGGCTATTGAATAGTGGCATCATAATTTACAACACATATAAAACAAACGTATTTGTTACAATACTATACATCTTGCAGCTTCTTGATTTAGAAATCCAAGTATTTACAGTCCTAGTATGTTAGTACAACAAAATTCTGCCCTGCATACATAAAAAACTAAACATGTCATATATCAATAGGACAAAACCTAAGTTTAGGATGAAAAACAACAGATATCAAAACTGCAGAGTCAAGTGAGACATTTGATGAGAGGGAAGTTTTAAGAAGCTGGGATGATGGGAAGTGATGGGGTTGGGATGTCTGTTTATGTGGGTGTCAGTGGTAGTATAGCTGTAATAAGCGAATATGTAAAAAAGGGACCAACACAGACAAAGCTGTTTGACATAGATAAATTCTGCTTATTCAGAGTAACTGGAGGATACAACGCAAAAATAATAAGGCCATTTGCAGGATGGACGGTTGCCAGATCTTGCTCTGTTGAGTAGAAAAGCCAAAAAAAAACAAAAAAAAACTGCCATACATATGACAATATGACATTTACTCAATATTTTATTCCTTTTTTTCCCCCCATTCTGGCTTCCAGTGTTGACACAAAGCATCTAACAAGGTTCTTTTACTGTGCATTCAAAAGAACAGTGCTGTCGCAAAGCAATCAATAAATCTATACATTCCCCTCTGTTCAGCCACCATTTATGATTGATTTCCCCTGTGATGTTATTGATTCATGTACACCTCTCTACCCACACCTTTTTTCTACTTGCATGTGAATCAAATCATGCGTAGATCATTTTTAAGTCAAGCTGGACCTTCATAGGTCACTGACAAAGATGTATATGAAATAATAGCCTTGCAAAGCACCCTCATAAAAATCCATCACACCAGATCCCCCAGAAGATCCCCTTGAACTACTGTTAACAGCTTCACATGTCACATTTGAAAACACTGGCCAAGCATTTCCTGAAGACCTGCATTTAAACTGGTGGTGGTAGAGGTGCTGATTGGAGGAGCTGTGAACAGCTCTCACACTTGTGCCATCTTCTCTCATTACACTTGATTCATTTAACAATTTTTTGGCATCCATCTATGTCTATACTGTTTGACATATAAACTTTGTTTCAACATCAAAATGTGCATCCTCAGGAGACTTTTTTTTTTTTTTTACTTTTCTTGATTGTGCGTTTTTTGTAGACAGCTGTCTAGCATGTGGAAATGCTTAACATACTATAACATGGTACCTATAGTGCCACCATTTGGTCAGTTATGCATTTTCTGTTTTGGCTCCTAACTCAGGAACCAGCATCTGGTTTGACCCTTGTGTGGCAGGTATGCAGCTTGGTGCTTTATTATATTCCCACATGGCTTTTTGTAGCAAATAAGAAATTGTAGAGGCACTATATACAGATCCTGATTAAGTCATACTTTGCAATGTGATGCATTACCTCATCTCTTGAAAGGTTAAGTGAGTAGGAAAAAAATGTCAAGATGAAGGTCACCAAAAACTATCTAGTGTAGAACATTTTATCAGTTTGTCTTTACAAACTAAGTCCTTGGTTGTTTGAATGTCAGAGAACCGGAGCTTTATTTATACTTCACAGATGGCTGGAGGAATGTGAAATAAGCAAAGTCTTGCCATATATTCTATGCAATATGGTCACACAGCTGTAGATCTTGGTTCCATTGTTGGGTAAATCCAAATTTAGCTGCCCAGTTGGCTGCAAACAGCTAGCCTGCAGCATAATTCTTTCACTGGGAAGCCAAAATGCAGAGGAATGTTTTATATAGATTATGTTGGAGGCCTGTTGAATCTTTAACAATGAAATCCAGTTTAATGTTGATAAAGGAACAATGAAACGTGGTTTCTCAGGCTGCTTCATTGCTCCATGTGACATCTACTCCTGCTAGTTGATTGAACTATAGACTCCAGTCAGAATGCAAGAGACATTTTTTCTGTTGTCTACGCTGATCAAAATTGCTATAATTTCTTTAGTCTTGTTATTTAGGTTACATTTTTGTTAATGCAATCTTCTTGGCAAAATGCATCTTTTTAAATTGTGCTTATTTTAGGGTTTGTCTATGTATAATACCATAAGCCAAGAAGTTATAAAAACCCCTTTTCGTTGGCCTCTGAGTCTCACAAACTAATACTGAATCTGTAAGAAAAACTCTTATTAGAGATTCAAACTGACAGCAAGTGAAATGTGAGTGCGGGAAAGACAGAAATCAAGAGGTACGACAGAAGTGGATGAACTCTCCCAAATCTAAAATGAGGCACAGACTGCAGAGGGAAAGAGGGGAAGATCTCTCTCCAAGGCTCATTACTCTCCTCATAGCATGCCAAATGCTGACCTAGCAGCATCCAAGTCCCCTATCCTCCGCTTGCCCTTCAACCCCCTCCTCCAGCAGGTGAGGGAATCAAATGCCGTCAGGCACACCCGCCATCAGGCCATTTGGTCTGTGACACCCATAAAGCAATGCAGGATGGTAGTGCTCCAAGAGCTTTTAAAGCAGCCAATGGCTACTTTAATGGATGGATACACTATTTAGCCTAATTCATGCTCTGTTTAAGCCTTTCAGGGAGGATTTGACCTCTCTTAGGTTAAATAATGGTCCCAGTGTAGATGGTTTGGTCGGGGGGCAAGAAGGAGATAAATGCACTGTGACATTCAGCTCACTCCAGCGTCCCCCGATGTGTGATTTGAAAGCAGTCTATTAGGGACACGCTTTGCTTAAACATGGGAAGAGTTATTAGACGAGGCAGCAATGACTGGGGGCTGCGCATAAGGCAGCATCTGAAGAGAGAAACGGGTGTGGGCAGAGTTTGACAGCCATTTATCAAAGCAAATCCAGAAAAAGGATGCGAGAATCCATTCTAACAGATAGTGTGACAAATTTAAAGGCCCAGCTGGCATTATATCTTTGGGTTTTTGACTGTTGGTGGGACAAAACAAGCAATATGAAGACATTACCTTGAGCTCTGGGAAACTGGTCAGCAGTTTTCACTATTTCCTAACAATTTACAGGCTGGATTGATCCGTTCATAAGAAAAATAAACAACTTAATAATCAACAATTTACTAATCCGTGGTTGCAGCCCTGGTTTAATCAGATTGTAGATTGATTCATATAACTCAAGTATTAGCCTACTTACTGAGCTTTCAGCTTTCAAAAACTCACTTTCATTTCTCAAAATTGAAATGTAGTTTTGGATGTTGTCTGAAACTCGATATGCAGTGAACCACTGAACCGCAAAACAGGATGAATGGGTCAGCAGTCGGACAGTCATTGAATTGGCATAGCACTGATGATAATCACATGAGTCTGATTTTCTTGGTCTTCAATGACATGAAATGTGCAATGACTTTTTGTGCACCACTGGCACAGAAAAAACAGTGATAACTTGACAAAATAACCTTCATATGTGAAGCATGTTCAATTATAGAGATTATGAGGATGCTCTGACATCATGGCCACACAACTGTAGGAATAAATCATATGGAGCAATAGAGTAATGTTATTTTATGATTCACTTGTACATAGGAACAAAAGGAATACTGTCCTGTCTTTACATGCAGCTAAAATAAATCCCTCAAACTCATTTTCTTCTTTGTGAACCTCCTCTGTTGAACGGTAAATGGTCTTTGAGTGGTCGAAATGACTAGAAAGGCGCCATACAAAGTGCTTTTACATTACATCCCATTCCCACATCCACCCATTCACACATCATTCATACAGAAGCAATCTAACTTGGAGGAGACCATTTTTTCACACTCATTAACACAAGTTGGGGAAACTTAGGCATGCTGACTTAGAAGAGCTGGGGATTAAACCGCTGATTTTCAGATTGATGGACTCTACCTCTGAGCCACAGCCGCCCCTCAACAGTTTGAACAAAAGCCATACGTATAAATGACAGAATGGCTGTGACTTCAAAAACACATCAAACTGTGTAATTGCTGATAGGACCAGCTCATATGTCAGTCACTAGCTGAAAGCAACAGCTAGAGACTGACTTGGTTGAATTTTGCTGCAAAATTGTATATCTTTAGCAGTTAATGAGTCTAGTAATGGAAGCTAAAAGGAAAAGACCAAATTAAGGGAGTGGAAGAATGTAGTCACCACTAGCATTTCCCAGGTTTAAAGAATGTTCTTATAGTAGGTGACACCATTTTCAATCACATTACACCACTTAATATTAGTAGGTCCAAGGGTACTGTAGTGAGATTGAAAAATGTGAAACAAGGCACTTTTAAATTAGTCAAACTCGTTTTTTCCAACTATTAATTGGCAAACAATGTTTGATTAAATGTTTATGATCATACTATTTTATACAGTGTCGTCATTTATTTGTTGGTTAGAATATGCCCTTGATCCTATTAGGCTTTTGGTTTAAACTAGCTTGCAACAATTCTAACAAATTTGAATCATAATGCTATTGTGTTCATTCACTGGAAATGATTACTGGTATTTTCTGTTACAAGCTATCGTGAATGTAATGTGCTGCAAGACCTGTGACCCTGTGAGAAAGGGGCCAGTAGGTGACTGCCCCATGAGCATCAAGGTAAACCTTATTCATCTCTCTGTTCCTATTCATCTTTAGAGGGTGTTCATCTTCACCCTGAGGGGATCAAGAGGACTCCGTTACTTTAGAAGCAGGTAAGCATGGAGATGTGTGGAAGGGTCAGGCCAAGTTTGGCCATGCTGTCTCTCTCCATCTTTCTCTCTGTGAGCATCCTTACATCCGCCCCCATCTGCATATTCCCAGAGTGACAAAACTAGTTAGCTGAGTAATAAATCAAACCTTGGCTGCCCAATTTGGTTTCCTAATGTAATTAATAAGTGCTAAAAGCATTTAACTGGCCATAATTTGCGGATGCCACTTTGAACTGACTATTTAAGGGAAACTTTGTGTGCACATGGAAGAAAATATTATGTTGGCACGGATAGCTTTGCAAGAGGTTGTATGCAATAGCATGCAATGCGAGCACAACCCACTATCTATATAATTGAAAACCTCCAGAGAAAACTAAAAAAAAAAGTTTGACTACATCAGGCTCTATCAACATTTATCTAATCAGTGTTGGGGAATAACAACTTATCTCATAGCATTTGTAATTCAATATAGTTAAGGGGCAAGAAGGCATTTAATCTCATACAGACAAACCACTAAATTATTTTCCACTATGCAGGGTAATGACTGCAGATGACTTCCCCATGACTGTACTGGATTAGACTCTAAGATTTACACATACAGTATATACAGAGAGATTGACAGATGCGTACACATGAAAGGATAGGTAGACGTTTAATTTTGACCTGATAATCTATAATCTGTCAGGATTCAATTTTGAAAGTAAATTTCCTGATCATGATGTTTCATTAATGCCTTTCTTTTGAGTTGCCTTGAATCGACACATCCCAAAACTGCACTCCAGCCTATCAAAAAGATTGATTCTCTCAGAAAGGATCTATCAATTAAATCTCTATCACTTGGGACGGAATCCTTGCAGTCACTTCCAGACTTGCTTAATCCCCTTCTTCACTTTCTCTCTGCAGAAAACCACTGAGAGGATAGTGCAGACAGAAGTGAGCAGAGAGAAGCTGAGAGGGAGGGGGTAGAGAGCTTGTCATGAGTGGATTTATGGCTAGGGAGACAGCGGCGGGAGGCGGACGAATTGATGGGTGACACATAATCAGCCTTCTTATCGCAGCCCCGCAAAACTGGATTGCATCCAGAGGCTTGTGATCCGTCCGGATTTGGCTAATGTCTCCCACTCCTCTCCTGAGCCCCGACAGCTCTCCGTTATCAGGGCCTGGCCTGGGCTTCCTCTCCTTTCCTCTGACTGCTATCCCTCCATCCACTGCCTCCTCCGTGGTGTCTGTATCTTGACAGTATGTCAGGTGAAGAGGCAACTAAGGCTTTCTTGACCAGGTCTGTCCGTTCACCTCACTTTCTCCCTCATTCTAAGTCTCCAGTGCTATTTTAGTGTCTCTTCATATTCCACTACGTCTGTTCAGCAAGGCTTCCTTAAAATGTCACACTAAGGTTTCCACACGATAAATCTCCAAATGTCTTTCTCAAATCAGAACCAATGGCATAAAATAGAATAAAACCTCTAATGTGTCACTGCTGTTGAAAACAACTAAATGAGTCCCTGTAAACTGTTCTTGTTTGCATTTTGTAACCCAACACGCCAGTTTTTGTCAGGGATGTTTATTGTTTCGTGACTGCAGTTACAACAGCAACAGTTTAAGGAAGGAATGAATCACAGCTTCCAGAGTGGTTGGGGTTCAAAGTTTCAAAGTGGTTTTCGAGTGAAATGGAGCTATGCTATGACATAATGCTCTGGTTCACTCACACGAGTTTTGCTCTGCACTGCTCTCAAAAATCTCTCACAAAATGGTTGGGAAAATACTGGTTTCTTGTACTATGTCATCAGAGGGACTCGCCAGGGTGGCAGGAATGACAATGCGAAGAAAAAACAAGGCAATATTTATGCATGCACCTCTATACTACTGGAAATGGTGCCATCTGGGTGTGAAAAAGTAAAAGGGGACAGTTGCATAAAAACAGTGTAAATTTTCTTACTGTTGTCTGACCGGCTGATTTGGCCCATTCATCACCACAGTCAGTTGTAGCAGCAGCGGCTGCGGCACAGCTCATGGTGGCAATTAAGCTACTACTGAGCCATAACTTGACAAATCTTATTACACATACATTATATACATATTTTTAGATTCATTGTCAAATTCCAAGGATATTATTATATCCAAAATTATTCTCATCCACAAATCTGCTCAGAAATTACAGGGAAAAAAAAAACACACCAGAATGTGCCTCAGAATCATCATGCTTAGAAATTTTTCCTCAGTGTAAAAGTAATCCAGTCACAGCTGTCTGTAACTCCATGCTGCCACTATTTAATAACTCGTGATTTTGACAAGGCCCCTTGACAAGGTATGGAATTATTTCTTTTATTTCTGGTTAGTTTGTCAGGCTAATCTAACACACAGACTATGCCCTCTACTAACAAAAGACTATTTTTACCTTTAGTGCAATGAGAGAAAGATCAAAAGTAAGGCTTAAAGTACCCAAACCTGACCCAAACTCCCAGGTCTTTGCAATAAAAAAGTCCAAACTGAATCTGAACCCAGTTCTTTCTGGACCACAGGTAGCCGAACTCTACCTGTCCTTAAGTATTTAAGTCCTTAAATGGCCAATGCATAGATACATTGTGCTCACACTGTCAATCTCCATTTTAACTTGGACAAGTGAGTACAAAGTGAGAAAATTACCACATAAAATGACATAGCTCTGTGGCATTTTCTTTGCTTTGTGTTGGCAAGCAGAATGCATAGACAGTAATGAGCTTAATTGCTTGAGCTGACATGAAGCTGTGTTGCCAGGCTGCTGGATTTAAAACATTTAAAACGTATTGGCTGAGTGAACCTCCTCTTGTAAGAGACAACGTATCACGATCAAGCTAGTTAACACACCAAAATGCTTATTTAAACAGCAGAGGATACAGTAGTAATGTATCGTATCACAGGACTAATGCTGAGAACAAACCAATCTTCAATGACAGACTGAATGGCTAACCAATACAATAATTATTGGATGACACCACACACAAACCTGTACGCACCTACCTGTTATGTTATAATGATCAATGCAGACTACCAATTCACAATATGAAGTGATGTTAAAATACTACTACTTATCAGAATACTCCCTACATCAATCTCCCACTTACTGTTTACTACACTGTTTAGTGCTGAAACAGGGCTTCAGCACACATCCTGGACCATTTCAGCATTCAGCACAATGACATGATACACACACACACACATACTGCATAAAGGTCCCATTTTAAACAGTCTCAGTTCATCTCCTTCAGCTAAATGTTTAATAACCATTATGGCACAATGTTTAAAAAATAATCAGGCCTTTTCAAACTTCTATGCTCAAAGGATCACATTTTACACTCTCTGACGTAGAATGTTATGTACAGTTAACACTAAAAAATAGGCACCCCTCTTCATGCTCACATATGTTCTATTGAGTGGAGATTGAAGGTCGACACAGTGAGCACAATGCAAATCTCTGTCTGTCTAAAAGAAAATGAATACAAGGTAATGATACTGATTGCAGTTGCCATTCTGAATGACACAAAACAAAACCAGCCGATGCTGACATAATACAATAAGCTCATTACACAGGAAATATTACATTTACATATAAATCGAGTTAAGTCACAACTCACTCTGCTGTTTCTTAAGATTATTCAGTCTTATCAGTAAAGAAGTTGGATGAATTAAAAATTTAAAAAAAACACATTGTTGACATTGCATTAAAAGAGACAAAAGTGCTATTCCTTCTCTGGAGAGCATCAGCAGTAGTGCTAACCATGTCAGTTTGCTGAATGCCGTTATTGACAGACTGAAGTTATTATACTGCATAGTCCTTCTGAGTATTAATGAAGCTACGTGTGGACACAAGATTTTTTCTACTTTAAAAACAGGTCAAAGTTGCTCTGAAGCAATTCAGCAATGTCAAATACTGTATAATTGGTAGGGCTGCCAAATTTTAAGCATTTGCTTTGTCAATTTTTTATACAAACTTAACAATAATAATACTTACACACAGTTACAACCTGTTACAAGCCTGCAGCCATCCTACCGGCTCTCTGAGGCTATACTTTGAGGCTTTCTACTAAAGGCTAACGTCCACTAGCATGCTCACACTAATATTAGTGAACACAAAGTACAGCAAAGCCTGACAAGAATGTCAATACTTTCACAGATATTTCGTCATGAACCAAAATACCAGCTCAATTAAAATTTTTGGCCTGATGATGTTTTCTGGGGACCAAAGTTATGGGTTGATAGTAATATTTTTCTTTATTTCTTCCACAAAATGTCGTAATTTTATGTGAACATAGTGTCTTTCAAGTAACATTTAAAGGTTCCATTTTGCCCTGTACTTATTTGCACCATCTGAACTAGCGGTACGCTAGGTCGAGCAGCCACAATTGGTATTACAGACAATAATTTGTGGTTTTTATTCACGCTAATCCTTCTTGTGGACCAATGCTCATGCATTTTAATCGTTGAATAATGACAATGATGATTATATTCTGGGTTAGGTACATCTAAGCCCTCCAAATATCAATAACTTAAAAGATTCCATTCCACAAACAGCGATGATTAGGAAGAAAGATGTGCAGGGAGACAGTTGCTGCCATTATGAGTCCTGGACTATTGGATTCCCTTTAATGACTCTGAAAAGTGGCCATTTACAAAAGGTGGCTACGTGACTGTGCTTGCCATCTTCTCAGTCATTCCCCACATCCTCCCTCCTCCTGTAGGGCTGCAATTTTCCCAAGATGCAACAGCCAGATGACAAATGGTTGCTAAAAAAGCAGTTTAAGAGGATTACTGTCTGTGTCTGTACTGTGTGTGTGTGTGAATATATGAGAGCATGAGTGAGAGAAAAGAGAGGCCAAGTAACATCAGCCCACCGCTGGTGATTTATTGTTTGTGGAACTACATGAGGGAAACATTTACTTTAGTGAGTTAGCTAAAGGAAGAGGGAACATGATGATTTACTTCATCACCTGAAAGTGATGAAGCCCTCTCTAGGCTTGTTACAAATTTTCATGGCAGGAGAAAGGACCAAAACATCCATAGAAACTTCTAAACTCTGAAACAGTGTGTTGAGACAATGATGGAAACAGACAAAATCGCCTGGAAACTCTTCAAAAGGTGCAAACTCAACTTTTCACAGCCACCAGTCAAAAAGACAGAAATAAACAGCACACTGTACAGTGCATCGTGGGTTTTCTCTGAATCATGTCTATCTGGGTATGACCTTTTACGCGCTTCCTCAAAGGATTTAAACAGAGACTTATTGTTTGGAACTTGGTGTAATTCTTCCTAATGTTATTCCTCTTTATAACAGTGTGGGTGTTAGCCCAGGGCAGAAAAATGATTGAATTCTGTTGTTTTGGAGTTGGACAATGGGTTCCATTTTCTTGAATGAGTGCCCCATGACAGTCATCAGTTATCACACAGCACCATCCCATATTGATCACTTAGCGTGGTCAGGCTATCTGATCCCACCTCGCCTCAGTTATTAACTACAGGACAAAAAAACATGCACAAAGAGTACACAATATGTGTAAAGGCCCTTCATGTCAAAACACAGTGCTCAGTATAATGATAGACACATTTTACCATTTGACAGAGCACAGCATGGAAACAAGCATGCACAAAAATAGAGAACTGAAATCCAACTCTTGCCATGTACCCCACACATAGTTAAGGTAACAATGCATGTTTGATCTGGATCGTGGGAACTACTTGCATGTATGAGAAATAACAGGTCTGTCTGGTCATTAGAGAGCAGTCGAGTTGTTCGTGTGGGCTGCTTGGCAAGTGTGCCCTGAGGTTTGGCAGCTGCCATGGTGTATGTGGTCAGCAGGTCAGATATATTTGGCAGCTCAGAGTTCGACTGTTCCACTGCCCGCAGACTCAAAATGTGTTCTTTAAACAAAAACACTTTCACAAGACAGCCTTCAAAATGAAGGGAACTTTACCACTGGAGTCAATGACATGATTTTGTACGGACTACAGCTGCTAATTTCTGTGACATACATGTATGTACAAGGAATTCACTGTTTTCGTAAAATTACTACATACAATGCACACATTAGATACAATACATAATACACTGAAAGTGTTAAACTATAAAAACAATACATTACTGCTTACAAGTTAAATGTGTGATGATTGTGTTTGTTTTAATCATACTTGAAGTGTTATAATTGATACCGTTGTTTTTCCTTGATTAACTTATGAATAAATCTATTACAGCTATCCCCTCTTAATTATATTGATTGATCGAAAATAATCAGAAAACTAAAGATTAGTCTTTAAATGAATCAAGAGAAAACGGGAACGTTACATCAAAATGGGTAAAATGTCACATTTCAACTGCAAAATGAAAAAGATGTTTGCAAGTGCAGGCACAAGGGACACGCATTTAAATACTTTAAAAATTGGAAAAAAATTATATAGAATTTATACCAGGTATACACTGGTACTCTCTAAGCTTTAGAAGACATATTTTTCCAAACTACAGAAACTAGAGATTTGCCAGCTGTCATTCCAGAACAGGTGCTACTGGCTGCTTAAAAGGTTACTGGAAATTACAGATAACATGGAGCTGATCATCACATTGTAAGTGACACAGATGACCAAAAATTTATTTTGCACCTGAAGATGAACATCGTCACAGGTAAACCACCTGTATAATAGAGTGAATTCATACAAAAACCACTGACTAATGGCCATTAAAAGGAATATTGATGATGGTGATTGTCATTATCCCTCAGTGCTGCCATAGCTGGATTCATCTACTGGTGGTGGTTAATTAATTAAGACAGCTCAGAAGAGATCTTCTAACTTTATGTCCTAATTTTTTGACAGATCAGCAACATCTGATCAACACTGATCAGATTTCTTCGGTTTAGACCAGAAAGTACAATAAACGTACATGCATCAGCAATAGAAAAATGGCAGATGCTGTGGGAGTAAAACAGTTTCATATTGATTGTGGCCAATAAAGTGGTTCCCTTATTTCTCAGTAACTCTAGTCAAAAATAAACTAAACTGTCTAGTATGCTGCTTCATTGGAACAAAAATGCAAACAGAAAGTGTATCTTTGGGTGGAATAAGTTATTTTTCTTCCATAATTTAATCTTAGCTAACATGGACAAGTGTTCAACAATGCTACACAAATTATGCTTCTGCTATAATATGCACCAGCATAGTCAGTGGACTAGTCTTTGATTTCACATATGAAATCTTGCATACAGTGATTATATGGTCTCCACAAAAAAGAAGCAAAAACATATTGTTTGATTGAAATAAAATGCAACTTCAAAGAATACTTAAAAAACCTCCAGTGCTACATTTGAGGACACTTGCTGAGAGAAAAACCTGTCCAACAATAATAAATTGAGGTGAAAAGAGGAGGGAGCATGGAAAACGTCCTTTGTGACACTGCCGCTCACTCTGGTGAACACGCATTGAAGTGCCCCCCCCCTCTCTGATCTATGGACTGTCAGGATGGATATTTGCTGAAATACTTTATCCCATTTCTGCCACACCAATATAAACTGCCCGTGACATTAGCTGGAAGAAAGAAGGAGTTTAGAGAAAACCCAGAACACCTCTTTTCATTTGTGTACAAATTAAATCTTTGGTGAGTACGTTTAATTAGAAAAGTATCCAAAAGATATCAGTTGGATGCCAATGACGACATAGGAAGGTGAGTTTCAAAACATCATGTTTTGTTGTTTCTGGAGATTTGGTTTGGGAAAGATGATTCATTCTGTAGATCACCTAACAGCCTTGTGGTTGAAACCTTGATATTTTGACTCTAAATTAGGCCTGGGATTATTCACAGGCAGTATCCAGTGAAGGCAGCTTGCCCTACGGAAAGGACACGTGGGTAACCTCAGAGTACAACATTCTTCAACAACAAGTCTCACACTTTGTTTATATGTTCCAGTCAGCAAAAATACAGAGATAATCTGGTATCTGGAACTACCTATGGACAGCCACTTTTTTAAACTAAATTACATAAAAAGTGTTGGTACCTCCACTTGCCTGAGTAAATAAAATAAGGGAAATGCACAACCAACTCTGCCAGAAATAATTATAAAGATACAGCCCCAGTGAGTCCCTGTGAAAGCAACTGTCAGTTTTGGCCTTGTGCTGATTTGTGGTTTTTGGCAGCCGACATGGTCATTAAACAGTGGCCACTGTTTACTGCACTACCCATCCGTGGTGGTCAAAGGTAATAATGTCCTCCTGATGTGACACGTTTATTTACAGCAAGTTCTAAATATTGAGGAACCCAACATTGCTTGCACATGTACCTTAGTGACTTTTGATAAACGCATTAGTCCATAAACAGAAAGTAAAAGTATGAATGCAAATTTCCCCAGCGTGTCTAATGTAAGCTTATTTTGGAGCTGAAGACAAGGAAAGGTAGGACAATTGATTCACCATGGATGAAGTCCACGTACCATATCAGCCCGCTTGCAACTTCTGAGTCAAATAAAATAAAATTTTTGCTTTCCTCAAATGAAGTTGCTTGTTACATAAATAACACTTTTTACTGTAAGCCAATGTGTGAAATGCTGCTGATCCCTGAAGAAGTTGCAAAAAAAGCTTTAGCTCATTAATAACCATATTTAAATAGCGGTGGTATTACATACAGCGGTTCATTCTGGAAAGGCTAATTTTCTTTCCTAGCAGTAGCAATATTGTTTTAATCTTTGCTTTTCAGATACATGAGCTTCAGGATCTTTTTACTGATGTCTTCTCACAATAAACTAGATGTTTTAATGTTACGCCACAATGAACTGAATGCTTTTAAAATGTGTTTATGTTAAAATGTAATTGTAAATCCTGAAATTGACTTTTTTACCATCCTTAGGAAACAACTATTGAAGATTTCTACTACATTTATCTAGCAAGCAATCATGAAGGGAACTTCATGCATTTAAAGAGTGTTAGGTGAGCCTGACAATGTGCAGTTGTCACATTAACTGAAATAAAAAATTAGGAAATGAAACTGTATTGAGTGGTAAAACAAATATATTAACTTACAAATTTAGACTATTAACAACAACAATTTTTGTTAAGCTTTCTACTGTACAATTTTATACATTTCTGTATTTCTTCGATATTTCTGGTTGGTTTTGTCGAGACAACTAATGCAAAGAAAGCCCGGCTTTGTTGATCTTTATACGTAGTTTACCTCTCAGGTCCAAGTTGTTGGTAACTGAGTGTGATAGCATTGCTGAACAGTCTGCAGAAAATACATTTGTTATCCTACAACTGTACAAGAGAAATTGACTATATGCATACATAACTATTCTATTACAGCTACTTGCCAGATTCCAATTTCAATCATATATTAACTTTTAAAAAGTTTAGGGTGAACCTGCAAGTTCAAAGTTTAACTTCTGGTGATCTGGTGGAACCAATTAAATGCGGTACAAAATATAGGTATTCTACCTCGAAAGGAATTAATTCTTCCTCCTATGGACTGTTGTGGGTATTTAAGTAAATTGGAGAGGTCTTTGAGAATCCACGACAGCTCCACAAACATTAACATTTTCATTCTCCTCTCATCGCTAACAGCCCCAGGGAGACTCAACCATGCGTATTCTATTAACAAAAGGCACGCCCAGTGCTCCCAAGTCTCAGTCTCGATTCATACACATCCACAAATCCCTTGGCAAAAGCTGTTTGTGTTCACTAGAGCCTGCGAGAGGGACAGAAAGAAAAAAAAAACACTGAGACAAAGACAGAGAAAGGAGAGGGAGATGTATGAAAAGCTGAAGAACAAACATTCTACACAAAAATGTCACTTTTTGCAACAGTACACAGCCCATGGCTGAGCTTTTTTATGTTCATGTGAGTAAAACCACTGTTTTGACTTTAGGGGCTAAACCCTGGCTCCTTCATTCACCTGTAGACCCAAAAACGTGCCTAACAAGTGTGGCAACTAGAGAACTTGGGGCGTCTTTCCTGAATGTCAGCTCTTTTGGTCACACCTAACAGGGGCATTTTAGACATAATGGGCCACTCACAGTGCATTTCCAGATTACCAGGGCTACAATTGTACTAAAATCCAAAAAAACAATAAAATGCAATGTTAACATCATGTTCTAAGATAAAGAAAGGACAAAGCTGACTAATGCTTATGATGAAATGGTATAAGATCTGTAAGTACTTTACTGTACACGGAAAAATTACAAAGTTACAAAGAATAATTGTGATTTTCTTCCTGCATTCAAATTGTATTTTGATAGTAACCTAAATACATCTGCATTATTAACTTGAATCATTAGGTCACGTATCGCATAATTGTAACAAGTTAAAATGTATAATTTCATATATGCAGTCCAAATTATTCTAATTTTGTTGAAGTTAGCTTTGCTTGAGATCATCTGTGATCTAGAAACAAAATAGACTAAAATAGAATGTTACAGGGAAAACAGTAGCTCTATTTTATTTTCTTAACATTTGCTGTTAATACAATAACAATAACATAATAGCTTTTCATGTGACAAATGCTATCAACTCAGACTACTTGTCAGCCCGTCGAAGGGCGAATGTTTCATGTGTAGGATACATTTTATGTAGAGTATCACTTTAAGAAAAGCCTCCCTTTTGTGTGGTGCGGTTCACATGAGATGTTTCTGACACAATCTTAGACGAGCATGCACACATCTGCAAAGTCACTGTGTAAAATTATATATATATATATAAAAAAAGCCACATAAGAAGGCTCAAAGCATATGTATTGAAATAGCGCAAGAGACATGATTCATATGGCTGCAGGCAATACAGGCAAGGATTAAAAAGCTTGATACCACTGGGGGCAAGAAAAGCACAAGATGGTATTGAATCCATATTTTAATACAAGGATTTTATAATACAGGAAATCAATATTGTTCATCTTTTGTCAAATAGTAGACTATCGTGCATTGTGTTCATCAACCAGAGAATGCTTCTTCACAGAAAGACAAATATTCCTTCCAGTTCAATAGTTTGCTTCCTTGCACACCTTTGCATGTTTTCTGCACTCAAAACATCTAGAGCAGGGATCATTTTCCTGTCTGATAGAAATTGAATGCTTAGTTAATTTCACAGTAGGTACAAGAAGAGCCAGGTAGAATTGCTGATGGTGGAAGTTGTTTTCCCAGCAGGTAAGCAACATATCACTGACATTTGCCTCTATCCATTTGCACAGGGTCTTGAGCCTGCTGTGAGCGAGACCAGTTAGAATAGTAAAATGGTCTATGCCTCGGTTTGCGTATTTGGAAATGACCTGGTGTATATTTCTGGCTAATAATCTAGGGGCTTTTGTATGTTGCTCCACTAGAGTGGCATGATTCGATCATTAGGGCCCCTCCATTAGTAAAATGTCTGCCTGGTATTGGGCTTGCCAAGAGCAAATTTAGAGACTGTGGGACAGGCAAGGAGTATGATACACATTTATTGCACTCACCATCAGAGTGGTAAATAAAGTAAGTTTGGTCTTTGATCTGTGTATTCTATGATCACAAAAATGTAGTGCATTTGAGTTAGAGAATCAGTCCATGAAGTTTACTGTTGCCATTTTTGAATCCAACTTTCTTGGACTCCAAGTACTGCACTGCACTGGGCTCTGATAGTGAAAGGTGTTTATCATGTAATGGTATCCACAGTGGAGCCACTGCAGGGTGCAGATAGCAAGCTGCTGTTTTCAGATCAGTTCTGTTCCAGCAGTCATAATGGTTGTTGCTATGATTAAAGATGGAGAGACAGTTCTTGGACCTTCATTTTGCTCTCTCTGGGGAAAGTTAGGAAATGATTCATCACTCAAATGACACACACACACAAACTCAATTGTGTTTTCAGACTTGTCAGAAAGTTCTGTATAATTATGTTCATCCCTTATTCCCAAACCTCTAAGTTCCAGTTTTCTTTTGGAGGTCTAGAAATATATTTTCCAAAGTTTTCCATGTCTCACTTTCTTGGGAACTCTCAAAAAAGTAAAGTAAAAAAAACAAAAACAAATACACACATTCAAAATTGTAAATGAGCTGCAACTACCAGAGAGTTATCTCTGTTATCCCAGGTTATCTTTATGAGTGCTGTGCCCATGCTATGCAACAGCAGTAAAGAGTGGGTACACATTCTCAATATGCATGCATTTTGCCCACCATCCCTCCTCTATCTATTTTCACATCTCAACTCAGTGGGGTGGGACAATTTTCTCTTCACATCTTCCAAACACTGTTGGGGTGAGTTTTCCCTCACCCCAACAAAGACGGGCAACTATGATGGTGAGAGGAAACTATAATCTAGCCACACACTTGCACCAGTAGTTGTGACCTGAGACAAGGAAAGACAACACTGCCCCCTAGGTGTAGAAAATGTATTAATACAAAGCAGAGTGGGTGTAAGAGGTAAGAGAGGCCATTCCAGCAGGCAAGTATAGTTACATATGTACAGAAGCCTACAATAAGATACTTCTGCTGCCTTAGTGCTTTATTAACACTGATTAATGTTCCTGTGATTTTTACCAAGATTGATCTTACATTTGAGCAATAGTAAATCTACACTTTGGCAGCATAATACAAAGAAAAACTGTAAAAACAAAATGTCACAACTTAGACAATCCGGTTTAGTTACAACTACAGAAAAAACAGGATTTTGTTTTGGAATGACTTATGAATGTTATATTACCAGAACTTCCTCTAGGCCTGTATCTATACAGTTTACACACTGTACGTTCTGTACTGTACATTCATTTAGTCAAGATCAGCCATCTCCATCATCAAGCAGTGAGCCCATCAACGGCTCTTGAATGCTCTCTCCCTTTCACTGTGTCTCTCATATGCAGCTCAACTCGTTGCGCCTGGCTGTAGCTAATCTGGCTCTAAGCAGCGTGGGCGGCAGCGGGCAAGGGCACAAAGGGGATGCTGGGTAAAAAACTGTGGGGAGACAGCAGTGATTGACGGCAATAATTAGCCTGCTGAAGTTGTGCCGACGGAACGAGGCCGAGGGGAGGAGCTGGGGTGTTGTGAGAGCACCCAGTATACTTAGATACACACAAACTTGCACATTTTTTGCAAACAAGTGTCAATGCATTGCAATGCATTTTAATATACAGCACCTGAGAAAAAACAATACAAGTCACAACATGGGTTTGTAAGCCCACAAACTTTCTGTGGAGGCAAAGGATTTTTCTAATTTTTTCTACTTGTGAAGAATCAAAATTCATTAAAAAAAGTCAAGCTCATCTGTTTAAGTTTCAAAATCATTAAAGCAGTAGCTACAGTCTAAATTGTTTGGACAACACACAAATGTTTTTATGCACAAGACCAGGCATATCTCACAGAAACATGCACTGTGCACTTAAAACACAAAATCTCACTAACACCATTAGCACAATTTAAATTGGAAAACAGACAAGGCGATAATGGGCAATGCTGACAAGGCCTTGAAGCAACACAACTTCTGATCACGTTAATGGAAGTTTTGCACCCCCGTCTTGCTCCTCTTGGCTCCTTTTATGTGGAATATCATGTCACTGTCAGCGTGGCCATTAAGGCAGAACGAGGGAAAGAGGGGTGCAACTCGCTGCCAAATGGTCCAGAGAAATGAGGATTCCATCAGGCTGACAGACCCCTCGCCGGCTTTCTGAAAAGGTGTCATTTGCTTTAATTTGATTGTTTTTTGGTAGCCAATAATATGGCTTTTATTTAGCCCACCTGCGGAAATAGGGCCTTTGTGGCAAATAGGCTTATGTGTACCTGCATGCAGATGCTTTTGACCATTTACTATTCAGAGATATTCAAAACACTATTTATATCCAACATTTGTAGAGCTATGATGATCTCTTCAGCATTAGCTGCTATACAGTGAAGAATCTGAATTTACATTTTGAGCATGGATGCCTTTTTAGTTTTATTTTCTTATTCTGTATACTAAGTACCCTTTACCTCACAATCAGAAGTTTTCAATACAATTTACGACTGGCTTCTGAAGTAATTGTTTAATTGACACAATGCTGCAATATATTGTACTTATGCCACAATCATGGTCATTGAGAGAATATTTAAGCGGACCTCCACAAATTTTGCACACTAATGTCTGTTTATAGGTCTTGGGGACTACTACTGCATTTGTTAAAAAAAAGTTTGAGAAAGCCTCTTGTGGCTTCAGAGGACGCTGTGTGAAGTCCATTAAACTGTTTCAAGTGATGTCACATGATTCAGCGTCTTTTGAGGCTGAAGAAAATGAAAGGAATATGTGGGTGTGGAGTAAGAAAGAAGTGATCTTAAGAGAGCTCCCTTTTCCAGTTCCACATCTCTGCTTGAGGTTAGCGGCTCGTGCTATATTAACTGCTACTACCATGACACATCTAAACCATCAAACTGTTAGCAATTGAGTTGCAAGGAAGAATTTTGTGTAGAACAAAAAAAAGACGATATCTCTGGTTCTGCTGCACTGATTTTGATACTCTTTTTTTTTTTACTGTACATCATGAGGCCAATAATGGGTTAGGTAATGCAAACTCAAGGCAGCACTCTTTTTTCCCGCTCAAGAATAAACACTTGACACACACACACACACACACACACACACACACACACACACACACACACACACACACACACACACACACACACACACACACACACACACACACACACACACACACACACACACACACACACACACACACACACACACACAGCCGCTGGTGATGTGTTGCATTGTGTACTGTAGTGCAGGAAAATCTTGCTACATCAAATTCATATCATATCAGTGCTCAGTATCTTTCATTCTAGATTCATTTTGCCATCAGACACATGCATGGAAATTTTCCTTCCTAGTGATAACTGGGTTTTATGGGTCCAACAATTCTGAATGACTGCCATACTTACTGTAAAAACCTTCCAATATATTCCTCTCTGCATCACTGTCCACCAAACGACTTGCAGCAGGTCGTTAGTTACAGTAGCAAACTGTACAGTGATTTAGGACAGCTGCACTGTTACAACTGCCAGCACCCCCTTCTGACACATGGAATTCATAACTACAACTTCTTATTTTAATAAAGTCTGACTGCTCCCAGTCTGCTCTATAATTCTACACAACTCCTCCGTAACTGCAATTGTTAGGGGGGAGGTTTTGGACTATTGACATAATCCAGTGCTGGCCAATTATCACTTCCTGATGTGTAATGGGTTACAGGGCACTTCTTCTAACTTATCTTTGGCTGAGAATGAGACTGTATGGCATGTATGTTGAGACAGGTCTTTACAAGGCCCTTTAGAACATGACGCTGAAACTGCCATTATAGTAAGTCTGAAGAACTTGTTGTGTTTCAGAAAACCACTTGTCATTTCATAATAATCAGAGAACTTTACAATGCAAGTAAGCTTCCTCCAATAAAAAAAAAAGAAACACATTGCAACTAAAGGCCACTACACTGATCCGACTAGCATATAAGACTATCTATTGTGCATGGCAGTGCATTATGGCATTACTGCTGGACTTTAGTGGAGCACAATATTTCCCCACACTGTGATTGACAAGTACTCACTCTCTGGAGACCTTGTTGGTACATTCAGGAAATTAGAAAATGAAAACAGATTAGAGAAATGCCACAGGACTGCTTCTATCCATGGCAGATAAAACGGGTTCGCAGTACGCCACTACAGTCACATGTCAACCATATCGAATTCATGCACCTTTCTAAAGCTGCATTGCAATCTCAAAAGCACAAACTTTGCTTTCCTGCTGCTCTCCAACTACGATGGTTTAGCTTGGTCTTTCTTGCCTGAGGCTTAGACTGGTGTGCTATTTGTCTTTTTCTGAAAATGTTCACATACAAGTTAAGTTATTTGCTGTCAAGAAGGCAGGAGGCATGTCATATACTAAAGATTTGTGGAGTACCCTCAATGGCTGCAGTTTTGGAGACAGAATAGATACCTTTGGGGGTTTTCATACAGACAGTTCAGTACAGTCCACATCAAAATTTGCAAAGATGCTTTTTCAAACAATTCTGCAAGCCAATGAACTGTAACTGACCTTACCTGCATGAAAGTCTGTGTACAATGTCACTTCATACTGATTTATGAATAGTTAACGGGTGTCGAAAGCTCTTTTACTTCTTTTTGCTATTATGTTGTCATGTGTGGCTGTCAACTTAACAAGTTGGCTATCTAGATCCACCTGTTGTAGAGAATATTGGTACTTCAAAATGCAGAAAAAATAAAAGTTACATTGTGTTTTGCATTTGGATTGAAATAATTTGGGTCGTCACTTCCTTTTGAAACAGCAGGTACATGTTTGGTAATAAATCAGGACAAGTGCCAATAAAGAGGTGTTTTTTAAATCTGCATTTGGCCAAAGCATCAGTTGCAGCACAGTACTGTAGCTATAATTGTATTGATGGAGACACAGTACATGGTGGTATTCTAATGAAGAGGCAAATCTGCATAGGCATCTGCAAAATTTTTAGTTATTGCATACAAGTGACAAAATCACTACAGTAAACCCTTAATTAGAAATATCTGATCAAACTCTTTACAGGTGCCACCAAGATATCTAAATTAAATAAAATGTAATTGATGTACTTACTTTTACAGTGATAATCAGTTCTTTTTTCTAAAACTTGCCTTAACTGCTGAATGTACGGGCAATTTCTATTCCGTCAAAATGTCTTCTCCCTCATGCATACGGTCTCCTATCTCCCCTTCTTCTGCCCTAAAAACAGACAATAAGTCTAATATTATGCAGCTCTAAACCCGCTGTTTACCAGCAGGTTTAATGCAGCAAGCCCTTAATTGCATTCATTATCTAAAGCTCCAGGTCTGGGCCAAGGTTGTGGAAAGAGATGGGGGATTTCAGTTATCTCTTGTTTATTCAAAAATATATATAATAATAACTGCCAGTACTGTAGATAATAAGTAATGAGCACATATTGTGAAAATAAATAATGAAAAAGGAAAGGATTGCCTGTGCACTTTTATCATCCCCATTTTCCATACAGAAAAGAAATAAGGATGTGTAGGCCATCATAGCTTAAGATGTATTGAAAGTCTGGAGGAAAATGGAAGTTTCTTTGTGTGAGGGGGTGCATAATGGTCCTCCTCGTCCCCTGAGGTGGAGTGGAAAATGGGGATATAATTGAAAAGCAGTGCATTCAAAAAAGAAATATCTGGATTTCCCTATAAGGAATGTCATGTCAGTTGACATTAGTTGGGATGAGATCTATAAACTAAACTGTATAATCAGAAATATTAACAATGAGAGCATTTTATGTTGATGTTTTGCAGTAAACTACTTTTTATTGTTAACCTGATGTGTTCAGACTTTTATTTTCAATTAGGAATTAATACAAAGCCACTGTTGAGTGGCTACAATGTTACTTTATGGCATAAACAATTTAAGATAAAATGAATAAGTTAATAAGATGGATAATGAGGCATAAGCATAATACTGAAGAAGAGAAACATAAGTTGCACTATTTAAATATGGTGACATTTGAAATGATGCAGAATGTATATAAATGATGTTTAGCTCACGGTAAAGTCACTAATCTCTCCCTGATACAGTCATAGTCATGACAAGCATATTATATGAATTAGAGAAGGGCTTGAGTCGATAAACAAAGTGAACAACGGCTGCATTTTTTTCTGTTTAATTTAATATTTAATGTATTTAATTTTATTTAATATATATTTAATCAATGTTTGTTGATAGCTTTTCCCAGCAGTATACTACGTAAATCTTTTATGCAGTCCTGCTGAATAATATAATACATCTCTTGCAGATTTCATGACACAGAAATAGAAAAGGCATATTTAGATAAAATTTCCAGTTGAGACTGTTGTTATTTTTCAAGCACACAGAAACATAACACCACAAGAGACATTCCCTCAACTCTAAGATGACGGTCCAAGTGTTTCGCCTTACATTTCTGATGATTTGTTTGTCTGGGGGAACTAAAATGAAAATTTTCCAAACTTAACATAAAGTTTTGTTCATTCGTGAAGACATTCATTACACCTTGCACCTATCCTGTTACTAATGTTGTACATACTGCTGAACTACATTGCCTACAAAATCAATCACAAGTCGCCACCAGTTGGTTTTGAGTCAAGTCACATTTTATTTGTATTGCCCCAAATCATACCTTTAAAGCATACAACAGCCTATATACTTAAAACCCGACTCTGATAAGAAAAAAAACTTCCCAAAAACCCTTTAACTGCAGAAATCCTCAAGAAGCCTCTGAGAGGAGGGACTCTTCCAGGATGGGACAGACAGACATGAATACATGTCACATGTTTGGAACAAGCCAAAAAATCCAGAGGCATACAAACTCGAATGACAAAATTTACGATGTGTTCATGAATATACATGCATCATAAACATATGTGATGCATGTAGATGCAGCTGGACATTGAGCAATTTCAGGTATCGCCAAGCTGCTATACTTCAATAATAATACAGCAAGACTACAAACTGAGACTTTCAGGGATTTTTTTTTTTTTTTTTTTTTATCTCTGAAAGGTTCAAACACAACATCTTGCAAATAATCTCTGGGAAATCACTTCAGACAGGTCTAGATTTACTTTAACTGACAGGCAACAAACTGTTTTATTGGGCTATCAGGACTAAAATGGCATGACTATATTACCCACAATAAGTCAGTAAAAGCAATGCTATTCTAACAAGGCTTTGGAGAAAATCTACTGTCCAATTTCCCTCACCAAGCAGTGTGTCTGCTAGATTGTAATTATTGATGCCACAAGAAATACAGAAAGCACCATTCACAGAATAAAATTGAAAACACAGTGGCAGTGCGACATAGAGGATAGGCTTATTTATTATAAAAAGCATTTTCTGTACATATATAATAGCAAATGCAGTAAAGTTTACTAATATTAAATATCTTTTAAGCACATAAGCTGATTGTCAATTCCGTCAACCAGGAAGGACTATGAAGCTCCTTTATTGAAGAGCATTGAAGCTCTCAAATCAACTGGCATTCTCTTTTAATAAAAGGATTCACGTGTTAGCCTCTAAATGAATTTATTACAACCACCTGGCAGCCAAGCATGTGCTGATTCTGACACAGTAAGGTGTAAGCTCCCATCCCAGTGAGTTACATCAGATGACATATGTAGGGGCAGATGGGATGGATAGTTCTTCCAGGTTTATTTATCAGGGATGTCGACAGCATGTTGTACCAACTGATCTAGCCAGGTGCCAAACCAGATAACAACCTGATTGATGCAAACTGCTCTAATAAAACATCCACCTGAATGTGGAAAACACCGACTACCACTATGTGGTTGCTTGACCCAAAACATTTTTGAAATTGTTATAAACTGAATGCGCAGTAAGTAATATCACTTTGGCTCGTTTAGTCATGAAAAACTAATTTGAAACTTGCAGCATATAGCCTTTGCATGTTATTAATCTCTGATTAGCAGAACACAGGTGCTCCAAAATTGAGACATAAAACACTGTAATCAGAGACTAGTATCAAACACATCTTCCTGGTCACACAGTCACGATACTTGATGAGCTGACAGCACAAGCACACACTTTCAGGCAACCAGGACACTGGGACCATAGGTTCTTCTCTACTGCTTTTAATGTTCATTCAGTTTCCCCTCTTCATTCTCTCGGTGTCCCTCTCTGTCAACTGTACACCTGGCAGTCATCCCAGAGTACACAGCAGCCCTAAGAGAATCTCTGAACACTTCTCTTCACAACTCCCACACTGTTTCTCTTTCTTCTTTTACCTTTCTTTCTCTTACCATCTCTCTGATACAGTCAATGAAAAATCCCACACATCTTAGCTACTCTTGAAATAGAGTAACTGTTGGAATTAACGCAGAGTAAGAGTTATGCGACATGTCATGCTGACCCCTTTGCAAAACAGCACAAGGGAATCGCTGCAGTTAGCCACCCACACCTCTCACCCTTTAAATCCAATTAGAGCTCCAATGGTAAAGACGATAGAAAAGCCCTTCACCTCCACAGTACCTTTCATCGTAGCAAGGAGTGACCATGTTCTTTATGGGAAAGTGTCAGCTTCCACAAGTCAGTTACTTAGGCAATTACAGTATATTGAGCACATAAACTGTTTGAATTGAAAGTCAGCCTCGCATTCACGTCCAGCCATCATGGAACCTGACAACTTGAGGGAGTTTACAGTTTGACACACCAATTCATTGTTGCTAATTTTAAAAACAAAAATGTGCCACATTTACATTTGTGCAAATTCCAACCTATATGTTCGACGTGCATGCTGAGAACACAATGTCAACTGTGGGACATAGATGCCGACATTGTTGAAAGTTTTGTTCATGGGAAGCAGGACAAGATGCCAGAAGACAGGAAAAAAAAAAAAAAAAACTTGATTAAGCTTATGAGGACGCCGATGTTGGTAATGTCATGCAAATCAACTCTTTTTTTTTTTTTAAATGTTCAGGCAGTTGTCTGTTTTTGTCTGCAGGAGCAATCAAAACAGAAAAGTTATTTCAGTAATGGTGTCGTCACCTTGCTGAATTTATAACCCTTTTAATATGGCAGAAGATGGCAGGAAGGAAAGAGGAAAAGGAGGGGACGATTTTTATCTGAAAGAGGAAGAATGACAGTTCCATTACCTGAGACTCGTAGATGCTGCCTGTAATCCAGCAAGTAGACTTTTTTTTACCCAATGAGTGCTTATCAATACTGAAGGCGTGCCATTTTGAACCATCAGCAGTGAGGGCTCTCATCGATCACACCCTGAAAAGTCAATCATGGTTTTCACTAATCAAAGCCCATAAAGATTTGTGAGTCATCTTTAGACTGCACTCACATGGAGCACCATGTGAATCATACTGTACCTAAAAGGGTGAATCTCCTCCGGGGCTGTGACGATATTGATAATTTCTCACTGTAGTGATAGAACAGTGCTGTCCTGCAGTCAGGCGGTTTTCAATCAACCCCACACACACTGGAGTATTGAGCCTAAGTGAGAGACCTGTAAATGTTTGCTTTGAAGCTCTGACGAGAGTACTGGAATTTATTAATGTAATCCCCAGTATGCCATGTTTTCATTCTGTCGGGATACCTGCAATGTAGCTGACTGCTACAGAGTTTGTAATGCAACATGCACATGCTTTTCCACACAAGAACTTTACAGTTAAAAGGGTTACATGTTGGTGTCACCAAACAGCAGTGTCATAATAAACAATTTTGTGGTAATGTAGTAATCATTTCAGCCCTAAGCTTCCCAGAATAATCAAGACAATCTGTTGAGTGCATTTACAGTAAGCAATCATCTAAGGAGTCTTATACCTTATATCCCATCCTGGGCACTCAAACTCAGAATACAGGGCTCCTGTCTGTCTCCAGAGTTAAAAAGATCCGGAGTCATCTGGCTGCAGGACCACCTTCCTCTGGAATAACCTCCCCACTAACAGACAGTCTAACTCCATTGAGGACTTTAAATCCAAACTGAAAGCTCACCACTTCACCTTAAGTTTTAATTAGTGTTTACTCTTCAATTAATTTAGACCTCGAAACTGTTATCGCTACCCTTTCTGTTGCATGACTGTTGGTCCTGGGAGAGGCATCCTTTCTCTTACCCGGATGAGGGTCTCAGGATACAGTATGTTGTTGTACAGATTGGAAGGTCCCCTGAGGCAAATTACGATTTGTGATTTTGGACTATACAAATAAAATTGACATAACTAGGGGCATCAGGGCCCTAATGTAAAATGGCAGCCAAGCGTGAATAATCAATTTATATATGTATAGCCCTAAATCAAAAATCACAATTTGACTCAGGGGGTTTTGAAATCTATACAGTTTACAACACCCTCTCTCCTCAAGACCCTCAACAAAAACTCACAAAAAAAAAAAATCTTGGAAGAAAAACAAAAATGGAAGAAACCTCAGGGAGAGCAACGGAGGAGGGATTACTCTCCCAGGACAGAGAGACATGCAATAGATGTCGAGTCTACACAATGGTGACACAACCACAGATACATGTAGATTGTAAAATGTGAAGAATATGAATTCAGAAGTGTCAACAAATAGGTAGGACCTGAGCCACACAACCTCCACTCTGTTCCACAACAGAGACCTGGAAGAGGACAGACCAAATAAAGAGAGAAAGAAAAACACAAACTCCCCCAGCTTGAAGCCTGAAGTCTGCTGCGAGTTAAAGAAATGAACTTCTCCTACAAGAAAAACAAATCCTCTGAATCAGCATTGTTCAGCCCTATCTATATATCTATATCTCTATCTCTCTATATATAGACACTAGCACTTTCTCAAATCATTTTTTGTAACAGGGTTTCCATCAAAAACAATAAGCACACCAATGTTTATTTTATCCTAGTCATTTTGTCTTTCTTTCATCATTGTGAATGTGTTAAGAAAAAAGGGTATACATATAAATATTTTTATAATTTTCAAATATCCAGGTAAATAAATGGCCTCCTTAATCATAAGTTAGTTTTGAAAACTAAGCCAACTGATTAGAGTCCAACTACCACAATTTAATTTTAATTCTGGGAGAAAACACTGCACATTTTAAGCACCACAAGACAAAGAAAAAAAGTATGTCTGAACAGTTAAGCTAATATCATCTAATGTTAATGACCTTTATTTCAAAGCCGTACGACTGCATACCCAAGAGCCAGTGGATTTAAGCTTTAATATCTATGAATAATTAAAGCCCTGGGAAAGGACCATTTAGCTGGCCAATAAAGATGAAGGGAACTGCCATGTTAAATGTTTAAATTTTGAATAGGCCTAGAACAGCCCTCATTTGGAAAGTACTACATTACACTGATTCAATTTTTGGTCAATAAGGTTAAAAGCCATCAGCCTAGCTAGTAATGGAAAAGAAGACCCCCTAGAGTATCTAAATACTGCATTGCCAACATGTTATTCCTAATTGTAAGCCACCTGCCCTAACTAATGATATCTATTTAACTCGTGAGTTTGTTAGGGGTTTGTTTGAGCTTTATAGGGCCTCTGTGGTACCAACAGGATTACAAAGCTCCACGATGAGACAGAGCCTAGATGGCTATGCCACTGCTGAGCAAGCTATCTCAGCAACTACAGAAGCTGAGTGTGTAAGAATGTTTGTGTGTGTGTGTGTATGTACACCTCAGTCTGACTGGAGAAGGATCATTGTGATAACTATAGCCTCGGCAGAAAAGAGCCACACATTTGAAAAGACTAAAAATAGTGAGAGATAAATGAAATGCCTCGTCATCAAGCGTTGATGCCAAGTGCCATTACACACAGCGGGAGGAGAAAACAAGTAGCATCCACACTTTTAGCTTAATGTGAGTATTCCAAGTCATCATCTTTGCAAACTTTAATGACATTTGCCATCACTACTTGGCAAAAACTTCATTACACTAGCATATATGCATAAAGACTTAAACTAGGGCCTCTGGGTAAACAAGGCTGGCACTTTTTTCTCAATAGAATCCATAATGAGTATTTTCAAAGTCATCTATTTTGCTTAATACATTAAAAACCACAAAAAAAAATTCATTTATGTTTATCAGATTCCAAGCTGTTTTGCCAAAAAAAATAATTTGACCTCCAGTAAAACCTAAGGCACCATGCTGATGGGCAGAAAAATGGTAATGGTATTGGTCAGCACAAACGGGGCACTGAACTATCCCCAGCCTACTCCTGTCATAGCAAACACTCCCTGCTCCTTTCAGTCTCTTGCTGCCATCTTTGGCCCGGCTCTGTCCTTCAGGCTGACGGAGAGGGCAAACGGGCTGAACTTGGGCCGCCGGCCGACCCGTGATGGATGACTTTGGGCATGTCGGGTGTTGGGCCGTAAGATGCTCTGCTCCAGATAAATGTCGGCGCTTAAGGTTTTAAAGCATTCTCCTCTCCTAATAAAGATGTCTATCATCTGTGAATAAGTAACCTTGTCGACCCGCCAATTCGGTACAGAGCAAGGGGTGGAGGGCGAGATCAGCAACCCACAAATCAATCACGCATAAACAACGCGACAAGATGAACTCGCCTACGATAACAATTCCAAGAGAATATTGCAGCATAAAAATGGATAATGAAAGCCAAGAAGCCATGCCAGTAATAGCATCAAGCTAATAAAAGAGATAAGCAATCAAATGGGAAGCTGACTTGCGGTAAAGGGAACAATATCAGTTCTCATTCTTTCTGATGGCACGGGGGGAGGGGGGCTTTTCATAGCTGGAGTAACCCAGATTAAAAGAAAGTCTTTTCAAAATATCACCCAAACTTTGAAGTAGAATCTAATTAACATCAATAACACTAAGACAAAAGGGGCATGATGTAAGTGGTAGCTGCAGAGGTTGCTATACACATTGTGTTGGTACTATTTACTATACATAGCTATGTACAGATGCATTATAACACTGTTTAGTCCACATAAGAGGGAAACTGTCCAAACAAGGAGGGGTAAGAGAAAAGTCCAGAAAAGGGGAGGTGAGCTGACAGAAGAAATGGGAATTGGCAGTAAGGTACAGGACAGGAGCTATGTGACTAGAATCTGTGTCATCCTCCTCACTCCATCAACTCCAATACACCCGCTCAGATGATGCATGAAAATCCATTTATGCTACAAGCTGGAAGGGAAGACAACGCATGGAAAGGGGGAGACAGATACAAAGGACAGATGGAAGGATAGATGAATATCTACTGGTTATGTATGGCCAACACCACTGGGCAAGTCAAATTTCACAGTTAGTATTAACAATTCACTTTGGGTTCTCAATAGTAGATCAATTTGAGGCACTAAATAATTGGCATTCAGATTTTACACTATTTTGATGGTGGGACCATCCAATGAATAGATGTATGGCACATATTTCCTGACACATTAGCTTGTGGCCCAGAATTTAGATTTTTCTTCTTTCATTTTGTAGAGCAGTGTTCAGTCTTGAAAAAACACTTGATACAATGCCTGAACACATCCTGTGTAGACACAAAAAGAGCACTAAAGCTACTGCCAACGAGCTGCTCAGGCTCCGCCTCCTACATAGACATCGTTTGACAAAATGTTGGAAAATAACATCATGAGTACAAGGTGGTATGACAGACCCACGTCAATTCTACAAAGTAATTTAGCATTTCACTCTGCGGGTTACATTAAAATGTATTCAAACTAAAACTAAAGTTTTAAAAGACTGTAGAAAAGCAGTGGACTTCCAGGTCTGCAAAATTAGGCCAATGTGGAAGCACCCTAAACTTGCATTCTTTCTAATGGCCAGCAGGGGGTGACTCTGCTGTTTGTAAAAAGAAATCTGAATTTATCAAAAATCGATGAGGAAATGGCCCTACATCTCACATTATTTATTACCTCAGTAGTGGCCTTGTGGTCTCAGTTGCTAGTTCCAAGTCTTCATTACGACATGTCGTTCATTTTGTAAATTGTGGTCCCCTGCAGAGTAAAACTGATAATAAAGCAGGACAGTCAGATGCAGGGGTGTTCGTGAAATGAATGTCACTTCTGATTCTGAAAACAAGATGGCAACGGCCTAAATGCCAAACTCAAGGTTTCAAAACGGCAGTGAAACCGATGGGTGACATAACAGAGGCTGTCCACTTGTTTTATACACTTTGGCTTTAACAAAAGAAAACAAATTAGAGTCTGATAAATACAAGTAAATGTATGTGGTCTTCTTGATTCCATTTGGATATAGGCAAAACCCTAGATCCTGTATAATGTATACCTCGTACACATTATAAAATAATGATTTAGATCAAGTTACCTATAGCTTTAATTTAGTTATTGAATTAGTCAAAACAACTTTAAGAAACCTTTGTAAATAACAGAAAACTGGTGATATCAAATAAACTAAAGCACAAGTGATAACTACAATATAATGGATGAGAATAAAGTAAAATGTAGGCATGAATAGGAGGAAAACAATTACCTCAGAAATCTAATTGGATTCACAACTCTGTACTTGTAATTCAATAATGAACTCCTTGCACACACATCCTTAATATTTTACATAGCAGTTAATAGCTATTATTTTAACCCCATCACATTTATGGGTACAGTGAGAAAGATTACCGGTGGTGTTGACTGTTAAACTTCAGCGCTTACACAGTGCCCAGGGGACTGTAGGTGTGAGAGCTGCTCTGTATAAATTGGACCTTACAACATATCACAAGACGATTAGGTAAAAATTGATTTTTAGAAGATCCACATGAAAAGCTGTGAAGTTTCCCTTTAAAAGATTTATGTAGTTTAGCTAATCAGTTCATGTTAAACACGTTTTCCTCTGACCTGCCTCTTCCTGATTGGTCACTGCTGTTAGTCTGAAGTGTCTAGAATTATCTTCTCCAAGTTGTGCTTTGGCCAAAGTATTCACATTTTTTTCACATTGTATTACATTTTCCACATGGAATAACTATTTATTTTACCTTGACAAGCGTCTCCTACTTTTTTTGTCAGAGAGCAGGCAATTTCTCAAAGAAAAAGGACTGTTACTTTTTAGCATTTCAGCTTGTAAACATGAGTAACATGCAGCAACATGACTGTTGAAGGTTTATCTCTAATAAATACCTCTCTCAAAGTGTATGAAATACAGACTTCTTACTCCTTCTTGCAGAAATTGTCATTTGGAATGTTCTCAAGCTGCCATCTCACTTGTGGACCCAGGTGTTGGACATCCTCTCTAATTGCCCCCCATGGTTTGCCTGTCTATAAAACACCTGGACTACGAAGAAGTGCACCAACAGTGTCACAAAAGCCTGTTTGTACATGTCTTGTCATGAAGAACAGATTTGTTTATGACAACCCCCATAATTCTCTGAACTTTTTAAGTCAATGAACTATATAATTGCATTATAGTATAGTTTAAAAATATGCTTTGAAACATTATTTCTGTGCTAAAGCAGTCATGTTTTACCTAAGATTTACCATAACCCATTAAATAGCAGTATCCTTAGATAAATAAATCTTAAATCTGTACTGGTTGGGGCTCTCACCGATGGCCACTTGATGGTTTCAGGAGATGGGAAAGTGCAAACAAACAAGTGTTTGTTTATCAAAGCCAGGCCAGTGTGTGATCTGACTGTGTGTCAAAACTCCATTTATCTTGCTGAACAAGGTGGCAGAAGCCGGCCAGGATTAAAGAACTGGGTCTCTGGCCGACTCTCACCTTCAGCGCTCTCTCAACTCGGAATGAGAGTGCTCCATCATCCAACGCACTCTGTGACATCTGCTGGGCACACGGGGGAAAGAGCAATGGGGTGTCGTGCTCTCCACGAGCACCTTCCTTGTGGTGCGACCAGCCCTGCTTTGGTTTCACCTCACGCATCGACTGCACATGAACAAAGAGGAAGCACCTTGGTGACTGCTCATGATCAAGGCCATTACCACTGTCCATGATATACAACACAAGTGTTCTGTCTTTTAAAGAAAAAATAACCACAAAATTCAACATATACAACTGCAACTGGTTTCCTGTTCAGCCATGAAAAAGGCAAGCCTGTTTGACTTTCTCTCCTTCAACTTGTTGTCTAACGAGAAAGCGCTTCCTGTTGTTTGCATCACATTCATTTTAATTAGAGATCGTGAGCATCGCAAGACACACATGCATTTTAATTTAATCTAATTACCTGAAAAGCAGGACTCTATCCATAACTGTCACTTTTTAATCATGAAGTTCTTTTACAAGAGCAACAAAATAAGTAAAGCTAGAAGAGCTTCTCATCACAGCCTTTTGGGCAATATCAATGGCGTTTTGGGGATTTGTGAAAAAAAAAAAAGTTTGACAGATCTGAACCACATCATTTCCAGTCAGTAGGAACCTTGCAATCCTTATTATTAATTGCCATGCACGGCATGCACGCTTGCACTTTTAAGATATAGAAAAATATGTATCTGGAATGCATGGGGAGTTCTTTCACATTTGCCCCCAAACAGTCATGCTGAAAATCTAAGGCAAATTTTCATTTTACGGCCCGTCAGCTCCCTGATACAGAGCAAATGAATGCAGCAGCAAACAAATCTATCAAATCCTACATCAAAACAACTGTGCTCTCTCTCCCTGTGACTTAAGGACACAGACACAGCAGAAGAGAGAAGTGAGGGAAGAGAGGAAAAAGTGGTAGTGAAAGGGAAGGGGAGAATTGTGGATAGTACTGAATATATGACCCAACCTGCTGATTTCAGAAAAGCCCTCAGCAAAGAAGCCCTTTGGCTCCAATCTTGGATAAGTGCAAACTCCTTTTGACGACGGAGAGCAAATTACTGCTCCTTAGATCATAGCTTATACACCAAAACATTCCTCTGTAGTGTGGTGAAACAGTCAACATGCCAGGCAAGAAGTCTTAGAATTAGGCTACCGGTTTGGTTGATGCTACATGGGACCTGTCTGTTGGCCTTATGATGCATCTCATACCAACATCCTGTAACATGCTTAAGACAAGATGCGTTTTCGGACTGGGAAAACAAAGGGCCTTTTAGAGGCTTTGATGCGTCAAGACTGAAAATGAAAGTACAGTTTTGAATAGCTAAAACTGCACCGACATATAGGGCAGTATCCATTCAGTTCAATGCTTCTCGTAAGGCATTATGGTGGGTTGAAAATGTCAATTTCATGCCATATAGACTTTGATTAAAGAGCCTAATGGATACCTGTCTGGAAAATGACAGGTTAATCGCTGTCTTTTCATAAAGCTTTTTGTCCATCTCTGCTTGAGCATTCCTTGCCTTCAACAGGAATGGCACAAAAAGAAATAGAAAAGACAGGCACAAGATGAGACATCAGACCTTTAATTAGAGGCACACTTTTGAGACACTGTGTCTACCTCAGTGGCTCCACTAAATGCATGCTGCATATTGATGTTCTTGAGAATACTCTGAGGCACTTGGATTGTTCTTGGTCCTCCGAGCATAATGACATAACTGGACCTTTAATTTGCAACAACGTTGGTTGATTCAATAATGAGAAAAGTACTCAGATGTAGACATCACACATGTTGTGCTTCCATAGAAACGAAAGCCTACACATGCCCACACCGCCACACACTGTCCATCTGTGCAAGACAGTGATTTTTAAAAAAAGGTATGAATTGTGAGTTTGGGACATTTTTATTGCTAGCACTGATAAGAACTACTACAATTAGGCTCCCTCATCATCTGAGTTTTTATTTTTCCAGCAAGTCACTGCACTTGAAATGATGACTTTGGAGAAATTAATGTGCTGCTGGGTTACTTTCAAAAGGCTCCGAGTACTGTGAGGGGGAGAAATGCAATCAGTCATCAATGGCCATAAATTTCATTGCAGAGTGAAGAGAGACTGCCACATTTATGCTGACACTGTAAAATAGTTTGACAGAGCACTGGCTGGTTTTACAGTTATTTTTTCGCAATGAGCTTTTCCATTAGGGAAATATCTGCTCTGAGTCTATACCTCCATAGTGCCGAATGTGTGTGTATATACTGTATGGGTTTATGTGTGTGTACATTATGCCAATGTGTATGTGTGTAATGTGCATACATCACAGCCGCAAAAGAGAAGAAGCAAGCTGATGGTGGGTGAGGTCATTTCCAGTTAGACAAGTGCCACTGAAACCATTTAATTTAATAAGCCATAACTCACTGTGTCGTCAGGACATATTACTTTGGAGCCTGAGTGATGAATTGCACTTTAAAAGGCAAATAAACACCATCAAAAATCTTCTCTTTCATGAGCATGACAACTAAGTAACGCCACCTGCCACCTTACAGATACCAATCGAGCTTTGATGCTTATGCCAAACCCCTTGTCACATGGGTGTTATGATAAATAATACTTTGCAAAAAGCTGTTAAACTACATTATGGATAGTACACATCATGATAATACAAGTTGGACTGAGTAAATGGGGTAACCACTTCTATTCATGACCAATCTCATCTTAAGTAATAACATGAGAGACTTTCCCACATTGAGCCTGGGTCTGTTCAAGGTTTCTTCCCGTTAAAGGGGAGTTTTTCCCTGCCACTGTTGCTCAATATAACATCTGATGCTTGCTCATGTGGGAATTCTTGAATCCTTAATTTTGAATTCATGAATCGTTGGGTCTCTCTCTAATTAAAGAGTTTGGTCTAGACCTGCTCTTTATGTAAAGCGTCTTGAGATAAAGCTGTTGTGAATTGGCGCTATATAAATAAAGATTGATTGATTTTTATTTCGCTTTTTGACAATATCTTTGGACTAGATTACAATAGGTACTAGTGTCACTAATAAACTGAGTGCCCTCCATGGTAATTGCTTTTTGAGGTTTGCAAAAGCATTAACTGTGATGCTTTCATGCTCTTTTCAATCATCATTAAATATATGCAAAATCTTAAGTAAATCTTGTATTTTTACTGTAGTGACAGAAATTACTCATTACACTTACATCTTTGTCTCATGTAAACGCATAATGTCCTGAACACTAAATAAAATTCCAATTAAACTACAAAAACACCACATAGGGCCTACTTTTTATTAAGTATTCCTCTGCCTTTGTCCTTTTCCTTGTATTGTACTCGTTTTTGTACCAATGGCACAATTATAACATATTTCATACATATCAGTGAGTTTAACTGTCCAAGGACAGGACTTAAGGACAGAAGATATCAAGTATTTAAAACTAAATTAATGTCCTTTTCTACTGCATGGGTCAATGGTTGCAGGCAGGATACCGAAAAATGACTAACACAAAACGGCTTTTGCTACAAATTTTGCTCAATATCACACCATCATGACCCTCTTGCAAGTCCCCACCGCCCTACCCCCACCCCATGCAAACACACACTTTAATCATTTAGATTTCCATTATCACAGCTTCCTCTTCTCATTACTCAACCTAGTTCTCCTCACTACTGAGCCATGAACCAAAATTAATTCATTACCTTGTCTTCACCACAAGATTGCTATCCTAGCTGGATTTGAGTCCTCATTTCAAACTCAAACATTTGACGTTTTCTTTATTTTCTCACAAAACCTAGCTAGATTAATTAGAATAACTTAGCTGAAACAGAAGAGACAGGGCACAATATAACTGATGGAGTGAATATGGCAAAGAAGAATAAGACTACTCAATATCACTGAGGCAATTTCATTGGGACAAGAAAGTGTGACTGGGGGTTCCCATCTACAGCAAGTTGTCAGTCACAGAAACCTGTGCCTGGCGGCTTTGAACACTGTGTGCGACCATGCTCAGCTTGTTCTTTTACTCTTGTGTTCACTCCACCCCTCCCGCCACCTATTTCCCTCCTGCTTCACTGCATTTCACATCTAAGGGAAAACAAACAAGCAATGTCATTCCTCTATTATTTGCCAGGAAGCCCACTACTCAAGTCTTGACACTTGCATAATGAGAAGTAGATGTACACACAACCCCTTCTCAGATGAGAGCTCTATTAAATGATCTCCAGCAACAGCCCAAGGAGTTTGATGAGTTTGTTGGATAAGGAAAAACACACAGAAGTAAAATATATGGACATTTGCTCCAGTACAATGGCAAATGTGTCCTCTGCAGCTGCAATTTATGCACTTTTAAAATACTTTTCAAATGACTTGCTGAAACCCTATTTTTAAAAATGTGGATATCAGTTGTATGTCTTGTTGCAGTTACTCAAATGGTTAGCATGCTAACTACCCCTTCTCTGACCTCAAAATTGTGGGAAATAACTTTTCATGGGAAAAATTTAAATTCCCTCCACAGAAACTGTTAAAAAACAGTCATACCCCAACACTGAAATAGGATTATAGATAGATTTTCTTGGGTGTAAAATTCCACTGCTTTGGTTTATAAATATAGAAACACACTCAGGCAGCTCAACATAGATGCTCTTTGGATAGCAAAAACAGGAAAATTAATTGGGGAACTGTGGACTAGAGTGTGATTGTGACTTTGATCAATGACTGGGGAAACTCATTACCAGCGTGGGCCAGTGCGTGAGGCGGACCCTAATTGCGTGCCAGTCTGTAATTCTGTGCTGTAATTGACAGCTGGATGAAGCAGGTGTGCCCACTGACACGGTGGCACGATGAGAGAGACAAAGGAGAAACGGATGGAGAGATCACAAGATGGGATGAGAAAACAGGAGTGATCATGGATTAAAAAAGGCAAAGGGAGATTATTACCACTCCTTGGCACAGCTATTTGTGGCTCTGGAGCTGGACTGAAAAAGGTTCTAAAAATACTTTATTTGCCAAAATTTTTTTTAAAAAGAGATAGAGGATGCAACGACGAAAAGAGCAGAAGCAGTTAGAGAAAGGTTGTCGAAGTTTTGTCTTTGGTGTTGAATATCTGAATACACTTGTATACGCTTGATGTTACTAAAATCAGTTACACTTTGACTAATTTGTGTGGTGGCCCTTTGGTGTTATATAGCCACATCAGTATCATCCTCAATGATGAGAGGAGATGGGTCATCAGCTATTAATTCTGTAATGGTGGGCTACCACAGAAATCCCTTAACTCATATTACTTACCCAAAAATTATCCCAATGAGCTTCAAGCAGTAAGGTATACCGATTTAGAATTATCAGAAAAGAGAAAGCTAGCATTGAATCAGTTCTCCGTATCAGCGGATATCCTTAATTAAAAAGGTATCAGAATGGGTATCAGGTGACAGGGGCCTCATTTACATAACACTGCGTAGGATCCATACTTAAACCGAAAATGGCATTCAGCGAAAAATAATCACATTTACAAAACCATACGTAATGCATACCTGCAGAGAATATGCCTTTATAAACCCAAGCCCAAATGGAAATGAGCACATGTTGATCTGCCTTACAGTCTGCCCTCTACATGCACACATTTAACGATAAATGGTCAATGCAAAGCACAGAATGAATGTGGATGCAAAGAAAAGAGCCTGCTGATCAATGGTTCTTTACGGTGAATCATGGCAACAACTGTGGAAGACCAAGAAAACAATTTTTCTATCACAAATCAAGATGGTTGTGGGTGAGGTGGAGGTGAAAAAAAAACACATAATGGTTGGTGATGGTGAAGATGTGCTGGGTGAGGTGACTGGAGAAGATAGTGTGTGACAGCCACTGCAGTGCAGTGACGATGACAGCTCAGTCATGATCACTGTATCACTTATTCACACAAAAACATATATGATTACACAGGCACTGTATTAGAAGATATAAAAAACTACTGATGCTCTGCAGGACTTTGATGAGATTTGATGTTGTATTTGATTTCTACAACAACAATTTCATCAGGTAGCCTTATTAACATGGCTGAGATGAAAAGGACTTGGTATAATCATGCTTAATACTGGGGAAAGGCAAGACGGACTTTCCTGAATTCTGCCACATCCCAGCATCATACAGCATTTCAGCTAAAGTGCCCTTCACAACTGAACATGAACAACATTCTCCTCTGCACTCACCTGTGCTGCATTCCACGGGTGAAGTGGTGTGAGATTGTGAGCCAGTGCTGATGAAAATATTGAGCAGAATTGTATTTGGGCTTTGAGTTGACCTTTTTTACAATTGAAGGGTGTTCATGGAATAGTTATGGGTCACTAGCACAAGCACTGGTTTGAATGTCTATGTGCGTGAGAAAATGTAAAGGGTACCCCAAAAATACCTACTGTCCTTAGCCTCCCACCATATTGTTATTTCTGTCTAGAAACACTAGAATTGTTGCCACCTCTGCTTTTGTTCTGGTGATGTTCTTTTTAGAGTTATGGAATTAGTAAGAACTAGTTTTATGGGATTGATTTCTATTAGTTGGGCACAACCACCTTGTCCCATCCTTCCCCAAACTTTATGAACCTTTTGTGTTTGGAGGTTTTGAGATGAGCTGAAAAAGAAGAAACTGAAAAATGTTCACTTTTTCTCTGACTCCCTAAGTTTTTGGTTTTTGTGCATTTGTCACCATTTCCCCCCTAATTTCACAAAAGGGAATGTAACAATCTTCTGGCAAGTTCTCATAGACCAGGGGCAAAGAATGTTGAATTCCATCAAACCAATCATAATTCCTTGCAGTGTACGAGTAGGGCTGACTCACGGGCTTCTAATGGCTGCTCATAATCAAGCACCATGATTAAGCACTTGGGGAAGTGGGCACACACTGAAAATCCTTTGGAGATGTCCTTTCCCTTAGAGCTAAGTACACTCATTACCTTGCGACAGCGGGTACGTGGGTGCTTCATTAGCTTTTATGCCGAGTTGCCTGTATTTGCTCATAGTTTTTCTGATTTCCATAGAGTGAAAAGGTGCCCAAAGAGCCCTCGACTGTAACAGTTTGAAATCTGTATGTCGGCTTTGTGGTACCAGGAAAAGTCTCAAACTGTAGTAATTGCAAATTTCATGGTCTCACTCCAAGCGAGAGAGAAGGATGAAGATTATTTGACCAAAACTATCCATTTCAGCCCTTATGAATTTTACACAATATACTAAAATTACATGATATAGTTGAAATTACAGAGAATGGCATGGTACATAATACGTTTGATTACTGAATGACAACTTCAGTGAAGCACAAACCACCACACTGCAGCTCTGACATAACAGACACTTTAGTGCACTCACAACACGTTGTGTAACGCTACTTTAATCAACCCTGCGAAAAATATTTGATGCTTCATTTCTTAAATACTATAATAAGGCAGCACAAATAAATCTGATCCATAGCCACATTTTTGTCACCTCTATTAAAGATAAACGTACTAAGTACACCTTCCTTCAAAAAAACCTCACTTTTGATAGGTCATGGTCAACACAAAGTAAAGTGAACCTCTCGGGATGTCTTGCTTCTAGACTAATTATAATGTTAGTCCTGCCAGTAGAGACTTGACTGTGGCTAGAGGCCAGACGGTGGATGACATTTTCCACATGGTGAGCTACATTAGATATCCAGACAGATGCTTCAGCCACACAAACTCATTAGCAAGGGCCATCAAGGTTCTAAGTCAGTCACAACATTGACCACAGCCATCTGTATTCTAAAAACATCATATAAAGAACGTTAAGTCAAATTTACTGTTAATAGACAATTGAAATTGAATTGAAATTTTGATTTCTTCAAACTAATTAACAAATTACATAAAATATACAAGCGCGGTAGTGTTCCACATATGGTGGTTGAGGTATTATTACCAAAAGAATGAATAAATCTCACACAGCCATTGTTCCAAAGTTACACTTCACTAACATCTACCCACATTGCTTTGCTCATTAATAAACACAGTCAACATGAGCTGTGAAGGGATAGATCTAGGAAGTTTTCAACATTAAAGATGGCAGTTGCAATGGATGTGCAAATTCAGACCTTGCAAATCTGTGCATATTCATGCAAACACAAACACCATTGCCTTGAGGCATAGGGGAAGATGGATTGCCACTAAGTGTTTTCTGAATCATATTACAGTCCATAGATTATAACCATTATAGGTAAACCTCCTGGCAGAAAGATTAGTCCAATTAGTTCTCTCTTCAACTATGCTCGTCTTTGGTTGGACACATTCATGATGCATTGCCTCTTTAAAATGTAGAGAAGCAAGTAAAATGCCATTTTAATTGAGTGTTTTACATCTTCCAATCTGTTTACCCTTGTCATCATAATGAGACTTGAAATGCTTAAATGGCTCTCGAAACGATTTATTGATGACAATTTGCTTAATATTTGTTTGAGAAAGCTCGGCCACAAAAACACAAGAAACAGTTGAGCTGCTGTGACTCTTCCACATCAAAGACATCTTCCATCAAGTTTAAGCCATTTTTCCTCCTCAAAATATGGATTTGATGATACTCATCTCTCACTCCTAAAATAAGCAGACGGATGCCTGACAAATGTCCCGATATCTATCAAAGTACTATCTCCTTGTCTTATTTTTTCCCTATCCATGCAGCTGCTCACAATACATCACTGCCTTTGATCCCAACTGTCTAAATGTCTGCTGTATGTCACACAAGTTTTACAAACTGGTTGTCAGCGTGTGTTTTGGTTTTGAAGACAAACATTGTGTGCAATGTCTGCTCTGTATGTGTGGAATATGATGTGTAGGTGCTTGATTGTGTAAAATGCACACAGATAAGTGGAAAGAACGCAAATGTAATTTGTCTGTGTGTTTGTGTGCGCTTGCGTGCGTGTTTGTGGGTGCAAGCATGCATGTGTGTTCACGTCTGAGCACAAGCCTTATCCAGAGGGATAAATCCAATCCATTACCTGGCGGGGCTCAGAGCAGCTCAATCGATGGCACTCTCAGTGGCTGCTGATGAACTTCCCTCTCTGACAAGGTGTATCATTCAGACCTGTCGCAGAGCAAGACTCTGTCTGGCATTTCAAAGCACAGAGGAGACTTAAGGCCAAAATTTTTAGGTGAGGGAAACTGAGCAGACAGTGTCCCCTGAAAGTATGTCTGCAACACGTTTGTGTTTATAAATTATTTCTCCTCTACCAGTAACTTGAATGGCAGCAAATAGAGCTATGTGTACCCATCATGTCACATGCCAAGCCCTTAGTGAAGCCCCCAGCACTACTGTATGCATGTATTATCAATTCATGCATGGGTTGAACATAAACTGTAATTATATTCAATCATACCGAATCAGAAAACACCGAATAACATGCTTCTGGCATGTCGAATCTGTGCTCATCTACAGCATGTTTTCTTATCGTCTGGCTGCCACTTCCCTTCAACCTGAAAAAAAAAAAAACTAGAGAGATGGAGAGATGGAGGAGCAGTCAGTGTGAAGGAGGAGGAGGAGGAGAAGATCAAATGGCAGGGCGGTTATGAGATGTGTGTCTGATGCCTTTTCAGACTGCGCTGTTTTGGCCGCCGCACCAGTCAATCACGATTACAATGGCGAGGAGAGATGGGAGCATTGGTGCAGAAAGAGCAGGAGTGATAATTACAATGCAAGGGACAAGATAATGGGAACACGCTGCACTCTCCCAATCATTTCATGTATCAGCAGCCGACTGACCCCCTCCTCCCTCTCCCCCTACTGACAACCAGCAATCACAGGTCATATTTGTGAAATCCAAAATGAATTAATTTGATGACAGCAGTGGGGGTTGTGATCCGTCTCCATGTATGCACATGTTTGTGTGCAGTTTTGTCAAATGTCAAAGAATATTGACTTGTACTTTTTCCTATGAAATAAACAGATGAGCATGGCATTATCATTGTTGGATGAAGAGGAGAAGGGCCATGAGCACTGCACTAGAAGCGGCTTGTTGCATTGATATCAAAAGGGTTTTTACCTCTTAAAAATGCTAGTAATTCTGAACACAGCTCTAAATCAACACATACTACATTAGCCTCTGCTAGCAATGCATATATCAGTTTTAAAATGCACTCCTTGCTGGTGGTGAACCATCTGATTAATACTGTTATTCACAATCCAGTAAATACTGCAGCTCTCATTAAATCACAACATTTACATTTTGTGTGCTTTGCTCTTCAGCCATAATTTATAAATATATGGTTGAATAGTTAAGCATCAAAACTCAAAATCTAACACCAGTTTCACAGAAAAACATAATTCTTGTAATCCAACAGGTAATCAGTATTTTGTGTTTTTCCAGCTAAAGAGTCTTTAATCTGTGTCTATCATAACTATCACAACGTCTCTATCTTCTGGATTCCTATTACATGTTGTGCATTACTGCCTAAACTTGGCTCCTATTGTTTATATTCCTTCACTCTGCTGGTAGCAGTATATGCTGCTCTTCTGAAGTATAGTCAGCTGAGAACATTAATCATAGGACCGTCTAAATTAAATGTACCATAAAGCGTAAAGAGGTTTAATGAAAATTAAGTTGTTTATGATGTGCATGATTACAAGGGTATCTTCTCTTTACTGGAAGTACTCAAGATGAGCAATGGGATTTGAGCTGTTTGGAAAGGGACAACTCTGATCGCACAGTTGACGCCCAAAAGCATTCAAGCAAAGTATAGAGGCACAATCAATCATGGCACCATTACTGGGGAGGTTGAGTTGCATGTAACCAATTAATTTGTGTGTACTGGCTTAACCCATATCTAAAATTGTCTTTTTTTTTGTTACATACATATCCTTGTTTTGAAATAATGAATTCATGATCATGGTCTAACTAAACTATACAGTGTAGTTTTTATATTAGCAAGTACAGTGTTAGCAACACCACTCTTGGTACAAATAATAATTCTTTGTGCTTTGACTGTCTAAGAACTCAGGAGCACCAAGCTTGACAATTTGCAGCATGCAAAGGAAGAACAAAAAACTGTTAGTCTGAATACTAAATGTCTTTGAGAGCATTAATTGTGTCAGCTAGCACAATGTCAATCAACTGATCCTTGCAACCAAAGCTGTTCACACAAACACATGAGGAGTGGATGATGGAGATTACAAATTATGTGCATGCATGGTCTGTTTAAACAAGTGTCAAAGATAAGGTTGCTTTTCCTCCTTGGCACCAAACAAATGACAAAGTTGTAAAGCCATTTCATGCTTAGCAACACTGAGCATAATTTCAATGACTGAAAGGGTAGATTACCTTGTTGACCTCACATTCAAGGTTGGAGTCTAGCACAAGACATTTGCTGTACGGCTTCAAGTTGAGAAAATTAATGTTAACCATTTGAAAGTACAAGACAGCCCAGTATGTTTATGGTGTATGTATATAAATGACCAGTTTAAAACATGCATAGAGCATGTGAAATGACACGCAAACACCACGAAATAATCATACAACTGAATAAAATTCAACAATCAAAAAAATGGCATGTCATATACACATCACCCACATACTCTTTGTACACACATACAATTCTGTGTACTGTATGTACTGACAAAAGAAGAAATGCTGAAGAAAAAGAGACCACACAGTTAAAGCGGCTTCAGGGGGAAGGCAGAGCTAATCCGCGGTTATCAACACTTTTAAGCCTGCACACTTCAGAACCATTTGCAAACGCTCCCCTCCATTTCCACTTCGCCCTCCCTTTTCACTGGCACACCAAGATGCCTGTGTTTCCACCTGAATCCGTGACAGACCGCCTGCAAGTGGCAGCGCAGTAATGGTTTCCAGGGAGACAGCAAAAGCAACGCTCCTAGATGTACAGGGATAAAATACGTTACACCCCATTTGCGCTCTCTGGCACAAGCCACAGAGTCCTCTATCCAGCAAGCTTCGACTTGAACCTGTGTTTACCACATCATCTCAAGCAGTAAGACCGAGGGTGCTGTTGCCACCTGCTGATGGCCGTGTGTACGAGGAATTCCATCATATATGGCCACTTTGCTTGTCTGCTGTTAATGAGCAACAAAAAAAGGAAATTATAAAACCGAAAAAAAAATTTAAATCAAAGAACATGTTGGTCCTGCCACTGCAATCCAGTGAGAGTGGTCCTTTAAAATATTTTGGGAATGGAAGCAATATCTTTAAAAGGGTATAACATCTTTTCTTTTCATCGTCAATGTTCTTTAAAAGGTAAGTAAGGCCCACCACTAACATTAAACTGACATTAAATGTCAAACTTGTTATTGTTATCAATTATCTGGTGCAAATAAAACAATTTTTTTTTCCTAGTATTTATGGAATCAATTTGTGAGACATAAATCTTTTAAATAATTGTGTTTACATTATTATACCCTTCCATATGAAGGGGAATGTACAAAATATAAACAAGAAATGTATGACACCAGCATACATTTTGAAAAGACTTAATCATAGCATGACAAGTTGCCTTAAACGGCATGAGTACAAAATAAAAACAAAGACAATGGACATATATAAAATGGCTGATGAGAAATTATTACAGCAGGACAAGGCAAGTGTTTAAATGATCCATTCCTTTCATTTTGTAGCATTCAGCTGCTGACAATGATATTAATAGAAACCTAAGTGAACCAGTCAAAATCAATCAACAACACCCTCAAGTAGCAGGAAAGGTAGTCAGTATGTAGTCAGAACAACTAATCAAAGCAGATTTGGTCTCACAGTCTACCTCAACAACAAACTCATCATCACACATAACACATCACTCTCAAACACACAACAGCTTCTCATTTTTGCATGAATATTTACAGTTTAATGTTAACTTGGGGGATTTTGCGATCAAAGCCAAAAAAAAAAAAAAAAAAAAAAAAAGGATGTGAAGAGTTTTTCTAAATTAGTTTTCAAAAAGGATCTACTGGGGTCAAAGCACTAACATGCAATCAGCGTGGCCTCTGAAAAGCAGGAAGATTATGGAGGGCACAAAGAAAAACATTTTTCTCAGCTAAAGAAAGGATTAAAATTTTTCAAGTTGCAATTAAAAACACTCAAAAAAGTCACACAGAAAAAGTTAACGGCAAGCACTTACTAATGAAGAACACATTTCAAGTTGAGTCTCTCTCCTGCCCTGTGCATTTTACTATCATTCCAACCCTTGTAATAGCTTTCAGTGTATTATAGAGTCTAAGCTTCCTTCTTGCATGATATTGATTTGTTGCAGGCGAAGAAAGCTGATAGTTTGCGCAGGTGTGGAGAAACAAACATGCCTGAAAAAGGCATCAAAAACAAACACAGGCGAACGGAGCTGCATCTTGTCATCACAGAGTACTGTCTTGGGTTACATTTTACATACAGAGGAGGAGAAAATATCAGGAAATGTAGCATATGTAATGTATAAAGAGAAAGAGAAGACAGAAATGAGGAAAATGGGAAGACATACAGCAAGAGAAGAGTACAACAAAAAAATTCATACGATGCTGCAAAACATGTGGTGCCGTAGCCTGCAACCATCCAGCCATGCCACCTCTGTCACTACAGCCTTTCAATAAGACTGGCGTTATGTGACTAATCTCGACGTGTGTCCTGCTGGTGTGGCACACCTCCTCCACTCCAGTTCTGCTCTGTCTGTTTTTTTTTTTTATTTCCCAAAAGACAAATCTTCCCTCTTGCTCTTGTGCTGCCGTTTCTCAACACGATGCAGTCATTATAGTGATTTTGTTTCATGCGGGTAAGTGGAAGAGGCTCGTAAATGGAAGTGGTGGAAACTGGCAAATAGGCTTTGCCAAACAGCCTCAGGCTGAAGTGGAACCAGAAAAACAACACTTTAATGCCCCCTAGTGATGAATTATGATAATTCCACAGAAGACATCCTATGTGTCAAATGTCTAACCTCAGAACCTTGCATGTATAATTCATGAAGCTTTGTTGATATTGCAGCTGTATTTGGGAAATTATTATCTGTATATGCAGCTTTTAAAACTCCAGGAAAAGGTGTGAGACTGGAGCTAGATGTCACACAACAGTGTTGTATGTTTTTGGGACAAAGTATTTTGATCCAAAAATATCTTGATATCACAAACATCCTTTAGCAAGTATAGCGCTGGAAAAAAACAAACTTGCAAAAGAGATGCCGGGGAAAAAGTAGGTATAGCCACCTATGCACCCTGCAGCTTCTTCTCTCTGTCCTCTATTAAGCCACCCTCTCAAGTCTGAAAATTTGGCAAATCCCCGGAACAGACTACACCCTGCTGCTATACTTCTTCAGCCTGCTCATATTTACAATTCCACCGACCTCACAGGGTCCTATTTTTTAAATCTTCCAAAGCAATCAGATTTCACACTTTCTTCTGCCCCAAGTAAGAGGGCCTCTACCCATAATCCTGTTCCTACTGCTTGTCAGGATGACAACAAGAACAGAAACCCGTGGGCTGTGTGTGTGTGTGTGTGTGTGTGTGTGTTTGTACACACATGTACACAACTGAGCGCAGGGTGGTCTGCTAAGCAAGAGATACAGACAAGACAAATCAGAGAAACACAACAAAAAGGAAGAAACTGTATGGGGAAAGAAAGAAAGAATGCATTCGTAAAAAGAGTGGAAACACTAAGCAAAAACATATTTCTGGTTCTCGCAGCAGGCATGAGACAGTTAAGCTACATTTAACTAGTAATATGACATTTCAAGTTTTATATGAACCTCTACAAGGAAAGCATGGCAACACTGAGTAAATCTAACCAACTAAAACGGATGACATAAAAATTAATCAGTCACAACCGGAGCCAGTTTGTCGATCCCTTTCTTAATGGGACACCGTGAAGACCTTTTCCTCGTAGCCAAAGATGTTGGCAGCAATAAAAAAAAAAACATAAACTTGCAGGTTAAAGCAGAGAATTCATTGCAAATATTGTTGCTCCCCACAGCAATGAGCCAAAGAAACCGAGTTTGTCCAGCATTAAAAAGAATATATGGCAGCGACACGCACATTTATCTGGACAGGACAGTAGGCAGCAAGCTTCACACTACGCCGGAGAAGCAGGGCAAGCACTGCATGAACAAACTTTTTACCCAGTCACCAAAAGCCACTGGAGGCTGCCTCAGAGAAAAGCACGTGTGTGTCTGGATTTAATAGAAAACTTAGGCAGCGTGGTTCCATTCAAAGGCAATGGGATAAACACTACTGCTGTTGTGGCCCTTGCCAGAGGAAAACAAATCACATTTAAGAGGACTGCCATTATTTGCATTTAACGGTAGCATTTTGTATTACATTTTGCGACCACTTCTCTAAAGGTTAAATCTGTTGAAACTGATTGCTGTAGACCTTTTTCACAGCAGACATTTTAAGCTTGTCACAGCGGGAAAAGCACAGGTGAAACAAATGTTGACAGGGCTCAGTTCCATTTAGTGTCCCTGGGAGACATGCTTGAGCAGCCAAACTAAATGGAATGCTGATTTTAATGTTATCCATTACATCTGTTCAGTCACTGACACTATATACACATACATAAATATGGCAAATATATATATGTATTGCTAATTGCCAGCTGAGTTTTAAAAGGAAGGCATGGCAAAAGGCAATAAATAAATAAATAAATGAATAATAAAACAAACATATGACTCACCAAAGGAGGGGCTAGCTCTTAGTTGACGTCTTCGGGGTCCTCCATGTATTTCCACGGTCAAAGTGCTCGTCAAACTCCGGGGTCACTTCGTCCAACACACCTCTGTTGGACTCCCAGGCATTACTGGCGAATAAAACTTATCTTTCTTGCCTTCTTTTGGTTTTTACCCTCATACACGGTCACGGTTTCGGCCATTTTGTCGGCGCAGTTTGGGTCTTCGCGCCAGGTGTTTCTAATTAGCGGCATCGTGACGTCACTCAGGTGCAAAGCTGCGTTCAAGAACTCCTCGTAAAAGCCCCGCCTCACAAATTTGATGTACTCAACAAATTTGACAAAAAAAAAAAAAAAAAAAGTGCCATAAAATAATGAAGAAGTATCCAAACTCTTAACAGGCCATAATTTGATTATCAGCTTACTGTCACCGGTAGGGAAGTACAGAAGTACAGTGATATATGATTGACAGCTTCCATCAGCCCTGCATACTTTGTTGGTCAAATATTGTTGCTTCTTATATACATGCCCTGCTGGTGCATTTTGGAAACTATAACACAGAACACCAGATGCATGGTGGCTTATTTAAATGCATCACATTTACATAGTCACATCTCATCAGTGGATAGAAATCACATTGTTTGCCGGTTTATCTGGGCTCCATTCATATGCGTACACGAGTAAGGCATTTTGGAAATGCTGCATTTAGAGTAAGTATACTTAAGAGAGCACAATGGAGACCTGCTTTTTTTTTTTTTTTACTGTGCAAGGAAATCAACTGTGAGCTCATTGTGAAACACAATTGTTGTGCTGATTTAAAGAGGAAATAATAGAGGAAAAGAAAACCTGAAAAGTCAGCTTAAAAGGGGGGATGGGGAGAGGAGATGGTGCAGAGCGAGGGCAGGGGAGAATTTAGCAAGACAGGAAGGACTGAGGTAAGTAGACGGAGTGAAAAATCGTGGGGATGAAGGATGTGAGTGAGCTGGAGGGACAGTTTGAGAGAGAGAGGCAGAAACAGGGAGAGTGCAAAGGGAGGAGAAATGAGAAAACAGAAGTCTGACTCTGACAGTGGAGCACTGAGCTCAGCTGATGGCCTCTAATGAAGTACAGCAGCTGCAGAGGAGGAGCCCACACTGACAGGCCCAGTGCCACTCTGACGGATGGTGGAGAAGACACACACTCGCAAACACACACGCGCCAGAAGACAGCTAAGATTTAAGCATACCAAAACTATGATAGACACAGCATGCAACGAGGAGCAGAGTCCTGAATGGCGGAACATTGTCAGGATTCTCTGAATGCGCCGCATGCTGTGCATTTCCCACTTTTCTTCCTGCAGTGGACATTGGAGGGATTTGTTTTCTAGGATAGGTTGACATTTTAAAAAAGAAAAATCGCTATCTCTTCTTAATTGTATTGTGAGCTGTCTCTCTCTACAAGCAACAAATAGTTTATCTGATGCACATGAGTGGGGGTGAAAATCCATTCTCTGCTTGTTTTTCTTAGTCAGTTATGTGACTGCCATTTTGGGGGGAAAAAAAGGTCCATTTTATTTCCACATATTCATGTCTTTTTGAAACACTGTTGGATATTTCCAGCATTACTGAGGAGTCAATAAAATCATGTAAAGGTAACTATTGTGAGTCATGTTATTGTTAAAGGATGAAGATACTGTATGCTCAGAGGAAATGTGCTAGAAAATGAAAATGTACAAGAGAGAAATAATACAAAAAAAATAATAATAATCTGCTTGGCAGTCATGAGCTTGATCTTTGTTTTTCACCAGTGTTTAATGAAGGGCACACTCTCCACCTGAATTACATCTCAATAATAAGACTGGACCACTGACAGACCACAGAGTAGCACATTAAATCAACAGAACTTTGCACTAAGGGCCTCGTGAATGTCTTGATCAAGTTGCATCTTTTATTTTGGTTGCAAAGCCCTCTACTTCCCTCTAGAGAATGACTAAAGTCTGTTCATTTATTTTATGTTCTGAATCATCAGACAGATCTGGAGACCTTTCAGGGAGCTTCAGGTCATTAACAAAACTTTAAAAACCATTTCCGTTAAGTTAGACCACCCACACAACACAAGAATCCTAAAACGCCTTTGTTTTAAAGTCATCAGTATAACTGAACCCACTGGCAATGCAACTGGTTGTACGGTTAGTGTAGTACATTTGACAGTATGTGTAGAGAGAGAGAGAGAGAGACTGGGGCTTCGGCACGCTTCCCTTCAATATGTATATTTAGTTTGCTTGTGAATGTCTTTATTCTGGCCAGTGGTCCAATTCATCTATGATGCCTTTTCTCTGTTCATTTATCCCACATGGCACCATCATTTCTTCACTTAGAGTCAGAAATATTCAATATTATTCACTGCTGCTCACTGAGAGGTCATGCCCATTTTCCAAATAAGTATGCGTGCCGTTGTGTAGCCAGTACTTGATATTTGAAGGTGCATTAAAGACACATGACAGCAGAGGGCAGCAAAACACCACATTTCCCAGCATTTGTTGACTACAATAATCAGCGTTATAGTTCCAGTTAGAACTATTTTTTTCAGAGAAGACAATGTTTATGGCTGGGACTCTTTATTTGAGTGAATTCAAAATGAGCATATTAGTCACAGAACAGCTTTCCTCTTACTAAATAACAGATTTATCAACATTGCTTTATTCTTAATTTTGTGCTCTTGAACAAAATGTAGCTTGACGCAGGTTCGGTTAAATAAAATTGTTTATTTAACAATTGTTAATCAATAAAAATAAAATTAAATGTTACAAAAATTATTTAAAATCAAAGAATTGTACAAATCATGGCTCCAATTTAATCTCGTCATAAGATAGAAAAATACAAAAGGCACTGTGCATTAGGGTCTGCTGCATATATAAAACATTTTGAACCAAAAGCCCACTACTCAGATTTACAACATGTTATCATCAATAACAACCCCCCCCCCCCCCCCATCACACACACAAAAAAGTCCATTGTCCTATCAGTGCAGACTTGCTGTTGATGGAAGCTATTTTTAAGAAACAGGAAACTGAATAATTGTTTCAGCTAATGACAAAGAATGAAAGTTTCTAACTGTAAGGAGTGCGAAAAGAAAAATAATTAACCAGATACAGTGCAAAGACATGAAACACAGTAAATACATAAAGACAATGGGATGTGTGTGCATTTGAGGAGACGGGGACGTGCCTTGAGTGTATGTGCCACATACTTTTCAAACAATAAGCAGTCAGTTTAACATATTTACCCATTACCTAAAAACCCCTGGACACCCACACTGGTGGTCAGAGATATTGTGGTATATTGTACCTCCTCTAGTGTCACAAAAGGAGAGACAAAAGAAGGAACTACATGTTATTTGCAGAGGTCAATAATCTCTATGTACCAGTAAGAATCTGAGGTTGTATGTTTTCCTGCCTTAACTGCCCTGCAACAAGGTCACATCAGCCAAAAACCTATGTGGATGTCCAGGAGGTTCATACTAACACGGATCCTTGGGACCCATTTTTGTGTTGTGTCATAAGAGCACCCAGTACGTTTGACTACCTTCCAAAATCTACAGCCCACGTTAAGTGACTACTATTACCTTTGAAACCCACTGGAAGGTAGGATATTATGTCAGAAACAGAAAACAGAATTGGGTCAGACACCTTGTAACACTGAAATGGGAGTAATTAAAACAAACAAATAAAAGCACTCAGTGGAGTGAGAAAAAGTAGAATTGCAAGAAACTGGTTCTTTCTTGACATTAAAATAATATCTTGTGTGATAAAGTGGCTTTTTGTGACACATTCTTGACTACACTTTGCTTTTGAGCTCCAAAAGTCCCGCCATGATCAAAAGCTAAATGTTGATTCACTGTACCTTTCTGCTGTTCTCTAATGTGCAAATTCACTCTTAATTCAAAGCTTTATTAGTCTTACCAAAACAGTAACATAGCTATTAACGAGACCTGCCATTCTTTTTACAATCTCTTTGGCATCCAGTTTCATGTCCAATCAACTATATGAGCAAAATTACATCCCTGTTAGAAGGAGTCAAACTGTGTAGCAGTCATAGCACAAAAACAATTCCTTTTGGCATCCAGTCACTGGATCATACAAGGTTGATTGATGCTTTTGTTACAATCATAGGAAACCATGCTCATCGAGTCCTTTTGGAGTAACTGGGTTCCACTTTGCAGTAGTCTTAGTCGTAGAATAGCCTGGGAGACAAAACAGACTAAATCAATAGAAACACAGACAAAAAGGTAAAAATGTCAAGCAAACAGTCCGACTAGAATTAATAATGGCATACAGTACCTGATTCTGATTTGCTTTTGGAAGGCTCTGGTGGCTGAACATCTGGCAAAGACAGCCCCCTCCCTTCAACATCACTCTCTCCTGATGATATATGGTCCTCTGCTTTCATGTACATGGCAGGCTTTTTGTGGTATTTGGCCCGGTAAGTGTCTGTCATACAGTTATCCACAGAAAAGTAGGTGGTCGGAAGAACCATGTCTGTCAAACCAGGGGAGTCTGTACCGTCATCGCGTCCGGGCTTTGGACTGGGTAACCTCTCGTCGCTCTCGCTGGCCGACAGATCGTTCCGGTCCTGGTCCGACGACCCCGACTTGGAGCTGGCATCGGATGAGAGCCTGTGCTCTGCGGGTGTCTCAATCCACCGGCGGAGGGTGGTGTGCGAGAGGGGGGACAAGCCATTTTTAGGTTCACTGCGGGGGCTCGACCGTGTTGGCACTTCCTGCGGTTGTGAGTGGACACCAGATGGGTCAGAGTGACTGCTGCCAAAGGTCTTGGGAGGTAAAGGTGGGGGATAGTTGTGTGAGAAAGGATCACTGTGGGCAACACTGCCAGTCTCTTCTTGTTCAGAGAAAGGTCCAGCAAGGTCATCTGAGCTGTTCCACTCAGAACTGCTGGTCTTTGCTAAGTAAGGAGGCATGGGGCTCACGGGGCTGCCATCCACGTTTTCCTCCCGTTCGCTGTCCAAACCATTGTCCTTTTCTAAGATCCCAGGAGTGTATCGGAAGGCTCTTCTTCTGTTACAGAGCAAACACACAAACCTCAGTATTTCACACACCATACACCAACACCATACACAGCGTTCTTTTAAAGATCTGCTTTACCTTTGCATTGCATGACCAGAGAGGATGTTTGCATCTTGTAGATCTGGAGATTTTCTTCCTTGTTCACCTAGACGATAATTAAGCCTCATGAGCATATATATAAAACATTTTGACACCAGCACACCAATTTCTAAACTGATGGTCATCACTACCAGATGGTGAAAACACAGAGCAAGGTAACATCTGTCATGGTTTTCTATTTGAACACGGCTACAATATTTTTTCTTTCTGTGTCTCTCCAGCAAAGACATGTTATCTAACAGGGGTCATGGTGAGGCCCTTTGCCTGGTGCTGGGAGAGGAAGTATCAAAGCAGCTAGTCTGGCAGAGCGCCCTCGGGCCCCCCGTGTACCACTCTGGCTGTCTGATCCAGCCAAAGAACATGGCCCCTCAAAGGGAATTTGGGTTCATATCCAGGCTCTCTTAGCTTAGAGCTAACAGTACTAATGAAACAATAAAGACCCTGAATGAACTCTAGCAGATTTAAAAGCTGGAACATATGAAAACTAATGAAAGCAAGGAAAATTCTATCAAGCTATTAAGGTCAACCAGGTTATGATGTGATGTCAATTAATTATTCTGCATTCATTTTGAGATAATAGCTGATTTCACTCATTAGATCAACAAGAGCACATGTTTAAAAACAAGGCCCTGGGTGGGGGCTGGTGTGGAGCTTAGCCAAGTTAGCAGGGTGGGTGTGATTTACAAGGCCTGAGACAGACGACAGCTGACGAACAGGACAAGGAAGAGAGTGAGTGGCTGAGGACCATCTGTGATGTGTCAGCATACCCTCTTTTTTTCCCTGTGCTCTCTCAAAGCATTAGTGGCTAAATCCTTTGTGCTGGCATGCAATTACGCCGGGGTCAGACTCCAGACTCCAGATCCCCTCCACAACACTATTGCATTTTTAAGCCGCTAAGTCCATGTGGCAATTCACAATTTGATGACGCTGATCTGCAATGTTGGCAAGCAACTCTAACAATATCATTCTCAAAAACAAAAAGGGATGCAGTTTACAATACTTTCTCCCTAGAAAATCCCCTCGTCTTTATGGTCACATGAACTGTTGCCAAGAGAGAGCTTATAGGAGAAAGCAGCTGGATGACCGAACGACAAAGCCACTGTGTTGCCGGGTTGCGAGAATGTCAGTCACTGTTGACATCAGAAGATTTCACAGAAAACAATTCAACGTAACGTAAATCAATTCTTTAATGTCAGGGTCTGGCTCGTGTCCAGAGAACATTCATTTTGGTGAAATTTTGGGATCACTGCTTTAGCTACGAATGCCAGTGAAACAGATGTACTCAAGGTGTCCTGCTGTTTACATGGCCTACTGCACTTGCCTGGGAAACCGTCCATGTACTGTGATTTCATGGATTAGACTGTGGTTCGGTGCCATTTAATGTAAAATCTAAACTGCACAAGGTGGTGAGCAATAATATTTCCCTGACATCCCCATGTTAACTGGACAGCATATAGTCAAGATGCTGATGGGACTAAAAAAAAAAGCCATCTCTTATTTTAAACACTTGTGAGTATAAAGACACTGTAATAATGTAAATCACTCTCAGATCTCTCAGATCACTGAAGTGAGGCACCTGTTTTGGGCCTGAAATCTTATTAAGGACATTTAACTAAAGGGAACAGAGAAATGATCTGACATCATTTCAATTATTCCAACTGCCAGAGTCTGAACCTCCCTGGGGAAATGGAAAATGTGTCTCTATATAGACCATGAAAGCTAACCCCAACTAGGTTTACAGAAATTGTATATGCAAAATTTCCTGACAGCCCTTTGAAGTTTTGTTGACGCGACAAAAAACAAAAAGTCTACACATTTCAGTTCTGAGGCTGTCAAGTTGGAGATTTGTAGTTCTCTGCATGTCTCCGCTGTCTGGGGTACTTAAAATTCGTCAACATCAATCAGATCCGCATGCATATTTGCAGTTCTGACTTTCATTAAGAGCTGAACTATGTGGGGAGGAAAAATGAACCCTGGAAAAAGTTTTCAGGAATTGAATGTGTGACAGTGGCCAGAAGTCCATTGTCATGATTTGGACTTGTGTTTGTTTCTGTGTGTGCTGTGAAGGCACAGGTATAGGAATACTAAACTCCATAATACAAACATGCATGTCATGGCACTGACACGTTGGTTATCACATCACTCACTGGTTTGTTAAATGGCATCAGTGGATGGGCTGAGCCAAGTAGCATTATGACTCAACACGCTAATTCATGGACGCACATTCACTGCATGTGATTTACTGCCAAGATAGCAGGTTGAAGTGCAGCCATCTCCTGTCAGCCGTGAACTTTAACACTGTTACATGCAGGAAGTTCTGCTGCCACTTCTATTTTGGTATAACGTAGCTCAATGAGATTTATTCACAACAAGGATAGAAGGTTACCATTAAGGTAACTAAGAGGGGCCATGACGTGGACTTTAGGTCCCTTCTTTAATGTAACAGACAACCGTAAGAATGTGTGCCTGTGGTCATGATGTTAACTGAACTACTCACAACTGACCGCCCACATCTGTATGCTTTTAGAAAGGATTTTGGACTTTAATGGACCACTGGAATCTACTCAGCCCTCACTGAAACTGCAGCTCACGCCAGACTACCACCACTGAACTCAGGCCAAATTGACTTTGGACACATTTACTGCAGCTTGTCAATACAATTTGCAGACACCAGAGTGTAAATATCCCCTCCCGATTTTAAAAAATGGGTTTGACAACTCAGCATTTCAAGGCCTTCATCAAATTAATAAACCCAAACTCAAAACACTCGCATTTACTTTTGAAATGCAAAAAAAAGGGGGAATTTTACACGTCAAAGAGGAAGCAGGGGATTAAACCTAGTTAAGTGTGTTGTCAATAGACACTGTCATATCTCCTTAAAGACTCTAGGGGGCAAACAGCCTGAGTGAGTAGAGAAAAGCATTAATGAGTGCTTTTCATAGGAAAACGTAGCACATCCTACATACACCTTTGTACAAAATGTAGGTGAGAGCAATCTATTATGAACACAGACTATATCAGATAAGGTGTAGCCTTAATAATGTTATGGAAATGTAGAGAAATGTAAAAAAAAAAAAAAAATCCATCAAAAGGGAAAATACGACAGTAAATAAATAAGCCTGCCCGCCACGGAAGCGTTGGTCTCTTTGCCAGGGATTCTTTCACATGAGTCACTCTGCGTGTGCAGACGCTCACAGGCTAATGACGAGGCCAGCACTCAACACGATGCATTTCTGCTCGTTTCCCCAACTCACTGCACTGGTGTAAAAGCTATTTTCAACTCAGAGTAAAACTCAGGGCAGACACAATTGTAGCTGCTGTTTCTATGCTCTATTTCATAACTGCAGTGCTACAAAATGGCATTTTCCTTGCCTCATGTTTGAATACCACCTTCTGACAGGCCCAGGCATGGCATTTTCTGCCCGGCTGGGCACAGCTGGGTGGCCCCTACAAGCTCACTCATCTCCCCCTCTTTTTCGGGATTAACTCAGTGTATTCCTGTTGAGGGAATTAGTCAGGCATTTTTCAAGACATTTGTTAATTCATACGATATTTTCTTATAAGATAGCAAACATGCTGGATAAAGAATATGAAGGGTGTCAAGGCAACAAACCCCCTAAAGCTATTCATGTCTTCTAATCTCCCTCCATCCTGTCTGGAAGATAAAAATAACCACGACTGCAACTTTGCAACTTGACTCGTATTTAAGGCTCATCGTTTTTACAGATTTTTTTTCTTTAACAGTAGTTGTGTCCAAAGTGATTCTTCCCCAGATGTGGATCTAAAACTTGCTGTACTTCCTGATGCAAGAAGACATTATTCACTTTAGCAAGCAGCTAACAAAGTCGTCGACATTATGTTTTCACTATCCTCCTTTTACGTATGTGCCAGGAAGGACAAACCAGGATTTTTCCAATAACGCTAAAAGTCTTTCACTTACCACTGAAGGGAGACAACCAATTTAATTTTAAACAAGTCAGTTCTTTACCAGTTTTCTACCTGGGTTGATATTTCCTTTAAGCCTGTGCATGCCCATTTCTCTGTGTGCTGCATAACATAAACTTTACAGAGGAAAAAAGGTCAAGGCTAGCCAGTGAGGAACCAGAGCACACTTATTTCCATACAGTACCCCTTCAATCAGGCTGTGACCTTACCACTGCTGATGGAACAATAAATCAAGGAAATTGCTTAGTACTATCTTAATGTTTCAGATCCTTACAACACACGGAAGTCTATTGGGCAGGGGAATTTTTTTAATGTCAGGGCCATGCCTGTATGAGAGAGTGATACTTTCATTGGTGACTACTTTAGGATTTACGTGTGTACATTACATAGCTAAACAATTTAAATTGCCATATTTTGTTTAAATGAACCCTCTACCAAATGTCTAAATATAACAGATCTTAACCACTGCGTATCTTTAATATTATCCCTGACGGTGTACATACATGTTTGTTTCGCCAGGAATATTAAAGATAAGCAGACATTGCTACAACAAAGCTATTGATATGCAGAAATGATAAATTATGCAGTGTGAGAGTTACTTACCAGTGGAAAATGAAGAGTGCAATATGTCAGACTTCACATCATCACTTCTTCTCTGAGGGAAGTGATCCCTAAAATACAAAATAAATTCAATTATTCATGCATTGTGGACTGCCACAAGATATTCCAGAGCTTGATCTTTTAGCAACCACTTAAAAAGGACAAAGATGGGTCTGTGGAAATAAACCCTCATGCCCTCAGTTTTAATATATCTTTCTGTCATGAATGATTTATAGTGGTGTAATCTGATAGAAATTCTTGCAACAGTCTTTTCTTGCATCTGAAGGCAGCACATGTACAAACATCTTATTGTTTTTTGTTTTTGTTTTTTTTAAATCATTTGGTTTTTTTTTTACTTATGTTAACTGGGTGGCAGTTTTGAAGGCCTACATTTGGATCTGCAATCACATGTAATCAGATAAACCATATTAGAAATTGATGGGAAAAAGTACAAAGTCATTTCACTTCAGTAAAATTACAAATTGTATACAGTTTCAGTGTCTTTAGGCTTAACTGTGACTTTAACTTAGTCACAGAACATAACAACTATATGCTGAAGAATTAACAATCAAAGGAACAGTTTACCAAAATACTGTCAAGAGATAGGCTTGAATAATACACTAGTAGTTGAGGAAGTCAGCGATTTGCTGGGTCTCCCTTCTGAGTTCAGGAGTTGTCAGCTAGTTGGGATCATTATCTCCAAACAAGACCTGTACTACAAAGCTAACAAATGACAGCCCAGCATAATAAAGCTGACACATCTGCCTTGTGTGCATTTATGTTAAATGGGTCTTGCTATTCTTAGAACAGTTTGTTTGTTATGTTTAATCATTTAACAATGGCTGCGCTTCTGGGATTCCAATCCTTGAGAGAATTTGAATTTGAAAGTACAGCATGGCATGACAAAGCAGCATTCTGACGCTGGCATCACACAGCAAAAACACTATATAATAAAAATAATAATAATAATAATATATACATATATATATATATACACACACACACACACATATATACACACACACACACACACACTCTAACATATATAGTACATATAGTACTTGGCTGATAAAAACTACACTGTACTATCTATACATTTTACCTCGTCAGGTGCAGCTCAGGTATAGGCCTGAGATCCTTGGAAGAAAGGTTCTCTACCACAGGTGAGTCAAGGTTTGCTGAGCCATTGCTCAGTCTGTCACTACTTTCATATCCAGACTCAGTTCGCTGGATCTTCCAGTTGTCATTCCGCATTTTTAGAGTTGTTGAGCCCTTTGACCTGTCCTTGTCGCTGTAGCCGCCCCGGCCATCTGAGTCCAGCGAGCTTCGGCTGCCACCAGTTTCATGCCTCTGCTCATCCTCATAGATGGTCATTAGGCTCTTGGGTTTGCGTTCTTCTCTGCCTCCCCATGTGTAATCTCTGTCTCGCTCGCGGTCACGGGAAGGTGACTGACTACTGGGTCTTCTGCGGGGGCTGTGCTGCCGTCGCTCATGATTTAACGAATTACCACCACTACTGGCACTTATAACACTGTCCACATTTAGCGCCTCCCGCATGGGCTTCCACGGGCGGCTGGACCTACTGCGGCTGTTCCCCCCACTTCCAGGTCGCTCTCGGGAGTCTTGGCTGCTGTCGGTGTCATATCCGTTGGAGAGCTGGTCTAATCTGCGGCTGTGATGACCGCTACTAATACTGGGCACACTGGGCAACACTTGGACCCTTGAGTGAGAGCGAGGGGGCTCATATGAGGATCGTCCACCAAGGTGGGGTGTTCGCTCAGTCCGAGTGGGACCTTTTCCTTGGCTGCTGTACAGTCGAGTTTCCAGGTGTTGTTTGAAGCCATTCTCTGGAGGGGAGACGGAGCGGGAGTAGGTCCTGTCCTGACCTGGATCTGGTTTTAAACAAAGGCAGGTTCATGAGAGCTTGACCTATTAGAACAGCAAAACACATTCTGAACATTGATTTAACAATAATAATACAATTTTAACATTATCAATCTGTTAACCAACAAGTATATTGAGACACTATTAGAATTGTTTTACTTATTTAAAGTATATCTGCTAAAACATTCCATTCAAAAATTAATGCATTCAATTTAGTATCATTTAAATGTTACCAAGGCCAAAAATGAACTTTCCCTGACACACTAAGACACCAAGCTGCAGGTTGGGCAAAAGGTTTGACGACAACAGCCTTACTGACATTTATGTTCACAGATAACAGAGAGGTGTAAATTATGGCCGGCGGGAGTCGATTTTCTTCCACTATGTCTGCACAGGGGGGAAGCCTGCTCACGTACAGACAGTCAAGCTGATACTGATGATAAAATGTAGCACCTTAATGCTGGGTGTAGTTTTGTGCGTGTATGCATACATGTCTGTATTTTTTTTTAAATGCACAAGTGACATGTCTGCACATGATAGTGTGTAACGGATGTGTGCCTGCTAGTCCAAGGACACTTACAGCCATAATAGCCACTTTGAAAATATACGGCCAGACATCCTTCCTGGAGACTAGCTCATTTGTGCTAAAGCATACATGCACCCACACATCCATTTATCCATTTTTAGACAGTGACATTTATGGACAACACTATATTGTCTGCTTAAGTTCTGTTTTAAAATCAAAAAGATAATTCTATTTAAATTTGCATAGGAAATGTGGTGTCATAATGGGAACAATGCTCAAAAGGTATTTTTTCTACATGAAAACAGGGGTATAGCTGATGGTGCTTTAATCAGAGGCTGCATGCTACTGGAGTCACCATCTAAATGACCAGGTAAATCTGATTGGCAGCAACATCATGTTTTACAGTATAAAAAGTGAATTTGATACTAGATATAAATGTCACCTTTTAAATAAGCCTGCAAGAGATGGAGTTCCTATTCCTTTGGATTTTGCTGACTGTGTTCCTGAGTTAAATCACTTCAAACATTGCTCTGCGTTTTTGCTCGTATATACGAGTATGTTTTAGAGAGTCTTTGCTGCCGGCTCAATGTTGTCAACAGCACACAAGGCTGTGGATCAATTTGGAAGAATGGTAACATGTCTACATCAATACAGTTCATTTAGAAATACCCAGGGGTTATCCCATAGTCCAATATGAGCAGCAAAGTTTTTTTTTCTTTAGCAAAGTGCTAGCCTGGGCATGAGCTGTGTTGCGGTAAATTCTTACTACTTAAATTAACTGTAGTGTCACCTCCAGCCTCGCCATTCATCACGGCAACGACACTAGCCTCCTTTAGCCTACTGCATTCAATCATAAGGGGACGTGAGCTCGATGCTAACAGAGGCTACTGCTGCTGACGTGGTGTATTTGGAAGGGTGTTACAATTGTGCTCCATAATCCCTTCACTGATACTTAATTGAAAGCAGTGATGTACTAACAGAGTATTTAAAGGAGTGGACCAATCAAGCAACTGATTTGAACCAACACACCCATTCAGTTTGTCAGGGTAAACGGAGGAGGAGACATGAGAAAATAGAGGCAGGAAGGAGTTAAACTCAGCCTCTAATTAAATTCTGCAGTATTTATCGCTATGTTTGTTTGTAATTGTTCCTGTAGACCACAGAGAGGGGAACCAATGGCTCTGAATATGAGAGAGTGGGATGAAGGCAGGCTCCAACAGACGTCAGCACTTAATCCCCTTTCTGACACATTGCTCCCGAACCGGCGGTTACATAAGGACTGGGGAAGTGGAAGGCCAACCTTTTGTATTTAAGCCTGGCAATTCATATGGGTATGTTTACGTGTTGCATTTGCAGTCCACATCTATACAATCTATCTGTGACCAACCTCTGTAGCGTGACTCTGGCCTCCGTTGACCGCTCTTATCAGGCTCTCTTCTGGATGGATGCATCCCACGCACTTCTCCTGCTTTCTGGGCAACTTCTCGAGAAATCTCCCTGAGGCGGCTCTTGGGATCGCTGGTGCCAATTTTCACTACAAAACAAAAGAGATGTGAGGCATCACCATCGGGAATTTGCCACAATTTCCCCACTGACAGAGGGCAAATAACTAGTATGTAATTAATGACAATTATTTTTTTTTGTCTCAGTTGAACCTCTGCAGTGGTGGGAATCCCTACCTGATTCAGCAGACACCATTAAAAGTATTTTTATCTCAGTGTATACATACAGTACATATCTATTGTGACTACATCCTTTTCCTTGTCACTGTTTTCCACCTCTTAGTCCCCAGCATCCCCAAGGCACTGAGCAGTAGCTGATTGAGCAGACAGAGTAGAACTTTGCAGCACATCATTGTGCCGATGTATACGGTACATTTTCTGCTGCATGAGGGGAAAGGCAGCGGGGTGGAAACATCGCCATGCAGAGCCTTCTCTGCCCCGTCTGGCAGATATTCACTTTGAAACGCAATGATTAGTCATGGCACTGGAAAACATGATCATACTGTGGTTCTGTTAGCTGTCTGAGATTTCAACAGGAATCACTGTGAGGAGAACATGATGTTTCAAAAAATACCAGGTGTTTTTTGTGACTATATTTTTGGGACTCCACATTCTGTACAGCACAAAAAGTACTGAATGCTCAACAGTTTATGATATGATAGTAATTTCAATAGGCCCTTCTGAAAACTCATCGCATTTTATCGTATTAAATGCAACTTCACCCCATACACCAAGGATCTACACAATTTTAAACATTGTTTTGCCTGCTTCAACGCTCCAAAACATTTAGTTTCATTGTCCTTCCACTAAAGTCATTTTCTTATCTCAACAAAAACTCCTCTAAAATCACTCTTCTCCCCACTTCTACCCAAGTATGTGCAGAGTTGGCAGGTCCTTGTGCCCTCTCTTCTCAACAAGGGCCCCTAATCCCATCTGAATTACTAACAGATTTAGTTTTACAGCATTTAATTATCTCTTCCTTTGGTTGCTATGCCCCATCCATGCTTGTCACCACTCTGTGTGGACAAAAATATCTTTCAAGTCTAAAAGCCTACAACCACCACACAACATGGCTCATCATTCCCTTACAGGTATTTCCTCTCTTGATCACTGCAAAATACTAATTTCCACAAGCACATATTGTGTGTTCAAACCACAGTTTTGTTTAGATTGATACTTGTTTGTAATGTTGGAACAATTCACTTAAAAAAAAAAAACTTTGCATAGTGTTCCCCCCGCATCTTGAGTTGCGAAACTTTCTCAACATTCAGCCACTCTCTTACCTAGTCCCCGTCCTCCACTGGTCTGACCACTGCCTCTGCTGAAAGTCGAAGGGCTCTTCTGTTTGAAAGAACCTTGGCCCAACAGTGCATTCAGATTCTCCCTGGTGAGGTCCAGCTTTTTGGGGGCTAAAACTGGAGAGTCAACACCTACAGAAGAGAAAAACATTAACATTAAAACAGTACATTTTCAAGCTATGGCCATATATGCAATATTGTCTTTTTCCTACAATCACAAAACAATGACAAAACATACATTTATGAGACTGCACCTGAAAATAAGAAACAGTGTTTCAATTACAAAATCCACGCAATGTTCTCCCTGGTTTTTGTAGGATCATCCAGTTTGGTCCAGCGCCCTGACGGCTCTGATGGGCAGTGAGCGGTTGCCACAGCTTTGACCTGGGGCACAGCCAGCATGAAGAGTTGGAGGAGGATCTCTAAAGGGGATAAAAACCTCCCCGACCAAACAAATCCAGGGATATATAATCCAAACAGCAGAGATGTTCAGCTGTTGTCATCAACAAATTTTCATTACTGCCTGCAAAGGCAACTAATATGATCGGAGACTACACGTCCTATTAAGAGTTGTTCTCTATTTGCAGATGTTTCTCTCAGTTTGATTTCCATTTAAAGTGATTTGTAAATGATGGGAGTTTTTATTTACAGTTAATTAAATGTGTGCTGAGGGAGAAAGGCACTTTTTAAACAAACCGACAGCAGTGCATAGGTTTCACTTTATGAGTAAAATCCTCTTGTCTTTTAAAATGTCCATCCTAACATTAAATTAGATGTATTCTTAGTCAAACCCTTAACTCCAGCTGGGCGTACTGAGACGCAGAGGCCAAAAGAAAATATGTCAAAAAGTAACTCGCCAGACACACATTTAAACTCCAGACTCTAAATCTGCATTTTAAGGTTTAAACATCAGAACCTTTTGGCTAAACTGTGATTCAACCATCTTGTACAGCCAAAATTTACTTCACAGTCGCTCTTTTATTCCCTCTGCATCCTGCACTTTTTTTTTTTTACGACTTTAAGGCCTAAAAAAGAGGTAGCTGCATGCCTCAGCTTCATATTTATGGCTTTTTTATAGTGTGGCATTATAATCTAATGGGTCACTTGGGATGGGATTATGGTCAGTGAATGCAAAGAAAAACATCCAACAGCAATAATAACCAAGATAAATGCATCTCAAAGGAATGTGATGTTGTCATTTCCATAAAAGGACAGTAAATCAACACCTCGTCTTAACAGATACAATGCAACTATGTTGCCAACAAGACGTTTGCAGTAACATAGTTGATGTTAATTATGGTGAGGATTTTTAAAT